>NW_026535981.1:650000-1375000 GCF_028551555.1 Melozone crissalis
CAACTCACAGGGGAGCCAATGGTTGAGATCATCACTGAGTCCTTGATGTACAAAAGTCTCTGTAATCTGCACACAGACATTGTACGACAGGGACATGAGGCTTATACAACCTGGTTACTCTGGGTCTGGGATCTTATGGGTACAGGTGTCCAGCTGGATGGTGGTGAGGCAAGGAATTTGGGAGGCTTGACCCAGCACTCAGGTATCAATCAGATTTTTGTAAGGGAGCCAGGGCTTTTAATAAGTGCCAGAGAGAGGTTTCTTCACAGGGAGAGAATGCAGGAGCAGCACCACAGAATGTGCTGGAAGACTCTTGAGGATGGAATCCAACAGCTGAGAGAAGTGGCAGTATTGGAGGCACTCTTTGGGAGGGATGGACAGCATGATAATGACCCCAACAAGGTCAGGTGCACAGGGCAAATGTTGTGGAGCCTGGCAAATCTGGGGCCATCCCAATACACCACCTTTATTGCAACAATTGATGCCGATACCGGCTGAGAGACAGTGGGTCATGGGGAGCTGTTCAAAGGGGAGACAGTGACAAGTCAGGGCAGACTTTGCTGAGCTCTGTCCAAGCCCTTTCCCCCAGCCCTGCCCCTGTTGCTCTGTGCCCCCCAGTTTTCCTTTTCTCAGAGCTCTTCCTTCAGCCCCGTGCCTGGAATTTTGCTGGAATCTGGCCCCATTGCTGTGATGAGCAGGGGCTCTGCCCATGGACACCAAGGGGTCAGCTCTGCTCTGAAGCAGTGGGGTCATGGAATGGGGACAGGGGCAAGTCCTGGGGTAGGATTCCATCAGCTGAAACAGCTTCTGAGCCTGAGGAGCTCAGCAGCATCTCCTGTCCCAGGACTAAGGGAGGATGATGGCCAAAGGCAGTTTGAGAGGGTTTCCTGCTGTGCCCAGGGAGAGCAGAGACAGCTGTGCAAGGCAAGAGCAGTGGCTGAAACTCAGTGAAGGGCTAGGGGAGCTGCTCTGTCACTCCGTCTGTCCCCAGCTGCCCTTTTCTGCGATCCAGGGCAGTCCCTGTGTTCCCCTGGAAATCAGCCTGACACAACTGAGAGCAGAGGGACCCACAGCAGAGCAAACTGGTTTAGCCTTTCTCAGAGTCCCAGCCCCACTCTGGCCAAGGACACTCCTGTCCCCCAGTGTCCCCTGGAGGCAGCTGACAGCTTGGATGGCATCCTGAGGACACACCAAGGGTCCTGTCCATGGCACTGCTTGAGGAGAGTGGGCTCATTGCCAGGGTCCCAGGCTGCCCTGCCCAGAGCTCCCCGGGCACAGGGAGCTGGGACACCCCATTGCTGTGCTCAGCCTGCACAGGAGGAGCCCAAGGGCTGGGCCTGGCCCTGCAGCTGGAGCTGCCAATGCAGAGAGCCCCTCAGCAATGCCAGCAGCACCTGGGCAAGGCAAGGAGAGAGAGAGAGCTGGGCCTGAGGAAACGCCTTTCCCTGGCCAGCCCTGCCCAGCCCCTACCAGGCAGCAGCAGGGCAGGACAGTGGCCCTCAGGCCCTGGTCAGCAGGGAATGGGCACATGGCCACAGAGATGCCCTTCATCTCTGGGGCTCCTCTGCCAGCCCAGGAGGGACTGAGGGCCCTGAGCCCCGGGCTGAGGGCTGCGCTGGCTGCGAGGGGACACAAGAGCTGTGCTGCTCAGGGTAGTGTCTGCCCTGCAGGGCAGGCCCAGCAGGTGCCACATATGCCCTGCAGCAGGGCTGCCCTCAGCACTGCCTCCCCCCCTCCCTGCCCACAGCTCTGCTGCTGGAGCTGTCCCACCCCGAGCTGCTTCTGTGGCCCCGGGCTCCTTCCCTGCCAGAGCTGCCAGAGCCCAGCCCAGCCCCTGGGCCAGCCCTGCCCTGCAGCTGCTCAGCCCTGCAGGGATTAAAGAACAGCTTCCCCAGCCTGGGCACCAGGGAAAGGTGATGCTGCATGGATCTGGAGGCTGGGCAGGTGTAGGCTCTTGCTGAGGTTCCCAGGAAAACTCAGTGTGATGGCTGAAGAGCCTCAGCCCCTGCTCTGCCCTGCACAGCTGAGTTTCCATTGCCACCAAGCTGAGCCAGGGAAAAGTGGGAGCACAGATTCAGGAAAGCAGAGACCCAAGCAGGAAACCCCTGCACTGAATGACCCAATGAAAAGTCCCCTCAGGAATGAGCTGGGCATGAGCTGGAGCTCTGAGCAGCCCTGGCCCACGCAGGACCCTCTCAACAGCAGCAGGACCTGCCCTGGCAGGAGTCACTCCGTGCACCCACAGCTCACCTGCAGCATCCATGGGGAGCTGCCAGGCAGGCTGAGAGCTGCCCCTGGCAGGTGGCACATGCCCTGGGCTGGCCAAGAGCCCTGAGGGCTGCAGAGAGTAAGACGCACCCACGGACACTGCCAAGTGGGAACGGAGCCAGATCGGGATTGGGACAGCACCGGTGTTGGTCACAGGCAGAGAGGATGTTCCCAAGACCGCACCTGCGCCGAGACGACTGCAGGGGAGGCGTGGTCAGGGCGGAAGCGCCTGCATTCCCGTGACGGCACAGGCAGAGACGGGGCATGGTCGAGGTGCAGAGGGTGCCCGAGGTACCGGCCCTGCTCTGGTCCCACAGCAGCAGGCACACAGCCAACCCCAACAGCCAGCTTTCATGTGTTTCACTATCTCTTTGTGTGATCATCTACAAGACATGTGTCTCCTCAGAATCTTGTCTTTTTGTTTCTTAACTACTCATATTTTTTAGGTTTCTTTTAAATCCAGATTGCCAGTTTTGTGGTTTCTTCAGTTATTATTTCTTCAGTTATTATACAGTACCTCAGCCAAGAATTCAAGAGGTTTGCTGTGTTTGAAGAATTTCTGTCCTGACAGAAGTTTCGGAGGGATTCAATTCTTTAATGGTTTGATTGATCTTTAATCGTAAGGTTTCCTATTCATAATTGCTGGTTTTAACAGTCTTGTTTTAAAATATATTAAGTGATGTCCATCAATTAGAGTTTGAACTCTGGCCAAGGTCTAGCTCTACTTGTAATGGAATGATTGACAATCAGCCCAGATGTTTTCTGCATCAAAAAGTATTCAAGTCCTTTTGGCTTGGCAATTTGACCATATATGGTAGCTGAGCCTGATTTCAAAGGGAGTTTGGAGAAACATGAATCCGGACATGAGTTCTCCAGTTCTCTGTTGTTTCAAGGTTCATCAGATGTCGCAGACTCTGGGATGACAGTTCAGTGTTGTAGTGACTGATAATTGTATGATTTCAGATGTGTTATTAGTTATGTGTATTATCTGATTGATTTCTAATTGTTGTTATCTTACATTTCCCTATGCAATATTGCATAGAGACTGAAACAGAACAGATCAATGTTTTATTTTCACATTCTTCACCTCCAAGATTTTGAGATAATCCTCCAGTCCCTGTAGGGACATGGATTTGTTTGTGTTTTAGCAGGTGCAAAAGTCCAGGTAGACCTCAGTAAATAATGTGAAACTTGATCAAGAGCATGAGAATGCTGACAAGAAGCATGGGCAAGAAAATGCTGACCATTCCACAAGCAAAAAAAAAAAAAAAAAAAAAAAAAAAGAAGCACAGATGTTGACTGCACGACTGCACGACTGCACAGAGATTCCAACCCTTGTACTTCACCCACAGAAGATTGTAGACTTTACATTGCTTCATAGATGAGAGCCACGCAGTGATACCTACTAGTGTCACTAGAACTTTGCCCAAAAGACAAGACTTTGTAATAATTAGTAAAGACAGAAGCAGCATCCTTAGACTTGTCATTTATCCTTCGATTGTTTCAGCAAATCAGAATGAAGAGCTGACAGACTTAGCCAAAGCTCTTCAACCACTACTGACTGTTCCAGAGAACACCCCAGTAGCCAAAGCTATCGCTTTGCCACCACATGCAGCAGAACAAGTCATGCTAGTGTTTGATCAGCAAGACTTTCCCTCTAGAGACCACGTCCATGGAATTCTCCAGTGTTCGTCATTCAGGAGAAAACTTCAGGCTCACAGAGACTGCTGCACAACCTCAAGAAGATCAATGAAGTCATTGAGGACATAGAACTGCTTCAGCAAAGACTTCCTTCACTCTCAATGATTAGCCACTTGTGATCATTGATCTCAGAAACTGTTTTTTCAGCTTCCTCCTCCATCCAGATGATGCTCCTCCAGTTTCATTTTACGTCCCAAACATCAACAAAGAAAAGCCTCTACAAAAGTACCAACACAACAAGAGCTGCAAAAACTTGTGACCGTCCTGCAGAAGAGACAAGAATTGAACCTCCTGCTCATGCAACAGAGAAGCCTGTGTGCTGCCTTGAAAGAACAATGTTGTTTTTACACAGACCATACCGAAGTCGTAAGAGACTCCATAGGCAAACTGAAAGAAAGGCTAGCACAGAGAAAGACTGAGAGAAAAGCCCAGCAAAGGCAGTTTGAGTCATAGTTTGACTAGTCCCCATAGCTGACCACCGTTGTTTCCTCCTTATTAGGCCCAGTTGCTATGATACTCCTCACATTGATTTTTAGACCTTGCATTTTAAACAAGTTAGTATTGTTTGTTAAAAACCAGTTAGAAAAAGTTAACATTTTATTTGTTGACCACCAACAGTTGCTTTGAAGCGTGTTAGTTGCAGACATGTTGTATTGTTTTTTACCAGTTGTCACTTTTGCCATGTATCAGTTTGATAGCCTTTATATTTTTATAACCTTTACACTTTCTGTGGTTTTAATTAATCATAAAGCGGGGGAGGCAAATCTGGGAGGTTAGGGACCGATCAGAAGATCTCGCGATGTTATGGGTAGACAGAACCCCTCCCCTTTACTGTTAAAGTTACTTAGCTCCCCGTTTTGTTGACCGTTAACCGCCATTATATAACCCCGCATAACCATTAATAAACGCCATTTGCCATCTATCACATTGGTGTCTGTGTGGCCCGAGCAGCAGGGGGATTGTCACCATGCCATTCCTGAATCAGATCATCACGCCTCAAGCGGAGGCAACATGCAAATTAGTGTTAATGAGTCTTATTCTGATATTTTTGAGATTTGGTGTTGGCAAGGCCTCACAGAACCAAGGACTCAGCTGTGACACGGTGCAAACTCATGGAACAAAGGGTCCATGGTGACACAGCAGAACTCCATGGAACCAAAATCCATTCTGGTACATTGGAGCCACATTGAACCAATGTGATACTGCGGCTCCAAGGAGACCATTGTGACTCTGAGAAACCTCTTGGAAAAAAGGGTCCATTCTGACACAGCAAGGCCTGGTGGAACCATGCGTCCATTGTGACACTGCAGAACCTCACGGAACCAAGGTGACCGTATTCTACTTTGGAACCTCCTGGAACAAAGGGGCCATGGTGACACTGCAGAACCAAGGAGAGTGCTGCTGGCAGTGTGAGAGCTCATGGAACCAGAAGTCCATTGTGACACAGCAAGGCCTCGAGGAACTAAGGGTCCGTTGTTAAACTGTGTGGCCTCATGGAACCATGAGCCATTGTGACACAGCGTGGCCACACGGAGCCAAGGGGCCACTGTGACACTGCGGATCCAAGGAGACCATTATGACTCAGGAGCTTCATGGAACCAAGAGTCCATTGTTCCACTGTGGGGCCCTGTGGGATCAAGGGGATGACAGTGACATTGTGGGGCCTCATGGAACAATGGAGACTGTTCTGACACTTTGGGACCCACTGGAACCAAGGGGCCATTATAGCATGGCAGGGCCTCATGGAATCAAGGGGACTCCAGTGAACACCATGGGTCTCCATGGGATGAAGGGTCCAACAGTACCAAGGAGGCCGGTGTGACACACCGGGGCATCATGGAACCAAAGGTCCATTGTGACACAGCAAGGCCTCATGAAATCATGGAGGCCATTTTTACACTTTGAGGCCTTGTGAAACCAAAGGGCCATTGTGACACTCCAGAGGCTTGTGGAGCCAAGGGGACCACAGTGACACTGTGGGGCTCAGTGAAACCAATGGCCTGTTGTGACACTGCAAGGCCTTCGGGAATCACGGAGACCATTGTGACACCGAAGGCATCATTGAACCTAGGGGCCATTGTGACACTACAAGACCTCATGGAAGCAAGGAACCATTGTGACACTATGGAGTGTTGGCAGGCCAAGGGGCAGTTGTCACACTGTGTGGCACCATGGAACCAAGGAGTCCATTGTGACACTACAGAGCCCCATGGAACTAAGGATTCATGGAACAGTGTGGGACCCCATGGGACCAAAGGTCCATTGTGACATTGTGGGGCCTCATGGAATCCTGGAGGCCATGATGACACTTGGAGGCCTCACTGAATCAAGGGGCTTTGCAAGGCCTCATGGAACCAAGAACACCCTTCTGACACTGTGAGTCCCCATGGAACCAAGGGTCCATTGTGACACCATGGAACCAAGGAGACCCCAGTGACACTGCAAGGCCTCATGGAAGCAAGGGACCATTGTGACACTGCAGGGCCCCATGGAAACAAGGGAACGGGTAACAGCTCTGGTTGGCTTGGCCTGACTGGTCCAACTGCCCTTGGTATGTTGAGGCTCTCTTCTCCTGTACCCCTGAGACACTGGGGCTCTGGACTTTCCTTCAGATAGAAAAGAACTATCCTTCTCATTCAACATCCATGGCCAAAATGGGATTTCCCCTTCAAAATTCTCAATATCCAGGGATTGCTCCCAGATAAAGCTGCCATTACCAAAAAGTCTGTCTGACCTTTACTTCCTGAGAGCTGTCTCTCACTTGCCTTCTAACAGTGTAAGGCTCAGTGCTTTCCTTCCTATGGAAAAGAGCCCTTCCTCCTGCACAGGCACCCCTGGCCAAAATGAGTACTTTTCCTCCAAAATTCCCTATATGCAAGGGTTTCACTCGGACAAAAGCTGCCAGGACAGACTGCTCTAGCTGGCCTTGGCCTCTGGTGGTCACCTCTGTTCTGCCCTGAAACACTGTGGCCCTTTCCTTCCCATGGAAAAGAATCATCCTTCTTCTCCAGGTGCCCATGGCCAAAATTGGGATTCCACCTCCAAAAGTCCTATATCCAAAGATTGCTCCTAAACAAAAGGTGCCATTACAGACTGGTCTATCTGGCCTTGGCCTCCTTAGGGCCAGCTCTCATCTGCCTTCCAAACACAGGGGCTCCATGCTTTCCTTCCTATGGAGAAGAGCTGGCCTTCTCCTCCAGGCAAAAAGGGCTGAAATTGGGATTCAACATTCAAAGCTTCAAATATCCAAGGATTGCTCCAGGAAAAACTTGCCAGGACAGACAGACAGGCCTGGCCTTGGCCTCTGGTGACTGCAGTTCATCAGCCCCTCAAACACAGGGGCTTTGTGCTTTCCTTTCTGTGGAGATATTGGTGACACCGTGGGGCCTCATGGAACCAACAACATCATTGTGGCTCTGTTGGGCCGTATGGTCCCACAGGGCCAGTGTGAAGCAGCAGGGCTTTGTAGAACCAAGAGGCCATTGCTGCATTTCAGGGCCTCGTGGAACCAAAGGGCCGCTGTGATCCTGAGAGGCACCGTGGATCCATGGAGATCATTGTGGCATTGCAAGGCCCCATGGAATCATGGAGACCATTGTGACACTGCGGGGCCCCATGGAAGCACGGGGCCATTGTGACACTTCAGAAGCAAGGAGAACATTGGGACACTGCAGATCACTGTGAAACCAAAAGAACATGGAACAGATCTTGCTGGCTTGGCCAGTGAGGTGACAGGTCCAGCTGATCTTGGAATGTTGAGGGCTGCCTCTTATCAGCCCCTGGAGAACTGGGGCTCCATGCTTTCCTTCCTATGAAGAAGAACCGTCCGTCATTCCAGGTGCCCACAGCTAACATTGACGCTCCCTCTGAAAAATTCCCTATATGCAAGGGTTGTCCCAGACAAAACCTGCCAGGACAGAGAGCTCTGGCTGGCCTTGGCCTCTGGTGGTCACCTCTCATCTCATGGAAGCCCTGAGGAAAGTATTTGAACAGGTTTGACTGTTGGAACATCAATGAGTCTCTGTTCCTCTGAAAAACTCAGATGCTCTTCTAATCATATGTGGGGTTTTTTTCTCATTGTGTATTATACATGAAATATTATTTTCAGCTAAAATAATATTACTCTTACCACTTGTGGGATCTCAGCACAGCAGTCCTGATGTGCAGAGTCACCGAGACAACCCTTGGGGGGCTCGGAGGTCCTGGAATGTTGCCAGAAGTGTCTGGTGGCTGGAATTTGATCCTGCACAGGAGACGACACCTGTATGAGGATGGGAGGATCACACGGGGATAAATAGTGAAGGGATAGATTAATTATAGTGTGAAACACAGGTTTTAGAATTTCGGTACAGGGGGGTTCTAGAGAAACAAGATGGAGAAATTAGGGCGTGTCCTGTCCTTCTTCTTCTTCTTCCAGTCGTCCATCTTCTGTGGTGGTGGTGGCACTTTGGGATTGGTTCTTACTAAAAGTGCACTTGTCAATAAGGGTGAAAGGTATTGGGGAAAATAGGTAAATATCTTATTCGTAGTTTTGGGTATAAAGATAAGTGACCGCCCCGAGGGCTCTCAGTGTGCTCATGGCTGACGTGCTGTGCGGACCTCAGTCAGGCCGAGAGAAAATATTGTAGATAAAAACTAATAAACACTGAAGACCGAGAAAAAACCTGAAGACTCTTTTCATCCTTTGGAGCGCGGGCTGTCCCAAGGCCATCCCGAGCCTTTCCAGGCCATCAAAAACAGCCGGGAACGGGACAACCACTCTACCAATTTTATCTGGCACAAAATTCCTCCTCTGTTAATGGATCCAGGTCACCTGTATAAGCAAACACAATAAAAAATCCAGCAGGAATTATTTGTGTCTGCTCCCATCTGTCCCATCTCCTCTCGAGCTGGAGGTGCAGCCCCAGCACTTGGGAAGGCTCAAGGGCTCACAAGCTCAGCTCCCACACAGAGAATGTGCACACCCTGGCTGCTCTTCTTGGCCCCTGCATGCTCAGCCTGGCTGAGATGGATACTGATGGTTTCTGGGCCAGGTTCTCGGAGCCCAGCCCAGCTCCCTGCAAGTTCTGCCAGCTGTCCTGAGCTCTGGGCAGCACCAAGGGCCTCTCCCCAGCCCAGCCTGGCCGGCTCTGGCCCCACAGCTCTGCTCAGGCCAGGCTGCTCTGGGCACTGCCCCACGGCCTCAGCCCCTGGCAAGGCCGCAGCAGCAGCTGCAGCTGCCACAGGACGCAGCCCCACCATGGGGGAAGGCGCTTGGCCAAGGCCAAAGGAGGCTCCCTGGCTGCCCTGCTCCCCTCGAGCTGAGGTGCTGAGAGCTCTGCAGCCCCTGCTGCCATCCCATCTGCCCAGGGCAGCACAAGAGCCCTGGCCTTGGGGCCCTCAAGAGCTGCTCCTGCTCCAGGCCCAGGGCCCATGCCAAAGCTGGGGCAGCCACAAAGCTGTGCCCATTTCTGTTCATTGCTGCTGTCATGGGGATGGATCGTCAGCCTCTTGGATGTTGCTGATGAATTTTATTACTCCAGAGGCCTCTTCTTTCTTGAGCTCTACAGTTCAGGAATTCAGTGAAAAAGGCTCATAAGCATTTGTTCAAAAGGCCCTGGAAATATCTTAAATTTTCAATTCTTCTGTGGTTATTTAGGAACATTTCAGAAATGTATTAAAAGTGAATATAGTATTTTGAAAACAATGTAGACATTCCACTGTCATATTTTCTGAAAAATCCCTTTGTCAGGATTTCTTCCCCTGGGAAGCTGAGAAGCATCAGAAAAGAATGAAAACAAATAATTATCTGATTGCTTCTCCTGTGTTTGCTGCTTTGGAATGTGGTCTGGAGATTGTTTAACAACAGGTGCATATTTGATTGGTTTCCTGTGAATTGTTTTTACTTAATGAACAATCACCATCAGCTCTGTCGGACTCTGAGGAGTCAGTCACGAGTTTTCATTATCATTCTTGTTAAGCCTTCTGTCTGTATCCTTTCTTATTCTTTAGTATACTTTTAGTATAGCATAATATAATGTAACGTAACGTAACGTAACGTAATGTAATGTAATGTAATATAATATAATATAATATAATATAATATAATATAATGTATCAGCCTTCTGAGAACATGAAGTCAGATTCTCATCTCTCACCTCATCCTGGGAACCCTCAAAAACTCAAAAAAGACAGAATTGTTTTGCCTGCTTTTGTTTCCTGTTTATAGATTGATATCAGCCATGTCTAATTGATACTGACCGCCAGCAACTTTAAATTCAGTCTGAACAGATATGAAAATCAAGGCTGACAAACAATATCACTTTGTTCCCATCCCCAGCATTTCCCTCATCCAACCCTTGGCACCCCTATGGATCAGGAATGTTGTGGCCAGCAGGAGTAGGGCAGGGATTCTTCCCCTGTGCTTGGCACTGCTTGGGCAGCACCTCGAGTGCTGTTTGTAGTTCTGGGTCCCCCAATTTAGGAAGGACATGGAAGGGCTGGAGCATGTCCAGAGAAGGGCAACAAGGCTGGGGAGGGGTCTGGAACACAAGTCCTGTGAAGAGTGGCTGAGAGAGCTGGGGTTTATCCTGGAGATGAGGAGGCTCAGGGGAGACAAGGCAGTGTCAGGGCACAGGTTGGACTTGATGATCTCCAAGGTCTTTTCCAACCTTGCTGATTCTGTGATTCTCTGAAAGCACCCTTGGAGCAGTTGCAGGATAAGCCCTGGGCCTCCTCTTCAGAAGCTCCAGCAGCCCAGGTCCCTCAGCTTCTCCTGCCAGCCCCAAAGCCCATCCTGTCAGTCCTGCAGAGCCTCTGCAGCTGCCCGTCACTGCCCAGAACAGGGAGCCCCAGAGGCAGACACAGCAGCCCAGATGTGCCCCCCTGGCCTGGGGTGCCTCTGGCAAGGGAGCAGCACCAGGCACTACAGGAGCCTGCAGACAATTCCTGCAGCACTTGTAGGATGATCCTGCTGCCCAAGGGACGTTCCCATGGGGCCAAGTCAGGAACTGCAATGGGGAGTGCGGCCAGAGAGGAAAGGGCAAACAGGGATGGGCTGTTTGCAGGGGAAGGAACAGGGGTGGGCAATAGGAAGAAATTTGTACCAGGGAAGAGTAAAGAAAGCAAAGGTGAAACAAAGGAAATGCTATAGGCAGTTTGGGGCTGGCTGCCAGGCAGCCCTGGCTCTGAGCAACAGCGTCTGCAGTGGGACAGGAAAGTCCCAGCTGATGGGAACAAACTTTCTGGCTGACTGCAGAGGCCAGGACAAAGCTGAGTGGTTTCCCTGGTGTCCCCCAGCCCTTGCTGGCCCCAGGGGCTGATGGCATTTGTGCTCCCTCAGGTTCATATCCCCACACCAACAGCATGGGGGTGCTTCCCCTGCTCTGTGCAATGCAAACAGGGGCTCCTGAGCCAGTGCTGCCATGTCTGTGCCTGCAAGGATGGGGCACCTGTGTGAGCTGGGGGAGAGGCCAGGGCTGCAGAGGGGGGATGTTGTTGGCAGCTCCATCAGGACGCTCTGGGACGCTGCCCTGGACTGTCCAGCGCACTGGGGATGGATCAGCCCCTGCTCTGCTGCTCCTTCCTGTCTGCCCCAGGGCCCTTGCAGAGCCCCAGCCATGCTGTTTTCCCCCAGCCTGCCCACAGCCAGCCTGGGGCTGCTCACGGGGCTTTTCTGTGCTGAGCATTGGCCTGGGTGTGTTCTTGAGAGAGCCTGGGCAAGGAGCTTGGAATCCCCAGGGCCTGGCCAGAGGCGTCAGCGCTGCCCCAGCAGTGCCCATGGCCTGTCCCTGCTGCAGCCCTGGCACTGCCACCCCAGGGCTGCACCCGGCCCCGAGAGCACTCAGGCCCTGCAGCAACACCAGGGCCACCAGGGCAGCGGGGCAGGGCCACAGCAGCAGCACTGGCAACACCAAGTGCTGCTGCTGCTGCTGGGCACAGCTGCTGGGCCAGCACTGATCTGCCCCCAGCTCTGCACACAGACATTGCTGCTGCAGCTCCAGAGAAGGCAACAAAAGAGGGATCTTCAGTGAAAACTTTGCTGGGAGATCCTTTAGTTCCTTTCATGCCACCGAGAGCGCAACCTCTGATTGACACAGTCGGTGGCCACAGGGAAGGTGGAGAGAAATAAAATGAGAAATGGCACAAGGAGTGGCTTTTCTTTGTGGCCAATATGAAAAAACTAAAACAAAGAAAAAGAACCTCCAAAATGAAACTATCAAAAAGTATCAAAGGTTATTACAAGTGATTTGCAGAAACTGGCCAGCGGTTTAATGTTCCAGAAACCATCCAGTCATCAGTGTCCACACTGCAGCCTTGAGCTCCTGATTCCTCAGGCTGTAGATGAGGGAGTTCAGGGCTGGAGGCCCCACTGAGTACAAAACTGACAGGGTCAGATCCAGGGATGGGGAGGAGATTGAGGGGGCCTTCAGGTGAGCAAACATGACAGTGCTGAGGAACAGGGAGAGCACAGCCAAGGGAGGGAGGCAGGTGGAAAAGGCTTTGTGCTGTCCCTGCTCAGAGGGGATCCTCAGCACGGCCCTGAATATCTGCACATAGGAGAAAACAATGAACACAAACCAGCCAAGTCCTAAACAGGCACAAACTTCAAGGAGCCCAAGTTCCCTGTGGTTTTAGTGTGAGCAGTAGACCCTGAGGATCTGGGGGATTTCACAGAAGAACTGGCCCAGGGCATTGGCCTGCCCCAGGGGCAGGGAAAATGTATTGGCTGTGTGCATGAGAGCATGGAGAAAGGCACTGGCCCAGGCAGCTGCTGCCATGTTGGCACAAGCTCTGCTGCCCAGGAGGGTCCCGTAGTGCAGGAGTTTGCAGATGGACACGTAGTGGTCATAGCACATGATGGTCAGGAGGGAAAACTCTGCTGAAATGAAAAAGATAAAACAAATTGGTTGGACTGCACATCCTTTGTAGGAGATGGTGCTGGTGTCCCAGAGGGAATAGCACATGGCTTTGGGGACAGTGGTGCAGATGAAGTCCAGGTCAGTGAGGGCCAGGTTGAGCAGGAAGAAGAACATGGGCGTGTGCAGGTGGTGGCCGCAGGCTACGGCGCTGATGATGAGGCCGTTGCCCAGGAGGGCAGCCAGGGAGATGCCCAGCAAGAGGCAGAAGTGCAGGAGCTGCAGCTGCCCCGTGCCTGCCAATGGCAGCAGGAGGAAGTGGCTGATGGAGCTGCTGTTGGACATTTGCTGTGGCTGCACTTGGGCACCTGTTCATGGAGAAAAGGACAGTGAAGGATTAGAGGAGATACCTGTAACCAAAATCAAAGCCATTTCCCACACACCCTGCCCTGGAACACACAGAGACACCCTTTTGTGTGCAAGAGTTGCAGAAATTTTTTATCAGCTCCCCCATATCTCTGCTGGTATTCTTGGATATCAGAAACTCTCAGCATTTCTGTGCCCCCAGGGAGAACTAAGCAAGTTCTCTGAGGCCAAGTGGTGAGTGGAGAGTGAGGGGAGATGATCTGTTGTTCTGACCTATTCAGTGTTTCTCTGGACTTGAACCCTTCTCAGGTGGAGGGTGATCACCTTCCCACATGTCCCCTAAAATGTGACCAGGCACTGCTGAGAGCAGATGGATCCACCACAGCCCAGCTCCACATTTGTAGCCAAGGACTAACGTCACTCATTCCAACAACCCAGCAGCATTTTCAGTGTCACAACACCTCTGCCTTTCCCCATGGATCTTACCACTCAGAGATGATCTAGGACAGGTTTGCAAGCTGGGTTGAAGCTCCCGGCTTGGACTGAAATCTCAGAGGGACTTCCAAGTGTCCTTATGATGGCATTGGATGAAGGGAGATGCAGCTCCTTCCCTGGCTGCACTGACAGCATTGCCCAGAGCCGGGCACTGGAGACAGCATCACCCTGAGCCAGCGGTGCCCCCTCCAGAGCCCCCAGGGCCGGGCAGCTGCTTCCAGCCCTGTGCTCTGCAGAGGGAACTGGGCCCGGGGCTGCAGAGCTGCCCCATGGCTCTGCTGCAGCTCTGCCTGCACAGGAGGGGCTGTGCACGCCGGAGCCTCGGCCCTGAGGCAGAGGCTTGGCTGGGGCACAGGAGGGAGAGGGCTTGTTCAGAGGGAGGGGCTGCACTGGAGGGGATCCTGTGGACATCTCTCAACTTGCCCTGCCACAGCATTGATGGGTTTTGTTTTCTCTCATTGCCTGATCTTCTCTCTGCTTCCTGAAGATTTTCCTCCTGCAGGTGTTTCCCTGTGCCTGATCTGTCCCTGCCAGCACTCACAGACCCCAAATCTCTGCACTCTCCCTGGCCTGACAGAACCCTGCCTGTTTGCAGGGCACTGGCTGGGGGCAGGTTCTGTTTGCAGCTTGGAGAAAGGACAGCTCAGACTGAGCCTAATGGCTCCAGCAAAGGTGCTGCTGCTGCTGCTGACCATAGGCAGAGTGGCTGAAGGCACATTAGGGATCTCCTGTGAACCTACTGGTCACTAAAAGGAACAGTTTGGTTGTCTCAGGCACCACTTACCAAAATTCATAACTAATAATTAATATTCGTCCTTTAATATTTATCCGCCCTCCCTGACACTCTCCAGTAGTAGGAATCTGAGCACAAAGTCTTAGGAAATTGCCTCATTTTTATCAAAAACTATGTCTTGGAATATTCTGTGACTGATCAGAACCCCTCAGTACATCAGAGCTTCATGAGCATTTCACCTCCCCTGCACCAGAAATACTCAGAGTTATACTCACAGAGTCAGCAGATATTGGGATGTTGCAGCCTTAGGAGATAACTGCAGGAGTTGCAGCTGCATTTTCCTGCAGCCAGAGGTTCCTGTGCCAAGGCTGGCAGTGATTCTGCCCCAGGCACTTCTCAGCCCCTTCCCAGCCCTGCCTGATTGAAGCTCTCTGTGCCTCTGTGCTTTGCCTGGGGTGGCTGCAGGCAGTGCCCCAGTCCTGCTGGGCTGTGCACAGGAGCTGCTCCTGGGCAGAGCTGTCTCTCTGCAGTGCTGCCCTTGCCAGGAGCTGCCTCTGGGCCAGGAGCCCAGCCCAGCTCAGAAGCACAGACACAGCACAAAGACTATAATGAGCCTCTGGAGCTTTGTGCTGATGCCCTGAACATCAGTCCCTGAGAGGGAGCTGAAGAAACTTCTCCAGAACTCCAAGTCAGAATCCAACTCCAAAGTTTCTTTGACTTTTAATGGGTCCCACTGAGGGACATGACTGAGAAAGTGTCCCCAGGCCCCAGGCAGAGCAGAGAACTGGAGGCACTGATGACAGCTGGGGACAAAGAGAAGCCAAGTCTTGCTGCCCAGGGGCACAGCAGGGTCTGTGCCACCAAGGGCTGTGAGGAGACACCTTGTCCTGAGGCACTGGGGCCTCCTGGCACAGCCCCATCCAGGCTGGGCACTGTCAGCCCCTTGTCCTGCCCTCAGCATCCCCCCCTAGCTCACATCCCAGCGGCCTCAAGAATCTGCTGGAAGGAGTCCCTGGGGAGCCTTGCTCAGCAATGGCGCTGGGGGCTCCTGAATGCTCCCTGCAGGGACTGCAGGTTTTACAAAGGACTTTGGGTTTTGCTTTGGCCTTGCAGTCTCTGAGAGCTTTGTGCAATCACGGCCTCCAATTATCTGCTGTAATTAGTCCATGGAGAGGCTTTGTCAGTAACAACCCTCAGTGGCGCTCATTAACGCTTCAAGGTACTTCAGTTTTTTTAAGGTACTTGGTGTCTCCCTTTTGATAGAGACTGCGTGAGAGATTTGTGCAATCATGGCCTCAGTTATCTGCTTTAACGAGTCCCTTGAGAGCTTTGTATTGACACTCAGTGGAACTCATTAATACTTTGAGGTAATAATGGTTTTTAAGGTGCTTTGGAATTTCCTTTCCTCAGTGAGGCTTCTGAGAGGTTTTTGTGCCATCTAGCCTCCAATTCTCTCCTCCAAGGAGTCACGAGGACCATGTTTTCCGGATGGACCTCAGTGGGACTCATTCATGCTTTGAGACACTCTGGGGTTTTCTTCTGTCTTTGACTCCTCGAAAGGTTTGTGCAATCTCCTCTCAGGCCCTGAGATTCAAGGGCTCAGCTCCAAATGCACCATGGGGCTCATTAGAATCAAGCAAGTCCTGACAAACCATGGTTTTGCCTTGATTTCCCTCTACTGTAGTGCAGTTCACTAGGACGTTTTTTTTTCTATTGTTATGGAGAAATATTTCAAAGAGCTTCTAATAAATCCACATTCCTGTTTTAAGGGTGTATGGTTCTATTTAGAGAAGAAATGTTAGCAGCCTTCTGTGACTGATATTGACCCAGGGACTTTGCTAAAGGAGCTCTGGCCTGCTCTGAGAAGCTGTGTCTTGAGATCTGACACAGTGTGGAGAGCCTTGCTCCACATTTCCAAACCCCATCCTGTCTCTCCTCACTCACCTGGCATCAGCTTAGCTTGGAGAACTGGCTGCTCTCAGGCAAAGAGGGGTTTTTTTTCTTATCTTTTAGCACTCTAAAACTCCTAAGCTCCCTGTTGAAAACAGACACCCTCCTCAAGTGTGTGCCAAGCCCAAGCTGCCACCAAGACCCCTCCAGAGCTGCCCTGGGCCAGCTGTGAGGATGTGTGGAGGCCCAGAGGCATAGCATCACAGTCTCAATCCCCCAGACATGGAGGACTGGTTCTAGATAAGAGGAATAGGCTTTCAGGTTAGGGTGAGATGCTTTCTTCTCATATTGATCTTTGCAGACACATGCCGATTTATGTTACGTTAGGTTACCCCATTGGCCCATTGGCCTAATTACCCTAGTTCAACTCCTATTGCCCACATTTGTTTGGCCCTAGAATGTTCTCTCTGTCCCTCCACTTGCCCTAGTTTGCTGTATTCCTCAACCCTTGTTTCCTATTGGCTGACCTGAGATCTGACCTCCTCCTCTGCACCATTTTCCCCCATATCCATTGGACCCTGACCCTCAGCTCCACCCTCACTACCCCATATAAGACCCTGATCCCTCAGCCTACACCCTGTCTTCATCCCTGGACCCTGTTCAGCTGTGTAGCCTGTTCCTGTACCAATAAACCCAGTTTGCTGGAGATCATATGAAGACCCATCCTGCTCATTCTGTCAGCTTTCTAAGGCAGCAGAGAGGTTTGGGCTTATGAGTGCTGGACGTTCCAAGGGCCTCAGTAGGGCCATGATGCTACACATGGCGCACGAAGAAGAACCAGATTCCTTAAGGTCCCTGTGAGCGTCTCCAGCAGTGATCCTGCCAGCCAGATGTCACTGGAAGTTGTAGCCCTTCAGGTCAACCACAACACTGAAGTGAGACTCCAGTTTTATCTAATCTGCTAAAGAAGAAGTTGACAAGCCCCTCAACATCTATGGAGCCTGAATCTCTGACAGCCCCATAAGCCCCACTTTGGCTGGAGATTGTGCCTGTGAGACTGAGAGTGAGTGACTGAGTGGCAGAGAGCTCCAAGGGCTTTGGGCTTTTGATTTTCTGTTCCTGTGGGTGAGCATTCCCTCTTCCACTGGGGGCAGCTATGGGAAATGCTCATTCCCAAGCTGAAAAGGATGTTTTTGTTAAGTTTTGGAGAGTTTTAAATTTAGAGGAGAGTTAATTTTCTGAAGGGAGTTTAAAAGGTATTGTTCATGGTTATTTGAGGAGCTTCCTGATATCTCTGTTGATTCTATCTATCACTTACCATTTTGGGATGCTGTTGCGGAAAATCTTTATATTTTATAAACACAAGGGGTTTTAAAAGTTGAGAAATTTTATCTGTTGTTTCATTCAATTTATAGGATCATTTAACAAATTCATGGTTCCAACCCTTTGCCCTGGTTTATTCAACCCACCCTTCACGTTCCCGAACCCAGGTTCCCTGAGAACAGGATGGGAGATGGAGCCCGCCCTTTGGCACAGACAAGCCATCTGCTGTCTGCCATCTCCCCTCCTTTTCTGTCCTCTCCTCAGGGTGGCAGTGGCCCTGCTGCCTTGAGATATTCCCTCACCCACATTCCTTCATTCCCTAGTTCTAATCCTCCTTCCTATATATCACAAGATGGCAACACTCCTGTTAGAGAGACCGCCATTTTTTATTCCCTCCTGCCTTCATCCCCATTTCCCACCTTTGCTCCAGGTGCCTCTTCTGTCTCGGGTCTCACCTTAATGTTGAATTCCACTGCCGCATTAGTCCCTCCCCTATCATCAGAAAGGTTCTCCCCAATGCGGGCTGCACGTCTCCACTTCCAGGCCCCTTCTCCAGTCCAGCCTCTTCCAGTTCCCACATCATTGGAACCGGACATGGGGCCAACTGGAAGGAAGCCATTTTGGCTACCAAAGGCCTTCAACGCCAGGCGTTGCCGGTCGGCAGAAAGGCCTGCGCCTCTGCCAGCAGACCTGCCTCCTCTACAGAGGAAAAGAGTGATAGCTTATCTGAGAGTGAGGATGAGCCCAAGGATTCTTGGCAGAGGATGCGGAGAAAAGCTGCAAAGGAGGGGGACTGGGAGGTGGTATCCAAGATTCAGGTGGCACCTGTGCAGTATAAGCTGGGGCCAAAACCTAAATGGGAATCCATAGGGAATAGATTCCCATTTAGGTTTTGGCCCCTGGGAATCCATAGGGAATAGATTCCCATTTAGGTTTTGGCCCCTGGGAATCCATAGGGAATAGATTCCCATTTAGGTTTTGGCCCCTGCTTATACTGCACAGGTGCCACCTGAATCTTGGATTCCCTACCTCCATAGGGAAATGAAGGACTTAGTCAAAGCTGCCAAGGATTATGGGAGGGGTTCTCCCTATTTTAACAATTTGCTGGACGTGCCATTTACTAACCACAGAATGGTGCCAGAAAATTTAAAATGGTGTATGAAAATTATATTGTCACCTGATGAATTTATTTTCTGGAAAGGAGTTTGGATAAATAAAGTTCATGAGTTACCAAAAAGTTATGTTGAGGAAGAAGGGCGACAACACCTCACAATGGACCACATTACCAGGGAAGGAGACTATACTAGACTGCAGTATCAGGCTGAAGTCATTTCCCAGTCAATACTGGAAGATCTCAAAGGCGCTGCACGGTCCACCCTCCTCCAAACACCTGATGCTTCTACACCCCACACTGACTTCACTTACATTCACCAGGGCTCGGATGAGAGCTATATCAAGGTCATAAAGCACCTTATGAAAGCCCTGGAAAAACAGGTAGATGATCAAAAGGTCCAGGATTATCTTATTAGCAAATTAACTTTCTGTAATGCCAGTATTGACTGCAGAAAGGTTCTTCACAGCCTCCCCCTTGACCCTGAGCCGACCATTGCTCAGATGGTTGATGCTTGCATTTGCCAGGCGATCTCAGACTGTGACTCCAGCCTAGCCAAGGCCACCAGCCAGGGTGCAATTGAAATGCTGGTTGCAGCAAATGTGCTTCCCCACAATACAGAATGTAATAAAGGCAGTGGAAACTGTTATAACTGCAGGAAAACTGGACATGTAGCAAAAGATCATAAATACAAGAATACTGTTCTGGTTTTTTACCCAGCCCTCAGTCCCACAGCCATTACCCAAACTGTTCTTGAAGCCAACAGCACTACCAGCCCTCAGGAAACTCCCAGCAGAGCATGAAATGACACCAAATATGAAGTTATTCTTTCTCACCCTTCCATTGGTGAGAGATGTCCTAGGTTACAATATAAAGATGTATTCTATTCCCATCCTCAAGAGCTGTTGAAACAGGAGGGGCATTGTTTTATTCCTTATCTCCTGTTAAATAAACCCATCAATGCCTTTCTGCATGACTCAGAGATAAGGCCCTCTAGGAGCCATTTCTGTTTAATGGACCACCTCATGACTCATAGAATGATATCAGCCCATTGTGAGATGCTCCACTCAGGGGGGAAGAGCTAAGCATGCCCCACTGGATATTATCTGGGGTTTGGGACAAAACAAGCTGCCTTTCCACTGGATTCCCCAGAGCAACAGCTACCTTTTCCACTGGATCTTCAGAGGTAGGCTACACCCTACTACAGGATCTCTGCTCCAACATTACCACATCTGCCACTCCAGGAGGACTGCAGCCACCATTCCAACTGGACTGCTACCAACACCCTGACCAACAGAGTGACAGGTTATATTCTGACTTTATCAGTGTTTTTTATTTTGTATTATTGCATGATTTTTTTTCCTAATAAATTGTATTTCTGACTTTGAGTCTCTCTCTGGTTTTGCTTTCAAACCAGAGCAAATGGAAAAGCCTGAGTGGGTTTCCTGAAAAACAAACTCACCTCAGAAACCACTTGCTCATTCCAGGCTGGCTGGAATTATGTCACCTTTCTACAAGGGACAGTGTGAGCAGAAATGATCTCTGGGAGCAAAATTCTCTGAGTCTTGCAGCTGAATTCTCTGTCCCTGTCATTTCTGTGGATCTCTGTTCAGATGAAGCTGCTGGTGCCATCCTCACCTTTTACCTCTCTCTTGAATGCAAACAGATGTTCCCAGGTGTATTAAGCAGGATTTTTCAAAGTTTCTACAAAACTTTTGTGTTCCTCATGGAATGAAGGGGCCATTTTGGCACTGAGGAGGTGACGTGGAAGCAAGGAGTTAGTTGTGACCCATGGAACCAAGGGGCCATGGTGACACAGCTGGGCCACATGGATCCAGTGGTCCATTGTGACAGTGTGGATCCAAGGAGACAATGGAGACACCCCCAGAACCTCATGGAAGCAAAGAGTCCATGGTGACCCATCAGGGCTGCATGGAGCCAATGGGCCATGGTGGCACTGCCCATCCAAGAAGGCCATTGTGACACTGAAGAACTTCATGACACCAAATATCCATGGTGACAGAGCAGGGCATCATGGGAACCAAGGAACGGCTGTTGGCGGTATGGAAACTCATGGAACCAGGAGCCGTTGTGGCACTGCAGAACCAACAGAGCTGCTGGACCTTGTCCCCTGGCCCTGCACAGCTCCTTGGGAGGCACGGCAGGAGCAGCACCCTGGGAGCCTCAGGAATGCTCCTCTGGGATCCATGGCACACACTCCCAGGGGCGAGAATTCCAGTTCCCAGACAGCAAAAGATGTTTCTGCCCTGGAAGGCAAAGCTCTTTAGAAGGAGAAAAAGGCCAAGTGGAGCAAGATCTTACAGTGACATTTCACTGCCAGCCTTCATAGCTTCACCCGTGGTTGTTGTAGCTCCTGGAGTGGGAATTAAATCAGGGCAGGGTCTTTGTTGGGAGCTGCCCTGGGTCAAGAGAGACACTGAGAGAGAAATAGAGCAGGCAAAGAAAGGCAGGAGAGAAAGAAGGGCACAAACGCAATCAGCTGCGAAGGTGGCACTCTGAAAACAAACTGGAACTGACAAAAAATGAATGGGACAGAAATCAGTAATTCTGAAAGTTTTATTTACTATCAAAATGCAGGCCACACATCCAGCCCCACACAATCCCAATCCCACACCCTCAAATTTGGATGCTACTTCTCCCAATCTCCTTCCAACCCCATCTCACCATGGACATTGTGGAATCAAGTAGATTTGTCATAGGACTGAGTTTTTCTTAGGTGGGAATAAGGCATTTTGACATGGATTGGTCAATTTTGGGGTAAAATTGAGGTGTTTTCAATGGGATTGAATCATTTTGAGGTGACAGACCAATCTATCTGGAATTCTGGAGTGCAAAGATATGGAGAAGACTTGCTGAAATCCCCCAAGAACCCACAAATCCTACAGAACAAATGTTCACAAACCATAAATTCCACCTCAAATACCTGTTAAATGGCGGGACTTTAGACATCCTTGATCAATTACTTTCATTTTAGTCCTATTTCAGGTGTTTTTAAGTGATAAAGACAAATCAGAAGAAAATTAGGGCCAAAAGGATAACCAGCCAAGTGTCCTCCCAACATGGATCACTGGGAATGTGGGTCATCAGTGTTCTGACCAATGTGGGTCCTCCCATGGGGATGAAGCTGCACCAGTGCACAAAGCTCCTTCTGCAGTTGGAGCACACGCAGGGCTTCCCTTACCAGTGCCTGCGTTGGTGTCGGGTCAAGGTAGAGCTGTGTGAGAAGCTCTTCCCACACTGGGGACACTCGTAGGGCCTCTCCCCGGTGTGGATGCGCTGGTGGATGATGAGGTGGGATTGCGTTGGAATCCCTTCCCGCAGTCAGGGCAGCGGAAGGGCCTCTCCTCAGTGTGAATCTGCTCATGCAGGATGAGATGGGAGCTGATCCGAAATCTCTTCCCACACTGGGGACACTCATACGGCCTCTCCCTGGTGTGGATGTGTTGGTGCCTGATGAGTTCTGAGCTGCAGCTGAAGCCCTTCACACATTCCTCACACTCGTAGGGCCATTCCCTGGTGCGGATCATGTGGTGGCATATCAGGGTGCTGCTCTGCCTGAAGCTCTTCCAAAACTCCAGCTCTTCCCACACTCCAAGCACTTGTAGGGCTTCTCCCCATCGTGAAGCTGCTCATGCACCACCAGCTCCGAGCCCTGTCTGAAGCTCTGTCCACCTTCCTGGCCCAGGGTGGGTCTTTCCTCCTCAGAGCACCATGGGCTGGGTTTGGAGCCCCTCCTCCTGTGGGATATCCAGGGCTTTTCCTCTCTGTTAGATTCTTGTGCCATGGAGCTGCTCAAAACAGCCTCTTCCTTGAGGTTCTGCTGTGGGGATTTTTCTTTCCTGGTCTCCATCCTCACCTCCTTGTCTGGGGGAGGAAGGACAAAGAGAGGTTGAGATGTGCCTCTGTACCAGAGGGAAGGGGAAGGAGATCTCCCCAGTGCTTCCCCAGCAGGACGGCATTGGCAGTGGGATTGTCCTGCAGCTGGGGGCCGTGTTGGGCTGGGAGATGGAGCAGAAGAGAGGGGGAAAGGGGCACTGACTTCCTCCTCACCCGCCTGGGTGTCCTGGGGCATTGTCTCAGCAGGTGTCTGCTAAGGAAGGCAGGAGCCTCCCTTGAAATGGAAAATGTAAACAACCTCCTTCTGAACTGTTATAATTTTGAAATTATGGGGCTCTAAGGCAACAGATATGGGAATGGGAATAACAGTTATTTAGCAGGAAAATTAAAATATAAACGCAATAGTACAAAGAAAAAATACTGACAGATTCAGAATACGACCTGACACCCTATGGGTTACAGTGGTGGTAGCAGTCCCAATAAACGGTGGCTGTATTCCTCCTGCAGTGACAGGTGTGGCTCTGTTGAAGCAGGGATCCTGTAGGAGGGTGGAGTTTTCCTCTGAAGATCCAGTGGTGGTGGTGTTGGGCCTGGTCTTCCTCCGGGAATCCAGTGGAAAAGGCTGACTCTGGTCTTCCCGCCCTCTGATTATATCCAGGCAGGAATGCTTGGCTCCTCCCTCCTGGTGGAGCTTCTCACAATGGGATGATGGAATTTTATCAGTCATGCAGTGGCACTCAATGGCCCATTAACAGAAGATATCTCCTGGGAGGGAGGATGGGTTGTGGAAGAGATAAAGAAAACTGCCCAATTAACAGAAGGTAACTGCCCCATCAGGTAGGAATAGAATACACGCCCCACGTCCAACCTAAGACAGCTGGGAAATGCTTTGCAGTATTCTGTGTCTGTGTGTCTGTGTTCATGTGCATTTTACACTCAAAGTCCCCCAAATTTCCAAGAGGTTTTCCCTGTGGTGTTGTCTTGTCCCTGTGTCCCTCTGCACCTCCCTGTGTCACTCTGTCACTGTCACCTCCACACATCTCTGAGCCCACTGGCACCTCCAAGGTTTGCACTGAATCCCTCCCTCCTGCCCTCCAGCACCAGCAATGACCACGGCAGGGAGCTCAGAGCAGGAGCAGCCAGGCCAGGGTTAATGCCAGGATCAGGAGCACCTGGCAGAGGCAGGAGGAATCCCCAATTCCAGGGGGTGCAAGGGGGGCACCCGTGTCCCCTCCCAGCCCCAGGGCTACAGACCAGGGAGGAGATGCCTCAACTGCCTCAGGAATTGCTTCCCTCAGCCCTTGACCCAGGAAGTCTCTGGCTGGAGCACAACCTCTAGAGGAGAGTTCCCACAAGGAAGAGAAAAGAAAGGAATTGTTTCTTCCCTTTCTCTCATCACTGCCCCTTGTGCTGATTTTCTTGGCATCTCTTAGCAAAACCAACAAAAAAGCATCTGGAATGAGGTGTTTCCCAGGGTCAGTTCCTAAATGGGGCCAAAGGAAGGTTTTCTGCCAGGGAAAAAGTGACAAATGTGGGATTTGTTCAGACAGTTGAAAACATGACAGTTTCTAAGCACTGGAAATCCAGAGACTATAGAAAACAGAGTTTGCAGTTGTAATGGTCCATTGTCCTCCCTCTTCCCACTGCTGATTTGTCACATCCCAGCTCCAGAGGAGCAGATTATGGAAAGAAGACCTGCAGGGAGTGTTGGAGGCCTAATCCCAGAGA
Organism: Melozone crissalis; assembly: GCF_028551555.1. Lineage (NCBI taxonomy): Eukaryota > Metazoa > Chordata > Aves > Passeriformes > Passerellidae > Melozone > Melozone crissalis. The sequence continues at coordinate 674,311 of NW_026535981.1, forward strand.
CTGGAAGAAAGAGTGAAATCAGGAAAAGATTTCCAGTTGTTTTCTTACCATATTGACCACAAATAGCTGTGTAGTCCATGGGCAATATCCAGATGAAGAGGCACATTCCTGGTTTTTAATGCCAAATTGCAGTACTTCGGCAATTCTTTCTGGATGAGAACAAACCACAGGCCAATAATTGACCCACTTCAGTTCCCAAATCAGAAATCATTCAACTTCTACCAAGATGTGTTTCTCTGCAGGTGTCCCAGATTGCAAGGCAAGATGGATTTTATTTGCCATCTCTATGGCAGTTTTCCTTATCTCTTCCACAACCACTCCTCCCTCCTGGGGGCACATCTGCTGATAACAGGCTATTGAATGTCACTGCATGGCTGATAAGAACTACAGCATCCCACTGGGAGATGCTCTGCCCAGAGGAAACAGCTAAGCATTCAAGCCAGATAGAATCTGGAGATTCTGGAATAGCAGCACAGCTTCTCCCCTGGATTTCCCAGAGGAACAGCAGCTGCCTCTTCTTCCACTGGATCCTCAGAGAAAGACTACACCCTTTTCTACAGGACCCCCCTGCTCTAACAGAACCACACCTGACACTCCTGGAGGACTGCAGCCACATTTCCAGTTGGATTGCTACCAACAGGGTGTCAGGTTGTGTTGTGACTCTGCCATAGTTGTTTTAGTTTACTGCATTGTTTATTTTATCGTTTTATTTTCTTCCCTATGAAATAACTGTTATTTCCTGCTCCCATGTTTTTTGCCTGAGAGCCCCTTAGTTTAAAATTTATAGCAATTTGGAGGCAGGGAGGTTTACATTCTCCATTTCATGGGAGGCTCCTGCCTTCCTTAGTAGACTCCTGTCTTTCCAAACCAAGACAGCAGGACAGAAGGAACTTTGATTCCTTTTGTCCCAAGTTTCTCCTGAGTTCATGACTTCACATGAACTGGAATGGTCCCAACAGCACAAAAGCAGCCACAATGAGCAGGATCAAATCCCCAGGTCACCATTAAATGTACTCGATCCACGCCTTCCACAGCCCAGCAGAAATTCCTGCCTCTGCCCCCAGCTCTGGCTCAGCCTGAGGGGCATCGCTGTGGTGTGTGCGGGGCCGGCTCCTGCAGGACACAGCGCTGGGAGCCGCTCTGTGTCCCGCAGCTTCGGCATCTCAGGTGCCGCTCCACAGCTGCTGGGTTGTGGCACCACTGTTCCATGGCTGTAGTTCCTGTGCCACCACTGTTCCATGGCTGTAGCTCCTGTGCCACCACTCTTCCATGGCAGTAGCTCCTGTGCCACCACTGTTCCATGGCTGTAGTTCCTGTGCCACCACCATTCCTTGGCTGTAGTTCCTGTGCCACCACTGTTCCATGGCTGTAGCTCCTGTGCCACCACTGTTCCGCCTTTTCCATGCTCACTCCACTGCTGCTCAAAAGCTGTACTGTGCTGTTTCAGCACGGTTCCTCAGCTCCTGCACCACTGCTCCACTGCTGCTCCAACACTGCTCATCTACCACTGTTCCACTGCTCCTTCTCTGCTCCTCCCCTGCTCCCCTGCTGTTCCACAGCTGCTGCTTCTGTTCTAGTGCTGCTGCCACAGCTGTGGTGTCACAGAGAGGGGAACGTTCGGGCAGCAACCACTGTGGTGTCACAGAGACTGGGACAACGGGACTGCCACAGCTCTGGTGTTGTGGAGAGGGGAATGTTGGGGTGGCTGCTGCTGTAGTGTCATAGAAGGTGCAACTGGGGCTGCCACCACTGAGGTGTCACAGAGAGGGGAACATTGTGGCTGCCACCACAGTGGTATCATACACATGAGAATGCTGTGGCTGCCTCTGCTGTGGAGTCATAGAGAGGAGAACATTGGGGCTGCCTCTGCTGTGGAGTCATAGAGAGGAGAATGTTGGGGCTGCCAAAGCTGCGGTGTCACAGACAGGGGACTCTGGGCCTTCCACTGCTGTGGTGTCACAGAGAGGGGGACTTGGGGCTGCCACAACTATGATGTCACAGAGAGGGAAATGTTGGGGCTGACACTGCTTGGGTTCCACAGACAGGGGATTTCTGGGGCTCCCACCACTGTGGTATCATAGAGAGGGGAATGTTTGGGCTGCCATCCTTGTGGGCTCAAAGATAGGGTAATCTTGGGGCTGCTACCCCTGTGGTGTCCTACAGAAGTCAATGTTGGAACTGCCAACTCAGTGGTATCACAGAGAGGGGATGTGGGGGAGTCACTACTGTGGTGTCACAGGGGAGCATTTAGGGCTGCCACCCCTGTGGTGTCACTGAGAGGGCAATATAGGGGTTGCCACTGTGGTGCTGTCATAGAGAGGAGAACGCTGCAAGTGCCACCTCTGTGGTGTCACAGAGAGGGGAACGCTGGGGTTGCAATTGCTTTGGTGTCATAGACAGGGGGACATTGGTATTGCCACTGCTGTCATGTCACAGACAGGGGAACTTTGAGGTTGCCACCACTGGGATGTCACTGACAGGGCAATACTCAGTCTTGAACATCTGTGGTATCATAGAGAGGGCAACGTTAGTGTTGCGCCACTGTTGTGTCACAGATATGGGAACACTGCCAAATTTCCCCTGGTGCTGTGCCCACTCCAGTGCTGCTCCTCTGTGACACTGCAGTGCCTCCTGGGAACATTGTCACATTGTGACAATGGGACTATAGGGGCCCTGTGACACTCCAGGGTCTTGTAGAATCCAGGGAACCAAGAGGAGACTGTGAAACTCTGGGACTTCATGGAACCATACATTGTGATACCTCAGGGCCTCATTCTTTCCAGGAATCCTTGTGACACTGCAGAACTAAATGGAACCAAGGGGACATTGTGACACTGTGGAGTTCATGGAACTGAGGGGATGCTCTGAGACTCTGGTGCCTAAAGATGCTCAGGAACCATTGTGACACTGTGGCTTGTGGAACCAAAGGCACATTGTGACACTGTGGGGTCTTATGGAATCCAGAGGCCCTTGTGACTCAGTGAGGCCAGTTGGAACCAACAATCCATTGGGATCTCCCAGAACCTTGTGGTGTCCAGGGATCCTTGTGACATTGTGGGGCCTCATGGAACCAAAGGGACACTGGGACACTGTGTGATCTCAGGGAACCAAGGGGACTCAGAGACACTGTGGGGCCTCCTGGCTCTCAGTCATTTCTGACACTTGTGTCCATCTATAAGGTGGCAAAATTCAACAGCTTGAGCCTGTTGATCCAGAATATTCCCATCTCCATGGAGGGTGCTCTTGCCAGCTGTGGTGCTTTGTGTTCTCTCTGTGCTCTCTGGGGGAATTGCATCCTACAGGAGACCCCAACCACTCCAGTAGCTGACACCACAGAGCCTCCTGTGGGGTGCAGGCAGAGGCATCTTTCACTCCATTATCTTGCTCAAAGCCCATCCAAGCTGGAATGTTTCCAAGGATGGGGCATTCACTGGCTCTCCACCAAGGCTAACGGTGAAAGCAGGGCACTGGGGGAGGCAGCAGGGAGAGCAGACGCTGTGGTGGGTAAGCGAGGGAAGAGGATGAGTGCAGAAGGCACAGCCCACCAGGAGGCCACCAGGCAGAGCCGTGGAGCCTCCCCAGGTGAGAGTGACCTGCCCAGGGAGTGCCCTGCTGCCCTCAGGACTGTGCTGCCACCCTTGGCAGAGGTGTTTGCCCAGCAGGATGTCCCCTGGTCACCCGGGGCCGTGCCGCTGCCCCAGGCAGGAGAGCGCTGTCAGTTGAGTGTGCCGTCCCTGGGATCAGTGGTGGAGGCGCCCCGAGCAGCCTGGCTGTGTTAAATGAGCACCCTGCAGCCCCTCCATGCCCTGCCGTGGCTGCCAAGACTCCTGAAAGCACTGGCTGCTCTGCTGCTGTGCCGTCTGCTGCCCCTTGTTCTGCCCTGCTGGCAGAAACTGCCGCAACCGCCCAAGAACAGCATGGGTTGTCAATGGAACGCACTGCTGCTGATCCAGAGGGTGGAGAGATGTCATGCTGCAGAGTCACATTGAACAGGCACTCTGCCACTCTGCTGTGCCCTGCTGCCACAACTGGAACCCCAGAAGCAGCACTTGGTAGCAGCAGCGAGGCACTTTGCCCGTGCAGCCACTGCAAGGCACCCAGCTGCCACCACTGTGAGATGCCTTGCTCCTGCAGGACAGTGCCTAGCCATGGAGTGGGGTTTGCTGCCCCTCCACCAGGCCTGCCATACCAGCTGAGATCTCAGAAGCAGTGCCCGGCCCCTGTGAGATTCCAGCTCCTCTGTGCCATGCTGCTGCCCCTGTAGCCATCTCTGCCTGCAGTGGAACGACTTCTCTCTGCTTTGCTGTGACTGAAAGCGCCTCTACAGCTGTGCCCAGCCATGGCGAGACAGTGTCCGGCCCCGGCGGGAGAGCGCCCTGGCACTGTAAAGGGGTGCCTGGCTGAGAAGCCATTCCTGGCTGCTATGGAGCTGCCCGTGCCTGTTGCCAAGCTGTACCTGGCTGCTGTGAGACTCCCAGCTGCTGTGGAACACCTGGCTACCATCAAGCCGTATCTGTCGCTCCATGTCCTGCTGTCAACTGCTGTGAAAAGGTGTCTGCTGAGCGGTTCACACGGGGGAGGTCACCAGGGTGGTCCCCAGGCGGGTGCCCCGCCTTGGCCAGCACCCAGCAGCCAGCTTAGAACTGGTGCAAACCAGGGGAATCCGACTGTTTAATTAAAACAAAGCATCACAAAGGCCTGAGATGGGTGTCGATGCAATGTGATTTCTGCCCAGTGCTCTGAATGTCAAAGTGAAGAAATTCAATGAAGTGCAGGCAAATGGCAGGAGTGACTATGACTCTCCTAAGGCAGTTTTTGAGAATATAGTTACAAACTTGGCATTGGTGCATAGATTGCACCCCCTCATGGTCCTGCTGGATACCCTGTGTAATGTAATGCAATCAATCTCTGCCCCAGCAAGAGGCAGTGGGGAACGTTGGGCGCCAAAACTGAAGCGGTCCAGCTGGAGAAAAATGGTCCTTCTCAGACGTCCCATCCAGCTCTCCAGCACCACTAGCAGTAGGTGGGCACTATCCCAATCTCCGTGGTTCGGGACAGCACCTAAGGCAAACGCTCTGTGCTATGAAAGTAGCAGTACCTTGTGGTAGGACGTGGCTTGGCTTATGGCTACAGTCAGCAGAAATAAGAAGAGAGCGCTCTCCAGCTGTGGTGAATCCAGGTTTATTGAGTCCCAGGGCAAACCGACAACCGAAGAGGAAGAGGGGGAAGTTGCAATAGCTTATAAGGAGGGAGGGACACAGGGGAGGAGTTAGTCCTTGGACGAATAGGGTTTCAGAGGGGAGTGGGATACCAAAGATTGACTTAGGGAGAACACCAATGGGGATAACTTGAGGGTGGAGCTTCGGCCCCTGAGCCAATCACTCGACGCTCTAGTTAGATGTGTCGTGGTTTGACCGGAAATGGGACATCTGGGATATGTTGTTTTTGCTGTGGTTACCAATGGGTGGTCGGATTTTAAGATGAGCACCTGGTTTGACCAGTGGGTTATTGGATCCAGACGAGCACAAGAAGGACAGGAAGCTCACCACCTGGTAAGATGACGAAATTGCTGATTCCAGCTTACTGATATTTACTCATTTGTAGTAACCAAGCACATTGGAAAATGCTTTATAAGCTTAAAAACAGTATATATACTTTACTGAATTTGTAAGTAGTGTGTGCCGTGAGTGGAGCAGTGACTCCTCGGCCACCCAGCGCTGCTTGCCCACCTTCCTTCAAATCAAAGATATAGAAATAAAATTTGCATTGACTATTGAAATTTTATGTATTAGTATGATCTTTGTGACATGCCAGCATTCCCAGTATGGTCCCAGAATAATCCCAGTTACTTTCAAGCACTCCCAGGATGGTGCCAGTTACCTGCAGCTAGATCAACCCAGTCAGTCCCTGGATTATGCCAGTTGCTCCCAGTGTGCTCCCAGTTGCTCCCAGTCACCCCCAGTCCAGGGATGATGTGCATGGTGTGTTCCCAGTCACTCTCAGAAACTCCCAGTGTTAATCCAGTCAGTCCCAGTACGATGCAGGGATGAGCCCACTGTGCTCCCAGTTGCTGCCAGTATGAACCACTTGTGCCCCACATGGTTCCACTTTCTCCCTTTCACCCTGACTTTTGTTCCAGTCTCTCCCAATATATCCCAGTTCCTTCCAGCATATTCCCAGTCACTCCTGGCATAATCTGAGTTCATCCCAGTGGAAGGCCAGTTGCTTCTAATGACCCCCAGTGTGCACCCAGCATGATCCCAGTTCCTCCCACTTGCTCCTGGCATGATTCCACTTGCTCCCAGTATATCTCATTTGCCTCAACAGGGCCACAATTGAACCCAGCAGGCTCCTACTCAGTCCTGGTATGATCCCACTATGATCCCATTCACCTCATTGTGATCAGAGTCTCCACCAGCAGGGGTCCAGCTGCTCCCAGTATGATCCCAGTATGATGTCAGTACAAACCCAGTACAATTCCAGTCACTGCCCGTACGATCACAGTATGATCCCAGTACAGCTCACTCCCTCCCAGTGATGAAACTCCTGGGATCCCCCAGCCCTCTCTGCATTCGCCCCTCCTGGATCTCCTGAGTGGAGCCCCAGGGGCTGGCAGCGCCCAGGCAGGGTGCCCAGCAAGACCCAGTTTGGATGCTCAGCCCCCAGTTTTCCCAGTTTGCCTCTCCTTTGGCCCAGGCTGGGTTCCCCCCACCCACAGTGGCTGGGAGCAGCCGAGAGCCCTGCGCTGCCCATCTCGACCTGTCCCGGCTCCATCCCCGCTCCTGCCGCAGGCTGCGAGGGCTGCGGGAACGGGGCACCGAGGGTGTGGCTGCTGCTGCGGGAGGAGGAGGGAGGGAATGGGAGGAAGAGGAAGATGAGGGACAAAGGAGGATCAGAGAAAGCAGAAGGAACCACGAGGTCAAGCACTCCATGAATTCACATCCCCACCCATGGGATCTTCACCCCTGCCATCATGCAGGTGACCGGTGAGGGGGGGTGCTTGGCCCAGATATCCTGGGGGTTTCCCTGGGTGGGGTTTTTTTGAGGGGATGTTTGGAGAATGTAGAACTCCAAGGCTGTGCGGAAAAGGCCCCATGGAGGGATATTGGAGGGTCCCAGTGGCAACTGCCAGCAGAGGCAGCCTGGAGGAGCAGAGCCCTGTGTCCCCCAGGAGCCCAAAGTTGGGAGCCCAGAGAGGGGGGAGCACCGCCATTGGCAGGAGCCTCAAGAGCCTGGAGAGGGGAAGGAGGGACTCCTGGGATCCCCTGCACTCCAAAGCAGAGAATTAGGAAAGTAGGGACCCTAGGATCCCAAAACCCCCCAGCATCCCTAAATGAGGAGATGGAAAAAGGGGAAACGTTCTGCTTCTTGGGACTTCCAGCAGGGGAGGGCGGGGACCAAGTAGACAGGGGACCCCCTATCCAAGTGTGACCCACACCAGCTGGGACAGGGGGCAACCCTGAAACACCAAAGGGAAGAGACCAGGGACAGGCAACTCCTGGGAAGCATTTTCAGGGCTGAACCTTGATGTTTGGGAGGTTTTTATGGAGCGCAGATGGCCGGTTACTTCTAGAGATGGACTTGGGCAGAGGGACATTCAATCTCAATCTGTGCTAAACCCTTGTTTTTCCAGAACCAGGATTTTCCATTCCCAATCGTGGTGGCATAGAGGAGAAGGCTGTGAGGAAGATGGAGATGCCTGTCTTAGGTTGCAAGATGTAGCTGGGGGTTTGTCAATTCCCATCTGTTAGGAGTGGGGCAGGTATCATCTGTTAATTGAGCAGTTTTCTTTATCTCTTCTACAACCAATGCCCCCTATGAGAAATATCTTCTCTTAATGGGCCATTGAGTGTCACTATATGACTGATAAAAATTCCATCATCCCATTGTGAGATGCTCTGCCCAGGGGGAGGAGCCAAGCATTCCTACTTGGATATAAGCTCGGCCTTGGAACTCCGCAACCAGCCTTTCCCACTGGATTCTCACAGAAGCAGCTTTCTTATCCACAGAATTCCCAGAGGAAGAAGCAGCTTTCTTCTCCACAGAATTCCCAGAGGAAGACCAGACCCAACACCACCACCACTGACCTTCAGAGGAAAACTCCACCCTTCTACAGGATCCCAACAGAACCACATCTGTCACTGCAGGTGCTCTGCAGCCACCATATAATGGGACTGCTACCAGCACCCTGACCCACAAGGTGTAAGGGTACACTCTGATTCGGTTAGTGGGGTTTTTTTGTACAGCTGCATTTGTATTTTTAAATTTTTTCTAGTCAATAACTGTTTTAACTAGTCCCATATTTTTGCCTGAGACCCCCTTAATTTTAAACATATAATAATTCAGAGGGAGGGGATTAATATTTTCCATTTCAAGGGAGGTTCGTGCCTTCCTTAGCAGACACCTGTCTTTTCAAACTGAGACAATGGCCCCGGACACCCAGGCGGGTGAGGAGGAAGTCACTGCCCCTTTCCCCCTCTCTCCTGCTCCATCTCCCAGCCCAACACGGCCCCCAGCTGCACAACAACGCCGCTGGCAATGCCTTCCTGCCAGGGATGCACTGGGGGGATCTCCTTCCCCTTCCCTGTAGCACAGAGGCAAATCCCATCCTGACCTTGCCCTTCCACCCGCAGGCAAGAAGCTGAGGAGGGAGACCAGGGAGGAAAAATCCCCACAGCAGAACCTCGTGGAAGAGGCCACTTTCAGAGGCTCTACTGTGCAGGACTCCAACGGAGAGGAAAAGCCCTGGAGATCCCACAGGAGATGGGGCTCCAAACCCAGCCCAGGGTGCTCTGAGGAGGAAAGACCCTCCCTGGGCCAGGAAGGTGGACAGAACTTCAGACAGGGCTCGGAGCTGGTGGTGCATGAGCAGCTTCACGATGGGGAGAAGCCCTACAAGTGCTTGGAGTGTGGGAAGAGCTTCAGGCAGAGCAGCACCCTGATCCGCCACCAGATGATCTGCACCAGAAAATGGCCCTACAAGTGCTTGGAGTGTGTGAAGGGCTTCAGCTGCAGCTCCGCACTCGTCACCCACCAACGCATCCACACTGAGGAGAAGCCTTACGAGTGTTCTAAGTGTCAGAAAAGGTTTCACACCAGCTTCCATCTCCTTCTGCACGAGCGGATTCACACAGAGGGGAAGCCCTTCCGCTGCCCTGACTGCAGGAAGGGCTTCATCCGCAACTCCCAGCTCATCACCCACTCGCGCATCCACACTGGGGAGATGCCCTACGAGTGTCCCAAGTGTGGGAAGAGCTTCACCCAGAGGTCTCACTTGATCAAACGCCAACAGAGGCGCCCTGCAAATGCCCCAACTTCAGGAAAAGCTTCCCCTACTGCTCCAGCTTCATCTCCAATTGGACAACCCCTGTTGGGATGAACCCTGGTGATCCATGTTCCCTGTCATCAATGCTGGGAAGACACCTGTCCCTTTTCCAATCCCTGCAAATGACATGATGTGGGTCCAAGAACATGAGGGTCTGACCATGGTTGTGTCATTATATTCTCTCCTACATCAGGTCATTGCTAGGGGTAGGAAAGGGACTGTCTCTCTCCCTCCCCTGAGGAGAAGGGTGTCCTTTCCAGGCAGGAGTGAATATGTGGCTGGAAAGAGACAGTCAGTGGTGTTGTAGTTTTCCCTGCAAATAGATTTTCTTATCCCTTCTGTTATCAATGTTGTTGCTGTTCCTGTTTGTTCCTTATCTGTTTGCTGTTCCCAGTAAATTGTTCTTATCCCACACTGGGATCTTTGTCTTCTGTGCTTTCCATGGGAGGCGGGAGGGCAGTGAATGGCAGTGCGGTTTTAGCAGGAGCAGGAAATAGGGAAATCCCATTCCTATACTCTGGCCCATGGAGACCGGAGCATCCCAGCTGGTCCCAGTCCTGGTTGCCATGGCAAGGGCCTTGGGAGCCGGTCCCTGGCGGAGGCTGTGGTGAGTGAGAGTAGAAATTCTCCAGACTAGAAATTCATTTTGATTTAGGTACATCTTTGAAATGTACATGTTTGAAATGTACATCTTTGAGTCTGTAGTTTGAAAACATAGCTATTTAGTCTGACTACCTGTTCTCATAAGAAGCCTAGGCTCAGAGAAACTGCTTCAGTGAAGGACAGAGATAAGGGGGGGGAGACAGAAAGACTGCTGTGAAAGCAGGTCAACCTGACCTTGGAATTCTTTCTGATAAAGAAGAACTAGCGGCAAATGTGGAAATGGTGAAATTTGTGTAAATGAATATGTATGAACCTATTGTAAAATTGTATGCATATCTATTTGAGAGGGGGATAAAAAGGGACCTGAAATTCCCAGAAGTACACATGTCTTTTAAGGAGAGTAATCTCCACATGCATCCAGTGCTGTAATAAACATACCGGCTTTACAACTTCCACAAGATTGTGGAGTTTTGTTTATCTCCACAAAACAGGCACTGGCGAGCCAGGTAGGAGGAATCATCTCTGTCCCCACAGGGGCAGAGAGGCATAGACAGACCTCCAAAGCTCACCCTGGGATTTTCCCAGAGGAGCTCTGCTTGTCTTGGTTTGCCTCCTGTGGAGACAGAAAAGGACCTGCTGGTGTGCGGAGGATACTGTATGTATTGAGGGGCCCTCGAGGGAAAAGAGAGATAGGATGGCTGAATAAACCAACAAGAGATGTCTGAGTGCTCAGCCTCATTCCTGTGCCTGCAGGCAGACCGGTCAATAGAGCGACTGGGAGACAGGGGTTGACTATCCAATAGAGTGGCTACTAGCGACCCCGGGGGTGGGCACCAGAAGCAAGAGCCCCCCTCTGGGTTTGCCACCCCACCTCACTGGGTAAGTGAAAAAACGATCAGAGTAGTGGTATTTCACCGATGGCCGGGACACCGGCGGGCAGGTCGCCCCGCACCACCGAGCACACGCCCGGCCTCCCCCTTATTCTACACCTCTCATGTCTCTTCACAGTGCCAGACTAGAGTCAAGCTCAACAGGGTCTTCTTTCCCCGCTGATTCCACCAAGTCCATTCCCTTTGCTGTGGTTTCGCTGGATAGTAGGTAGGGACAGTGGGAATCTCGTTCATCCATTCATGCATATCACTAATTAGGTGACGAGGCATTTGGCTATTTTTCAAACACATATAAATAATATATGTTCCTTTTCTGGGTTAAATAAAGATGGCTTGTCCACCTTGGAAAAATCCGGTAAATTGGTTCAAATACAGTAAATTGGTCTGAATCAGGTGCTAATTGATGCGTTATGAATTAAAGTCTTTGTCCCTACTCACTATGAGCCACCTGTCTTGTGGCTTCCTTATGAACCTAGCTACTCTCTAGTTTATTAAAATATAAAAGTGATACAAAATAAAAAATCGCATACAAAAATCAACATATAAAAACAGCAATAAAAATCTACAAAACATTACAATGTACAAAAAATGCAAAAATTCACTACCCTGAATCATTATTCTTCCGGCCCTGCTGGTGAACATATGTACAATGTCCACAGACAATAGGAGCGCTTCTGTGGATAAAGTCTTTGCCACCATCGCTTGCCTTGATTTGGAGAGGGCAAGTGTACTCAAAAGTTCAACGTTGCCCTAGTACCATTTTCCCCGCGCTCCAAGGGGAAAGCCCATAAAAACAACGTCCTTTGCATTGGTGAGGCTTCGCACCTCAGTTTCCAAATGTTTTTACATGTTTACTTTCTCTGCAGTGGCTTCTTCCAGACATGTTTTGGAGGCTTCGTATCGTACTGTCGCTTCCACGACAAATGCACATCCGTCCTTAACAAATATCAGATCTGGTTTGTACAGCTTCTTCATGGTTTCCCTTATGTGTGGTTCTTTGAACACTACCCAGTCCCTCTTCTTCGCCTCCTCAATAAGCCTTTCACAGATGTGATTGTGCCTCTTGATTTGAGCGTCCTGAGTTCACTGGGCAGTAGCCGACGATGTGGGTGCGGGTTTCGTTGTCCGCATCACAGTGCCTACAGGCCTTGATATAATTTTCCTCTCTACCCCAGGAGAGAAATTCTCTCGTGAGGTAGAGGTTGGCCCTAAGTTGTAGTGCAGTGAGGAGTTTCCTGTGAGGTGTGCATCTATAGTATTGGAGCCAATCACCACTAATTTTATCACCTTTAAAGCTTTTAATTTCATGGCCTTGGGACACTAATTTGGTCCATTTCTGGAGTTCTTTTCTCCGCCAATCACAAGGTTTAGGAAATTTAGTTTTCAGGGTCGGTGCTTCCCACTCTGAGGTTGTGTCTGCACTGTTGGATGGTTCGTTCACCAGTAGTGCTTCCCAAATTGAGGGTATCTTCTCGCTTTCCCCTCCAGCTTGAATCCACAATTTCTTATACAGTTATTCCATTTGATCTTGCTCTAGGAACTCCTTGATTGCTTCATCCGAGGACTGCGCAATCCGGTGCAGTCTCCGGGCCTGTACACTGGGGATCAGTCCCGCCAACTTGGTGACGCCCAAACCGCCATCCTTCGTGCTCAAGTACAAGATGGCATTGCAGGTGCACGGAGGTAGTTGCAACCAGTTCTTGACCGCTGTTCAGATCTTCTGGTCAAGGGCTTCAGGGACCCCTGTTTCATTTCTGAATGGTCAGCCAGGTAGGTCAGTCGAGGGATGGTGTGTATTTTGAGGATATCAAATTTTTGCAAGGTTTAAGTGGAGCTTGATCAATTCATTCGAGCCAGAATTCTAGTTTTGTGGAGAGGTTGGTTTTTGCTATCCCAGTCCAGGGGTCAAACTGTAGGCCAAGGTATTTCTCATATTCCCCAGGGCTGATCATGTTCAGGGGTGTGCCGTTGATGGTCCATGCAGCGCAGTTATTGAAGGTGTAAGAGTGTTTTGTGGGCTTGATGTAGAAGCCGTGGCACTTTTCCCCTTGTGTTTTGAGACCGGTGAGATCGCAGAAGGTCTCTAATATCTTGATGTTTGTTTTCCTGTTTTCCCAGGAGTCGCTCAACAAGACCAGATCATCGGCAAATGCCATTGCAGTTATATTACTCTGTCCTCGGTGGAATCCTTTACCACTCTCTTCTGGCTTGCAAAACAGGGGGTCCATTGCCGGGTTAAATACAAGGGGTGACAGTGGGTCACCCTGCTTTACTCCAACCCAGATCTGGATTTTGTCTGTGCATGTGTTCATTTTTGTGGTGACATACATACTGAAGTCTTTTTACATATTGTTCGTCAGGGCAATGATGTGGGGATCCACTCCCCTCTGCTGCAAAGCATATATGATGTGATGGTGGCCCGCGGTGTCAAAAGCCTTGGCGATGTCCACAAATACAACACCCAGTGGTCTGTGTTCACTTTTGGCAGTCCGAACCATAGTTTGCAGGAGTTTCAGGTTTTCAGAGCATCCTGCTACTCTAATAAAGCCTCTTTGCCTTGGGTTGAAGGGGCACGCTTTGCTCAGCCTTGCTGTTACAATCCTGGAGAACAGTCTCAACAAGATGGAATTGATTGTGATAGGCCTCCAGTTATTTATGTCCTTCAAACGTTCCGGTTTTCTAGATTTAGGAATCAAAGCAGTTCTGCACCCCGTCACCATGTCCGGGATCTCCCCAGATGTTAACCATAAGTTGAAGAGCTGAGCCGTCCGGGAATACCTGGAATCCATCTTTATGATGTCCCCAAGAGTAATCCCATCTGGACCTGCAGCCAAGCCCTTTCTTATTTCCTGCTCATTTCTTTCAATTTCTTTGGCCGTGATTAAGTCTCTGAAGGTGCTGTTGTCTGCCTTCCCATTAAATTCAAATTCCCCGATGCCAGGAAAATTACCAGGTGTTTCCCATCTGGCTTTAAATACCGAGTAAATTTCACTGGGTGATATATCCCAGGACAAACACTCTACGTCATCCAAAACAATTTTTGCTAGTTTCCCCCTGTCAAGATGGAATAAATGCTGAAAGTGAAGGTAATTACCGTTTTTGATCACTCTGTGTTTCATCCAGTTCTGAAACAGCTTTCTTGGTTGCTTCTCCTGGGTCTCCTTCCCATTTTTTCCATGTGTAACATTTCTTATTTGGCTTATTGATTCTAGGCATTCAAAGCAGTCCTGCACTGCCTGATTAATTATTCTGAGCATCTGCTGGCCGTCCATCAATTGCTCAAATGCTCTGGGAAAGTGGCTAATGGCTCCAGCTGAGAAGTGTTCCTTGATTGTCTTTTGGTAATGAGCCTGCAGCTGCCCCGCCCTCTGCTGGTTTCTGGCGACAGTTATCCTTATCAGGGTGTCGTCTTAACTTATCCATTGTTTTCCCTCCGGCAGCTGGCCTCCCTGGCAGATGGTTCTCCCCAGGTCCATTGTCCACAGTTCTTGCCTGGGATTGCTGACTCAACCCACGTTCCATTCCCATGCCCTCAGCTGCTCTCCTGGTGTGATGACTCACCACAGTTCCTCTGTCAGCTCCATCTGTTGGTTTCCTAGGCAGCAATCTTCTTTTGTCACTAATTTGCTTAGCTGTTTTGGTTGTTATGTGTTCAGAGATAAGTTTATTAATGTTTTTGTTTCCCTGGAACTGTGCCTCCAGTCTTATCAGCAGTTCTTCCTCCTCTTTTGTCCAGCATCTTTTGTGGGCTCCTCGATTTGATGTTTCTTTCAGTTGGGAAGCAATGATCCTTTCTTGATTTCTTATCAATGGGTGTGCCAATCTTTTGTGTTGTCCCAGGCCAATTTTGGTTTTGCAGTCTCGGCCACAGACCTCACAGATCCACTCTCCAGCTGGAACCGTTTCAATTTCTGGACCCCTGCATTTTGCAAAATGACAAATAACACTATGATAGTTAATATTTTCCTTTCCACACTTGGCACACCGAAAGCAAACCCTCCTTTTCCTGTGCGACTCCTTTAGATGTTCAATCAGGCTTAACACAGAGTTTACCCGGGTACCACATCAGGGACAAGGTGGATTTTTGTCAGGAACAGTCACCTTCACGATGTTATCCGGTGACTGCCCTCCATGTTCCCCAGGCACTGGAGGCAATGCCTCTGGTGTGCCTTCACTCACCTCTTTGCCGCTTCCCTCACCAAGCACAAACGGTTCACTGTCTCGTGGGAGGCTAGGATCTGAGTTTCCACCGATACCCTGGACAGGCGTACTGGCAGCCCCCAGAGCGCCCCCCCTCCAAAGGACAAAATCCGGATTTTGAGCCATCGAATTAGGAGCACATTTATTTAGGTGAGAACGGAGTGGGTGGTCACTCCACTTCGGAGCTCTTTGCCCCTGTCTGCAACCGGGGGCCCAGGTTTCAGGCAATAAGCCACGCAGCCTTTACCGAGGAATTTGTTTCACCGAATTTGGTAGGAGTTCATTGGTGTCTTGGCTTGGAAAGACAGGAGTCTGCTAAGGAAGGCAGGAGCCTCCCCTGAAATGGAGAATGTAAACCCTCCCCACCCCTTTGAATTGCTGTAAATTTTAAATTAAGGGGCTCTCAGGCAAAAATATGGGAGTAAGAAATAACAGTTCTTTAAGGGGGAAAAGAAAAAAAATGTAAAGGATGAAATAAAACAATGCAGTACACCAGAACAACACTGACAGAATCAGATCCCAACCTGACACCCTGTGGGTCAGGGTGTGGGTGACAGTCCACTTGGAAATGTGGCTGCAGACATCCTGAAGTATCAGGTGTGGTTCTGTTGGAGTGAGGGGGATCTGTAGAGAAGGATGTATTCTTCTTCTGAAGATCTAGTAGGAGTAGAGACAGCCGCTGTTCCTCTGGGGAATCCTGTGGAGAAAGCCGTGCTAGTGTTCCAGAATCTCGGATTATATCTGGGTAGCAATGCTTGGCTCCTCCCTCTGGGCGGAGCATCTCACAATGGGATGGTATAGTTGTTATCAGTCATGCAGTGACATTCAATAGTCTGTTATCAGCAGATGTCCCCTCCAGAGGGAGGTGTGAATGTGGTCACTCAAAGAGAGAGATAAGGCAAACTGCCCACTTGACAAAGGTAATCTGCCATACAGATGGTAATGGAAAACATCTTGCATGCAATCTTCAACATTATCCACCCCTTTTTCTATTTCCATCTGCACCACAAAAAAAAAAACAAACCCAAAAAAAGCCTTACACACAGTTCTCACTTAAGACTGGGTCTCCCTGTTGTACACAACGGCTTTCTCCATCTTTCTGCACTACCCACCAAGTGTAAACAGTCATTGAGCAAAAACCATTCCACGGATGGGTTTGTCTCTGCCTGAGGTGGGATCAATCCAAACAGGCCTTCCTAAAATACCTTTCACATTTACAACAGGGACTTTATTTCCACCCACTGTGCGCAGGGGTTCAGACTGGGCAGGACCAGCTCGATTTATGGACCCTCTGATGTTGACCATCCAGGTGGCTTTTGCTAGGTTCATTTCCCAATTTCTAAAAGTCCCACCCCCCCGCCCACGCCGAGTGCCTTCAGGGTTGTTTTAAGTAGTCCATTGCACTGTTCAACTTTCCTGGCAGCTGGTGCATGGTAGGGGATATGATATATCCATTTAATACCATGTTCCCTGGCCCAGGCGTTGATAAGGCCATTCTTGAAATGGGTCTCATTTTCTGACGCAGTTCTCTCAGGGGTGACATGTCTCCACAGGATTTGCTATTCCAGGCCCAGGATGGTGTACCGGGCAGTGGTGTGAGGCCCAGGGTAGGTCTCCAACCAGACTGTGGTGCCTTCCACCATGGTCAGCACGTAGCGCTTGTTCTGGCATGTCTAGGGCAGCGTGATGGAGTCAATCTGCCAGGCCTCCCCATACTGGTACTTGGACCACCGCCCACCTTACCAGAGCATCTTCACTCACTTGGCCTGCTTGATGGCAACACATGTCTCAGTCATGGATAACCTGTGATATACCGTCCATGGTTAGATCCACTCCTCGTGCCCACCTATAGGTGGCATCTCTGCCCTGATGACCTGAGGCATCATGGGCCCATTGAGCTAGGAACAACTCCCCCTTATGTTTCCAATCTAAGTCTATCTTTGACACCTATCTTTGCTGCCTGATCTACCTGCTCGTTGTTTCGGTGTTCCTCATTAGCCCAACTCTTGGGGACATGAGCATCCATATGGTGGACTTTCACAGGTAGCTTCTCGAACCGAGCGGCAATGTCTTTCCACTCCTCAGCAGCCCAGATCGGTTTTCCCCTACGCTGCCAGTTGGCCTTTTTCCACCTTTCCAGCCAGCCTCAAAGAGCATTGGCTACTATCCATGAATTAGTATAAAGGTAGAGCTTTGGCCATTTCTCTCTCTCAGCAATGTCCAGGGCCAGCTGAACAGCTTTGAGTTGAACCACCTTCTCCTTCGGTATCTTGTGCAACCTGTCGGGTGGGGCTCCATACGGCTGCTTTCCACTTCTGGTTCATCCCTATGATGAGACAGGAACCATCAGTGAAAAGAGCATAGTGTGTTTCCTCTGGGGGCAGTTGGTTATATGGAGGAGCTTCTTCAGCACGTGTCACTGATTCTTGATCCTCTTCATCAGTCAGACCAAAGTTCTCACCTTCGGGCCAGTTTGTAATTATCTCCAGAATCCCAGGGCGATTCACGTTTCCAACACGGGTGCGCTGTGTGATAAGAGCAATCCATTTACTCCAGGTAGCGTCAGTGGCGTGGTGGGTGGAAGGAACCTTGCCTTTGAACATCCACCCCAGCACCGGTAGTCGAGGTGCCAGGAGGAGTTGTGCTTTCATGCCAATCACCTCTGAGGCAGCCTGGACTCCTTCACAGGCAGCCAAGATTTCCTTCTCTGTGGGAGTGTAGTTGGCTTCGGACCCTCTGTAGCTTCGACTCCAAAATCCCAGTGGTCGGCCTCGAGTCTCCCCAGGCACCTTCTGCCAAAGACTCCAGGACAAGCCATGGTTCCCGACTGCAGAGTAGAGCATGTTCTTCCCCTCTGGTCCTGTCCTGACTGGGCCAAGGGCAACCACATGAGCGATCTCCTGCTTGATCTAGGCAAAGGCTTGTTGCTGTTCAGGACCCCAGTGCAACTCCTTCTTCTTGCAGGTAAAGAGGGCTCACAACCTGGACTGTATTCGAGAATGTGCATTCTCCAAAACCTATGGCACCCAGGAAAGCTTGTGTTTCCATCTTGCTAGTTGGTGGAGATATCGCGGTGATTTTGTTGATGACCTCAGTGGGAATCTGACGCCGTCTGTCTTGCCACTTCACTCCCAGGAACTGGATCTCTCAGGCAGGTCCCTTGACTTTGCTCTTCTTGATAGCAAAGCTGGCTTCTAGCAGAATCCTGATGATCCTTTCTCAAATACTTCCATTGCCGTGTTCCCCCACACAATGATGTCATTCATGTATTGCAAGTATTCTGGAACCTCACCCTTTTCCAGTGCAGGCTGGATCAGTCCATGGCAGATGGTGGGGCTGTGCTTTCACCCCTGGGGCAGTCAGTTCCAGGTATACTGCACTCCCCTCCAGGTGAAAGCAAACTGAGGCCTGCATTCTGCTGCCAGAGGAATGGAGAAAAATGTGTTAACAATGTCAATGGTGGCGTACCACTTTGCTGCCTTGGACTCCAGCTTGTACTGGAGTTCCAGCATGTCCGGCACAGCAGCGCTCAGTGGTGGAGTCACTTCATTCAAGGCACGATAGTCCACAGTCAATCTCCATTCTCTGCCAGACTTGCGCACAGGCCAAGTGGAGCTGTTGAAGGGTGAGTGGGTCTTGCTGACCACCCCTTGGCTCTCCAGCTCACGGATCATCTTGTGGATGGGGATCATGGCATCTTGATTCATCCGATACTGCCAGCGGTGCACTGTCAAGGTGGCAATTGGTGCTCTTTGCTCTTCCACCTTCAGGAGTCCTACTGCAGATGGGCTTTCTGATAGTCCAGGCAAAGTGTTCAACTACTTGATGTTTTCTGCCTCCACAGCAGCTATGCCAAAAGCCCATCTGAGTCCCTTTCAGTCTTTGTAATAACCATTCAGGAGGAAATCTATCCCCAGAATACACGGGGCCTCTGGGCCAGTCACAATAGAATGTTTTTTCCACTCTTTCCCAGTCAGGCTCATCTCGGCTTCTAACAGGGTCAATTGCTGTGATCCCCCCGCCAGCCCAGCAATGGAAATAGGTTCTGCCCGCACATGTCCTGATGGTATTAGGGTACACTGCACAGCAGTATCAACTAAAGCATCGTACTTTTGTGGTTCTGATGTGCCATGCCATTGGATCCACACCGTCCAGAAAATCCGGTTTTCCCGTGCCTCTCCCTGGCTGGAGGCAGGGCCCTTCTAACCCTGGGTATACATGGTAGAGGTACCTTCCAGGGGATCTGACAGATCATACTCAGCAACTCAGTCATGGGAGGTTGAGGCTACCTTCACTTTACTGGAGTTCCCTTGATTTGTGTTTCCCTCCTTGAGCTGATGCACCTGTGCTGCCAGGACAGAAGTGGATGTTCCATCCCACTTTCCCATGTCTTCCCCATGGTCACGCAGAAAAAACCACAGTTCAGCCCGTGCGGTGTACCCCCCCCTCTCTCTAGGTGGGCAACATTGGGCTCTGACTCTGGCGCCTGTGAATTGTACTGGTGCCATGTGGGAACTGTTCCTCCTCACCTCTTCCCTCACCACCTCCCTCATCTTTTCTTTGAGGTCCTTAATCACAGCAGAGACATGAGCCTGCATCAGTCCATTGATCATACTTCCATAATTCCTAAGATTGTTGGCCACAGAATCCACTGTGTCTCAGTTGGTGTCGGCATTAATTGTTGCAATAAAGGTGGTATATTGAGATGGCCCCAGATTTGCCAGGCTCCACAACATTCTCCCTGTGCACCTGGCTTTGTCGGGGTTATTATCATGCTGTCTATCCCTCCCAAAGAGCACCTCCAATACTGCCACTTCTCTCAGCTGTTGGATCCCTTCCTCAAGAGTCTTCCAGCACATTCTATGGTGCTGCTCCTGCATTCTTTCTCTGTGAACAAACCTCTTTCTGACACTTCGTAAAAGCCACTCCCAGAGGGAAAGGGACCCTGGCTCCCTTACAAAAATCTGATTGATACCTGAGTCCTGGCAAGGGCCCCAAATTCCTTGCCTCACCACTATCCAGATGCATGCCTGTACCCATAAGATCCCAGACCAAAAGTAGCCAGGTTGTACAAATCTCACAACTCCGTCGTACAATGTCTTTGTGCAGATACAGAGACTTTCGTACGTCAGGGACTCGGTGATGATTGCAACCTCTGGCTCCCCTGTGGGTTGTGAGGGCCCTCCCCTATCTGGGTGCTCTGCTTTCATCTTAGATCTCCTTATTTCTACAGGGGCAACTGCTGCTGGCTGTGTCTGCCTTTGCAATTCAGCTGGAAACTTGGACAGTTGTAACATCTGTGGGTTCCGCTGCTGCACTATTAGACTCTCCCTCTTCAAGGCAGGGAGAGGTTTCCTCACCAGCTGGGGAAGTGTATTCCTTCGGCATCTGGCCCATCTCATGTATCTCCTTCACCAGACCCCCCCACCCAATCTGGGTAGTTCAATCTGGGGTGGGCTGTGGGGCAGGGTCAGGCTCTGGGGCAGCAGCATCCCTAGACTCTGGTGGCATGTTAGGTTCTGGGGTAGGTGTCAGGGTGGTTATCCAAGTAAGTCATCCCTTCTCTCTAAATGCTAAATAGAGCAGGCTTATCAGCAACACTAGCCACTGTATGATATAATTAATATTCAGAGTGGAACTGAACCCTTCAAAAACTGGTGGGGAGGACCCAAAGAAATGGCTAAAGGGTTGGGAGAAGATTTCGCCCAGTGTCATTTCATTACAGCAGGTGCCATTATTAAAGTAACCCCAAAAACATACATTTAGTGTGTGATAGCTGTGAATCCATGTGCCTGCTTTCCAGAGGAAGTTAAAAATCCATTAATTCCTCACCTTATTCACCCATAAAACAATCCGGATAACAGACACAGTAGCCTTGGTTATAGGACCCATGTTTGGATAAGGGCCTACAAATGGGAGAAATCAGACCATGATCACATGCCACCCAAACCAGGGCAAGCTGGACCACATGGTGTCACTTAATGAAGTTTCTATAGCCACACACAAAAATTAGATTACTCAAGAACTGTTATTCCGTTTTTTGTTGCTGTGCCCTCGAACCTCACGTTGGGCGCCAAAATCTGTCTGGGTTTGGAAAGACAGGAGTCTGCAAAGGAAGGCAGGAGCCTCCCCTGAAATGGAGAATGTAAACCCTCCCCACCCCTCTGAATTACTATAAATTTTATATTAAGGGGGCCCTCCGGCAAAAATATGGGAGCAGGCACATGGATTTGCTCACACAAATTAATGCTCACACATCAATTTGCTCACCAAATTGATGATGTGGGGATATGCTTCCCTTTCCTGTAGGGCATGTAGATAGTGCTGCTGGCTTACAGTGTCAAAAGCCTTGGTGATGTCCACAAATACAATACCCAGGGGTTTGTGTTCTTCTGTCAACCGAATTATGATTTGCAGGAGTTTCAGGTTTTCAGAGCATCCCACTGCTCTTATAAAGCCTCTTGGCCTTGGGTTGAGGGGGCAAGCCTTGGTCAGTGTGGCTGTTAAAATGCTGGAGAACAGTCTTAGCAAGATCGGATCTGGATGGGTCTCCAGTTGTTAATGTCCTTTAGGCGCTCTGGCTTGGTTGACTTAGGAATCAAAACAGTCCTGCAACCCCTCACCATGTCTGGGATTTTTCCTGATGTTAACCATAAGCTGAAGATCTCCGTGGTCCAGGAGTTCTCTGGGTCCATCTTCTTGATGTCTCTTAGAGTTATCCCAAACTGGGAGCTGAGTTTTTGCTCATCTCCTGCCCATTTTTTTCAATTTCTTTTGCTGTAATTAATTCTCTGAAAGCACCATTGTCGGCTTTCCCATTAGTTTGAAAGTTCCCAAGGCTATCAAGTGTTCTCATATGGCTTTTAAAACTGAAAAATGTTCCATGGGTATGATTTCACAGGACAAACACTGTGTCATTCAGGATCATTTTAGCATTTTTTTCCCCTATCTAGATGGAACAGGTCCTGGACGAAAATTACCTTTCTCAACTGCTCTTCTTTTTTTTGAAAAGCTCCTGTTGTTCCTTTTTCCTGGGTCCTCATTTTTCCCTTATCTCTGGTTGCTATTCTTATCTGGCTGATTGATTCAAAGCATCAGAAGCATTCCTGTGCTGATTGATTGACTGTTGATTGCATCTCTTGGCCATCTAGGAAGTGCTTGAATGCCTGTGGGAAGGTGTTAATTGTCCCAGCTGATACCATTCACTGAGGGTTCTGAGATAATGGGTCTGCAGCTGCCTCTCCCTCTGTCACTTGCTGTTTCCCAGCTGTTGTTATCCTTATCGGGGTAGTGACTCATGTTGGGATCTGTTTTCCTTCCAGCAGCTGCTCTCCCAAGCATCTGACTCCTCCCAAGATCTTTGTCCAAGTCCGTTCTCAGGCCCTCATGTGGTCTCCTGGTTTGATGACTCATCCCTGTTTCTTTATCTACATCCTCGGCTGGTTTCTTGGGCAGCAATCTCGTTTCGTCGTTGCTTTGTTTAGCTGTTTTGCTTGTGATGAGTGTCTTGCAATGAGTTTATTGATGTTCTTGTTCCCCTCAAACTGAGCCTCCAATCTTATCAGTAGTTCTTCCTCCTCTTTAGTCAAGCATCTTTTGTGGGCTCCTTGGTTGGAAGTCTCTTTTGGGTGGGAAAGCAACCCTTTCCTGATGCCTAATCAATGAATGTGCCAATCTTTTGTGTTGTCCCAGAACAATTTTCATCTTGAAGTCCCTGCTGCATTCCTCACATACCCACTCCCTGCCTGGAGCCATTTCTGCTGTTCCCCTGCATTTAGGAAAGTGACAAACAATACTATGATAATTACTCTACTCTTTTTGACATTGAGCACACTGAAAGCAAACCCTCCTTTTCCCATGGGTTACCCTCAGATGTTCAATCAAGCCCAACACACAGTTCACCTGGGTACCACAGCAAGGACAAGGTGGATTTTTTTATCAGGAACAGTCACAGTAAGGATGTCTTCCAGTTGGCTGGGCACAACTGTAGGGGCGCTTTCAGTCACAGTAAAGCACAGAGAGGTGGTTCCACTGCAGGCAGAGATGGCTACAGGGGCAGCAGCATGGCACAGAGGAGCTGGAATCTCACAGGGGCCGGGCGCTGCTTCTGAGATCTCAGCTGGTATGGCAGGCCTGGTGGAGGGGCAGCAAACCCCGCAAAACCAGAGAGAGACTCAAAGTCAGAAATACAATTTATTAGGAAAAAAAATCATGCAATAATACAAAATAAAAAACACTGATAAAGTCAGAATATAACCTGTCACTCTGTTGGTCAGGGTGTTGGTAGCAGTCCAGTTGGAATGGTGGCTGCAGTCCTCCTGGAGTGGCAGATGTGGTAATGTTGGAGCAGAGATCCTGTAGTAGGGTGTAGCCTACCTCTGAAGACCCAGTGGAAAAGGTAGCTGTTGCTCTGGGGAATCCAGTGGAAAGGCAGCTTGTTTTGTCCCAAACCCCAGATAATATCCAGGGGGGCATGCTTAGCTCTTCCCCCCTGGGTGGAGCATCTCACAATGGGCTGATATCATTCTATGAGTCATGAGGTGGTCCATTAAACAGAAATGGCTCCTAGAGGGCCTTATCTCTGAGTCATGCAGAAAGGCATTGATGGGTTTATTTAACAGGAGATAAGGAATAAAACAATGCCCCTCCTGTTTCAACAGCTCTTGAGGATGGGAATAGAATACATCTTTATATTGTAACCTAGGACATCTCTCACCAATGGAAGGGTGAGAAAGAATAACTTCATATTTGGTGTCATTTCATGCTCTGCTGGGAGTTTCCTGAGGGCTGGTAGTGCTGTTGGCTTCAAGAACAGTTTGGGTAATGGCTGTGGGACTGAGGGCTGGGTAAAAAACCAGAACAGTATTCTTGTATTTATGATCTTTTGCTACATGTCCAGTTTTCCTGCAGTTATAACAGTTTCCACTGCCTTTATTACATTCTGTATTGTGGGGAAGCACATTTGCTGCAACCAGCATTTCAATTGCACCCTGGCTGGTGGCCTTGGCTAGGCTGGAGTCACAGTCTGAGATCGCCTGGCAAATGCAAGCATCAACCATCTGAGCAATGGTCGGCTCAGGGTCAAGGGGGAGGCTGTGAAGAACCTTTCTGCAGTCAATACTGGCATTACAGAAAGCTAATTTGCTAATAAGATAATCCTGGACCTTTTGATCATCTACCTGTTTTTCCAGGGCTTTCATAAGGTGCTTTATGAACTGGATATAGCCCTCATCCAAGCCCTGGTGAATGTAAGTGAAGTCAGTGTGGGGTGTAGAAGCATCAGGTGTTTGGAGGAGGGTGGACCATGCAGCGCCTTTGAGATCTTCCAGTATTGACTGGGAAATGACTTCAGCCTGATACTGCAGTCTAGTATAGTCTCCTTCCCTGGTAATGTGGTCCATTGTGAGGTGTTGTCGCCCTTCTTCCTCAACATAACCTTTTGGTAACTCATGAACTTTATTTATCCAAACTCCTTTCCAGAAAATAAATTCATCAGGTGACAATATAATTTTCATACACCATTTTAAATTTTCTGGCACCATTATGTGGGCAGCAAATGGCATGTCCAGCAAATTGTTAAAATAGGGAGAACTCCTCCAATAATCCTTGGCAGCTTTACTAAGTCCTTCATTTCCCTGTGGAGGTAGGGAATCCAAGATTCAGGTGGCACCTGTGCAGTATAAGCAGGGGCCAAAACCTAAATGGGAATCTATTCCCTATGGATTCCCAGGGGCCAAAACCTAAATGGGAATCTATTCCCTATGGATTCCCATTTAGGTTTTGGCCCCAGCTTATACTGCACAGGTGCCACCTGAATCTTGGATACCACCTCCCAGTCCCCCTCCTTTGCAGCTTTTCTCCGCATCCTCTGCCAAGAATCCTTGGGCTCATCCTCACTCTCAGATAAGCTATCACTCTTTTCCTCTGTAGAGGAGGCAGGTCTGCTGGCAGAGGCGCAGGCCTTTCTGCCGACCGGCAATGCCTGGCGTTGAAGGCCTTTGGTAGCCAAAATGGCTTCCTTCCAGTTGGCCCCATGTCCGGTTCCAGTGATGTGGGAACTGGAAGAGGCTGGACTGGAGAAGGGGCCTGCCTGGAAGGGGAGAGGTGGAGCCCGCATCAGGGAGGAGCTTTCTGATGATAGGGGAGGGACCCAATGCAGCGGTAGAATTCAACATTAAGGTGGGACCTGTCACAGAGGAGGTGCCTGGAGCAAAGGCGGGAAATGGGGATGAAGGCAGGAGGGGATCTAAAATGGCGGTCTCTCTAACAGGAGTATTGCCATCTTGTGATTTATAGGAAGGGGGATTAGAACTAGGGAATGAAGGAATGTGGGTGAGGGAATATCTCAAGGCAGCATGGCCACTGCCACCCTGAGGAGAGGACAGAAAAGGAGGGGAGATGGCAGACAGCAGATGGCTTGTCTGTGCCAAAGGGCGGGCTCCATCTCCCATCCTGTTCTCAGGGAACCTGGGTTCGGGAACGTGAAGGGTGGGTTGAATAAACCAGGGCAAAGGGTTGGAACCATGAACTCATTAAATGATCCTATAAATTGAATGAAACAACAGATAAAATTTCTCAACTTTTAAAACCCCTTGTGTTTATAAAATATAAAGATTTTCCGCAACAGCATCCCAAAATGGTAAGTGATAGATAGAATCAACAGAGATATCAGGAAGCTCCTCAAATAACCATGAACAATACCTTTTAAACTCCCTTCAGAAAATTAACTCTCCTCTAAATTTAAAACTCTCCAAAACCTAACAAAAGCATCCTTTTCAGCCTGGGAATGAGTATTTCCCGTAGCTGCCCCCAGTGGAAGAGGGAATGCCCACCCACAGGAACAGAAAATCAAAAGCCCAAAGCCCTTGGAGCTCTCTGCCACTCAGTCACTCACTCTCAGTCTCACAGGCACAATCTCCAGCCAAAGTGGGGCTTATGGGGCTGTCAGAGAAGCTGGTCCCACGGCTATTGAGGGGATTGTCAACTTCTTCTTTAGCGAGATTCGATAAAACTGGAGTCTCACTTCAGTGTTGTGGCTGACCCGCAGGGGTACAGCTTCCAGTGACGTCTGGCTGGTAGGATCACTGCTGGAGACACTCACAGGGACCTCAAGGAATCTGGTTCTTCTTCGGGCGCCATGTGTAGCATCATGGCCCTACTGAGGCCCTTGGAACGTCCAGCACTCATGAGCCCAAACCTCACTGCTGCCTTAGAAAGGTGACAGAATGAGCAGGATGGGTCTTCCTATGATCTCCAGCAAACTGGGTTTATTGGTTTACAGGAAACAGGCTACACAGCTGAACAGGGTCCAGGGATGAAGACAGGGTGTAGGCTGAGGGATCAGGGTCTTATATGGGGTAGTGAGGGTGGAGCTGAGGGTCAGGGTCCAATGGATATGGGGGAAAATGGTGCAGAGGAGGGGTCAGATCTCAGGTCAGCCAATAGGAAACAAGGGTTGAGGAATACAGCAAACTAGGGCAAGTGGAGGGACAGAGAGAACATTCTAGGGCCAAACAAATGTGGGCAATAGGAGTTGAACTAGGGTAATTAGGCCAATGGGCCAATGGGGTAACCTAACGTAACATAAATCGGCATGTGTCTGCAAAGATCAATATGAGAAGAAAGCATCTCACCCTAACCTGAAAGCCTATTCCTCTTATCTAGAACCAGTCCTCCATGTCTGGGGGATTGAGACTGTGATGCTATGCCTCTGGGCCTCCACACATCCTCACAGCTGGCCCAGGGCAGCTCTGGAGGGGTCTTGGTGGCAGCTTGGGCTTGGCACACACTTGAGGAGGGTGTCTGTTTTCAACAGGGAGCTTAGGAGTTTTAGAACGCTAAAAGATAAGAAAAAAAACCCCTCTTTGCCTGAGAGCAGCCAGTTCTCCAAGCTAAGCTGATGCCAGGTGAGTGAGGAGAGACAGGATGGGGTTTGGAAATGTGGAGCAAGGCTCTCCACACTGTGTCAGATCTCAAGACACAGCTTCTCAGAGCAGGCCAGAGCTCCTTTAGCAAAGTCCCTGGGTCAATATCAGTCACAGAAGGCTGCTAACATTTCTTCTCTAAATAGAACCATACACCCTTAAAACAGGAATGTGGATTTATTAGAAGCTCTTTGAAATATTTCTCCATAACAATAGAAAAAAAACGTCCTAGTGAACTGCACTACAGTAGAGGGAAATCAAGGCAAAACCATGGTTTGTCAGGACTTGCTTGATTCTAATGAGCCCCATGGTGCATTTGGAGCTGAGCCCTTGAATCTCAGGGCCTGAGAGGAGATTGCACAAACCTTTCGAGGAGTCAAAGACAGAAGAAAACCCCAGAGTGTCTCAAAGCATGAATGAGTCCCACTGAGGTCCATCCGGAAAACATGGTCCTCGTGACTCCTTGGAGGAGAGAATTGGAGGCTAGATGGCACAAAAACCTCTCAGAAGCCTCACTGAGGAAAGGAAATTCCAAAGCACCTTAAAAACCATTATTACCTCAAAGTATTAATGAGTTCCACTGAGTGTCAATACAAAGCTCTCAAGGGACTCGTTAAAGCAGATAACTGAGGCCATGATTGCACAAATCTCTCACGCAGTCTCTATCAAAAGGGAGACACCAAGTACCTTAAAAAAACTGAAGTACCTTGAAGCGTTAATGAGCGCCACTGAGGGTTGTTACTGACAAAGCCTCTCCATGGACTAATTACAGCAGATAATTGGAGGCCGTGATTGCACAAAGCTCTCAGAGACTGCAAGGCCAAAGCAAAACCCAAAGTCCTTTGTAAAACCTGCAGTCCCTGCAGGGAGCATTCAGGAGCCCCCAGCGCCATTGCTGAGCAAGGCTCCCCAGGGACTCCTTCCAGCAGATTCTTGAGGCCGCTGGGATGTGAGCTAGGGGGGGATGCTGAGGGCAGGACAAGGGGCTGACAGTGCCCAGCCTGGATGGGGCTGTGCCAGGAGGCCCCAGTGCCTCAGGACAAGGTGTCTCCTCACAGCCCTTGGTGGCACAGACCCTGCTGTGCCCGTGGGCAGCAAGACTTGGCTTCTCTTTGTCCCCAGCTGTCATCAGTGCCTCCAGTTCTCTGCTCTGCCTGGGGCCTGGGGACACTTTCTCAGTCGTGTCCCTCAGTGAGAGCCATTAAAAGTCAAAGAAACTTTGGAGTTGGATTCTGACTTGGAGTTCTGGAGAAGTTT
The DNA here is from genome assembly GCF_028551555.1 of Melozone crissalis. Lineage (NCBI taxonomy): Eukaryota > Metazoa > Chordata > Aves > Passeriformes > Passerellidae > Melozone > Melozone crissalis. The sequence goes on from NW_026535981.1 coordinate 702,510, forward strand.
CTTCAGCTCCCTCTCAGGGACTGATGTTCAGGGCATCAGCACAAAGCCCCAGAGGCTCATTATAGTCTTTGTGCTGTGTCTGTGCTGCTGAGCTGGGCTGGGCTCCTGGCCCAGAGGCAGCTCCTGGCAAGGACAGCACTGCAGAGAGACAGCTCTGCCCAGGAGCAGCTCCTGTGCACAGCCCAGCAGGGCTGGGGCACTGCCTGCAGCCACCCCAGGCACAGCACAGAGGCACAGAGAGCTTCAATCAGGCAGGGCTGGGAAAGGGCTGAGAAGTGCCTGGGGCAGAATCACTGCCAGCCTTGGCACAGGAACCTCTGGCTGCAGGACAATGCAGCAGCAGCTCCTGGAGTGATTTCCTACAGCTGGAACATCCCAATGCCTACAGACTCTGTGAGTACATCTCTGAGTATTTCTGGTGCAGGGAGGTGAAATACTCATGAAGCTCTGATGTACTGAGGGCTTCTGATCAGTCACAGAATATTTCCAAGACAAGGATTTTGATAAAAATGAGGACATTTCCTAAGACTTTGTCTTCAGATTCCTGATACTGGAGAATGACATGGAGGGAGGGATAAATATTAAAGGACGATTATGAATTTTGACAAGTGCCTGAGACATCTGAACTGTTCCTTTTAGTGATCAATAGGTTCACAGGAGATCCCTGATGTGCCTTCAGCCACTCTGCCTATGGTCAGCAGCACCATCACCCTTGCTGGAGTCATCAGGCTGAGTCTGAGCTGTTCTTTCTCCAAGCTGCAAACAGAATCTGCCCCTAGCCAGTGCCCTGCAAACAGGCAGGGTTCTGTCAGGCCAGGGAGAGTGCAGAGATTTGGGGTCTGTGAGAGCTGGCAGGGACAGATCAGGCTCAGGGAAACACCTGCAGAAGGAAAATCTCCAGCAAACAGAGAGAAGATCAGGCAATGAGAGAAAACAAAACCCAGCAATGCTCTGGCAGGGAGAGTTGAGAGATGTCCACAGGATCCCCTCCAGTGCAGCCCCTCCCTCTGAACAAGCCCCCTCCCTCCTGTGCCCCAGCCAAGCCCCTGCCTCAGGGACGAGGCTCCAAGGCGTGCACAGCCCCTCCTGTGCAGGCAGAGCTGCAGCAGAGCCATGGGGCAGCTCTGCAGCCCCGGGCCCAGTTCCCTCTGCAGAGCACAGGGCTGGGAGCAGCTGCCCAGCCCTGGGGGCTCTGAAGGGGGCACCGCTGGCTCAGGGTGATGCTGTCTCCAGTACCCGGCTCTGGGCAATGCTGTCAGGGCAGCCAGGGAAGGAGCTGCATCTCCCTTCATCCAATGCCAGCATAAGGACACTTGGATGTCCCTCTGAGATTTCAGTCCAAGCCGGGAGCTTCAACCCAGCATGCAAACCTGTCCTACATCATCTCTGAGTGATAAGATCCATGGGGAAAGGCAGAGGTGTTGTGACACTGAAAATGCTGCTGGGTTGGTGAAATGAGCAATGTGAGTCCTTGGCTACAAATGTGGAGCTGGGCTGTGATGGATCCATCTGCTCTCAGCCGTGCCTGGGGGTTTTTAAGAGAAACGTGGGACTGTGAATATCCTCCACCTGAGAAAAGTGAAAGCCCAGAGGAACTGCAAACAGAATGAAGTGACAGATCATCTGCCCCCAGTCTCCACTCATTATCTTGCCTCAGGGAAATCACTCTGTTCTACCAGAGGGCAGCAGAAATGCTGAGGGTTTCTGATATCCAAGAATACCAGGAAGTACATGGAAAGAGCTTAAAAAGGAAACATCAGAACTCTTCAACACAAGAGCATGTCTCTGTGTGTTACAAAGGAGGGTGTATGGGAAATTGCTTTGATTTTGGTTACAGTATCTCCTCTAATCCTTCACTGTCCCTTTCTCCATGAACAGGTGCCCAAGTGCAGCCACAGCAAATGTCCAACAGCAGCTCCATCAGCCACTTCCTCCTCCTGGCATTGGCAGACACGTGGCAGCTGCAGCTCCTGCACTTCTGCCTCTTGCTGGGCATCTCCCTGGCTGCCCTCCTGGGCTACGACCTCAGAAGGGGAAGGTGGGATAATTCACCCTCTCAGTGAGCTCCCAGTATTTCCACATCCGTGCTCCAAGTGCTGCTCCCAGCCCTGATCTGTGGGGATGGGAATGTCCCGCTCCCTTGCTGGGGCAGGGTCACACCTGAGCCAGGTGTGCAGGGCAGGACCTTGCCCTGACCCCAAGCACTGTCCCAGCTGCAGGATCTGCTTCCCATCGGCCTCTTCCTCCTGCGGCCCCAGCCCAGCTCGGTGCTGAACAAAGGGGCTGGGCCAGGGCCATCACCCAGCAGGGGCTGCTCACTCCCTCTGCCCCCTCCCCAAATTCCCTCTGGGGCAGCAGAGCTGGGGCAGGAGTGCTGTGGGGAGGGACAAGGGGGTGACACTGGCATGGGGGGGTCACACAGGGCCCTGGGGAATCCCCCCTCACTCTCAGGGTGCCAGGAACACAAACCCCTCCATGGAGCCCCTGTCCCCCAGCAGCACCTTGTGCGCAGGGTCTGGGGGCAGCTTTGGGGGTCTGGGGGGTCATGACTGCCCTAAAACCCCCTCCCAGCCCCACAGCCACTCCAGCTCCATCAAACCACCCCACAGATCCCTGCTGTCCCCCACACCCCGAACCACTCTGTGCAATAGAAATGGCCCCAAGATCCATCAAAACTCTTTCCCACCTCTCCCTAGACCCACCCAAGTTCTCTCCAAGCCACACAGCCCTTCCAGAACTCCAAAAACTCTCCCACAGACCCCTCCAGAGCCCCCTTAACCCCTTCCCAGCACCACAAATGGAGCCAAGAGCCACCAAAACCCCTTCCAATCCTCTCAGGATCCCCTAAACTCCTTCCCAGCCCCCCGTGGCACTGACCAGGAGAGGTTTGTGGACAGGAACATCCACAGGTGAGAGCAGCTCAGACACTTCAGCAGCATTTTAGGCACTTCCATCCCTTTGGGCTCTTCCCAGAGGCTTAAAGACGTTAGAGGGAGGACTGCAGAGGGGTATGAGGGATGCCAAGAGTGGCATTTTGGGGACTGGCTGTTCCTCTTGCCTGAGTCCATCTCTAGAATTCACCAGGTGTCTGATGTCCATAAAAGCCTCCAGACCACCAGGATTCAGCCACCCTCAAAAAAACCCAAACCTCCAAAATTCAGCAAAAAAACACCCACCAAGGAGTTCCCCTCTCTGGTCTCCCTACTTTGCAGTTCAGGGGCTCCCTCCTCTCTGGGCTCCTGCAGCCCCAGTGTGTATTGGTGTCCCCTCTCTCTGGGCTGCTGGGGCAACCCCAGAGGTTCCTTCCCTGGGCTCCCCAGGTGAGTCAGAGGGGCCCAGGGGTGCTGCCTGTGCGGGGTCCCCGTTTCAGCACCCAGGGTACCCAAGGGTGAAAAACGCCAATCACTTGTTTTTAAAATTTTAAAAGTTTAATAGTAATAAAATGGTTATAAAAATAGTAATATAATTAGAGCATTAGTAATTTGGAAAATTAGGATTTAGGACAACATGAGACAACAAAAACAAAGAGTAACAGACGTACAGGTACCTTTTTCTGGGCAGCATAAGCCCAAAAAAGGACACACATTAACCGAGGATTAACCCTTAAAAACAATAACCTGTTGCATATTCACACACCTCATACCTGATGCATAAATTCCATTCAAACACAGGATTGTGTCTGGTCAGTGTCAGCTTCTTCCTCTGAATCCTGATGGCATCTTCAAGCCTGAGGGAGGCAGGAAGCAGTTAGTTTCCTCTGATAAGAGAGCAATAAATTCTCTTTCTCTGAAAGATTTAGGTGTCCTGTGGCTGCCATCTTGCTGCGAGTACCTCATTCCTTTCTTTAAAAAATACCTCACATACACAGTTTCTATTTTAACATTATGTTATAACCTAAACTACATTTAACACACTTAAAAAATCAATTAAAAAATCAATACAGCATAACATCCTAACATAACACATAACATTCGTTTTAATATTTGCAAAGAGCCAATCATAAAATATGCATTCTTCACACCATGGGTGTCCCTTGTCCATGGTGCCACCATCTCCGGGCTCCTGGGCTCCCCCTTATCGGGGTGTCTGACACCGCAGGCTGCAGAGGCTCCCCCAGCTCTGGGGCCCCCTCTCCGCTGTGCCAGCCCCCAGCCTGCCGGGCCCGGGCCATCCCCCTGTGGCTCCGGGCTGACGCTGCAGCGCCTGCCCCGGGCAGCCCGACCCCCCCCAGGGAGGGTCCCTCGCACCCCCGGCCCAGCGCCGGGGCTCTGTCAGCACCAAACACCAGGACCCCCAAAATTCTGCCGGGCCAGAGCCACCGAGGGGCGCCCGGCCCTTGGCCTGCTATAGATACAGATTGCAATATTGGCTTCGTGCAAATGTTAACATGGATTTTAGATGGGTGCTGTTAAAATAACTTTGTTATAAAGATACAGTTTTCATTTCTGTTGTTAATTATAAGCTTAGACATAATAGTGATGTAGTTGATATAAGTGTGCTTGTGTTACAGTGCCTGCTTGGATGGGATAACATCCAATGAACATGGGATGAAGACACCTGGTACAGATGTGCCAGCTATCAGCACCCATCCTCTGAAGGCAGTGTGGGCAGCGGCCAAAACTGAAGATGATAAGAAAGGACCAAAACCACAACCAAGGAATACACATGCCCTAAAAAGGTAGAACTGAGGAGGACCCATGCTAAACAGCTCTTGGAATATTTTCTTTGGGAAAAAAGAAAATATTGGAATATTTTTTCTTTGGGAAAAAAAGTTTACTATGCACAAGTGTCACAGACATCTTTTATGGAAAATCCTTTCCTTAGGATTTTTCCTCCTGAGAAGCTGACAGGCCTCAGGAACAAAATGTAAACATTGCTTATCTGCTGCTGTGGAACACAACAGGTGGATCTGATTGGTCTCATGTGGTTGTTTCCAATTAATGGCCAATCACAGTCAGCTGGCTCGGACAGAGAGTCCGAGCCACAAACCTTTGTTATCATTCCTTCTTTTGCTATTCTTAGCTAGCCTTCTGATTAAATCCTTTCTTCTGTTCTTTTAGTATAGTTTTAATATAATATATGTCATAAAATAATAAATCAAGCCTTCTGAAACATGGAGTCAGATCCTTGTCTCTTCCCTCATCCTTGGACCCCTGTGAACACAGTCACAGTCAGACTAAACAACAAGCTGCAGACTGAGCTCACAGATGCACATTTCACCTCAATCCAAATGGATTTCTCCTCTGGAAAATTCCCCCTCTGCCTCAGAGCCCTCTCCCCAGGCTGGGTCCCAGCCTGGTCTAAGCACTCGACGCCAGCAGTGGGAAAAGCTGCACTGCCAGAGGGATCGGGGGCTGGCCGGGCCTCAGAGTAATTCTAGAGCTAAAGCGTGAGAGACATCAGCGCCGCTCAGATAATACATGCCAGCGCTCATCGCGGGCCCGGCCACCGCCTCCTCCTCCTCCTGCTGCTGCTGCTGGGGCCCTCCCAGCCCGGAGCCGCCGTTTCCAGCGCCCAGGGCCGCTCTCTGTGGCTGCAGCCGGGCCCCGCCACTGCAGCCCTTGGCCCGGCGCTGGAGCCGGTGCCGCTGCTGGCAGCAAACCCCGCCCCGGGCAGAGCCGCCCCGGCCCGGCTCTTTCCGCGGCCCCGGCTCGGCGCCGCCGCCATCGCCCTCAGCGCCCTCGGCCCTCCACCGCCTCGCCGGGCCCGGCCCGGAGCCCTGGGCCTCAGCGCCCTTCGGGGCACCGCGCTCGGGGCAGCGACCGCTCGGGGCACCGCGGATCTGCCCTGCCACGCCCGGCCCCGCTCGGGCACCGCGGATCTGCCCGGGCATGCTCGGCCCCGCTCGGGCACCGCGGATCTGCCCAGCCATGCCCGGCCCCGCTCGGGCACCGCGGATCTGCCCGGCCCTGCACAAGCCCCGGGCCCGGCCCGCACCACGCACCCGCCGCCGCTCCGCTGCCAGGGACACGCGGCCGGAACGGGCAGGGCCGGGCTGGCAATGGGACCCGCCCGCAGCCGCCTCCGCCTGCCCCGGCACCAATCAGCGCCTTCCACCCACCGCAATGGGCATTTTGAATAACGTGCGGTTTCTGATTGGCTTTTGGCAGATATTCAAACGAATACTTGATGTGTTACGTTAGAAAGTGATGCTGTAGTAGTTTCCTTAAGTAGTGTGTTAAATCTAGTTGTAGGTTGTAACAAAATGTTAAAATAGAAACCATGTTATGTAAGATACTTTTTTTTTTTTTTTAAAGAAAGGACTCACACCAGTCAGCAGCCACAGGACACCTAAATCTTTCAGAGAAATAGAATTTATTGCTCTCTTATCAGAAGAAACGAACTTCTTCCCGCCTCACTCGGGAAGAAGCCGTCAGGATTCAAAGGAAGAAACTGACACTGACCAGACAGAATCCTGTGTTTGAATGGAATTTATGCATCATGCATGAGGTGTGTGAATATGCAACAGGTTATTGTTTTTTAAGGGTTAATCCCTTGTTAACGTGTGTCCTTTATCAGGCTTATTTTGCCCAGAAAAAGGTACCCGGACATGCATAACTCTGCTTCTATTGTCTCTTATTGTCCTAATCCAAATTGTCCAATTATTACTCTAATTATATTGCTATTTTTATAACCATTTTATTATCATTCAACTTTTTGACATTTTAAAAACACGTGATTAGCGTTTTTCACACTTTTTAACACCAATTCGTACATTAAAAGCAGGCATAGCTTTATTTTGTCGCTGGGATCACCCAGCCCCAGCTCTTTCACTCCCCAGCTGGTACCTGTGTCACAGGTGAGCAGGCAGATGATGCTGCCCTCAGGAGCTGGGGCCCAGCACCCAGGTGCAGGTGAGGTGCAGCAGTTCTTTTCAGGGATTCTGAAGGTGAAGGAAAAGGAAGTTTATTTTCTGACTCTAACATTTATAGGTTTTTAAAAGTGACCATGGATTGGAGGCTGAAAGTGCCACCTCTCCAATGACACTGGAGAAACCAACAGTTTAATAAATTTCTTTTCTTCTATAAAAGAATGCAAAACAAAACTCAGGAGCTCATTCCTTCCAGAAAGATTATTGATACTGCTCTAGAAGGCACCTGGGAACAGCATCTCAATCCTGCCCATGTTTTCCCAAAATCGCTCCCTGCAGCAGGAACAGCTGGGTGCAGTTGTCACTGCAGATGTTCAGGCACCCAAAGCAGCTGCAGCTGTTTGTCAGCAGCAGAGCAGATATTCCCTGTGCCATCACCTTTCCATAGGGATACAGAAGCTCTAGTTCTGGGGTATGTGATCCTGCCTGCTGAACTCCAGGGAAATCCACATTGCTCATTGGAAAACCCACCTGAACTTTTCTTTTAAATGTGATGGAGAAATGTCTCTGCATCCGGGGGCTACTGTGGTGCTAAATCACCTGAGGAGTGTTGGGGTGTGCAGGAACCCTACAAGTAAGGGATCAATAATCCCTGGACAGAAGCTGGGCTGCTCAGGAGAAATAATCCCTCGACAGAAGCAGGGTAACTCAGGATCAATAATCCCTGAACAGGAGTTGGGCTGCTCAGGATCAATAATCCTGGACAGGAGCTGGGTAGCTCAGGATCAATAATCCTGGGACAGAGGCTGGGCTGCTCAATCATCTGAGGAGTACTGAGGTGTGCAGGAACCCTACAGGTAAGGGATCAATAATCTGTGGAGAGAAATTGGGGTGCTCGGGATCAATAATCCCTGGACAGAAGCTGGGCAGCTCAGGATAAATAATCCCTGGACCGATAATGGGCTCTTTAGAAGAAATAATGCCTGGACAGAAGCTGGGCTGCTCAGTTTTAATATAATATATGTCATAAAATAATAAATCAAGCCTCCTGAAACATGGAGTCAGATTTTCATCTCTTCCCTCATCCTTGGACCCCTGAGAACACAGTCACATACCTCCCTCTCAAATACATCTGCATGCAATTTCACAACAGGTTCATACATATTCATTCTACTGATTTCCTGTTACATTTCCTGTGAATTTTTCTTTATCAGAAAGAATTCCTGGGGTCATTTTGACCCTGCTTTCCACAGCAGCCTCTCTCTCTGTTTCAGAGTTCAAGGGCCCCCCCTTTATCTCTGTCTTGGGCTGCAGCAGTTTCTTAGAGCACAGGCTTTTGTCAGAACAGGCAGTCAGGCTGTCACAGACATCTCTCCTGAAAAATCCTTTCCTTAGGATTTTTCCTCCTGAGAGGCTGAGAGGCCTCAGGAACAAAATGTAAACATTGACATTATTTGCTGCTGTGGAATGCAACAGGTGGATCTGTGATTGGTCTCATGTGGTTGTTTCTAATTAATGGCCAATCACAGTCAGCTGGCTCAGACTCTCTGTCCCAGCCACAAACCTTTGTTATCATTCTTTCCTATTCTATTCTTAGCTAGCCTTCTGATGAAATCCTTTCTTCTGTTCTTTTAGTATAGTTTTAATGTAATATATATCATAAAATAATAAATCAAGCCTTCTGAAACATGGAGTCAGATGTTCGTCTCTTCCCCAATCCAAGAACCCCTGTGAGCACAGTCACAGTGAAGTTCTACCTGTCTGTTATTGTAATCACCAGTCGTTTTAGTTAATCGCTCCTTTTGTATCGGGATGGCCCTGCCTGAGGCTAAATTGATGGCCCTTCTCTCCAAACAGTGAGAGGACGGAATATGGGGGGGAGGGCATCAGAGAAAATGCAAAATAACCTCGGGACCAGCATGCCATGGGAAGCAACCCCACCAAACTTACCAAAAAAAACCCAAAAACAACGAGCCAATACAGAATTAAGAGATCAGCGTGATGTCTGGAGGTGAGGAACAAAGTACCCAGCCTGCAGAGATGCTGAGAACCTTTGCTGCCTCTCACCCTGAGCAAGGACCTCAGCTGCCAGGCTGTCACAGCCCAGCTGGGTGATGGCACAGCCGGGATGGACAGAGGGGTCAGGGGTGTTATAAATAAACAATCTGCCAATTTTTTGGGCAAAAAAGGGTTGCAGAGTGAACCAGTTATACCAGTTGCTGCCAAGGTGAAGTGTCGCAGGCATCTTTTCATGAAAAATCCTTTCCTCAGGATTTTTCCTCCTGAGAAGCTTAGAGGCCTCAGGAACAACATGTAAACAATGATTATCTGTTGCTGTGGGATGCAACAGGTGCATCTGTGATTGGTCTCATGTGGTTGTTTCTAATTAATGGCCAATCACAGTCAGCTGGCTCAGACTCTGTCCGAGACACAAACCCTTGTTTTCATTCTTTCCTATTCTATTCCTAGCTAGCCTTGTGATGAAACATTGTCTTCTATCCTTTCAGTATAGTTTTAATGTAATATATATCATAAAATAAAAAACCAAGTCTTCTGAAACATGGAGTCAGATCCTCATCTCTTCCCTCATCCAAGAACCCCTGTGAACACCGTCACAGGTGGGACGCCCAGCTCTGCCCTTTAGTGGACAAAGCTGCACTTTCCTCCTCCTCCGAGTCACCCTGGGAGCAGTTTCGGACCCATCGAGTTTCCCAACCTTGAGCTGATCACTTTTAATAAAGGCATTAAAAAGGAGAAAAAGTCTCCTGCCCTGTTTATTTCACCCGGCGTCACCCACCTACCCAGCCCCAGGGGCCACACAGTGCCTGAGGCGTTCTCCTCCTGTGCCACCCGGTGGGTGACATGGCCCGTGAAGTAGGGGGCGGCCACCTCACCGGTGGGGACACAGCATCAGCGTCATCACGATGGGTGGTGACCCCTGAATTGAGGGAAGAGGACTGGAAATTGTGTCCTGACCACTGCGAAAATTGTGTGTTGAACCCCAAAGTCAGATCCTGATTTCCCAGACTGGGTGCTCAAAACTTCTAAATTGGTTTTGGCCTCAAATTGGCCTTGCAACCCCCCATCAGGTCCTGTCCCCCTCCCCAGTCATGTCCAAACCCACAAATCAGATCCCAAATCCCCTCAAAGGGGTCCTGTTATGTCCAAACCCTCCACATTGGATCCCAAATCCCCTCAAATTGATCCTGACCATTCCCAAAATTGCGTGTCGAGCCCCAAAACTGGATCCTGATTCCCCAAACCCGGTGCTCAAAACCTCTAAATTGGGTCCTGACCCCTCAAATTAGTTTCTGACCTCGCTCAAATCAGATTCTGCCTCCCCCAAATTAGGTCCTGGCCCCTCAAATTGGCCTTGCAACCCCCCACGGCATCCTGTCCCCCTCCAGTTATGTCCAAAAAGCCTCAAAATCAGATCCCAAAGCCTCTCAAAGGGGTCCTGTTATGTCCAAATCAGATCCCAAAGCTCCTCAAAGGGGTCCTGCTATGTCCAAATCCTCCAAATCAGATCCCAAAGCCCCTCAAAGGGGTCCTGCCCCCCCGGTCGGGGTCCCCCCGTACCAAGAGCAGAAGCCGACATCAGCTCCCCACCAGCGTCCATCGCCCGCGCTCAGGGTCCATCAGGGCCAGGAGCCGGCGAATGGGGGGAGACAGTATCGGGGACACGGGGACCGGTGGGTTCTGCTGTGGCCGGTGGGTCTCGGTCTGTCCTGCTGGCTCCCGGTCCTGCTCCCGGTTCTTCCCGCCGGTGGTTCCGGGCAGTGCCGGGGGCCCGTGCGGGCCCCGGTGCTGCTCGCAGCGTGTCCCGGTCCGGACCGTGTCGCCCTCGGACGGTCCCGGTGTGGTCCCGATGCCGCCACAGTCCCTTCCCCGCAGCCGCCGCCGTTCCCCGGAAGGCGCGCGCGGGAATCCCGGCCTGACACGCCCACGCCTGAAATAGCCTCTGTGATTGGTCAAAGCGGAGGTGACATCATCGGTTGCCAGGCAGAGGGGGCTGGAGCGGGTTGAGAGGCGAAGGAGATGGTGCCCGGAGGGGGCGGGGTCTGGGCGGGGATGGGGGCGGGGCGATGCGGGGAGAGGGCGGGGCAGAGCGGGATGGGCGGGGGCTCGAAAGCGAAACCTTAACGGAGCTTTTGGGAGCTGAACTGGGAGCCCTGGTGTGGACTGGGGAGTGCCCCAGGCTGGACTGGGAGCCCTAGTGTGAACTGGTGAGTGCCCCAAGCTGGACTGGAGACATTGATGTGGACTGGGGAGCTGAGAGGGCTGAACTGGGAGCACCGTAGTCTAGACTGGGAGCACTGGTGTGGACTGTGGAGAGCCCCAGGCTCGACTGGGAGCACTGCTGGGGACTGGTGAGTGCCCTAAGCTGGACTGGAAACATTGATATGGACTAGAGAATGCCCCAGGCTGGACTAGGAAGTGCCCCAGGCTGAGCTGGGAGCACTGATGTGGGCTGGTGAGTGCCTTGTCTGGACTGAAGAGTGCTCCAGGCTGAACTGGGAGCACTGGTGTGGACTGGCAAGTGCCCCGAGCTGGACTGGGACCACTGGTGTGGACTGGAGAGTGCCCCAGGCTGAATTTGGAGCACTGGTGTGGACTGCTGAGCTCAGGGGTCTGAACTGGGAGCACTGGTGTGGACTGCTGAGCTCAGGGGGCCAGACTGGTAGCACCATAGTCTGGACTGGGAGAACTGGTGTGGACAGGGGAGCGCCCCAGGCTGGACTCAAGAGCGCCCCAGGCTGGACTGGGAACACTGGTGTGGCCTGGGTAGATGAGAGGGCTGGACTGGGAGCACTGGTGTGGACTGGTGAGTGCCCCAAGCTGGACTGGGAAGTGCCCCAGGCTGAACTGGGAGCGCTGGTGTGGACTGCTGAGCTCAGGGGGCCAGACTGGGAGCACTGTAGTCTAGACTGAGAGCACTGGTGTGCACAGGAGAGCGCCCCAGTCCTAACTGGTTTTAACTGGTGTCTCCACAGGCTGTTGCTCATTCCTCGTGAGCCCCACAGAGAGCACTGTCCATACCGGTCCCACCATGGCGCTGCCACCTGCCACTCTCCTGCCCGGCGTGCTGCTGGTGGCCGACGCCCTGGCACTGGTGTTACTGGTGCCGCTGGTGCCGCTGCTGGCGCCGCTGGGCGTGCTGGGCGTGTGGCTCGAGGCTGCCCTGCGCTTGCCCATCCTGGCCATGGCCACCCGGCTGCCAGCCCCTCGCCGTCCTTCCGGAGCCACCGCGGCCGCCGTCACGGCCGCCGCCACCCCCGCGGTGTTCGGAACCTTCCAGAGCCTCCTGGGGCCGCCCGGGGCCAGCCCGGGGCTGTTGGTGGCCGCGGCGCCCGCCTGGCTCGGGGTCACCCACGCCGCTGCCGCCCTGGCCGTGCTGGCCTGGCCCGCGCCCCCGGCCCCCGGCAGCATCCCCGAGACCCCCGGAGGCGTCCCCAAGGCCCCTGGCAGCATCCCCGAGACCCCCGGAGGCGTCCCCAAGGCTCCCGACAGCGTCCCCGAGACCCCCGGAGGCGTCCCCAAGGCTCCTGGCAGCGTCCGGCGCGCTCTGGCACTGACCTGGGAGCAGAGGAACGTCCTTGGAGCTGCTGTCCTCTGCCTTGTGCTGGCTGTCGTTGGTGGGTGACTGTCTTGGTTTAGGGCAAATTTGGGAGAAAACCTCCAAAAGGGGCCCCTCCAGAAAGCAAACCCACACAGCCCGTCCCCAAACCAGTTCAGGAAAGATTCCTCAGAGAGAAGTGGAAAGAACCTGTTTATTTAACAGACAAAGCACACAAAATGAACAATACCAGATGACAACACTCTTTCACCACTCTGAAAAAGATGACAAATTCACAAAGTCTCTCTTGGGGGTGGTCACTCTGTTCTCAGTCCCTCTGGTCCTGGGGCAGCTGCTGCAGCCACAAAGTGCAAACTCTCGGTGTTCCCAGGTCCTGGTCTGGAGCAGGCTCAAGTAGGTCGAAAAAAGGGAAAGGAGAAACAGTCGAGGGAAAAATTCAGACTGCTTAGCTAAACTAAATAATGAGCGGAAACAAAAGCAAGAGCGAAGCAAGAGCAAAGCAGAAGCAAGAGAAAAGCAAAAAGCCAAGCAAAAAGCAAAAGCAGCACCATGTACTGCCCGGTGTCTGTGTCCCGCCAGCCGTGGGGGAGCGGCTGATAACAAAACCAAAGCAAAACTTTCACTCTTCAGAGCCAGTCTTGAAGGCACAGAACATGATATCCAGCATAAACAGAACACACAGATGGGGATACAAACATCCTAACGTCACCTTAGGACGTTGACATGTGGTGACAGGCGTTGACACCCCCAATTTGGGCTCTGCAGCCCCAAATTGGGAACCCCCCAATCTGGGATACCCCACCAAATTGGATGCTGGCGCCTTAAAATTGAGTGTTGAGCTCCTAAATAGGCGATGACCACCCTAAAATAGAGTGATGACCCTCCTAAATTGTGAGTTGACCCCTTCAGTTGGGTGCTGACCCTGAAAAAATGGGGTGCTCACTTTCCAAAATGGGTTCTGACCCTGCAAACTTGACTGTTGGTCCCCCAAAATTGGGTGCTGACCATCAAACTAATGGTCTGATGCCCAATTATGGATGTTGACCTCTAAGACCTGGGATCTTAAGGTCCTGATCTCCTATGTTTAGGTTCTGATCCATAAAATTGTGTGCTGAACCCCCCCAGAATTGGTACTGACACTTTAAATTGGGTGTAAAATCCCTAAATTTTTCACGAAACCCCCCAAATTGGGTCCTGACTTCTCTAAATTGTCTCCTGCCCAAATTGTGTCCCGCCTTTCCAAAATTAGATCCCCGCTCCCCAGACCGGATCCTGCCCCCCACAAATCAGGGTCCCCCTGTGTCAGTGGTCTCACCCGTGGTGACGCAGCTTCGGTGACACCCAGGGGAGATGGCGGGGCCGTACACCACCGGGAAGGTGCTGGATGCCGTCGGAAGTGGGGATGGAGTCACCGCTGGAGCTGTCGGGATGGTGGCGGCTGCTGGAGCCACAAGGTGGGTTGGAGCATTCCCAGGGCCTGTCCCCGTGTCCCCAGCGTCCCCGATGTCACCGTGTTCCTGTGTCCCCACAGTGTGCTGTTTTCTGGCTGCTGGGGGTCTCTCTTCATGCTGTTGATGGCGAGTCTCCGTCAGAGCCTGAGCCTGCGGCTTTTTTCCCACCTGGTGCACCAAGACCTGGACTTCTTCCAGGAAACACCAGCAGGTAACGGGGTACGGCCCAGCCCAATCCCACCTGACCCATCCCACCTGTTCCATCCCATCCCAGCTAGTCTGTCAACCCAGTCCCATCCCCACCATCCCATTGATCCCATCCCATCCCATCCCATCTCATCCCATCCCATCCCATCCCATCCCATCCCATCCCATCCCATTAATCCCATCCCATTGATCCCATTCCATTGATCCCATTCCATTGATCCCATCCCATCCCATTGATTCCATCCCATCCCATTCCCACCATCCCATCCCATTGATTCCATCCCATCCCATCCCTCCCCATCCCATCCCATCCCATCCCATCCCATCCCATTCCCACCATCCCATCCCATCGATTCCATCCCATCCCATTCCCACCATCCCATCCCATTGATCCCATCCCATCCCATCCCACTGATCCCATCCCATTGATCCCATCCCATCCCATCCCATCCCATTCCCACCATCCCATCCCATTGATCCCATCCCATTGATCCCATCCCATCCCATCCCATCCCATCCCATCCCATCCCATCCCATCTGTCTGTTATCCCATCCCACGACTCCATCCCCATCATTCCCATTCCCACCATCCCATCCAATTCCATCCTATGCCATCTTCCTGGCTTCATTCTACTCCAGTGTTCCATCCTGTCCCCATCCCACTTTCCCATTCTAGCCACTGTTCTGTCCCCATTATTCTCACTCCCGTGCCTCCACCCTGTTGCGTATCCCCAGCTGCCTCACACCATCCCATCACCCCATCCCACCATTTCCTTTCCCACCATCCCATTTCCCCTGTCCCGCCCCATTCCACCCTGACCATCTCCACAGCCATTCCCATCATCCCATCCCACTGCTCCCCATTACATCATTCCCATCCCAAATGGGATCATCCATGATGGGATCATGGCCTCACCCACCACGATCCCAACCTCTTTTCCCACCCTGCAGCTGAGCTCCTGGCTCAGTTTTCCATGGAAGTGCCATGGGTGTTCAGGGCAGCACCGAGTGGAGCCAACCAGCTGCTGCGGAGCCTGGTGATGGCCCTGGTGGTGGGGGGGTTCATGGTGGGGCTGGCACCGGGGCTGGCACTGCTGGCACTGCTGGAGGTGCCCCTTGGAATCGCCACCCGCCGCATCCAGAGCACCCGCAAACAGGTCAGGAGTAGGAGGGAAAGAGTGGGAGGGGACTGAAGAAAGGTGGGAATGGTGGAGCTGGGATGGAGGCTAGGGGAATGGGATGGTGGGGATGGGATGGGATGGGATGGAGAATGGAAAGGAGGACGATGGAGGTGGAAATGGTGGGATGAAAGGGGATGATGACGAGGGGAATGGGATAATGGGGATGGGATGGAGAATGGAAAGGAGGACGATAAATGGTGGGATGAAAGGGGATAAAGACCAGGGGAGTGAGACGGTGGGAGTGCTGACATGAGGCTAGAACAAAATGGTCGAGATGGGACTGGTGTGGATGAGAAGAGAAGGATGAGATAAGGTGGTGGGTATGGGATGAGACAGTGGGGATGGGGATAGTGGGATTAGGAGAATGGATGGGAATGGTGAGGGTGAGAGAGAAGGGCGTGGGATGGCAGGAATGCAATAGTGGGGATGCAGTGGGTGTGGTGGGATGGGATGTGGATGGTGGGCCAGGAAGGTGACCTGGGAAAGTTGGAGATCCCCTGTTGCTGCCACAGGCCCTTCAGCGATCCATGCTGGAAGCATCCGCCCACACAGCCGCAGGGGTGCAGGAATCTGTTGCCGCCATCGAGACCATCCGAACCTTTTCAGCAGAGGAGGAGGAGGAGGAGCAGCACAGATGTAACCTGGCCAAGGAGCTGAGGCTGAAGGAGCAGATAGAGCTGGAGCTGGCAATCTTCGTCCTTGTCTACAGGGTCAGGGGGAACTGGGAATGGGAACAGCAGAGAATGGGGGATGCCAGGGTCAGGGATAAGGACACTGGGAATGAGAACACTGGGACCGGGAATGGGAAACCAGCGGCTGAGATGGGGCCACTCAGAGTACAATGGGGACACCAGGAATGGGGACAACAGAACAGGGACATTGACTTCAGGAACAGGCATGGCAGGAATGGGAATGGTGACATTAGAAACAGGATGGGGACACTGGGATAAAGGTTGGGAACATCAGTGTGGTGGTGTTTGCAGGTGCCCAGGATGAGAAAAGAGACAAAATTCTTGACTTCATGTTTCAGAAAGCTGATTTATTATTTTATGATATATATTATATTAAAAGAAAATTATATACTAAAGAAAGAGAAAGGAGACATTAGAAAGCTAGAAAGGAATGAATAATAAAATCTTGTGACTCACCAGAGAGTCTGACACAGCTGGACCTGTGATTGATCATCAAATAAAAACAACCACATGAGACCAATCAAAGATGCACCTGCTTCATTCCACAGCAGCAGATCATTATTGTTTACATTTAGTTTCTGAGGCCTCTCAGCTTCTCTGGAGAAAAATCCTGGTGAAAAGATTTTTCAGAAAATATGTCTGTGACACATCAGGATCAGGAATAGGGACATCAAGAGTGAGATGGAGACACCAGAACTGGAATGAGGACACCAGGAACAGAGATGAGGCCACCAGGAACAGAGATAAAGACACAAAGGAGTGGGATGGGGACAGGCAGAATGGGGACACCAAGAGTGGGTTGGGGGCAGATGGAATGGGGACGCCAGGAGTGGATTGTGGGCAGCAATATCCCTGTCCCACCTACAGGTGATCAAACTGGCCATCCGGGTCATGGTGCTCTTCAGGAGCCACCAGCAGCTCCGTGACGGATCCATCACTCCTGGGGTCCTCGTCACCTTCCTGCTGTACCAGGACAGAGTTGGTAGCCATATCCAGGTGATCCCATGGAATGCACGTGTTTGTCCATCCAACTGTGCTTCTGTCCATCCCAGTGCCACCCCCTTCCTTCTCCCCAGGTGCTGCTCTACGGCTTCAATGAATTCCTGACCAACGCAGCTGCTGGACAGAGGATCTGGGAATACCTGGATTGGAAACCCGCAGGGAATGTCGGGGGGACGCGGGAGCCCCCCGAGCTTCAGGGCCATGTCACTTTTCAGAAGGTCTCCTTCACATATCCTGGAAATCCAGAGCACCCTGTGCTGAAGGTGGGTCTGGCGGGAGGTGGGGTTTCCCAGGGGTGGGAATTTTGGCATCACCGGCTGTCACAATCCATCCTTACGAACGGGTTTCTTGATAGTTCATGGATTGATCTCAGGGTGCAAAAAAACCAATACGGCACAGGAGGTTTGCAGTAATAAAACAAATGCAGCTTTATTGAATGACCACAACAAAATGCAATAGAGGGATTAAGGGAGAGAAAAAGATAGAGCTAGAAAAGAGAGAGAGAGAAGGAGGGGGATATAGCTACCAAATGCAGAGACAAAATCCTTTGGTCCAGTCCAGTCGAGGATCCGCCTGTTACGTCGGGGAGATCTCAGGGTTGCAGTCCATCTGGACCCCAATTATACTCTTTTTTGATGGGGGAAGGGGAATGGATTTTGCAACCGAGTCAAAGGTAGTTTATTGTATCTTCAGGGAGGAAAGAATAATGTTTGGAAAAGGGGTACACACAGTCCATGTTCAGCAGTGGGCGTGAGCCATTGTTTTCGTGGTCCACTGCTCACACCTGCAACATCCATCTTGCTTTGGTTAGCTTGCCTCCCCTACACATCTCTCCCAGGTTGGGGGTCTCAGTCCCAGTCCTTGGAAAGAGTGTGGGGGGCCTTTTCACATGGGGGTTTCATGTCTTGGTCTTTGATGGAGAGGCTTCTTACATCTCAGTCCGTCTGTCACGGCAGTTGTAAGACGAGTGAGGGGTCTTTTGTGGGGGACCACCCAAAACTCAGGAGAAGTCCAGCCAGGCAAAGAGGGGACAGCTTCCAAGGCTACTGTTGCAAAAAGGCAAGGTGCCCCCTTCTTCTTCTCATTGGGCTCAGTGTAGCATATAGTAAATACACCTGTGGACAACAGCTTAACAATGCTCTCAGGTCTCGGGGCCTTGTTGGCATGTGACTTTCTCCTTCAGAACCAGAGATTTTAGACAGTGGGGACTCTTCAGTGGTCCCCCAATGATGATGGTGAGGCAGATGAGGAATATTTCAGACAGACTCTCACACCTGTCCCCATCCCACAGGACGTGAGCTTCGAGGTGCGCTCTGGGGAGGTGACGGTGCTGACGGGGCCCAATGGCAGCGGGAAGAGCACGGCCGTGGCGCTGCTGGAGCGGCTGCAGGATCCTGGCAGCGGGACGGTGCTGCTGGATGGGATCCCGCTGCCAGAGTATGAACACCAGTACCTGAACCGCAAGGTGGGACAGCAGAGACACTGGGAACACTGGGCATGGAATGGGGAAAATGGGGACAGGGGTCAGGGGACAATTGTGATGGTGTTCACAGGGGTTTTTGGATGAGGGAAGAGACAAGGATTTGACTCCATGCTTCAGAAGGCTTGATTTATTATTTTATGATATATATATTACATTAAAAGTATACTAAAGGAACAGAAGAAAGGATTTCATCAGAAGGCTAGCTAAGAATAGAATAGGAAAGAATGATAACAAAGGCTTGTGGGTTGGCTCTCTGTCTGCACCAGCTGGGTTGTGATTTGCCATTAATTACAAACATCCAACATGGGCCCATCACAGATGCACCTGTTGCATTCCACAGTAGCAGATAATCAATGTTTACATTTTGTTCCTGAGGCCTCTCAGCTTCTCAGGAGGAAAAATCCTAAGGAAAGGATTTTCCATAAAAGATGTCTGCAACAAACAATGAGATGGAACTGGGACCACAGGAGCATGGGAGCAGAAATGGGGATACTGGGAAGAGGATGGGGACATCAGGAATAGGGTGGGGACAACAAGAAATGGGATAGGAACATTGGGAAATGGGATGGGGATGACAGGAATCGGGATGGGAAAAGTGGGAAGTCAGGGGTGGGGACACTGGGGACACAGATGGGGAGAATGGGATCAGGGATGGACACTATGGGGACACCAAGGTGGGATGGGGTCATGGAACAGGAGTGGGGACACCAGGAGCCAAGACAGCGTCATAGGGCTTGGGGCTGGGGCAGGTGGTGCTGGTGGAGCAGGATCCCGTCCTGTTTTCTGGAACGATCCGTGAGAACATCCTGCTGGGGCTGGAGCACTGCAAAGAGTCAGAGCTGCGGGAGGCCGCCACTGCTGCTGGAGCCATGGAGTTCATCCAGGGGCTGGGACACTGGTGATAGCCAGGGGGATGGATGGGGCACCCCTGGGGCACATCCCCCTGATCCCAGGATCCTCTGGCAGTGATGGGAGAGCGGAGTGGGTGGCACATGGTGGGGTGTGCGGGGGATCCCTGAGGTCACATCCCACTGATCCCATGGGATTGCTCACGCAGGTCAGATCCCACTGATCCCATGGGATTGCTCACACAGTGGTGAGGGAGTGTGGGGGGTAGGGGAAAGGGGGGGAACCTCTCGTGCTGGGATCCCACTGATCCCAGGGTCCCCCCGCAGAGGTGGGGGAGTGTGGGGGGTGGGAGCAGAGGGGAGAACTCCAGGGCTGCACCCCACTGATCCCCTGTGGTCGCTCCCACAGAGGTGGGGGAGCACGGGGGGTGGCTGGCGGCGGGGGAGCGGCACCGTGTGGCCCTGGCCTGGGCTCTGCTCCAGTGTCCGGCCGTGCTCATCCTCGACGAGGCGCTGGATGATGGAGATGATGGAGCGGTGAGTGGGGTGGGATGGAGGGTGTTGGTGTGGATAGGGGTGCAGTTGGTGAAAATGGGGTATGATGGGATGGCTGGAATGGGATGGTGGGATGAGGTGGTGGCAATAAGGGATAATGATTGGCATGGAGTGGGAATGATGTGATGAAGACAGGGATTGGATGGGCTGGTGTGGGTCAACGAAGTGGAGAAATAGGACAGGATAGTAGGATGGGATAGAGACCAGGGGGGTAGGATGGCAGGAAAGTAGAATCAAAGGATGAAGACAAGGAGATACGATAGGGTGGGGTGGGATGGGGTGGGAATCAAGGGGATGGGAATGCTGGGATGAGGACAGAGATGGAGTGCAATGGGAAGGGTTGGAGTGGTAGGAGTAGTATGGGATGGGACGGTGGGAATGGGGATAGTGTGGGCAGGATGGCATAGTGGGCATGGGGATGGGATGGAGAACAAGGAGATGGGATGGTAAGAACAGGATGATAGGATTAGGGTGGGACTGAGAGTGGGGTGGGATTGGTTGGTCAGGACTGGGTGGGATCAGGTGGGACAGGGTAGGACTGAGTTGGATGGGCTGGCATGAGGGTTCTCTGATTGGATGGTTTGGGATGAGTGTTCTCTGAGCTGGATGGGTTGGGATGAGCGTTCTCTGAGCTGGATGGGTTGGGATGAGTGTTCTCCTAGCTGGATGGGTTGAGATGAGGGTTCTCTGAGCTGGATGGGTTGGGATGGGAGTTCTCTGAGCTGGATGGGTTGGGATGAGCTGGATGGGTTGGGATGAGCGTTCTCTGAGCTGGATGGGTTGGGATGAGCTGGATGGGTTGGGATGAGTGTTCTCTGAGCTGGATGGGTTGAGATGAGGGTTCTCTGAGCTGGATGGGTTGGGATGGGAGTTCTCTGAGCTGGATGGGTTGGGATGAGCTGGATGGGTTGGGATGAGCTGGATGGGTTGGGATGAGCGTTCTCTGAGCTGGATGGGTTGGGATGAGCATTCTCTGAGCTGGATGGGTTGGGATGAGCTGGATGGGTTGGGATGAGTGTTCTCTGAGCTGGACGGGTTGGGATGAGAGCATTCTCTGGCTGCAGGCACAGTGCTGGGTGCGCACTGGGCTGGCCAAGACCGTGCTGGTCGTGTCCCACCAGCTGCGGGTGCTGGACGGGGCCAATCGCCTGGTGCTGCTGGAGCGCGGGGCCGTGATGGAGACGGGAACACCAGCGGAGCTGCGGGAACGCCGCGGCGCCTACAGCCGCCTGCTCCTTGGAGGAGGCAGCACCGGGCAGCCCAAGGGCCCCGGGATGGGCAGCGAGAAGGGGGCTGCATCTGGCAGGGAATAAAAGGGAATCAGCCCCAGTGTCCCCATTCCCGGTGTTTGTGTCACCAGCCAGCTCCTGGTGTCCGCAGTCACAGTGTCCTGTGAATCCCTTCTCCCCACATCCTCAGGATCCCAACTCCCTGTGTCCCCCATGTCCCCACTGTGTCCCCCAGGTCTGCCCATTCCCTGGATGTGTGTGTATCCCCTGTATCCACCATGTCCCCATGATCCCTGGTCCCCATGTCTGCTCCTGGACATGGGGCACAGGGTGGGAAATCAATCCCAAGGAATGGATCTGGGCATGGGTGTCACGTCCTCATCTCACTCCTGCTGTGCTCACTCCAAGCTCCTGGTGTCCCCAGTCCTTTCCCAGTGTCCCCATCCCCAGTGTCTTTATCCCAGTTCCCAATGTCCCCTTTTCTATTCCTCATTCCCTGAGAGGAAGTGCTGGGCACTGGAGGATGGGACTGAGATTTATTGCCCAAACCAGGGTATTTATACATGAGAAATAAAACATTTTGAGCAACTGTAATTCTTGTGTTTAAAACATGGGAAAACATGAAGTCAGTCTGTTGGGAAGGGCTGCTGTGTGATGAGTGGGAACAGCAGGATGAGCTCTGCCAGCAATTTGTGGCTTTCTGCAGGGAGAGGGAAGGGGTTGGACCTGCACCATGGATCATTCAGCTGGTGATGAGAGTAAGAGTTGGTGTCACCCTGTCTCTGTCGCCATGGGTTGGATCTGGCTGAAGAGCCCACAGAGAGCAAGGATCCCACCAGATCCTACTGCATCCCTTGTACCCCAATCCTGCTCCACCAACACCACCTGATCTGTTTTGGAATCCTCTCAATCCTGTTCTGGAATCCCACTCCAATGCTGCCCCATCCATCCCACCTGATCCTGCTCTGGAATCCAGCCCAGATACACTTTAGAATTCTACCTGATCCTGATCTGGAATCATGCCCTGGTCTGGAATCCTGCCCTATATCCCTTCTGGAATCCCGCACAGATTCCCCTCTGTACCTGTGGTCACGCAATTGGTTTCTCTGCCTGTTTCTGCAGAATGAGAGGATCCATGAGATTCCAGCATGGATCACACACCAGGATTCACCTGCATGGAGGTGATCCAGAGCTGGATCTGCCTCCGTGTTAGGTGACATGTGGAGGGTGAGGGGCACAGGAGACAGACACCACTCACCCTGATGTTTGTATGGCAAGAGAGGGTTTTGTTTTCCACTCCCTCCTTTATATAGAGCATTTGAAAGACCTGGTCTGGATGCTGTCACTGGTTTGAACTCCGCACCCCTTTGGGTCCTGAGCCACTGAGATGCCTGCAGGCTTATGAGAGATCAAATTGGCCAAAGCTCTTGTCACTGAGCCCAGGGGCTGGCAAGGTGACACCAACATCTCACCCTTTCTTTTCTATAAATTTTGATTTGCATTATAGCTGCAGCATTTATGTCCAGGAACTGCTAGGGGAGAGCTCAGGTAAATATGCCCCAGGCATTAGGCTTATAGGTTACAGATTGCAACTTATTTGTAAAAAAAACAAACCATTTAAGCCTTGAAGAAAATAAAACAGTCTGTAAGAACAAGAATCATTCAACCCTTATTAAAGAAAGAAAAGCAAACACAAAAACTAGGAAACAATCTGTAGACAAGGAAAACAGTTTGTAAACAGGGGAATAATTTGTAAACAGATGAATCTTTATGTGAACTGCAGTCCCAGATTTCCATGAGGTTGTCACCAATCACTGATCACACGGCTCTGTGTCTGCTGAGGGTTTATCAGGAGGTGCTGTCAGGATGCAGTGCAGGCTGGATGCTTCTGGCAGGTACCCAATGTGTCCCACTGTCTGTTGGAACACATGAATGTCCCCAAGCCCAGGTAATGAGATCCCAGGGACCCCCCCATGTATTGGTAAGGAGGTCTCGTGCCATTCCCTTGGATTTGGGCAGCTGAACATCACACAATTGCATTGATAAGAAGTGATTTAGCATAACTGGGTTCTGGGATTTTCCTAAGACTGTTAAGTGATTTAATGTGTATAGAGCTTTAGCTATTCTACTCTGTGGGGTCTCACCACATACCTCCCTTTTGTTTATTAACTATACCTTTTCAGGCACCATGTGCTCTTTCCACTATTGCTTGTCCAGCTGGTAAATGAGGGATGCTGGTTTGGTGTGATACACCCCAGAGCTGTAGAAATTGCCTGGTTTCCTGG
Organism: Melozone crissalis; assembly: GCF_028551555.1. Lineage (NCBI taxonomy): Eukaryota > Metazoa > Chordata > Aves > Passeriformes > Passerellidae > Melozone > Melozone crissalis. Next base: position 725,832 of record NW_026535981.1, read on the forward strand.
GAAGTGTAGCAGGCCCTTTATCAGTTTTGATGGTTTGAGGACTGCCCAAGGCTGCAAAAGCTGATTGCCAGTGTACCATGGCACCCAGTCCCCTTTCCCCTGTGTGTACTGTAGCCCATATTGCTGAGGAAAAGGTGCCAATTGAGACACAGGTGTGTTTTAAACGGCCAAAATCAGGGATGTGTGTGACATCAATTTGCCAGATTTGCAAAGCACACAGTCCATGAGGGTTCACTCTTATCTGCAATGGTGCAGCGTGACCTTGACAGCACAGATGCTAACAATATTACAAACCTCTGTGTTTGACAGCTGAAATTGCTGTTGTAAAGCTCAAGCATCTTGGTGGAAAAAACTGTGCAATGCCTTTGTTTGTGGAAGCACATCTGGCTGTGGTGCTGAATGGGTACCAGAAAAAGGTACCCGGACCGTCTGTAACTCTTTGTTTTTATTGTCTCATATTGTCTTAAATCCTAATTGTCCAAATTTTTATTACTCTAGTAATATTGCTATTTTTATAACCATTTTATTACTATTAAACTTCTAAAATTTTGAAAAACAAGTGATTGGCGTTTTTCACGCAGTGTCTGACACAACATCCCACGGACAGGGAGGTCACAGGATGTAAAAAACGCCAATCCTGTCACTGCTGTGTCCTGGCACTGCACCGAGGACATCCCCCAGCGTGATGGCCATGTCATCCCCAAGGGTATGACAGGGTGTCCCCAGTGTCACCAGCCACCCTCATCTGCTGTCCCTAAAGTGGCCATTCCCATCCCACCAGGGGTCATCTGCCTGATGAGCATCTACGGGACCCACCACAGCCCAGACCTCTGGCCCGAGCCTGAGGTAGGGCCACCCTATGAGGTGTCCCTTGAGGAAGCAAAGGGAGTCGACCACATCCTAACTGATTGGCATCGAACTCCGATTTATTGATCTAGCTTACACTCTTTTATAGTGGTGTTAATTAAGCTTATACATATTACAAAACCCGAGCTCATCATTGGTTGCAGATTACACACCAACCCCTCTTTGTTGCCAATACCTGTGGTTTTCTTGTTGAGACTAATACTTGTTTTTCTCATCCTGTTATTGACTTGTTATTAACTGTTCTCAAGGCCTCCATGTTTTCCACCATGTTTTTTCTCATCACTTCCTCAAGGACATGGTGTTTACTGTTGTTAAGGGAAAAGCCTGAGAACTTGCTGCGTACAGCTGCCTTTTATTTTTTAACCAGCTGTATATGTTCATGGCCTTTTTTCCTTCAAGCCACGTCTGAGCAAAATTCTCCAACAAATTCCCCGTTTTTCTTTTTTGCACAAGGAGGTTAGTCTGCCAGGTTTTTTCTATCATTCTACTGACCATATTTTGAATATAATTAAAAATAAAAGGTAAAATAAGCAGAAGCATTAAAAGCACATCTAATATCTCTACAGCATATGTCACAAGGTTCCTCAGCCATGGTCCAAGCAATGGCTTTTACCCCAAAGGGTTAAAACCACCCCCAACTGAGCCATAATGTCTTCCTTATCAGGCATTGCACGGTAGGTGGTAATTGGACCACTGAAAAGGAAAGCTGTTAGCTGTTTTTCATTCATGCGAACCCAGAGAGGAGGCGAACGGCTAGGGCTAATAATGCTGGAATCGACTCCAGTGTCCAACAAGCCTGAAAATGATCCTTTCTGTCCTTGAAATTCCACTTCCATCCTTTTCTTGGGTCTCTCAGAAAGGTTCAAAGCCAGTAAGGTAAGTCCTCCGGTGGATTCAAAACCATTTTCCCCCCTCTCTTGTCCTTTCATAGTCTGTAATCCCTTAGTCATTTGGCTCAAGTGGCACCAGCTGAGCAATTCTCAGTCCTTTGTTAATTTGGAGTGGTGGGAAAAGAGTATGCACCATAACATATAGTCCACATCAATGACGCCAGGCAAAACAAATAATCCCAATGCAGATGATCTTCCGAAAAGCAAAGCACCCACCGCGTGACCCTGTATAACAATAGGTCCGTGAATCCCTGTCGGGATCTTCCGTGGGTGCAGGGTCATCAGCATAACTTCTACGGCGGCTGCCGGTTCCAAGCCGAGGCTCCCTGTGGTGTCGGGTTGGAGACAGGAGAGGGTGCTGACGCTGCAGTGACGACTTCTGTTGGTGCGTGGTCACTGCGGTTCTGGCACCAACTAGGCGTTGAAGGCAGTGCTGCTGACGTTTGAAGAGGTCCAAGAGCAGCTAACACCTGATTTTGAGAGGTCTTTGCCTGTTCTTGTAAGCCTAGCCCTAACTGTGCTATGCATTCATTTACAAGCCCTTGCCAATGAGCATTGAATAACAATTGCTGAGGCTGAGTAAAGATCAATTTATCTATCTCATGACAATCATTCACCAAAAGAAGAAGACTGGCATCAAAAATATAATCTAACATCTGTTTGGCTGGCTCACTTTTCACTCCAAACTGACTAACAGTAGACCTCAGCTGAGACAGCAATTTCCACTCAAGAGCTGTAATAGTAGCCTGCATGCCCCCTCCCTCTTGCGGATTGAATACAACAGGACAAGCCAGCTGGGTAGCAGCGCTGATAAGCTCCCCATCCCCCTTTTTAATAGCGTCTCTGGCAAGCGCAGCCCAGGCCAATCTCCGCTCCCTTGCAATAGACCCTGCTAGGTCATTTTCCGCCCCAGGGATCAGCTCATTGATTTTTGGGAGATTATCGGGTGATCTTGGCCATAGTTCGTGTTGTTCAGGGAGTGTGGAAGCCTCAGAAGCGCTCTGTGTAGCCTGGCTTAAAGCAGAAGAGGGCAGCGAAGCAGGTAATAAGACCGTCCTCATTGCAGGGGCTACTGGTAATCCCCTATCCTGATCGTATCCCCTGTCCTGGTCGTAATCTTTATTACACCCATGAGCAGCGCTAGCCTGCTGGGCAGCCTCTTTCTCAGCCTGAAACTGCAGTAATTCATTGCGAACGACCCACCATAATTTACCTAACTTCTTGGCAGTTTTATCGCCCTCTAAAGTAGCCTCCCATAATAAATCACGGAATTTACGCCACTCCGTTAACTCGTGAACTGTATGGGGCTTAATAAAAATTCCCCTATCGTAGCCATAAGCCAAAAGCCCTGGTAAATCCTTTTGCAAATCTATCCCCTTAACCTGCCTTTTTTGTAAAAAGGCAGTAAATAAATCATATGCTGCTTGCCTTTTCATACCTAAAATCGTCAGCGCTGTTGCAGCCTCTTCAAGGTCCGTGCAGCACGTATCAGTCGGGCTCGCCTGTACGACACCCGAGGCACAAGGCGTCTCAGCTTCTTTTTTATCCGCTTTTTTTTTCCGTTCTCCGCATTTTCTGCCGTCCCGGCTGCTTCTCAGGACCTGAGCGTGTCTTCACTCCTCCGTGGTGCGTTGCTGTATCACAATCGGGTGTCACCATTTGAGGAAGCGTAGGGAGTCGACCACATCCTAATTGATCAGCATCGAACTCCAATTTATTGATCTAGCTTACACTCTTTTATAGTGGTGTTAATTAAGCTTATACATATTACAAAACCCGAGCTCATCATTGGTTGTAGATTACACACCAACCCCTCTTTGTTGCCAATACCTGTGGTTTTCTTGTTGAGACTAATACTTGTTTTTCTCATCCTGTTATTGACTTGTTATTAACTTTTCTCAAGGCCTCCATGTGTCTCTGCCACCACAGTGGTGACAGCTGTGTCCCCTCAGTGTGACTGTGTCGGTGTCACCCCAGGTGTTCAATCCTCTGAGGCTGTCCGGAGAACAGTAAGGGACAGTCCCCGCCGTCCTTCATCCCATTCTCTTCTGGCCCCAGGTATGTGCTGGAGTGGGGACAGGAGTGTCCCCAAGTGCCACCCCTGTCCCTGGCTGGGTTCACAGTGGGATGACAGTGACAGTGGGGACGTGGTGGCAGGAACTGCATCAGGCAGAGCTTTGCCATGGCTGAGATGAAGGTGGTAGTGGCATTGACACCGTCCCAGTTGGTGCTGCGGAGGGACAACGTGAGGTCACCCCCGCGCCGCCAGCCCGAGCTGATCCTGCGTGCCAACGATGGGCTCTGGCTGCTGCTGGAGCCACTGGCGGGAGTGGCCTGAGTGACACGGGTCACCAGGACATGGGGACATCCCACAAGGCGGGTGTCACAGCCAGGGGAAGAGCAGGGAACAAATGGTAGCATGAAAGGGACAGTATCATGGTGGTGGTGGGGATATGTTGTCCTTGGCCATGGGACACCTCATGGCATGGACATGTCAACCCATGGACTTGTCCCCTAGGCCACTTGTGTCGCCATCCATGGCCATGTCCCCCATGTCCTCATCCATGGCCATAGAGCCCCATGTCGCCATCTCTATCTGTGACACCCCCCCATGCCCAATATCGCCATCCACAGCCATGTTCACACCCATGTCCTTGTCCCCATCCCCATCCCCAACATGTCCCCACCCATGTCCCACAATGTCACCATCCGTGTGATATTTAAATGTCTTTATATTTACCCCAATGTTGGGTGAAGGGCAAAGAAAAATGAGAGAAAATAAAGGCCAAAATAAAAGCATTTATGTGTCCATGCTGGCCGAGGATCCATGTGCTTGGGTGGGTAGAAATGACCTGTTTTAAAAGAGGGATTTCCACTCCATTGTCTCCAAAATCCTGGTTTTTTGCCCCAGTCCATCACCATTTGGCTGTGGAAGATGCTGGTGGGCCAGAGAGAATTAGAATCATGGAATGATTCAGGTTGGAAAAGACCTCCAACACCATTTGGAATTCCTGGATGCCACCCGAAGCAATGATTGGATGCCAAAGGTCAGACTTTTTGGTGTCAAAAGTAAAAAAAATGTCCTGTCCCCTATGAAATTCTGATGTCAGTTTGCATCCCAATGGATTTTTCTCTGGCTGTGTCCAAGTGCCCAAGGGAAGCCAGGAAGATGTGGAGACCACCAGCCAGGTGTCTTCCCAACATGGATCACCAGGACCATGGATGACCAAGTCTCTGCCCAGCGAGGGTCACTGTGGACCATCCAGTGGGGGTCCCCAACGGGGGATGGAGTTGAAGCAGCGCTCAAAGCTCTTCCTGTCACTGTAGGACACAAAACAACACGAGCGCACACACTGCTGCTCTCAAGGGGGAGAAAAGGGAAGTTTATTTTCTGACTCCAACATTTAGAGTTTTCTAAAAGTGACTGGATTGGAGGGTGAAAGTGCCACCTCTCCAATGACACTGGACAAACCAACAGTCCATCAAATTTTTCTTCCAAAAAAGAATGCAAAACAATAAGTTATTTACAGAAAGTGTGTGAGAAAGTTTGCTACAAGAATGTAAACATCAGAAGGCTTAGAAAATCATAAAAAATCAAGGCCACACTCTTCCTGCACACAGGGCACTTGTAGGGCATCCCTTACTGCTGCCTCCCTTGGTGTTGGGTCACAGCAGAGTTCTGGGAGAAGCTCTTCCCACACTTAGGACACTGTCAGGGCCTCTCCCCAGTGTGGATCTGCTGGTGGGTGACAAAGGTGGAGTTTTTCTTCAAGCCCTTCCTGCAGTCAGGGCAGCAGAAGGGCCTCTATTCTGTGTGAATCTGCTGATGCTTGAGGAGACAGTATTGGCTCTGAAAAACCTCTCCCCACACTCAGAACACTCATAGGGCCTGTCCCCAGCACAGATCCTCTGGTGGGCAATCAGGCTGGAGTTCTAGCCGAAGCTCTTCCCACATTCTCCACACTTGTAAGGCCTCTCCCTGGAGTGGATCCTCTGGTACAGAATCAGCCCACTGCTCCTTCTGAAGCTTTTCCCACATTCCCTGCACTTGTAGGGCCTCTCCCCAGTGTGGATCCTCTGGTGGGCATTCAGATGGCAGCTCTGCCTAAAGCTTTTCCCACATTCCCTGCACTTGTAGGGCCTCTCCCCAGTGTGGATCCTCTGGTGCATAATCAGGCTGGAGTTCTCGATGAAGCTCTTCCCACACACTGAGCACGTGTAGGGGCATTCCCCAGTGTACACTGTCTGGTGGATGATCAGGCGAGAGCTGTCACGGAAGCCCTTCCCACATTCTCCACACACAAAGGGTCGTACCCCAGTGTGGATCATCTGGTGGAGTTTCAGGCTGGAGCTCCTCCTGACGCCTTTCCCACATTCTCCACATTGATAGGGCCGTTCATTGGTGTGGATCCTGATGCCGAATTTTGCCCCAAAAGGCGAGAATAACTGCCTAAGAGACTCAATTTAAGTCAGCATAGACAGGAGGGATTTTTTTACAACGCGTCGGAGAAATCACAAAGGGATTTCTAAGTATCTCGTAACAAAAGCAAGCCTTTTATACAGTTTTGATTATGAAGTTACATCATATCACATGCATAATCATGTTTTTGCATACATATTCATAAGAGGCGTGGTGTAGGCGGAGCGTGGGCGGAAACATCTCTTTTGAGGATCATTTCGGTGGTCGTTCCGGTTGCCTTCATCATGGACAGGGGTCACCTGATGAGTCTTCCTCCTTAAACTTTTGAACTCCTATCCAAATATGGCCAATTCCCGGTGTATTTGGCTTGGTCCCATGGCTTGGCAAGGTTATTAGGGTTAGTTGGCTCTGAACACGCTTAGCCCATCAGTTCCCCTATCCCTATCTCTCTTTCCTGTCACGGTGTTCCATGCCTTAGCCGATTTATTGCCCTATATGTTTCCTAAGTGCTAAGCTTTCTTCAAATGTTTCACATGCCATGTTTTAACTCATTATTTCTTGAAGGCTACCCGTTTAGGGGCTTCAATCCTCTGGTGGATGATCAGGTGGGAGCTGAACCTGAAGCTCTTCCCACATTCCCCACACTGATAGGGCCGTTCATTGGTGTGGATCCTCTGGTGGATGATCAGGTGGGAGCTGAACCTGAAGCTCTTCCCACATTCCCCACACTCATGGGGCCGTTCCCCGGTGTGCATCCTCTAGTGGATGATCAGGTGGTAGCTCGTGGGGAAACTCTTCCCACATTCCAAGCACTGGTGGGGCTTCTTGCCATCATCAAGCTGCTCATAGACCACCACCTCAGAGCTCTGGCCAGAGCTCCACCTGCCTTCCTGGCACAGGCTGGGTCCTTCCTCCTCAGAGCATCCTGGGCTGGGTTTGCAGCCCCTCCTCCTGTGGGATCTCCAGGGCTTTTCCTCCCCATTGCACTCCTGTGCCCTGCAGCCACTCAAAGTGGCCTCTGCCACGATGTTCTGCCATGGGGATTTGCCCTCCCTGGTCTCCATCCTCAGCTCCTGCTCTGGGGGAGGAAGGACAAGGAGAGGATGAGATTTGCATCTGTGCCACAGGGAAGGGGAAGGAGATCCCCCCAGTGCATCCCTGGCTGGACACCATCAGCAGCATCAGTCCTGCAGCCGGGGGCCATGTTGGGCAGGGAGATGGAGCAGGAGAGAGGGGGAAAGGGGAAGCAATGTCCTCCTCACCTGCCTGGGTGTCCTGGGGCATCTTCGGCTTCCTCGCAGCCTTCTTCTCTATCCAGATAAGGTTTGGGAATGGGAAATCCTGGTTTGCGGAAAAAACAAGATATGAGTGCATTGCCTTCGAAGGTCCCACTGATCAAGTCCATCTCTAGAATTCACCGGATGGCCAGAAATATCTTCAAAATCAAGGAGTCCAAAAACCTCTCCCAGGAGTTCCCTGTTTCCAGTGTCCTCACTTTGGGGTTATGGGGTCCCTATTCTCAGAGCTGCTGGGGGGCCCATGGGTCCTGGGAATTCCCCCTCTCCTGGGTCCTGCTTACACAGCCTGAGGGTCTTCTGTGGGTCCCAGGGATAATGGGCAAATTTATGATGCTCATATCCCCATTTGTCTGAAATAAGCTTTTCACCTTTAAGGCTGGTTCTGAGAACAAAGATGGAGGAAGAAGAAGCATGGAGTTTGTTTTCAGAACCTCTCTCACTCCTCCACATTCCGGCTCCTCTGTTGTCTGCGGACGGACAGACAGCGGGACAGAGCCCTCCTTTGCTTTTAGTTAGTTTTAGCTAGCAGAGGAAGAGAAGTTCCCTGGACTGTGGTTTTTGGTTTTCCTTTTCTTTGGACCTGTCTAAACCTGCTCTGTACTGAACACCCAGAAGAGCATCAGGTGCTCACACCTGTGCCCCACCGGGGCTGGGCCACGGCATTTCCAGCACCAGAGAGACTCATAAGAGACTCATAAGAGACTGATAAGTGACTGATAAGAGACTGAGCAAGCCAAGCTACAGCCCACAGAGGGACTTTGTGAGTTTGTCATCTCTTGGAGCAGCAAGCAGTTTTATTGTTTAATACTGTTAATTTTTGGGGTTGGTGAGTGCTTTGCCTGTTAAATAAACAGGTTTTTCCACTTCTCTCAAAGGAAATACTTTTCCAGAATCAGTTGGATGAGGGGCCGCTTGACTTTGGTCTTCTACAGGAAACACCTTTAGAGGTTTTTCTCCCAAAACTGCCCTAAACCAGGACATTGGCTTTGAAGGTCCCACTGGCCAAGTCCATCTCTAGAAGTCACCGGGTGTCTGGTGGCCAGAAATACCTCCAAAAACCAGGAATTCCAAAAACACTCTTCTAGGAGTTGCCCATTTCCAGTGTCCTGACTTTGAGGTTATGTGGGTCCCTCTTCTCAGAGCTCTGCTCTGGGGGGTCTCGGGCATTCCCCCCTCTCCCAGGTCCTGCTCAGGCATGCTGAGGGGGTTTTGGAGGTCTCAGAGCTCATCCTCCCCTGATTCTGTGGAAATTGTTTTTGTGATTCATGTCAATTGGCAATGGAATCAGCAAATCCTTCTATCCGCTGTGTCCAAAAGAGACACAAAGAAAAGTTTTGAAACTTTATGACCAAATAGCCAAATAAAGCATCAAAATCAAAGAAGTATAGTAGAGCAAAAGAGATGAGGTAGCAAGATAACTGATGCTTAGAATAAAATAGAGGAAGTTGGGGTAAAGCAAAGAGATATTGCAAAAAAGCAATTAAAATCTTATGTATAATAAGAAACTTGATGCACTTGACAAAATCATGTAGCAGACATCAGTCTAAGACCTCCCTCCAGACAACCACAACAAGGATAGAAATCAATGACCACCTGGAAAGATTATGAAATTGGTGCTCCCAGCTTTTTGATATTTGCTAATTTGGACTAACCAAGCACATTGGAAAATGCTTTGTAGGCTTAAAAACAGTATATATACTTTACCAAACTGTGTGTGCTGTGAGTGGAGCAGTGACTCTCCGGCCACCCAGCGCTGCTTGCTTGCATTAAAATAAAAGGTATAGAAGTAAAATTTGGATTGGCTATTGAAATTTTATATCAGGTGTTCCAGGGTCCCCTTTCTCCAGCATCCCTCCACTCCAGCCACTCAGCGCTTCCCCTGCTCCCCTTTGCACTCCTAAGAGATCCAAAAATATCCCCTCATCAAATGAATTAAAAACACCTCTCTCAGCGACACTGAAACATATTTGGGACTCGACTCCTGTGAAAAACGCCAATCACTTCTTTTTAAAATTTTAAAAGTTTAATAGTAATAAAATGATTATAAAAATAGTAATACAACTTGAGTAATAATAATTTGGACAATTTGAATTAGGACAATACGAGACAACAAGCAGAAAGAGTTATGGACATCCGGGTACCTTTTTCTGGGCAGCACAAGCCCAGAAAAGGACTCCCGCTAACAAAGGATTAACCCTTAAAAACAATAGCACGTTGCATATTCATACACCTCATACATGATGCATAAATTCCATTCAAACACAGGATTCTGTCTGGTCACCATCAACTTCTTCCTTCCAATCCTAACAGCCCCTTCGAGGCAGGATTCTGGCTGGTCAGTGTCAGCTTCTTCCTTCTAATCCTAACAGTGCCTTAGAGGCAGGGAGAAGTCCATTTCTTCTGGTAAGAGAGCAATAAATTCTTTTCTCTGAAAGATTTAGGTGTCCTGTGGCTGCTATCTGGTGCGAGTGCCTCATTCCTTTCTTTAAAAAAAACCCACTAACATAGTTCTTATTTTAACTACAAGAGTTACCTTTTAATTACAAGACTACATTTGTTATTAAAATGTTAATACAGCACTATTAATCAATACATCAAAATACATATGGTAAACGTGTAAAATGCATGCATTTTATGATTGGCTTTTCGCAAATATTCAAATGAATATTATATGTGTTGTGTTAGAAAGTAATGCTGTATTAATTCTCTTAAGTACCATGTTAAATATAGTTTTAGGTTATAAAAATTGTTAAAATAGAAACAATGCTATGTCGGATACTTTTTTAAAGAAAGGGCTTGCAGCAGGATAGCAGCCACAGGACACCTAAATTTTTCAGAGAAAGAGAATTTATTGCTTTCTTATCAGAAGAAACGAACTTCTTCCTGCCTCGAAGGGGCTGTTAGGATTAGAAGGAAGAAGTTGACCATGACCAGACAGAATCCTGTGTTTGAAAGGAATTTATGCATCATCTATGAGGTGTATGAATATGCAATGGCCTATTGTTTTTAAGGGTTAATCCTCTGTTAGCGGGGTCCTTTTTTGGGCTCGTGCTGCCCAGAAAAAGGTACCCGGACATCCGTAACTCTTTGTATTTCTTGTCTCATATTGTCCTAATTGAAATTGTCCAAATTATTATTACTCTAAATGTCTTACTATTTTAAGAACCATTTTGTTACTTATAAACTTTTAAAATTTTAAAAACAAGTGATTGGCGTTTTTCACACACCATAAGCACACGCACCTTTGGTTAAAACAATCCTTGTTTATTTCTAATACAATACCTGCTTGTAAGCCTTAAAACACAATGCAGAGCTCCATTCTTAAGCTTTAACCTTCCTAATATCTTGCTAGATAAACTTTCTGCAGCTTAGAGAGCTATTCAGACAAGCATTAATACACAGGCCAATGTTCTATTTGCCTTTGCTTTTTCTACAGTTTAAATAATTTTTCTGCTGACCAATCTCATGGCTGCTGCTTTAGCTCCAATCACAGTTCTGCTGTCTCTTGCAGCTTTCCCAAACCCCTCTGATTTTATGGATTCCCACAGTAAATATCTGCATAGACCCATATAATATACACTTTTCACAACTCCGGAATCGGCAAGGTCCAAACCCCAGCAAAATCCCCCTCTCCCCCCCAAAAACCCTCCCGGAGCTGCCGCTTCCCCTCGGCGCTCACCTGCGGGACGCGGGGCAATGCGATGCTGCCGGGCCCAGCCGAGCTGCGGGCTCGCCGTGGAACCCCGCAATGCTCCTTCCCCGGCTGCTGCTCCTCCTCGGGCTGCTCCCTCCGTGCTGCTCCTGTTCCTGCTCCTCCCCTTCCCCTCTCCCTCCCCTTCCTCCCGCTCCAAGGCCGGATCCCCCTTTCGCACCCCCTCTGCCCCACGGCCGCAGCAGCGCCGGCTCTGGGGTGTTGGGGGAGATGAAACAGGAAAGCCTTACAAATATGATTGTCTGGCAAAAGATTTTGAGAATATGGAAACTATAAGCGAGATTGAAATGAAAGCAAGCTTTGAGATCCCTTAGTTACTGAACAACGGGAAAACAACGGTGTGGCCACTGAAAGTAATCCCCTTTTGATGGAACAATTCCTTCTGCTTGCAGGCAGGTCCCAGGGTCAGAGCAGCCCCTACTGTAGGGGTCCAAAGAGGAGTTTTTAGGGTTTAAAATGTAGCACAGGATGGTAATGTAGTGATTCTTATAGGCGGTATGGAAATGCTATAGGATTTGTATATTGTACTAGATTGTTTAAGTGAGAATCAGAATATTCAACACAGAAGAAGATTTATTGTATTGTAACGGGAACTTCGCTCTCTTAGCTCTTACCTCTCTTACTCTTGCTCTTACCTCTTGTCTCAGCTCTTGCCTTTGATGCTCTTACCCCTTTTACTCTCTTATGCTTTTACTCTCTTACCCTGTCATCCTCTCTACCCCTCTCTTCTCTTGGGCCTGCTCTGAGCTGTGGCTGCAGCTCCAAGCAGGGCCCTGCACCCAGGCCCTTTGCAATAAACCCCAAATCCCAGCAGGACCCCTGCACCCAGGCCCTTTGCAATAAACCCCAAATCCCAGCAGGACCCCTGCACCCGGGCCCTTTGCAATAAACCCCAAATCCCAGCAGGGCCCCTGCACCCAGGCCCTTTGCAATAAACCCCAAATCCCAGCAGGGCCCTGCACCCAGGCCCTTTGCACTAAACCCCAAGTTCCACGACCTGGCTGCAGTGATCTCTCATCTCCGTCCGTCCTGACCGTGCCACCCCCATCAATCCTACACTGGGGCAGGGGGAGAAACCCTCAGAGCCCCCAGTGATGGGCAGGGGGCTCAGGGCTCGGGGATTAAGATGTACTTGTAGTTTTCTTGTTATGTCTAGGCTCTGAAGCAGGGTTTGTCATTGTTGTGAAACCAAGATTTGTCAGGACCCAGGACATCCCTCTGGCTGTCTGGAGCAGCCAAGACCCGTGCCAGGGGGCTCAGAGACCCTGTCACAGAGCCCAAAATGCCCCTGTGGTTTTGATTATGACCCATGGAGCAAATTACCAATCTGGTATGAAGATCAGCAAGCCACAACATTTTAGGTAGCATATTAGTGAAGTTATTATGGGATGGAAAAGTAGATTTTAGGGTTTTTGGTATGGGGGTTCAGGAGGCAAGATGGAGGGAACTAGGTGTGTCCAGCTTTCTCCTTCTTCTTCTTGGCCTCCATCTTCTGCTGTGATGTTGGCACTTACAGATTGGTTTAGAGTAGAAGCTCACTGTCTAATGTAGGTGATAGGTAAGTAATTGTAAACATTGTATATGTAGTTTTTAGTATAAAGACATAACACCGCCCCGGGGGCAGACAGAGTGCCTCAGGCTGTCCTGCTGGAGGGACCTCGGCAAAGCAGGAGAATATATTTTATAGATAAGATAAAATAAACATCCTTGAGACTGAGAAATGAAGAGCCCTGACTCCTTCTTCAAGCACCAGGCTGGGAAAAGAGACTTTGGAACTTTTCTCAGGGTCACTCTGACCAGCCAGAGATCCTGACAAAGATTAATCAAGGATTAATACTGAAATAGATGTTCTAATCTATCCTTGCACTTCTGCTGGTCCCTAGGAAGGCTGGTTGGTGATTTCTGTCTGTGTTCAAATATTTAAAGCAACAATAAATAGTCCCATACTTGATATTTCAGGTGAACAATTTAATGGCATCCTAACATTGTTTACACAATCTTATAACATGCATATTTTACTCCTTGTGAAGCTGAAATTTTTTAAATACAAAAAATTCTACTGAAATTTTAGAAATTTTGAAACCATTTTAACATACAGAAAACAAAACAGTCTAAAAAGACCGGTCTAACAGCCATTAAAATGCAGGAAAAAGCAAGAGGACTTCAGGTAAAAGAACATTCATTTAACAGCTTCCACTAAGTATTTATGTGTTAAGAAAAACAGAGCAAATTTAAAAGAACAGAAGTTCTTTAAAACCAGAATTTCTAATGCCAGAAATAGCTTTGAAACAACTTTCTATGTAGTTCTATTTATTTCAAAATTTAATATTTGGCCAATTTTTGTTACAACATTTTGAAGTATTAAACACACTGAGTATGACAGAAAAATGCAACAAAGCACTAACTCTGAGAGAAAAACAACCCTGCAAGCAATGCCAGGGCACTGGGTATTTCTGCATTTTAAGCAAAGAGCTTTACAGCAACTTTAGTTTTCCTTTTCCTGTCCATTTTGGAGAGCGTAGCCCAGCCCGCCTGGCGCATTCTCCTCATGGTTTTGAGTTTCAGAGCAGAGCCTGGAGATTTCACACTGCATGGAGCTGGGCTCTAGGAAGGAAAATAAAGCCATCCTTTAGTTTCTGTAAGCAATCTGATTAACTGCTTGCTTTAATCTTAGGAAAGGCTAACATACCTTTTTTGGTGCTGTGGAGTGTAATTGTGAAGCATGTGGATAATCCTTGTACAAATTTTTAAACGTTTCTTCTTCCGAGACTATGCTCTAATAAATGAAAAGTTAAAAGTTAAATTAAAAGTTACTTAGTCACACTATATTAAAAATACTTTTTCTTTCCCCCTAAGGATATTAAACTCTGAAAAAGAAAAATTAAGATGTCATTATGAGGCAGTTCAATCAAACATTATAACAGTTCAATAAAAAGAATGTTAATTATGTACATGCAATGACAATTCCAGAAAGAACCAATAAATTAAAAATATACAGATAAATATTGGCTTGAATGTGGAAGCCCAAACTCTTTATTTCCATTCTCAGCCCCAGCAGTGAGCACAAAGAGCTGCTCAGCACATGATTTGTTCTCTGGCTCTTACCAGGAGGTCAGTGTGCTCAGAGCTGTCTGACTGAGTGTCCAGCTGCACAAGCACTTTCTGCTTTTTCCTGCTGCTCTGCCCTGCAGGCAGGTTTGTGCTTCTTCCACTCTGCATTTTATCCACTGGAGGAGTCTTTATAACATATGTCTGGGAAAGAAAATGTTTCTAGTTTTAGATTATATTTTATGGGCTAAGTGTGGAATCTAAAGCCAAACACAGGACCCAGTTTACAGTCTGAGTGCCCAAGAATTCACCTGACAGAAATGGTGGAACTCAGATCTTTCCATCCAAACATGGAGCAAAGACCCAAACAAAGTGGGTAGGGGTGGAAATATAATATTTTATATCATTTTTGTTGCCAAATGAGGAGAATGAAGGGGAAGCTATGGAAGAGCTGAGTTTCATGGTACATTGTATTTAAGTTCTCCATGCTTATCTGCAGAAATTCAGGCTATTCTGAACTGTAGCCACTGCATTGGACTCTATCAAACATCAAAGAAAATGGGAACAAACAAAACTGCAGGAAAAGGCTTTCAGAGAAAGATTGATAGCTACATCAAGATTGGTGTTATTTAAAATAGTCTTTTCACTAGAAGTTAAACTGAGAAGCATTGAATGGTCCAGTGCAGTCCTTTTTTTGACAGATAACATCAAAATGGTGCTGGATTCCATTGTTCCAATATGAAAACCACAAGTGAACTCCTGGCAGGGAAGAAGGGTGAGTTCTGCAGTCAGGACTACTTTGATACTTGGACCATTTTTACAGCTGTATCAGCTTTTTTCTCTTCCATAGAGGAAAAGTGCCTTTACAAATGGACACTTTTAAGACTAAGTGAAACAATTCTAGAGACAGAAAAAAATCAACAACTGAGCAAGAAAAATTACACACTGGGAGCCCTTCCAGAAACTGCTGGCTAATATCTCCATGGAATGGTGTGACCCTTTAAAATCCCTTCTTATCCCAGGGGGGAAAAAAATCATCGACAGAGAAGTAAGAAATACAGGCAGAAAAATGCAACAAGAAAAATTCACGGTTAGGAGTTATAAAATATCAGTGTTGGACTGCCCAAGGAGCTTCCTGTACTGAAGGAGGCATTTTTAATTATTATTTTTATTTTTTTAATGTTAGGAATATAATTTGGAGACCTTCTATTTTTTACATGAATAGATTCACTGTATAGATCTAAACAAGGTTTAGGAATCCCAGGAACATAAATTTTTACTTTCTATAATTTAAAATTTTAAGTCAAAAGCATTCCAATGTCTTTTGCTGAATGCAAATAAATTCTCATGGCACTTCAATTGATTCTACACATATAACACTACCAAATTCTAAAAGCAATTAAAAAGTTAAAGTTACCTTGTGCTTCTTTTCACTTTCAGGAATCTTACTGCCAGAGTGCTCTTTGACAAGATTCTCCTACAAAAGAGTTTTGTGACAGCAAGGAAATATTGATTTGAATTCAGTTGTTAAAAATCTTCTTGGTGTGATTACAGAGCACAGTCTATAATCACAGACTGTACAAAGTTCACACAAAAATATGACCAGATTTAGCACAACCTCAGCATTTAAAAGTCACTGAAAAATCCTACAGTTTAGGGAACTTTTTTGCTTAACTAGTTAAAATTAACTAAAATAAAGAAGAGTTTTGTTTTGTTGTTTGTTTATTTATATATAATCTATAATCACAGACTGTTACAAAGTTCACACAAATCTATGACCAGATTTAGCACAACCCCAGCATTCCAAAGTCACTGTTTTTCTGTTCAGTTTCATTTCTTACCCAACTCCTCCCACAGCACAAGCCCAGGCCACACCTCTCACCCCCACTGCTCAGTGAATAAAAAACTCCACCTTTTCTTCCATTTCTGCTCTCAGTTGTTCCTTAGGGGAGGACAGTTCCCTTTTCAAACATGACAGCTCATCTTCCTACCAACCATTAAATAAAGAACAGGGTTAACTATGCACAGCCCAGAAAAAGGAAAACAGTCCCAAGTGAGACAGTAATTAACAGGGACACTCATTAGATACACAAGATAATTCTATTTGCTTTTCAGCCCTATACTTGAAGCTTTGCTTTAGCTTGTTTAAAAAAGACTGAAGCACTGTAAGAAACAGGTACTTGATCAGAAGTGTTCAAGGTAATACCTTAAAACCCTTGGGAGAAGAGGGGTGAGGGGGCACAATCTAAATATTTAAAACAAAAGTTTCCTATTCAAAGTGGGGAGTCAGACGATGACACACTATCTGGAAGAGCAGACACAAGCACTCTGCCACTCCAATTTATTTTTAGAAACATTTTGAGTTTTTAGCGCCCAGAATAAGATCTGTTGCAGCAGGTTGGGTGGGACTGCTACTGGTAAAAATTCAAACCACACTGGAAAAGTTCCCAGAGAACTGTCTCTGGTGGGAAAGACCCCAGAGCACAGCAGGAAAAGGAATTCTCTAAGCAAACTGAAAAAAGATTTTGAGAAGTCACAAACTGACTGAAGATCACATCTTTTGTCTCTCTGTGCTGTGGGTGGGCAAGAGGGAGGGATTGGGAAAAAAGGTGTTTTAAAGGTTTATTTTAATTCTCATTACTCACTTTTAATTCTATTAGTAATAATTTTTTGATACCATTTAAGTTTGAATCTGCTTTACCCTCAAAGTGTTTTTCTCCTAATCTTTATCTCAACTTGAATTTTTCTTTCCCCTCCTCTGCTCAACTACAGCAGAGAAAAATGAGTGAATGTTTTTTTTGTGTGTGCCTGCACTTAGCCAGTATAAAACCCCTACACAAGGACATCAGCCCCTTCACTGAATTACTGACCATTGGAAAGTGCTCCTTACCAGGGCTCATTCTGATGAGAACTGCTTTTACTGTTTCATTTTATATACTTTTAACTCTGCATCTTTTTCTTCAACCATTTTATCATATTCATTCTGTGGTAAAAAAACCAAACCAACAACAAACTCAAAACATGTAACTAAATGTTACAATTATAGAGTTATCCAGTCTTAAAACATCATTTTTCAAACCAGGCTCTTAAGATTCATAAAGAAAAGGTTCATTGATGCTTCTGCAGAAACTGTAAAACAGGAAATGCTCAATTCAAGTATTATTTTGTGGACTGGCAGAGAGTGCTTTATTTCTGTGCAGCAATATGTGCTCAGCACTAAGAGCCAGCTGTGCCATCTTTATTAATGTATCTGCTAAAGATATTGCAAAATAGAGGAATAGAAAGGTAAACTAAAATGTGTCAGGCTAAACTGCTGACAGTCACTAAGTAATCTCAGAGAAAGAACCAAACTGATACTGAAAAATATTCACATGGTATCAAAGGAAGCCTGAATTGAAAAAAATCTAAAAATCCCAGAAGTTTAGATGAATGGAATTTATCTGCCCATAGGAATGTGTTCATAATCTTCAAATGAATGTGATTTTAGATGATGCAAAGTCCAGCATGTGTTCAGCTTCCTTTTCCCGGACTCAGGCCTGTTTCTGCTTTTGAAAGGTCATTAACGTGGTGTCACAAGTTATAAACATGGTATTGACATGGTATCACACATTGCAAACCACAGCAAGCAGGAAAATCTCTGACCTTGTGCTTTTCCATCAATGCCATCATCTCAGTTATCTTGTGCTGACATCTGGCATTAGTTTCTCTCTGTATCATTGCAGTTTCATCACAAAGCAACCTCATATTTTCTACCTGTCAGTAATGAATTGCATTTCATTCATCAACATAACAATACATTTCTTTTAAATCTTAATTTCTTCTTCCCCCTGTGGGTGCAAAGTTTGCAGTCCCACTTGGGCTTTATTTGCTTTTAAGATCCCTTTCAAATCCCTCATCTTTTCTGCAGATTGTTAAAATGGGCAAGATCAAAGGTACAGCCATGGCAGGCAAGCTCACTGCAAACCAAAATGCCATTTCAAGCACTCTGTCCTAACATTTCTTAGCATTGCCATAAAAAAAGTGTGGGCAGAAAAATTCTAATGTGGGAGAAGTTATAATCTAATTTAACTGTGCTGACTTTATACCAAAGGTGGAATTTCTTTGAACTACATCTTGAAAGAAAGAAGTTTTAATGGAGTTCTTATTTTCAAAGACACATTCAAATACTTCAACTTCAGCACCTAATGTACTAAAGCTTTGCTCACAAGGATTCACAACAAGTTCCATTTATGTTGATAAGACTGAAATATAAGCAAGGATCCTGCCAATAAATCTTCATAAAAACATTTTAAATTTAAAAAAATAAATTGCATAAAAATTAACACCTCTCACCTCTTCACAAAGTTTATTTTCATTTACTTTTCTTGTTTCTATGTCTTTTTGATAGATGTCAACTTCTTCCTTATGTTGCTTGTTCATATTTTCCATCTCTAACTGCAATTTATTCACCTTTGGAGAAAGCAGAATTGCTGCTGTTATTTGTTTAGGAATTACTATGTTAATGATTTTTTCTTACCTCTTATTTTTGAGCACAAACACTGTTACTTTTCAGGTATATGATTCAAGTGTTTCCTATATAAAGTTCAGCTTTTGTTTTTAATAAAGAGTTGAACTTTTGCCTGAAGTGAGTTAGAAAATACTCAAAGGAACAATGGCAACAGCAGAGTGGGGAAGACTACCCTAAGCAGTCACCTTAAATGCTGTGAATGCCTTGGAAAAAAACCAAATACAGATGGAGATTTTATTCCCTCTCTTGTAAATCTGTATCAGATTTTCACAGGTTTTATGGTACATTTTCCTCTCAGCTGTGCATTTTGATTACAGTTTTTCCCTTTTAAGTTTATCATATGAATATCCTCAAAAAAGTCCACTTTTCTTCAAGTGCATTACCCAAAGCTGGACACAATATTCCCATCAGAGGGATTGCCACTGCAGAACACATTTAAAGAACAGCCTAAAAAGAGTAATATGTTTATATATATATATATATATATATTTCTTTTAAATGCTTTTCTGTTACAATGAGGTTGCTGAGCCCTGTTCAGTCCACTATCAACAAAAGAAAAAAAAGGAACAGATTGGAAACATCATTAATTGCAATGTGAATCCATCTCTTAAATGTCCAATAGTCAGTGCCCAATGATTACAAATGGAAGCATCTTCTAAAAACTATGAGCTCATTCCTGCAAAGTCTGTATTCCAGATCCAAAAACCAGTTCAGAATGTATTTAACAAGTATTATCATTATTTACACTGGAAGTTAAAAACACTCACCTCATCTTCTACATGATGTTATTTAAACCTACCTTCCCTTCATAAGTATTGCTTTTCTTGCTTTCTGCAGTCATTTTCTTTTTCAGCACCTTATTCTGTTGAAATAAAACAAAACAAACACTGTACCTTAATAAGTTCATAGAATTATGTCATGGTTTAACTGCATCAAGAAATTCCAGCTTTCATCAGGCAAATAACTCTCTGTTGTGCAGCTCAGGTTCCAGAATAATTCTTAAAACAAATGAACGTTCAGCTAATTTCTGTGATAATTACTGTTTCTTCATGACCTTAAGAAAGGCTCCTCCTGAGCAGCAGCAGGGAATAACAAATGGGGTGCAGAATGGGAATTAAAACTAAGATGCTGCTGGCAGAAGGTGTGAAGATGTCATGACCAAAAATACAAGTTATTTATTTTTACAGTGAAGTTACTACAGTTTGTGCCAGTGCAGAATTTTTTTATCCTAGTGGAACTGAGATACTCATACAAGTACATAAATAACTCTGTGCACTAAATGAAAAAGAGTAGAAGTTTATTAAAGATATTATTTTTGCAATTGTTTTTTTCAAATTAAGGCTCATTTAACAAATCAAGTGATCCCTAAGACGACTCCCTAATTTGCTCAGGGTTAGGATAAGAAAGGAGAATTTTTAAATTACATAGGTGTATCTAAAGACATCACAGCAGACACAAACCTGCTGAAAAGGCAACCCAAAGTATGATGTGTTTATGTATTTGTGAAATTAAAATCTCTACACACCTCTTGCTGCAACTCTTCAATGCATTTAGTTTTATTTTCCACCTGTCTCTTTAAATTATTCATCTGAAAGAAATATTTCAGACATGAATTAGTAAGTTCTACAAATGACTCCCTATGTGAGCAATTCCTGAAAATGTTCTCAAACCTGCACTTGCACCAGTCTGGTTTGTTCCAATGGGACTGAAACACCAGCTGACATGTTAGAGTAATCAGAGTTTTAGCCATAAAGTACCACAAGACGTTAATTTATAGCAGTGAACCAGTTCCTTAGTGGTTATAGAGTTAAGAAGGAAGAAGAAAAAAAAAACAAAACCAGGATCTTCACAATTTAAAAAATGCACTTGTATGAAGTTCCCTACATCCATGAAAAAATGAATTTTCCCAGTTATTTTCTAGAATCTTCAATGGCTTTTCCTTTCTTGAAATTTAATTTTCAATACTCTTAACCTGAAATTGCAATTGTAGATCTTTGACTTTTACAATGAAATTCTGAAATCCATTCTAAAGCTAAAAATCCCAGGTTGCTTTGAACCAATAGAAAGAAAGTAAAAATGCTTGAATATATTTAAGCTAAAACTCACACTACATATTATAAGCTAATCCAGAGCCCATCCATCACTGAGTGGGTATATGAAAAAACAGAAAAGCAGGTTCTCTGTTTGTCTGAAAACAAACAAATCTTTAAGATGTTTCACTCTTTTAGAGTGAACATCCCAGTGACTGTGCTTGTCTTTTGAAATACCAGGGCTCACATGTGGACACACCATGGCACAGCTGGCAGCAGCTGGGAAAGAAGAAACCTCTGGCAGAGATCACATCCCCCAGGCAGAGACTTGCAGAAAAAACCCCAACAAAGATTTTACATTGAATGCTGTCCTACAGGTTCTGTAAGATATTTTCATGACACATGACATACATTTTCTTCTCTTTCATCCAGTGTACTTTTCATCTCTTCACCTTTCTTTGCCATTTTCTCCTTCAAAGACTCCAGTTCATTTCTAAGTGCCAAATTAACAAGCATTAGTAAATATTTACTTAATGTCTTTAACTTATTTTCAGTACTTCTAACAAACCCATATTTTATTTTCTAAAAAGAGCTGCTAATGTTGATGGGAACTTCATAAGCTGCTCAATGAAAATGTTCTTAAAATGCAGCCACATGCCCAGTAAGTCAATATGTGAACTGTCCATACTTCTTTTAAGTAGGAAAAGATGTTCCAGGAACCCAAGGAAGATAC
The DNA here is from genome assembly GCF_028551555.1 of Melozone crissalis. NCBI lineage: Eukaryota > Metazoa > Chordata > Aves > Passeriformes > Passerellidae > Melozone > Melozone crissalis. The sequence continues at coordinate 747,337 of NW_026535981.1, forward strand.
ATCCTGACCTGGACTATTGCAATGCAGCTGTGAAACATGGGAGCTGCCTGTCTATTGAACTGGGGATACAGAGAGTAACTCTGATCCAGTTTTGCCTTGTCACATTTAATCCATAACCTTCAGCTTCCATTTGAATTTCCTTCACACCTGAGATGTCTAATGCAAAACAAGACAGCTCCTACTATGGAATACAAAATGATGGCAAACATTGTTCCTGCAGCAATTGGTATTTCTAATCTGAGAAAATTTCTACTTGGCCAACAGAAATTCTGAATAGTTTCTGTTTAGCTATGTAATCTAGAAAAACATTATTCAAAAAATCCCAGAAAGCAGCATTTGAACACAACTATTTCAGTCTACTTCCTTTAACAATATAAGTTATTAATATTTGTTTTCGCTTGCCTTAGCTGGCTATTTGCCTCTTCTAGGATTTCAACTAACTGCTTTGTGTTTTCTTCTTTTTTCTTACTATCCTAAACAAAGACCCATGTGTCAGCAAAGAAATAAAATTCAAAGTGACTTCTTAAACAATTCAAAGACATCCAAAGCACACTGACCTGCCTTGTTCCGAAGTGTAAATACTCTTCCTTTCCAACTCACACACAAAAAATAGCTCAGGTACTCTACAGACCCAAATCATGTTGCAGCTCATCGTCTAATTTGTAAAACTGAGTAATTTGTCAAATTGAGTATTGTCCTTTGAAGGAAGCTGGAAGTTTACAACTTGCCTCTTGTTGTTCTTGCAGCTTCTGGAGTTCTGCAGCCACCGCATTTTCCTCTTGTGCTGTTTGTTCTTTCTCTAGTGAAAGCTTACTGAGATACACTGTTAGTTGTTCATTCTTTAACCTAATTTCAAACAAATGGCCAAGAGGAATAAGAAGATGCATTTTGAAATTTCCTTTTAAATTAAACATGCCCATTATCAAGTGTTATTCCATGCTGAAAGAAGTCCAGGCCTTTATCTACAAATATAAGCTTTGCAGCAGAGTCAGAGAGATGTAAAAAGGTGACAGAAGAAGGAAAGAGAATCAGAGTCAACTTTTATATAAATATAATGGTTAGTGAAGGTGATGTAGTTCAAAGCAAGATTAACAATGAATTCAAAAACTTTCTCTTCCTGTTAAATAAGTCAGAGAGACATGGAGCAACTACATATGCCATAGAATACATACAAATAGAGAAAGTGGAATTTAGAAATGTAAGTATATAATTAATGTCACATATATGGTTCAAAACTTTCATTAGAAAACAATCGTAGTTCATTTCACTGTGGATTAAAGCAACTTCTATATTACACCAAAACTAATTCAATATTATATTTTCAAAATGGTCATACCCCTCTTGTTCAAGATCTGTTTTCATACTCACAAGCTGCTTTAAATAATCTTGTTCCTTGTCAGCTGTACTTGTCAGCTGTGCTTTCAAATCCTGGAATTCTTTCTGCAAAATGAAAAGGAAGAGTTCTGAGTATCCATGTGCAAACTCCAACTGGTGGAGGTTATCAGACGTGAGCTAAGAGCACAAGGCTTTCAGAAGAACCAAACAACATCCATGTCATGGATTATCCAGATTGGATCTTTCCAATCTCTGCTGGGATCTGGAAGTGGTGTGAGATAGTGAACTGCGACACCAGTGCTGTTCATGTCTGTCCTCTGCTGTGAGTTTCATTACCTGGGCTGCAAAATTAGGGTGGGACCCTGCTCTGGGTGCTGTTTCTTATGTATAAACTTGTATCCAAGTCATGATGTGTAACTTCACTATTTCTAAAAACATGTTACTATTGCCTTGCTTCAGACCTCTCTCATTTGGAGCGCATTTTCATTTCTCTCTCCACATTTTTCTCTCTCTGCATATTTTCTACAGCAGACTCAAGATTCTTCTTCAGTAAAAGTCCTCCAATTTGCCCGTTTTAGAAAATGAGTGAAACTCAGTTCAGAACACTCAATGCACAGATTATAACAACAAGCAGACACAGTAAAATGCACACCTGATTTCACACTCTCTTAACTTTAGTTGATATGGATTCTTGTTAGGTTTGTAAATTTAAATCACAATGAAAATAAACCTCTGTTAAGAGTGTATTTCATATAGCTTAGATTTCTGTGACAGAAAATGGGCCTGTGTCACAGCACAGCAGGGTTCACAGAGGGAGTGGCATTTATATCCAGAGGGAGTGGCATTTGAATGGGCATGAACAAAGAAGGAAATAACCAAAAACCTTGAGAAGGAAAACCAAAAGCACAGGAGACAAGAAAAACCAAAAGCACAGGAGACAAGAAAAAACAGAGGCAATAAAGAAGTTCTTCAAAGAAAACACTGGAATTGTGTGTGAGAAAGTTTAGTAGAAATGTTAAGGTTGACTAGATGGAGTTTATTTATGGCATTTAAGATACAAAGCAAGAGGAATTTCATATGAAGAGCAAATGCCATGAGATTAACAAAACGAATATTTACCAGAGTTTCTGACAGCTCTTCAAGTTGCACCTCTTTATCACATTTTACTTTAGTCATCTCTTCTACAGTACATGGAATGTAAAATTAATGGAACAGGAATAATTTTTCATATTTAGCAGGCAGTATAAAACATTTCCCCTTTTGCAATACCCAGTTCTCAAAACTTGTTGGATTAAGTTAAGAAACTGAAAAGCTAATTTATGACTTAATCTAAATGTAGACTTGAAAAAATGATTCAGACATTAGCAAATCTATATCTGAAGAGAAACTAAATATTTATCTTAAATAAAATTTAGAGCCTATTATGTTGTCCACAATTATAACTTCAAATAAACCATGGACTGTAAGACTGGAGTATTCTCCAAGTATTGATGCACCTGCATTGTTCCAGAAAAAAAAATCTGAACTGCTGAAGGTATCAGATGGATATGCTGAGAAAGGAAACCAGTTGTTACTAACTTCCAGATGGTTTCTATGTGCACATCCACAATTCTGGTATTTTTTGCAAGTTCTCAACAGCAAGGCAGAGCTCTTACTCTGGGGACTAAGGAGCACATCCCTAGAAACCACAGGGTATCAAATTGATGATATTTAAAGACAACCCCTGCCAGCATCATTCCACTTCCAGCATGAGGAGGGTCACAGAAGCCTCCATGGGAGGGTTTTATCTCTGCTGCACAAGTCACTCCTGGCACCTGCAGTGCTGCTGCTCTGAGCTGCAAACCAAAATTAGCTCCAGAGGAATTCATGCATGAATGGTCTGACTATTGGAGCTGTGCACAGCACTGCCCTTTGGCTGCTGCCAGCACCAATGACCCCCAAAGAAAAGGGATCAGCTGAGTAAAAATAAATCCAGGCATTCCTGACAGGTACAGGTACTGTAAAATCATTTCCCAACTACCAGAGACAGTCCATTTCCAGACAACAGCAGAAAACATTTTTATTACTGCCTAGCTCATTTTCTGCCTTTGTACAAGCCTTACCCAGTTCAGCAGATTTATTCTGGAGCTCCAAGGTAAGCAGCTTTGAATCATCTTCAGATTTCTTTAATCTAAGAAAATGGTAAATTAAAAATCCCAAATATGGAGTACAAAACATTGCATTTGAAACTTACAGGACAATAAGACAAAGTCTTACCACAAGCACTTTAAGAACATTTACCTTTCAACAGGCAGATGAGATATCTGCCTGCAACACATATCAAATTTCACTTTTAAAACCTCAGAACAGCAGACATAAAAGTAAACAAATATATACCTACAGAAATCTGTATTTCTTTAAGACAGAATTATGAAAGTTGGAGGGGGCATTTACTTTTTATACAGCATCAACTATCACAAACAAAAAAAAATACATTAAATACTCTGCATTTAGACCACTGTGGGGAAAAAACCTCCAAATTTCAGCTTCATTTCCAATTATTCTTGGTTTTGTCATAGACTGCAACCTGTAAGATCACTCTTGGAATTTAAACTCTTTAATTTACCTATTTTGCTCTTCTTGCAGCAAGCTTTTCAAATTGGCAACAGAAGTCTCAAACTCCTCTGTCAGGGCTGCAAGCAAAGCCTTCATTTTTTTACATTCTTCCTCCTGCTCTTCCTTTTCTCCAGTAACCTGAATTAATGTTTTCACTGTAGTATGGAATTCAGTTTCCAAGTTCTTTTGAATAACCTTCAAAACATGATATCATTTCTAAACATGTTTTGCAACAAACAGCTACAGCTGTTTCATGTCTAAAGTATCCATAATTATTTATGCAAATACTCATCTAGTCTATTTCTACTGTAAAACTATAAGCAAGAGGTACCTCTGCCTTTTGCAATGAAATTTGAGCCTCTTCCAGCTCTGCCCTCAAATGTTCTTTACTTCCCTGGGATTCCTTTAACATTTCTTCCTTATGTACTAAACAAAAAAAAAGGTTTATATTTTAAAAATAGAATATTTACTAAAAAATGCTGACAAAAATGGAAAATTACATACATTTAAAGAATTTAACAAAGATCAACAGTACTGACATCAAATACTATAAAATAATACATAAAATTTGAATACAGATGGCTTAAAAATGCTGAAAATCAAGTTCTGAAAAGTAAGTTTCCTCAGTGACATCTGCCTGACTAAATTTGCAAAACTGAAGCAACCCTTTTTTCCCCTTGCAATTTTCAAAAGCTCTCACTGCTTGACTCACCCTAAAAACTGCCCTGCCAGTCCTGCTCCCACATGAGCAGCTCCTGTTCCAAACAAAAATAAGGCCTTCAAGGCCCCAAAATTCTGCTGCCAGCCAGCAACAGAATAAGACTATCATGGCCCTGTTTTCTATGCTTCTATAAACAATTACATATAATAAATAAACAATCATAAACAATTACATATAAATTCAATAAACAATTACATTTAAACACAGTAGGCAGAACTCTTACATTTTGCTTCCATTAAGTCAGCAGTCTTATTTTGTGACATCTGCAGCTGAGCCCTGACGTCTTTTATGACATCATCTTTTTCATCTCTCTGTATGGTAAGAGCTGAAATCTAGAAAAATGCAAGAAATATCATCATGAAGTCTGGAAAAGGGACAGATATTAATTTTCATTTGTACCCAGGTATGATAAGCAGACATTTTGCTGTCATTCAAGTTAATTAGATAGATAGATAGATAGATAGATAGATAGATATAGATAGATAGACAGACAGATAGAAAATATTTGCTAGATATAATCTTAGCTAAATATTGATCAAGTCACATTACTCTAAACAAAAAAGTTCTCAATTCAAAATCAAACCATGAATTCCAGTAGACTAAAGGTACTGAAACATCACTAAACCCAGAAAGACTTCTTGGCTCTTGCATTGCCCCTTTAGTTCCAAATAAAGCTCTACATATTGGATGGAAAATGAGCAAACCTGCTTTTCCTTTTGACTGACTTCCAGTTTGCATTCTTTTTCAAACTTGTCCAGTTTTTCTGCTTCTTCTTTTACTTTGGAGATACAGTAACATCCATAGTTAACATTCTAGCTGAAATATACTCCAAGTTCAATACAACTTCCAGTTTAAGATTGCTTGGAATTGTACAGCTGTACCATTTGTTTCCCAAGAGTAATTGTTGAGGCAATGTTTGATTTTATAATCAAAATACAAACAGAAAAGAGCATGTGAAAATGAAACAGGAACATAGCAGGCTATACACACAGGGAGAGAGCATTTAGCTAAAGTTTCTGTAGCTATACACTAGTGCATTATAATTTAATTCAACAAACTATGGGAAATAAGTATTGATCTCTAGAATGTACTTCACAGACAAAACTTCAATTTTGAGTGACTGTTTGAAAAATAAAGTTCCAGATTTGGCCCAGTGGAACAGCAACAGAAGGGGCCAGGCAGTGACCAAAGGCAGCATGAGTAAAAGAAGGGTCCCAGTGTCTCAGTGTGAGCTGCTCACCATTCCAGCACTTCACATCCTGCTGCCCTGACACTGCTTGTGTAACACAAGCTATGAAGTACTAAACTGAGCAACTGAGCCAGCTGCATAAACTCAATAAACAGAATTCTCACATTTGAAACTCATTTCCAATCTGTCGTTCTCTGCTTGCACACGAAGCTCTTCAAATGCCACTGTCATTCTCTAAAAACAAAATTTAATATTTGAAGTTCAATACTGGAAACCCTGGAACTTCTCCAGGGGCTGCTGCCCGCCTCAGCCATTCTGAGGAACCAGCAGGGAGGTGAAACAGAGCCCAAAGAGAAGCCAGAAGCTGTGGCAGTGACCCAGCACTAAGCACACATCACACAGATCACAGGGATCTACATCCCACACACTGCTGCACCTTCTCCATTGAATGTGTTTGATAGAACACAAAAATAATTCTTGAAAAGGGATTGAAAACCCAACTTCCTGCTCACACATGACATGATACCCACACATGATGGATACAAACAGTATCCCAACAAAAACATGGAACTCGGCTCAGCTCACATAGCTCACATTCCTTTCATCAAGCTTGGTCACTTACTTCTATGTTGCAGTGAAGTTCCTCATACAATTGTATTGTTGCTTCCTTTTCCTGTTCATCTATCAAAGCAAGAACATATGAGAAAGTTTTTCTTTTGAACAAGAATGCCAGCTGTCCAAGTCATTGTATTTAATCAGCATAATGAATTAAAAAAGGAATTATCAGCTCCATTCTTATTAAATAAGTCATTATGAAACATTGTGCAAAAGTTACAGAATCTAGGGAAAATGTGTATTTCATTGAAACATTAAGCAAGCTCAGCTTTTAAATTTCCTTCCTAAGATATTTTTTTTCTGTGACAAGTGTAATTCTGGATCAGTTTATATGACCATATTATTTATTATAGTATCAATGCTGTTGAATAATAATGTATCAAACCTGTTAGTATTTATAAACTGTAATCTAGGGTTTAGCACTGAATTTCTTCCTATCCGCAGATACCTATAACCACAGAGCTGTCATTATAAAATTGCAACACTCCATGTCCATATTTTCCTTCTTTCCTTTCACTTTTGTAATTGATACTATTTTTTCCTAAGAAAACAATTAAAAAGAGAACAGTAAAAGAAACAGCTATCAAAAAAGAACAGTACAACTATATACAAGTGTTTCTAGAATTAAGGCTAAAAAGAAACAGACACTTAAGTATCCAGGATCAAGTTAGTAAAATTCTAATTATTATAATAACGATTCTAAATTGCATATGAAGTAGGATTTCCAATCAAGAACATATTTTAAAACCTCAAGGCTTTAAACTTCATGAAGTTATCCAGCTGTCTTGGCTTGTTCAGTTTCATGAGAAGAATTCCAGTTATTCATTATACCTTGGGGTTAAGACTTTTTTCCCCCACAAATGTGTGATGGCTGAAAACAGGAAATGTCAGCTCTGGAAATTTGTTCCAGAGTGCTGGGGATTTAGAGTAGATTCTACTGCCTAAAACCAGGCATGAAGTGTCACTTCTTATGTCTGAATATATTCCCAGAGTGTGGCTGGGACTGCAAAGCTTCAATGGGCTGAGCAGCCTTGAGGAGCCCTGCCCTGCTCTGCAGTGGCTGCCAGTGCCAGTCGGGGCTGTGGGCACTGCCTCAAACCTGGAGCACTGTTTGGGCACCCAAAGAGCTCCCAGGCTGGCAACCTTGCAGCAAACAATTTCACTGCCTTCAAAAGCCCTCTCCATTTAGCACTACAAACCACAAGTCTGTTAGACCTGGGGCTTCACTTCCAATTTTGTGAGCCACTTAAAATTCACTTCTCATTCTGAGAGCCACATCCAGTCGATCTCAACTGGAGAACTTCTCTGAACAGCACAAGAAATTTCTTCTTCTTTCTTCTGTTTGTGAATTTAGAGCAAGCCAGAAGCACTTTTACTCTGATAAATAAAAACTAAAAAAGCATTTACATTTGCTGGTCTTCTCTGTGAAGCGAGTGCAAGTTTCCTTGAGCAGATTACACAGATGCCTCAAAGCAGCAGCTCTAAGGGAGGGTAAAATATCATGTTTGCACAGGAGTGCACAGTGTTTTGTGTACCTAAGGAGCAACAATGGAAATGACCTTCAAAATTTAACAGCTACATAAAACTGCCCACATGGAAACTGATTATTTCCACCACAAAAAATATATACTTGGTTCTATTACTTACTCTTTCAAGAGATCTTTATTTTCACATATCTCATCTTCCAGTTTCAAATGAAGTTTTTCATTTTCAAACTGATTTCATAGGGAACAAATGCAAAGAGACACTGTTATTGAAAAATCTATTAGAAATGCACTTTGGCTTCTCAAATTCCTCATGAAAAAGTAATTTGGGGCATCAGTAGACAGAAGTCTGTTTTATCTGGTATTACATGCTGAGTCATCTTTTGCATGAAAGATGTAATTATTAATGAACAATAATTTACCAGCAAAAGAGACACTTACAGGTATATTCTTCATATCCACCCTCACACAGGACAGGTGCCTGCAACTTCTCAAAATAATCATTTTCTCAAGGCACAAACCAAACTGCAACAGTCTTTAATATTTACATAGTGTCAGACTGAATCAGGAAGCACTGAACTTCATCTATTCAATGTACACTATACAATACTGGCCTGCAGTTCTTGAATGGCTTTATTCTGTGCTTCAATAATCTTTCTATTCTCTTGGAGTTTTCTTTCTTTCTGGTTTAGTTCTGATTCCACAGTCAGTTTCCACTGCTTGATCTTCTCAGCCTCTTTGTAGAGTTTTGAGAACAATTCATTCATTGTTTCTGGATTCTATTAAAACAGGTTCCACAATTTAATCTCAAATACTATCTAATTAAGACTGCTGTAGTTAACATATTTATCTCTTAGAAACATCACAAGAGTAATATTTTTTCCACAGATGGTGATATAATCTTAGATATGATCAGGAGCCCAAGTTTAAATCTTTCTGCATCCTCTATGTATGTAGCAAAAGGCATTACAGAGCACATAGGAGAAACAAATAACATGAAATATCCCAAACCCCCTTCAGACATCACCAAATAGATGGGCTTAAAGACATGGATAACTGCAGGCCAGCAAAATCAATAAAAGTTTTGCCAGAATTATCAGTGAAGACAAAATTCCTTCTAGCAGGTTCTTCACCCCATTTCTGTCCTCTCCTTCTGACAGACACTGCTGAGTTAAGTAAAGGCAGCTTCAGAGACTTTGCCCAGGAGTACCTGTGATATTGCCATGAACACACACAAATCACAGAATCACAGAATAATGAGGTTGGAAGAGACCTCTCAGATCATCGAGTCCAACCTATGCCCTAACACCTCAGCTATAGCACCAAGTGCCATGTCCAGTCTTTTTTTAAACACATCCAGAGATGGTGATTCTACCAACTCCCTGGGAAGAGCATTCCAGTGCTTTATTATTCTTTTGGTGAAAATTTTTTTCCTAATATCCAACCTATCCCTCCCCTGATGTAGCTTGAGACTGTGTCCTCTGGTTCTGTCATTTCTGTCCTGTGGAAGAGACCGACCCCACCTGGCTCCAACCTCCCTGCAGGAAGCTGTAGAGAGCAATAAGGTCACCCCTGAGCCTCCTCTTCTCCCGGCTAAACAGCCCCAGCTCCTTCAAACGTTCCTCACAGGGCTTGTGTTCCAAATCCCTCAGCAGCCTTGCTGCCCTCCTCTGGATGTGCTCCAGCATCTCAACGTCCTTCCTAAACTGAGGGGCCAGAGCTGGACACAGCACTCAAGGTGCAGCCCCAGCAGTGCCCAGTACAGGGGCAGAATGAGCTCTCTGCTCCTGCTGGCCACACCATTCCTGATCCAGGCCAGGATGCCATTGGCCTTCTTGGTCACCAGGGCACACTGCTGGCTCATGTTCAACCGGCTGTCACCAGCACCCCCAGGGCCCTTTCTGCCTGAGCACTGTCCAGACACACTGTCCCCAGCTTGGAACGTTGTAGGGGATTTTTGTGGCCCAAATATGGAACTCAGCACTTGGACTGATTAAACTTCATGCTGCTGGACTCTGCCCATCCATCCAACTGATCTAAGTCTCTCTGCAGAGCCCTCCTTCCTTCCAAGAGGTCAACACAAGCTCCTAGCTTAGTGTCCTCTGCAAATTTACTGATGAAGGACTCGATGCCCTCATCCATGTCGTCTATAAAAATATGAAACAGAACTGGTCCCAGTACAGCCCTGAGGGACAGCACTGGTGCCTGGCTGCCAGCTGGATGCGGCACCGTTCACCATCACTCTCTGGGCCCATCCAGCCAGTTCTGAGCCCAGCACAGAGTGCTTCTGTCCCAGCCATGGCTGCAGCTTCTCCAGGAGTGTGCTGTGGGAGACAGTGCCAAAGGCCTTGCTGGAGCCCAGACACACAACACCCACAGCCTTTCCTGCATGCACCAGGTGGTCACCTGCTCACAGAAGGAGCCCAGGTTGGTCAGACATGACCCACCCTTGGTAAAGCCCTGCTGGCTGGGTCTGATAGCCTGGCCATGCTGTGAGTGCTGTGTGATAGCACTCAGTGTGAACTGCTCCATTATCTCACCTGCTACTGAGGCCAGGCTGAGTGGCCTGGAATTACCAGGATCCTCCTTCCTACCTTTTTTGTATATGGGTGTCACACTGGCCAGTGTCCAATCACCTGGAACCTCACAGTGAGCCACAACTCCTCATAAATGATGGAGAGAGGCTTGGCAAGCTCATCTGCCAGCTCCCTTATCACCCTGGCATGGATCCCATCTGGACCCAGGGATTTATAAATATCCAAGTGTCCCAGCAGTTCTCTGCTCACACACAGAGCAGGAAGGAAAACTACCACCCTTGTGCCCTTAGGACACCTTGAAAGTGCCCTACAAGCAGGGCTGGCCCAGTGGTCGAGGCAGGGAGAGCAACACACGAGCCCCAAGGGCCCTTTGGTTCACTTACAACAGCCCCAAACACCATCCTTGTTCTGGCTGCACCACAGTTTTGTTACAGTCCTGATGGTACTTTAATAGCTTAGGATTAAAAAAGTCTAAAAATTGTCAGGGATATGAAAATCAGCAGGGAGAGCACAAGAAATGTGTTTTATTTTGTGGTAGCAAACAGTGTTTTGTAGCTGCAAAGTATAGAAGCTATTGCAAAAAAAATGAGCTGTACTGAGTTGTGCCAAAGCAGAGATCTGCTGGTAAAGACATTGTGAAAAGAATCCAGTGCTTGAGGAAACCACTGAATTCATTGTTTTACAGATAAAATAAAGCCAGACAAGGCAATTAGGATAATCTACTTCAGTTTTCCAAAGAATACTCTGACTTCAACCCTTCTGCCCCTCAACAGAATATTCAGAAGCAGTTCCACAAGGATACTTAAATGTTTAAATCTTATTCTAATTAAAGCTCTTAGACTACACAGGCACTTCAAATAAAGAAAAAACAACAACAATATTGCTATCACCCTAATTTTTAAAGATTTGTTTCCAAGCATGTTCACTAAATCACAAAAATCTCCTCTAAGTGATTCAGCTTTCAACAGGAGACAGAAAACATTATTCCCTTTTGACTACTTCCTTTAGGCCTGAAATATCTACTGAATAATGCTTTAGGCACTGTTTGGGAACAAATTCAAAAGACCCCAAGGAATGAGATGTGCAGAGTTGATACTTAGCTGACCTCTTCATCTACTTCAGAGCAAAGTTTCACTTGCTGTGAAATTGTATCTGAAACATGAAGAGATTTTGATCAATGTATTTCTAAAAAAAGTAACAGTGAAACTGTATTTAACAGTTACAGGTATGAAACTGTGAGACAGCTCATGAAAACTAAAACTTGACCATCTATAAAAATCTAAAGAAGGTGCGTGGCAAATATTCCAATCATACCTGAATCAGTGATTTCGCCACGGCTCGACACATCCAATGGCAGCTTAAAGTCATCATCTGAGCATCTCTTAAAACCCTGCACAAATTTAAAAATTAGTTTCTTATGGGTAGATTTGCAAAGAAAGAATTATAAAATCCAGGAAAAAAAATCCCTACAGTTGATGTGAAAATAGAATTTGTCATTAATAAAACAGCTGCCTACAATTTTCAAAGCCCAAGGTATTGGTAATGGCTTTGGAACTCACTTCTTACTTCCCAGTGGTTTATCAAACTGTTGGTGTCCTGCAGTTTGATTTATAGACTGTGGCCAAAGGGGAGCTTTCAATGCAGGGAACTCAGCAGCTCCTGCCTGTCTGGGCACTGCTGCATGGCAAAGGACTCAAGGAGACAAATTACTTTTTTGAAGACCAGTAGTTGATATTTCTTTTTTGCTTTACTTCCAAGGGCACTTCTAAACCATATCTGATTATGTTTCAGCATGAAAATAACCTTTTACAAGGTTTTGAAGTCACAGAAGTTCATCCTGTAAACAGCTAACTCATCTGCTGTCAGAATATCCCATTTGAATCTCAACATATTTCATAAGGAGCTTCGACATGAAAAAATAACTTGTTGAATTCCCATAATTCAGTGTGGGGACAGAACATTTTCACTGCACACCTGATCTGGTGAGACCAAGACACCAACACCAGTGTGAGCATCTGAGTGGAGCTGTGGGAATCCATAAAATCAGAGGGGTTTGGGAAAGCTGCAAAAGGCAGCCTCAGAGACAGCAGAACTGTGATTAGAGCCAAGCAGCAGCCATGAGATTGGTCAGCAGAAAAATTATGTAAAAAGTAGAAAAGTAAGGACAAATAGAACAATGGTCTGTGTATTAACGCTCGGCTAGAATAACTAATAACACCCTAAGTTACAGAAAAGTTTATCTAGCGAGATATTAGGAAGTTCTAAGCTTTATAATGGAGCTCTGTGCATTGTGTTTTAGGGCTTACAAGCAGGTATTGTTTTCAAAATAAGAAAGCATTGTTTTAACCAAAGGTACGTGTGCTTATAGTGGTTGGATAGAATTACCATCAATCTGCTTTTGCTTTGTGTGATTGGTCAAAAAACTTTTAAAGTAAGTTGTAACATTAAGTTCTTTGTCTGCTGCCTGGGATGTGAGCTGCTGGCATCTTCCCATTGTTATAACCATGTAGTGAGACTGATGCTGGAAAATAAAACAGCTCAAGGCAGTTCCTCAGCAGTTCCATCCCATTGGTGATTTGTACACAGACCCCGGCTGGCGATAGAGCCCTGCTCGCTCTCTGGGCTGAATTACCCACATCAAACACGGACTTACAGCACAGAGCGGATGCTCGAGAAGATGATTCCCTTCAGTTCTGACAGAAAACAACAACAAAAGTCTTTGAAATTCAAACCGAATATGTCTGTACATACGCCACTCTAGGCATATGCACAGAAATTAGTCCAGTGCAGGAGCTGTCACGGCCCATGCAGGGGCAGGTGTGTGTGTGCTCCAGCCCGGGGCAAGGGGCAGGTGTGTGAGTGCTCCAGCCCGGGGCTGTGCCCAATGCAAGGGGCAGGTGTGTGTGTGCTCCAGCCCGGGGCTGTGCCAGGGCAAGGGGCAGGTGTGTGTATGCTCCAGCCCGGGGCAAGGGGCAGGTGTGTGTGTGCTCCAGCTCGGGGCTCTACCGGGGCACTCCCCGGGCCCAGCACTGTCCCCGGGGAAGGGCCCCTGCGCTTTCCCCCCGTCCCCTCCTCAGCCGCGGCCTCCAGAGCAGCGCAGCCCGAGGGGGCGGCAGGGGGGCGGGGGGGTGGTATGGGCCGCCCTCAGCGGCCCCGCGGCCGAGCGCTCACCTGGGATCTACCCGCAGACACCTGCCCAGCGCTCAGGCGCGGCGGCATGAACAATTTAAAGCGGTTTTCCTTCTCCATGGCTCCGATAAATGGGCGGCCGGGGCGGCCCCGGCTCCCGGCGGCCGCTGAGGGCGGGCGCGAAGGGCGGGAAGCGGCAGCGGCCCCTCAGCGCGGGAGAGCTCTGAGGGGAAGGGGGGGGTCCCGCCTGTGCAGGGAGTAACGGGGAGCCCAGTCCTCCTGTGGGAAAAATGCGTATTTTATTATTGACTTTTCGCAAATATTAATCCAAATTACCCAAATTATTATTACTCTAATTATATTGCTATTTTTATAACCATTTTATTACTTTAAAAATTTTAAAAAACAAGTGATTGGTGTTTTTCACATCCTGTAACCCCCCCCGTTTTGTAAATGGCTCCCCAAGAAACATCGGTACGTGGGATATTGTGTGTTGGGCACTGTGTGAAAAATACCAATCACTTGTTTTTAAAATTCTCAAAGTTTAATAGTAATTAAATTGTTATAAAAAGACTAATATAATTTGGCTAATAAAAATTTGGACAATTAAGTTTTAGGACAATACGAGACAATAAGAACAAAGAGTTATGGATGTCCAAGTACCTTTTCCTGGGCAAAATAAGCCCAAAAAAGGACACAGGTTAACAGAGGATTAACCCTTAAAAACAATAACCTGTTGCATATTCATACATCTCATATATGATGCATAAATTCCATTCAAACACAGGATTCTGTCTGGTCAGTGTCACCTTCTCCCTCTGAATCCTGACAGCGCCTTCATGGCTGAGCAGGCAGGAAGAAGTTTGTTTGTTCTGATAAGAGAGCAATAAATTCTCTTTCTCTGAAAGATTTAGGTGTCCTGTGGCTGCCATCTCGCTGCGAGTCCTCTCTTTAAAAAAGTATCTCACATAGCATGGTTTCTATTTTAACATTATGTTATACAATAAAACTAGATTTAAGACACTACGTAAGAAAATTAGTACAACATAACTTTCTAACACAACACATATAATATTCATGTTAATATTTGTGAAAAGCCAGTCATACAATATGCATTTTTCACACAGGTAATGCAGGCCCTGGAGGGATCTCCTGAAGCTGGCACAGCCCCAGCAGATGGCATGGGTGAGGAGGGGGCTGCTGGGGGGCAGTTTGGAATAACTTTGCTGTCCTAAGGTGACGTTATGATGCTTGTATCCCCAGTTGTCTGTTCTGTTTATGCTGGATATTATGTTCTGTGCCTTCAAGGCTGGCTCTGAAGAGTGAAGTTTTGTTTTGGTTTTATTATCAGCTGCTCCCCCACGGCTGGTGGGACAAACAGACAGGGCAGTACATGATGTTGCTTTTGCTTTTTGCTTGGCTTTTTGCTTTGCTCTTGCTTCTGCTTTTTGCTTCTGCTCATTAGTTAGTTTAGCTAAGCAGTCTGAATTTTTCCCTGGACTGTTTCTCCTTTCCCGTTTTTGGAACCACTCAAACCTGCTCCGGACGGGGACCTGGGAACACCGAGAGTTTGCACTTTGTGGCTGCAGCAGCTGCCCCAGCGCCGGAGGGACTGATAACAGAGCGACCACCCCCAAGAGAGACTTTCTGAATTTGTCATGTTTTTCAGAGTGGTGAAAGAGTGGTGTCATCCAGTATTGTTCATTTTGTGTGCTGGGGGGTGCTTTGCCTGTTAAATAAACACGTTCTTTCCGCTTCTCTCCAAGGAATCCTTCCCAACCCAGTTAGGGGGAGGGGCCGTGTGGGTTTGCTTTCTGGAGGGGCCCCTTTGGAAGTTTTCTCCCAAATTTGCCCTAAACCAGGACAAAATTTGGTGCCCAACACATGAGGCTTGAGAGAGAGTTGAAAAAACCCAGGTCTGAGTGCATTTTGGTTGCCATTACTCTATGTTTGTATAAAGCAGTTAATGGCCATGTTTTTTGAATTCATAATGTCTCTTGGAGTGAAGGCTTGCATGCATTTCTGGTCCCTAGGTGCGGAGGATCATTAACGGGACATCACGCCATGATCAATATGATCAAGTGAAACCAATTTATTACAAAAAGCAAGCCATATTTATACTGTTCTCTATTGTTCACACCTCAAGCTAATACATGATTGGTTAAATCCTTTTTATGCATGCATTTTGACATTTCAGTTAATTTTAGTTAGTCTTTCTTCTTCATGCATCTCGCTGCAGTTTTCTTATCTGCCTTTGCATCCAGAACCATCTGCTGCTGAGCATGTTCTTCTTCTTTGATGTCCTTTGAGGGCATAGTGACCTTACTCAGTTTCTATGAAGGCTGGATTGTGCACATGTTGCATATGTCCATTGTCCTGCAAAAAACCCTCAACACTCCTCCCAATGCTTTCTGGTCATTCAAGTGCCCTTCAGCTGACTGGTTTCATGCTTTGAGCTTCAGGGAATTGCCCAATCTTTCTGAAGCTCAAATAAATATCATATTAGTCAACATCTTAATTGTTTTTATATCTCACAGAATTGCCTTTTCTTTTGTCTTTGTCTAAAACTGTTACTGTACAGAAATCTCTGGGGGATGTGGGACATATCAGATAGTGCTGGGACATCCCAGAGCACTTGGGGCTTGTCTCTGCACAGGAGAGCTCTTCATCCCCTTTCTCTCTTTTTCTCCTTCTGGGCATGGAGGGAGCTCCTGACTTCAGCATGTGACTCGTGTGTGCAAAGAGCAAATCTGGGCAGAATTGGGGCAGGGAGGGTTTGGGGAGACCTTGGGATCTGTGCTGGGCACAGAAGGTGTTTTCCATTGCTCTGAGGCTGTCTGCTGTGGAAAGTGGATTTAATATCCAGCAGAGGGATGACTTTTGCATTTGATGGAACTGTGCCTTCTCTTGGGTTTGTTGGCTTAAAAGATACAGAGAAGCACACACACAGCTAACAACTCCCGGGTTCCAGCAGTGTTCAGATAGAAATTCCAAGAGGAGGTAGGGTCAAGATGTGTGCTTGCCTTGTGATCAGCCTTAAATACCCCTTGGACTTCCTGGGCCCTTCCCCCAGGTGGGACTTGGGGTCTTTTGATCCCTCAGGAGCTGGGCTGGGGCTGCAGAGGTGGCTGTGGAGCATTCCCTGTGCTGTGCCAGGGACTGGCAGCCACTGCTGGGCTGGGATAGAGGCTCTGGGGGGATTGGGGTCACAGGGCAGGGCAGGGCTGGGATTACAGGGCAGGGCAAGGCTGGACCTGCCCCTTCCTCCCTCGCACACAAAATGTTTAGAGCCAACAATCTCCTCCAGTCTGTCACAACAGGGAATGCTGGAAGTGAAATCCCAGTTGTGGCCATGGGCACCTGGATTAGAAGGACAGTTCTTTTCCATAGGAAGGAAAGCACAGAGCTCCAAGGTTTGGAAAGCAGGTGAGGGCCTCAGTAGGCCAAGGCCAGCCAGACTTGTCAGGAATGGCAGATTTGTTACAGGGCTTGCAAGGGTTTTTCAGGGTGAAGAGAGAGATGAGAATGTTGACCTCATATTCAGAAGGCTTGATTTATTATTTTATGATATATGTTACATTATTACCATACTAAAAGGAATAGAAAGAAAAGTTCTCAGAATGCTAGCTAAGCTAAGAATAGAAAAGGAATGAATAACAAAGATCTGTGTCTCAGCAGAGACAGAGACCCAGCTCTGCTGTGAGTGGTCAGTAAATCCAAACATCCACATGAGACCAATCACGGGTCCACCTGTTGCATTCCACAGCAGCAGATAACCATTGTTTACATTTTGTTGCTGAGGCCACAGCTTCTCAGAAGGGAGAAAAATCCTAAAGAAAGGATTTTTATGAAAAGATGTCAGTGACACATTTAAACCGGCTGAGTTAGATAGACTGGATTAAATTACATAAATTAGAGAAATCAATTAGACAATTCAGCCAGTTAAACCAGTTACCCCAGCCAAAGGTGCCAGGCCCTGGGGGACTTTGCCCCGGATTCACCACCAGGAAGTTGGTTCTATTTAACCACCGGGAAGCTGTAATTTAGGATTTTTCCAGCCAGGGGAGGGATTTGCCTGCCCCAGGACATTCCCAGCACCAGTGGAGACCCAGAAGGTGCTCAGAGGGGGAGACCACAGGGAAATTTGGGGGCTGGGGTGGAGATACTGGATCCAGGGTCTACCTGGATCCAAGGAGACCAAGGTGGAGATTCTGGATCCAAGGAGTGCTGAGGAGAGCCCGGGACTGAGGAAATCCCAGAGCTGAGGAGATTTCAGTGCTGAGGAGACCCTGGATCCAAAGTGACACCGAATCTGAGAGAATTCCAGATCCAATAAATTTCCAGAGACAGGAGCAAGATTCTGGAGCTGAGAAAATTCTGAAGCCAAGGAGACCCCAGATCAGAGGAGAAGATTTCAGTGCTGAGGAGACCCTGGATCCAAAGAGACGCCCAATCTAAGAGAATTCCAAATCCAAAGAGATTGTGGATCCAAGAAATTTCCAGAGACAGGAACAAGATTCCAGAGCTGAGAAGATTCTGAATCCAAGGAGACCCCAGAGCTGAGGAAAAGATCCTGGATCAAAGAAGAAGATTTTGGAACAAAGAGACTCTGGAGCTGAGGAGGAGACCTTGGAGTGAGAAGATCACGGATTCAAGGAGACTCCAGAGCTGAGAAAATTCTGTCTCCAAGGCCAAGATCCCAGAGCTGAGGAAACCCCAGACTGGAGGAGTAGATTCTGTCCCCCTGGAGCAGCCAATCGCATGCCAAGATGTGGAATTTCCTGGAGAGGACCGTGGAGATCCAGATATCCAACAGCACCCGGAATGTCACCCTGGAGAACCCCAGGTGAGGGGAAGGTTCAGGAGAGCCCCTGGGGTGCAGGGTGTGTGGTGGTTTTAGTTTGAAATTGGGTGGAAACACCAATTTTGTGTTGTGGTTTAGGTTTGCTAATTTAAGATTTTTTTAATTTGAATTGTTTTTTGCTGATGTACTAAAGAATGTGGTACATTTGGTGTTGGCTGATTACTGATACACTTACTTTTTGTTGTGAGATAGGATTAGGAGAAAGGTAAAGCAGGTTTAAAACTTCAAGAGGGTACAAAGAAAATTTTATTAAAAGTAATTAGAAGGAAAAATGTAGTAAGAACTAAAACAAACCTTTTAGAACACTTTTCTTCTTCTCACAACTTTTCTTCCTCACTGATAATGTAAAGAAATTACACTTAAGATTTTTAGTTAGATTATAACTTTTAAAATAGTTTTTCTTTAGTTTATTGAGGGAGAGAAGTCTTTTTTGTTAAGGTTATGGAGACTTTTTTATAAGAGACAAAGGAAACAGGTTTTTTGTGGTTCTTAATTTGTTACAAACAGCAGTTGTTTGGGGAATTTTGCTATGATGAAGTTTTTCTTATTGTTATAAGCATTTTTATAGCTTGTTGATGGGTTATGTTGATTTAGGGGGTATTGTTTTAAAGATATGTTGTTTCAAGGTGAAAATTCTCTTTATTGTCTATTTTTAAAATTATTTTTATTTTTAGGAATAGAGATTTTCTTTTTTTTTTTCCCGAAGCATAGGAGTACGCCTTTTTTCTGTTTAACTTTTTCTAGGATTACAGCTATTTTAGCATTTGTTTATTTTAGTATGGAGGCCTTTTTTTTGCTATCAACTTTATACACTTTTATCTCTTTATAGCTTTATGTGCTATAAGGAAAAAGAGTCTTTTCTCTATAGCTTATAAGAGGATTTTAGCTCTAAAAAGCAAATAATTTCTTTTTCTTCCTTATTTGGGACTTCTTCTACACCAGCTTTGATGTCTTTATGCTGTTCTTTTACATGTTTGTATTTTGGGTTTTTTTCTCATTTGAGAGAGGATTGAGGCACTGGAAGGGTTAACATTACATTGAATTTGACTCCATGTGCTCAGAAGGCTGATTTATTATTTTATGACATTATATTCTATTATCTCAGAATTTCTGCTGATCACAGTGACCCCAAGATGTGTCAGAAAGTCTCTTTTCCCAGCCCGGCAGTAGAAGAAGGAGTCAGAACTCTTCTATTCTTGTTCTTAAGGTTGTTTATTGGTTTTTTATCTATAATTTTTTTTACTCACCGAGGTCTGTCTGGCAGGTTGGGTTGAGGCACATTGCCCGTCCTTGGGGTGGTGTTATCTTTTTATGCTAAAAGCTACGTGTACAATATTTACAATAACTTCTAAATGCTTATCACCTATGTTAGACGGTGAGTTTTTACTCTAAACCAATCTAAAAATGCCAACAACACTTAAAATATGGAGAAAGAAGGAAGGGAAGGGAAGGGAAGGGAAGGGAAGGGGAGGAAGGAAGGAAGGAAGGAAGGAAGGAAGGAAGGAAGGAAGGAAGGAAGGACAAGGCACACTTAAATTCTTGTATCTTGGGACTTCAAGCCCTCATTCTAAAAATCTCAAAAATCTATTTTTCGCCCCATGACAAACTAACTAGTATTCTACTTAAACTCTCTTGACTTGTAATCCTTCATATAAAGGCTGGTAATTGTTTTTTCCAAGGGCTAAATCAAAGGCACAGGGGTCTTGGGCTCTGTGCCAAGGGCTCTGAGCCCTCCAGGCAGGGGCTGGAGCCCTCCAGGGCAGCCAGAGGAATTTCCTGGGTTCCCTCAGTATTATATTAAAATAAATTATATACTAAAACTACACTAAAGAAAAAGAAAGGATACATCAGAAGGCTGGAAAAGAATGAACAATAAAACTCGTGACTGACCAGAGTCCCGACCCAGCTGGACTGGGATTGGTCATTAATTAAAAACAATTCACATGCTGGGTAATCAATTCTCCAAATCACATTCCAAAGCAGCAAAACAGGGAGAAGCTGAGGCTTCCCAGGAGAAGAAATCCTGGCAAAGGGATTTTCCATAAAATATCACAGTGACGCTGTTTCACTTGGTTTGGCTGAGATGGGGGTTGAGGTTGGAGTTTGCTGCTTTTTTGTTGATTGGAAAGGAAAGAGAGAGTTTTGGGGGTTTTTGGTTTTTAACATGTGTGCTTCACAGAGTTGTTCCCAGCTTCTCAGTGGTTCAGCAGCCCGTTAGTTACACAAAAAGCTTTGCATCCCTTCCCTGAATTTTCCTCCCATTCCAAACCAGGACAGGGTGGTGTCGCAGACATATTTTATGAAAAATCTTTTCATTAAGATTTTTTCTCTTGAGAAGTTGAGAGACTTCAAAAACTAAATGTAAACAATAATTATTTGCTATTGTAGAATGCAGCAAGTGCATCTTTGTTTGGCTTCATGTAGTTGTTTTTAATTAATAGCTAATCATGGTCCAGCTGTCTCAGACTCTCTAGTCAGTCACAAGATTTTATTATCATTCTATCCTTTTCTATTCTTTACTAGCTTTCTGATGAAATCTTCTCTCCTATTCTTTTAGTAAGTTTTAATATATAATTTTCTTTTGATATAATATATATAATAAAATAATAAATTTGCTGCTGTAGAATGCAACAAGTGCATCTTTGATTGGTCTCATGTAGTTGTTTTTAATTAATGGCTAATCACAGTCCAGCTGTCTCAGACAAGATTTTATTATCATTCTATTCTTTTCTATTTTCTGCCAACTTTCTGATAAAATCTTTTCTTTTATCCTTTTAATAAGTTTTAATATATAATTTTCTTTTAATATATATCATAAAATAATAAATCAGCCTTCTGAAACATAAAGTCAGCATTCTCATGTCTTCCCTTGTCCTGAGACCCCTGTAAACACCACCACAGGGTGGGGTCATCATCCCACGATGGGAGCATCTCCTAGGGCTTGGTCCATCTCATACTTGTCCACCAGTGCCCCCAGCACCTCCCAGCAGTGTCCCCATCACCTCCCAGTGCTCCCAGCACTTCCCAGTAATGCCCTCATCACCTCCCAGCACTTCCCAGTAATGCCCTCATCACCTCCCAGCACCTCCCAGCAGTGCTCCCAGCACTTCCCAGTGCCCCCAGCACCTCCCAGCAGTACCCCCATCACCTCCCAGTGCCCCCAGCACCTCCCAGTAATGCCCTCATCACCTCCCAGTACTCCCAACACCTCCCAGCAGTGCTCCCATCACCTTCCAGTGCCCCCAGCACCTCCCAGTGCCCCCATCACCTCCCAGTGCTCCCAGCACCTCCCAGCAGTACTCCCAGCACCTCCCAGTGCTCCCAGCACCTCCCAGTGGTGCCCCCATCACCTCCCAGTGCTGGTGAGACTGTCTCCTGCTGGTTCCACCACCCGCCACTTGCTCCACGATGATCTCCTGGTGTGTGACCGTGTTCACAGGGGCCCAAGAATGAGGGAAGAGATGAGGATCTGACTCCATGTTTCAGAAGGCTTGATTTATTATTTTATGATATATAATATATTAAAACTATACTAAAAGAATAGAAGAAAGGATTTCATTAGAAGGCTAGCTAAGAATAGAAAAAGAAAGAATGAATAACAAAAGGTTCTGTCTCGGAAAGAGAGTCCGAGCCAGCTGACTGTGATTGGCCATTACTTAGAAACAACCACATGAGACCAATCACAGATGCACCTGCTGCATCCCACAGCAGCAGATAACCATTATTTACATTTTGTTCCTGAGGCCTCTCAGGAACATTTTACATTTTGTTCCTTCTCAAGAGGAAAAATCCCAAAGAAAGGGTTTTTCATTAAAAAAATGTCTGTGGCACTGGGGGTCTCACCGTGCTCCCCTGATGGCACAGCCCCGTTTCTCCTCCCCAGGACCTACTTCTACAGCGGGCACAGCTCCGTCCCCCCCAGCCCCTCTGTGTCCCCAGGCTCCTCTGACACCTGCCAGCTCTCCAGCCCCCTGTTCCACGGCTGTTGTGGAGTCCTGGTCTATGAGGCCACCACCCTCACCATGGCCATCTTCTTCTCCAACCCCCTGGACTACAACCCCTTTGCCATGGAGCTGGGCCTGGAGCTGTCCCTGCTCAAAGCTCACCTGGGCAGCTTGAAGGACACCTACAGCCACATGTCCCAGATGAGGACGTCCTTCACCACCACCAGGAGCACTGCGTGCTGCCATGTCACCCTAGACACCTGCCAGGAGCCCGTCCAGGTGAGTGTTGGCCATGCCAAGGTGAGGCCACCATGTCCAACACACGGAGGTCCATTATCAGGGTGGTTCTACAGGAGCACAAGTGCTCTGGGAAGGAAGCTGGAGAGAGGCTTCCATGCTATGTGACAGCAAAGGAATTAATTTAGTTTTTACTGGGCTTGTGAACAGAGAAACCAGGCACACAAAAACTTCTTTTCCCAGCAAGAAGAGTTGGAAGAGAAGAAGAAAACATCCGGCTTGAGAATGTAGAAATAGACAAAACAAACAAAACAAGGACTGAATCTGGGCTTTATGGTAATGGGTAATTTGTAATATGTAAATTGCTTACTTGTAAAATCGTGTGTATACAAATGGTTAGGAGTTTCCTTTGTGTGACCTCAGGCATGAAGAAATTATGCCTTTTTAAACGAAATCAGTGTTAAGGAGGCTTGTTCCAACAATATGGAGTTTTTGTGGCAGCCAGAAGATTGGTCTAGAGCTTCAATGAATCTACAGATCTCCAGCCAGCACTGAGGAATTTTCAGGGAGAACCTCAACTTTAGACCTTCAGGGACTCGAGGCAAGATCCCTGGTGTAAGTGAAGGCATCATTTAAATTATTTTCCTTTGGGTCATTGACAAGGGATGCAAATCCCCACACAGAGTTACTGCTAAGTGTCAGAACACAGGAAATTCCTCTGGCTGTCTTGGATGGCTCCAGCCCCTGCCCAGGGGTCTCAGAGACCTTCGCACAGAGCCCAAGACCCCTGTGACTTTGATTTTGACCCATGGAAAAAAAAACTTTCCAACCTTATATGAGGATCTGCAAGCCACGAAATTCTAAGTAGAATAATAGTTTGTCATGGGGTGAAAAATAGATCTTTTGGGTTTTTAGCATGGGGGTTCAGGGGGCAAGATGGAGGAATCTGGGTGTGTCCAGTCTTTCTCCTTCTTCTTCTTGGCCTCCATCTTCTGCTGTGATGCTGGCACTTTTGGATTGGTTTAGAGTAGAAGCTCACTGTCTAACATAGGTGATAGGTATTGGGAAATTATTGTAAATAATGTACACATGGGTTTTGGTATAAAAGATAACACTGCCTCTGAAGGCGGTCAGTGTGCCTCAACCTGACCTGCTAGACAGACCTCCATGGGTTGGAGAAAGAATGATGTAGATAAGAAATAATGAACAACCTTGAGAATGAGAGCCAAGGAATCCTGAGTCATTCTTCAGCTGGGAAAAGAGACTCTCTAACACATCATGGGGTCATCGTTGAGACCTCAGAGACCTCCGAGATTGAAGGGCAGTCACCCCTTGGAGAAAGTCTTGATCATCTTCTCAGCTTTGCATCCCTCAGGTGAGAAAAGAAAAGCCTGAGGGACTCAGCTTCCTGGCAAATGGGCTAAGCACCTGGCCATCCTAAAGCAGCAGGAGTCAGACAGCAACAGCCCTGCAGCAGAGTGCAACTTCACACTCAATCTCCAGAAATCACTCACCTTTCCCCCAGCAACAAAGAGGTCCTTGCAGCCAGGAGGAAGAGAGATGACCAGACACTCTGTTGTGATATCTTGGTGAGACTTGTGGAAGCATGGAGGATTGGTAAGTGAAGAAACAAAAGCTGTTGTGGGAAAAGAGACATTCTGGAGAAGGGAAGTTTGGAGCAGAATAGGCCCTTAGAGCCAAGCCAGATTCTGTCTGTTGAACCTCTCCATGTCATGGTGTTGGCAGCTGGGCAGCCTTGGCCCAAAGCTGATGGGCACTGGCTGTGCAGGGAGGGAATCACTCCCCATCAGTGCATGTTCCTGCTTAGGAGCTGGATGCACTGCCTGGCAGGAGAAAATGACAGGGAGACAGTCTGCAGCTGCCCCAGGTCCTGCACAGACCCATCCCCTGTGGGCACTCCCTGCTCCAGGCTCTATCCATTGCCCAGATCAAGAAATGAATGCCCTGCTTAGCTGGGGCTGTGCATTAGTTCTGGCAGTACCACTCTCCCCTTTCCGTCATGCTGGGCCAGGAGAGGAGCAGGAGGCTCTCCTGGCACTGGCAGCTGTGTCCCTGCTGCCAAAGGCTGGGCTGAAGTGCACCCTGATCCCCAGCATCTTTCAACTGCCCGGGCACATGCCATGGGGCAGGCCAGGCTCCCCCGCCTCACTGGGGCTCTGGGGGGCCCGGCAGTGTTTCCTGGATGTGCCCCAGTGCCACAGCTCACCTGGGACACTTGGATTCAGGGCAGCACTGAGGGCAAAGTTCCTCATTCAGGCACACTTGCTTGGATGCTTAGATCCACATGGCAATGTCCCTGGGCTCCCCCTCAGCATGCTCAAGGGCATCAAGTAGCTCTCCTGCCTCTCTTGGCCTTTCAGGCTCTGCACCTGTACCCCATGCTTGCAGCAGGTGATTCAGGTGACAGGAGACTTTGGCACAATTGAGCACGCAAAGAAAACAACAGGTCTACCCCAGCCACAGGGGACAACAGGTCTACCCCGGCTCCAGCGGGACAACAGGTCTACCCAGAATCTGGAGGGGCAACAGGTCTAACCCGGCTCCATAGGGGCAACAGGTCTACCCTGGCTCTGTAGAGACACCAGGTCTACCCCGGCTCCAGCGGGACACCAAGTCTACCCTGGCTCCAGAGGGACAATAGGTCTACCCTGGCTCTGGAGGGACAACAGGTCTTACCTGGCTCCAGCGGGACAACAGGTCTACCCCGGCTCCGGGCCACCGGGGTTCAGCCTTGCCCCCTGGTGGCAGGCGCCGGCCAGGGACAACAGGTCTACCTCACTCCGGCGCACTTGGTCCAATTTCGGTGGGTGCCAGGTAGACCTGTTGTCACAGCCAGCTGCGGAAGTTCACCAAGGGGGCACGAAAGAGCCCATCTGGAGAGGCCAAGAGAGAAGGGCCAAAGAGGATCCTGAGAGGCCGAGAGAGAAGGGCCAAAGACCATCCCAAAGCCGCTCACTGGCCAAGGCCAGGCGGACACAGAAGCTGCCAGCGTGTCTCACTCCAGCCCGGCTTCTGCCGGCCCATTCTCAAGCGGTGGCGGCCCCCCTGGGCACTGCTGTCGGCCGAGGCGGCGGCACCTCATCCCTTTTCTGCCCGCCCTTAAGCCGGGGAGCCGCCTTGGCGGGCACAATTGTTCAGGGCTAGAGCCCACCCACGGTGCCCACCCACCCTAGGACAGACCCGCTCAGGAGCGCCGCTCCTGCTTGGCACTGCAGGGCCGGACGGATGCGGTGCTGCCTCTCCCCCGGTGCGGACCGCATGATCCTGGGGCACCCGGCGCTAAATCATTCCTAGACCACCTGATTCTGCCGCAGGCTTTTGGACAGAGCACAGCAGCTCCCTCGCTGCCATCTATTGACAATCAGCCCTCCACACAAGCTTTTCTCGCTCTGTCTCGCAACAGCGGCCGGCCCGCTGCTCCAGCCTGCGGGCGCGCTCCTCCTCCTCCTGCTCCGAGGTCTCTCTCGGTGGGCCGGGGCCAACAGGGGCCCAGCGCGGTCCTGCCTTGGCGCTCTCCTCCGCGCGGCTCCCAGGCCTGAGACAAGGGCCGGGAGCTTGGCCGCACAGCCGGCGGCGGCTCTGCCATTGCCGGGAGCGCGATGCGAGGGAGCCCGTTTGCTGCCATCTGCGGTCGCGGGGGTAGACTATTTATCCCTCCGGAGCCCGGATAGACCTGGTGTCCCTATGGAGCCGGGGTAGATCTGTTATATAGCAGGGTTTTGGGTGGACCTGTTGTCCCTCTAGATTTGGGGTAGACCTGTTGTCACTATGGATTTGGGGTAGACTTATTGTCCCCCCAGAGCTGAGGTAGACCTGTTGTCCTTTTGGAGCCCAGGTAGACTTGTTGTCCCTCTAGATTTGGAGTAGACCTGTTGTCCCCCCATAGCCATGGTAGACCTGTTGTCCCCCCAGAGCTTGGGTAGACCGGTTGTCCCTCTGCATTTGGGGTAGACCTGTTGTGCCACTGGTTCGGGGGGAGGTAAGGGGAGGGTCAGGACACTGCAAACCATCTCTGATCACAGCTCAGCCCTTCGTTTCTCTCTTCCTAGGTAAAAGCCATTCTTTGCCAACTCTTCACAAGCACTGTTTCCTCTCTGTGAGGACACAGCTGGCATGGAGAACATCAAGGCAGAGGGAACAATGACCAGAACCAATTCAATCTCAGTCAAGTGTCTTTTAGCCTAAAACTGGGAAAGGAAAGATGTGTTAAGCCTAAACCTCTTGCTCTCTTGACACTTCTCCTGAGTTCATGGGAAGGACAGCAGGTGCTGGATTCAGCTGCCCACCCAAAAATCTCTTCTGAGACCAGAGCTAAGCTGGGGTGTGCAACCATGGAGCCCCAGGAGGGCCCAGCTGTGCTGCACAGCAGAGCTGCCTCAGCCATGGGTTGTTGCTGATTGCAGTGAGAGATGTTTTTCAGGTTGATGAGGCAAGTGCCTTCTCCTTGCAGGGGCTTCAGTGTCCTGCAGGAATTGTGGAGTGGAATCTTAAGGCTCATTGCAGTTTGTGCCTGTTTAGGACTCATCTGGTTTGTGTTCATTGTTTTCTCCTGTGTGCAGATCTTCAGGGCTGTGCTGAGGATCCCCTCTGAGCAGGGATGGCACAAAGCCTGTCCACCTGCCTCCCTCACCTGCCCGTGCTCTCCCTGTTCCTCAGCACTGTCATGTTTGCTCACCTGAAGGCCCCCTCGATCTCCTCCCCATCCCTGTCAGTTCTGCACTCAGTGGTGCCTCCAGCCCTGAACGCCCTCATCTACAGCCTGAGGAATCAGGAGCTCAAGGCTGCAGTGTGGACACTGATGACTGGATGCTTTCAGGGACATTAAACTGCTGGCCAATTTCTGCAAATCACTTGTAATCTTTGATACTTTTTGTTAGTTTCATTTTGGAGGTTCTTTTTCTTTGTTTTAGTTTTTTCATATTGGCCACAAAGAAAAGCCACTCCTTGTGCCATTTCTCATTTTGTTTCTCTCCACCTTCCCTGTGGCCACACACTGTGTCAATGAGGGGCTGCACTCTTGGCAGCTTTAAATGAACTAAAGGATCTCCCAGCAAAGTTTTCACTGAAGATCCCTCTTTTGTTGCCTTCTCTGGACTGCAGCAGCAATGTCTGTGTGCAGAGCTGGGGGCAGATCAGTGCTGGCCCAGCAGCTGTGCCCAGCAGCAGCAGCAGCACTTGGTGTTGCCAGTGCTGCTGCTGTGGCCCTGCCCCACTGCCCTGGTGACCCTGGAGTTGCTGCAGGGCCTGAGTGCTCTCAGGGCCGGGCACAGCCCTGGGGGTGGCAGTGCCAGGGCTGCAGCAGGGACAGGCCATGGGCACTGCTGGGGCAGCGCTGACGCCTCTGGCCAGGCCCTGGGGGCTCCAGGCTCCTTGCCCAGGCGCTCTCACGAACACACCCAGGCCAATGCTCAGCACAGAAACCCCCGTGAGCAGCCCAAGGGTGGCCGTGGGCAGGCTGGGGGCAAACAGCATGGCTGGGGCTCTGCAAGGGCCCTGGGCAGATGGGAATGTTATGTTTGCCCAATTATCCCATAAAAAACCCAAACAATATTTAAGGTAGCAGCAATTTTAATTGAATAGTTTAGAAAATATATATAAAGAGAGATAATTTGGTTCAAATAATAGCGCATAAGCAAAAACAACCGCGGGGTACGGAGTGCAGGGTTCAATGACCCTTGCCACTTCACGTACAAGCTTGCCAAGTGAAAGTCACCCCTTATATGCCATGTGTCAATTCCATCTCCTCCTATTTTTGGTTTGTCACTTTTCTGTCTCCGCCTTCATTACCACCCTTATCACGCATGCGCCACCGCTTGGTTTGGTGGTCGCACAAGTCTTTGGGAGTCATCATTGATGAAGGCCCTGTAGTCTTCTTCCTTGTTCTTTAATTCACCTTTGGGTTACACATGCGCACCAAGCCAGTACAATGTAAGCCAAGACAAACGTATCACTGCATCTACATATCAAGGTAATAAATCCCTTATAATTAGCATTTTCTTGGACCCAACCAGGTTCTTTGGTCATTTTTAGCAACTGTATCTTCAGCTTCTTTCCTGTGGTCCTTGAAAACATATGCTGAGAAGGGGGGGGGGGGGTGGGGGGGGTGGGTGGAGCCCCTCCTTTCCCTCTCTTCTTTGGCATTACAACTTTTTAACATATTTTATTATTTCCAGATATTAGTTATTGTATCAATATTGATTACTGTTTCAATTTTTATCAGCACGAATCATATCTGTTTACCAAAAATCCCCCATTTCTCTTTTTGATCATTGATTCGTGCTGTATTTAAAAAGCTGTGCCCTGATAACCTTTATATTCTTCAAAATTTTTAATTTCTCGTTGTCTCCTTTCAGCTTCAAACTTTTCCAGCATTTCTGCTGCTGCCTCTAATTTTTCACACTATTTTTCAAATTTGGTCAACATTTCTTGGGCTATTTCAATCTCTTTAGGTCCTTGTTCTTTTACCTGGGTCGATTTAGTTGTTTAGATTTTAGATTTTGGTTTTCCTTTTTCTGCTGATTCTGAATCTAGAGACATTGTTGTAATCTGCATCCCCTGAATCACTGAATAAATTAACCTAATAAAACACAAAATCATACACGGCAGAAACAAAGTCCCACAATTGAGCATAACAACATGAACTCTAACTTTTTTCTCCCAACACTTCTAAAGAGGTTACTCCACCAATCTACTTTTAAGATTGAATTCCACTTCTGTACCGACACATGAGCCACCCTTTTAATTTCCTCTGCAAGTTCTGTGATAGCTTCCCCATAATCATCAATTTCTACACAGCACTCAAATTCATTAAGTCTCCCACAAGCTCCTTCTTTTTTTGCTAACAGATAGTCTAGGGCAATTTTGTTTTGGTACACAAACACCTGCATTTGTGTATATTGCCTGGCCAACATTTTTAAAGCATGGGAGGTGTGATTTTGCACTACCTCCACTACTGCTTGGAGCCTTATTAATCGATTCAACAGGTAAATTGGGGTTCTATATTCCCATGACCCATCCTGAGCCCATGTTGCTGGGTCATAATTTGCTATAATTTGTTTTGCAGGCCATTCGTCCTCCTCCCATTTTTGATTCCCTCCTGCTGTTGGAAAATTTAAATTCAAATGTCCTTTATTCCACTCTAGAGTTTCATACAGTGGAGTTCCTAGCACATTGCTCCTAGACTTCAGTAGAACAAAGAAGGAGGGTTGTATTATTCCCAAGGTACAGGTTCCTCTCCATTTTTGAGGAAACTCACTGTATGCTCATTGCCTACAAATCCAATAAATCCCATCTGAGGCTTTCCATTTCTTATCAGTTTTCTCCAGCTGTTCCCAATAAGACCTCAGGCTGTCGATGGATTGGTAGGGGTTAGCTCTAGGACTTTTGTACAATCATAAATTAATCTGTTCATCCCATTCACAATTTATTTCTTTTATTGGTCCCCAATATCCAACAGGGTTTTCAGGTTGCCAAATTTTTGAACGATTATCCATGTTAACCACCAATGTGGATTTACAAGGAGTATGCCCTACTATTTTATGAAATTTCCTTCCTTCTCGAGTTATAGAAATGATTCCAATTACTTGATGGCTTAAAATCCATCCTTCAGGTCTCTTCAATGTTCCAGAAATTTGGTTGTGGTTCCACTTTAAAAATTGCTCTGGAGCTAAGCTCTCACCTTTCCACAGCCGTCTTTCAGCCATTTTTAGACCTCCACAAATCCAACATTTGGATAATTCCAATTCTGTAGCAATCCTTTGCATCAACCCCACAAACAGATTCCTATTTGAGGCTGGCAAATCCCAATCTTTGTAGTACTGCTTTAGCTGTTTATACAATTCAGCCAATTCTGTTGACTCTTTTCTCCTGTTCTTTGCTCTATTCTCCTTTGGTTTTTTTTTCTTCTTTTATTTTCTCTTTCAATTTTTCTCTTAGTGCCTGGCCTCCTATTCCTATACTTGGATCATCTCCATTATAATTTATTTCAAAACAAACAAATCTTTCATGTTGAGGGCCAATCTGATTACCATGGGGATAAGGAGCTTGTCCATTATATCCCAAATTTTTCCCTACCCAATACATCTTTCCTTCCTTAATACAAACATCTATAACACTGCTGCGATTTTAGCAGGCAGAACTAACATATGGGTGTGTTACAAACACAGATTCTACCTTGTCCTTAATCCACACAGAGTGATTGCAATAATCACAAAAGTTGAAATTGCTGGGACTTGGGTTTGGCCTTGTTTGCTTTTTCATTGCCAAAACTCTGTCCAGTGTGGCTCTGTGGCTGTGGCCAACTGCCCAGGGTACCAGAATGATCACAGTGAAAATAATCCTTAGGAAATCTACCTTTCTACCTTTCTCAAGGCCCCTTGGGTTGCAACCAAGGGCCGAGATGCCAGTCTTCTCGGTAGCAAAGGCAATATCCCGGGATCTAGTCACTGGTGCTTTTAGTTTCCTTGTTACCCATAGCCCTACAGAGTTGGCTTGTCTCCTTTTAAATGCCATTTCCCAGTTCTAGCTGGCTAAGAAGCAATAATTAAAACAAAAAGAACAGGGAAAAGATTAGGCCGGAATACCATAAACCTCTATTTTTCAAAATTTCAGGGATGTGCCAACCACAATAAGATTTTCTAATTATTTTCTGCTTCAAGGGCGGGGAGTTTATTAAATCGCCGTCTCCAATAGGCAAACTCGCAGCACCAATATGCCACTGCAATGTGCCTATTATGTGGTATATAGATTTCTTCTCCACAACAACTATCAATTATGAGACACTTGTCTATAATATTATGAGTTGCTCCTTCTCTTATTTGTGCTATAGCCAATATAGCAAAAACCAATTGATCTAAGTTCTGTATTAATCTAATTGCTGCTGAAAGGGTCCCATCTCCCAGTCTCAAAGGTATCTCAAAAAATCACTAGCAATGTGTTCTATAATTAGCTGACTAAATACATAACCATAACAAAGCAAGCAAATGAATTGTCTCTCCTTTTCTCCCCTCTTACTCTCCTAATTACTCTCCACCATGAGTTAAAGAAAAGTGTGCAAACAATACATATCCATGGATGACATCCTAAACCATGTTTACCGCACTCCCAACATTTTACTTGTTTCTGAGCTCTTTTAACAACAGGTGTTATCAATCTCAGTTTCTGGAATTGCAATTTTGTAATCAGTTCTAATAATGTTGCTGGTGGGTGATCCTGGAGGAGATCTTTGATCCTTTTAGGCCGTTCTCACAGATTCAGAAAGTCTTTTATTCTTTTTCCACCGGTGTTCTTCTGCCTCCGAGCTCAAAGGAATTGCGGTCCGCAGCCACTCCAGGATGCTTAGTTCCTTCTTAATAAATTAGGGTTAATATAAATCAACTTAAATCCCACCATATCATCACATTCTTGGAATTTCATGTTCCAACAATATTTCCTTTTATTAGTAAAAACAGGTGGGTCCTGCACCTTTCAAGGTAGGGCAAGAAATTTATAAGTGCCCTTTCTTGTGGTGGGAAAAATGCACAGGTCTTGTGTTCCTAAAAATAGATCCTGACATCCACTCTTTGTTTTTCCCTGCAGATTTTTCTGTATTCAAAGCTGCCTGCATTTCTTGAACTGCTGCCACCAAAATTCTGGCATCTGCTTTCTGCTTTTCCTCATCTCCTTTCACATACACCTTTGTGCTCCTCTCAGTAACTTCTGAAGTCCCCTGTCCTGCCAGTCTTCTAATTTTTCCAGCTTTTTTCTGATGTCACTGCAAGATCTGGTCACAAACCGAATTTTTAACAGAGCCTGCCCTACTGCAGTATCAGTATCTATACCTGAATATAATTGCAAGTCTCTTTTTAATCTTTTAACCATTCTGCCAGCGACTCCTTTTTTTTTTTTTTTTTGATGCTCACTCAAAACTTTTCCTATATTATGTCCTTTAGGCACTGCCCTCTGAATTTCTTGATTTTCTTCCCTTCAGGATTCCCATTAATCCCAAAACCATATTATCATCCCCAGTGGGCTGTCCTGAGGAATGCTTCCCCCCTGAGAACCCCCCCTCACGGTTCCCAGATACCTCAAACCACTGCGAATTTTTCCTACAATCCGCATCCCCTGGGTCAAGGAACTTACTGTTTCCCTGACCCATTTCTGGCAGCAACAAACTAAGAAATCCCCGGTACCAGGAGAGTCTTAGTTACCCACACTCACCCCATGGCTAAACTCCTCACTTATTACTCTGTCACACTGCCTTTTCAATCTACTTGTTCCACTCCTATGTCTCCCTCTGCAATCTACTTGTTCCACTCCTCTCTCCCTCTTTCTCAATCTATTAGCCCAGTCCTCTCACCATCTAATCACATACTAAATTGCCTGCTACCAACCCCTCCAAGGAACTTGAACCTATTAATTCACTCTCTCAGTCTCCCTACTGAGTCAATCCCTCCTGCCCAAGGACCTTCCCACAGGTGCCTAAGCCAGGGATCCCCTCCTTCCCCCTGGGTCAAACCCTCCCGGGGTCCCCACTCATTCACTTTTCACTCACTTCCCTCCTTTTCCGGCCGGTCTCCTCGCGGAGAACGTGAAAACGCGGTACTGGGAGGTCCCAATCACTTCGGGGGTCCGGGACTGCCCAGCCCCCGTCTCAGACACTCCACACACACTCACACACACATACAGCCACCCCCCGACCCAAAATCTCGTGATACTCACAGCCTCCTTTTCTCATGAGGGTCTTCGTGCACAAAGCAGTTTTCTATGGGTACTCTCTCTCCTATAAGCCAGCACTCTGATGGGAGCCTCTCCTGCGCACTTCCAATAACTAATTTGCTTATGCATTATTGTAAAAAGAACTCTCTTTTCCCAAGGGAGAGTGGTGTAGCCTTGGGACCACTTAAAAGTCTGGTGGGGAGCTCCTTCCCAGAAGCTATCCACCTCCCCGGAGTTAAAAGAGTTCCTGGGTTTCGGGACCAAAATTGTTATGTTTGCCCAATTATCCCATAAAAAACCCAAACAATATTTAAGGTAGCAGCAATTTTAATTGAATAGTTTAGAAAATATATATAAAGAGAGATAATTTGGTTCAAATAATAGCGCATAAGCAAAAACAACCGCGGGGTACGGAGTGCAGGGTTCAATGACCCTTGCCACTTCACGTACAAGCTTGCCAAGTGAAAGTCACCCCTTATATGCCATGTGTCAATTCCATCTCCTCCTATTTTTGGTTTGTCACTTTTCTGTCTCCGCCTTCATTACCACCCTTATCACGCATGCGCCACCGCTTGGTTTGGTGGTCGCACAAGTCTTTGGGAGTCGTCATTGATGAAGGCCCTGTAGTCTTCTTCCTTGTTCTTTAATTCACCTTTGGGTTACACATGCGCACCAAGCCAGTACAATGTAAGCCAAGACTAACATATCACTGCATCTACATATCAAGGTAATAAATCCCTTATAATTAGCATTTTCTTGGACCCAACCAGGTTCTTTGGTCATTTTTAGCAACTGTATCTTCAGCTTCTTTCCTGTGGTCCTTGAAAACATATGCTGAGAAGGGGGCGGGGGGTGGGTGGAGCCCCTCCTTTCCCTCTCTTTTTTGGCATTACAACTTTTTAACATATTTTATTATTTCCAGATATTAGTTATTGTATCAATATTGATTACTGTTTCAATTTTTATCAGCACAAATCATATCTGTTTACCACAGGAAGGAGCAGCAGAACAGGGGCTGATCCATTCCCAGTGCGCTGCACAGCCCAGGGCAGCGTCCCAGAGCGTCCTGATGGAGCTGCCAACAACATCCCCCCTCTGCAGCCCTCGCTTCTCCCCGCAGCTCACACAGGAGCCCTGTCCCGTTCCTCGGCTGTTCGAACGGCCTGGAAAGGCTCTGGATAGCCTTGGGGCAGGCCACGCTCCAAAGGACAAAAGGATTCTTCATGTTTTTCAGTTCTTCAGTGTTGTTTATTAATTCTTATCTACAATATTTTCTCCCGGCCCGACAGAGGTCCGCACAGCAAGTCAGCCATGAGCACACTGACTGCCCTCAGGGCGGTCACTTATCTTTATACCAAAAACTACGTGTAAGATATTTACCTTTTCTCCCCAATACCTTTCACCCTTATTGACAAGTGCACATTCAGTAAGAACCAATCTCAAAGTGCCACCATCACCATCGAAGATGGATGACAAGAAGAAGAAGAAGAAGGACAGGACATACCCTAATTTCTCCATCTTGTCCCCTAGAACCCCCCTGTACCGAGATTCTAAAGCCTGTGTTTTCACTCCATAATTAATCTATCCCTTCATCATTTATCCCCGTGTGATCCTCCCATCCTCATACAGGTGTTGCTTCCTGTGCAGGAGCAAAGTCTAACCACCAAACACTTCTGGCAACGTTCCAGGACTTCCAAGCCCCCCAAGGGTTGTCTCGGTGACTCTGCACATCAGGCATGTTGTGCTGAGTTCCCACAGTGCCCCATCCTTGCAGGCACAGACACGACAGCACTGGCTCAGAAGCCCCTGTTTGCATTGCACAGAGCAGGGGGAGCACCCCCATGCTGTTGGTGTGGGGACATGAACCTGAGGGAGCACAAATGCCATCAGCCCCTGGGGCCAGCAAGGGCTGGGGGACACCAGGTAAACCACTCAGCTTTGTCCTGGCCTCTGCAGTCAGCCAGAAAGTTTGTTCCCATCAGCTGGGACTTTCCTGTCCCACTGCAGATGCTGTTGCTCAGAGCCAGGGCTGCTTGGGAGCCACTCCCAAACTGCCCTCAACATTTCCTTTGTTTCACCTTTGTTTTCTTTGCTCTGTATGGTACAAATTCCTTCCCATTGCCCACCCCTGTTCCCTGCCCTGCAAACAGCCCATCCCTGTTTGCCCTTTCCTCTCTGGCCGCACTCCCCATTGCAGTTCCTGACTTGGCCCCATGGGAATGTCCCTTGGGCAGCAGGATCATCCTACAAGTGCTGCAGGAATTGTCTGCAGGCTCCTGTAGTGCCTGGTGCTGCTCCCTTGCCAGAGGCACCCCAGGCCAGGGGGCCACATCTGGGCTGCTGTGTCTGGCTCTGGGGCTCCCTGTTCTGGGCAGTGAGGAGGAGCTGCAGAGGCTCTGCAGGACTGACAGGATGGGCTCTGGGGCTGGCAGGAGAAGCTGAGGGACCTGGGCTGCTGGAGCTTCTGAAGAGGAGTCCCAGGGCTCATCCTGCAACTGCTCCAAGGGTGCTTTCAGAGAATCACAGAATCAGCAAGGTTGGAAAAGACCTTGGAGATCATCAAGTCCAACCTGTGCCCTGACACTGCCTTGTCTCCCCTGAGCCTCCTCATCTCCAGGATAAACAGCCCCAGCTCCCTCAGCCACTCCTCACAGGACTTGTGTTCCAGACCCCTCCCCAGCCTTGTTGCCCTTCTCTGGACACGCTCCAGCCCCTCCATGTCCTTCCTAAATTGGGGGACCCAGAACTACAAACAGCGCTCGAGGTGCTGCCCAAGAATGCCGAGCACAGGGGAAGAATCCCTGCCCTGCTCCTGCTGGCCACACCATTCCTGATCCATACGGGTGCCAGGGGTTGGATGAGGGAAATGCTGGGGAGGGGGGACAAAGTGATATTGTTTGTCAGCCTTGATTTTCATATCTGTTCAGACTGAATTTGAAGGTGCTGGCGGTCAGTATCAATTAGACATTGCTGATATCAATCTATAAACAGGAAACAAAAGCAGCCAAAACAATTCTGTCTTTTTTGAGTTTTTGAGGGTTCCCAGGATGAGGTGAGAGATGAGAATCTGACTCTACGTTCTCAGAAGGCTGATAAATTATATTCTATTCTATTCTACTATGTTATGTTATGTTATGTTATGTTATGTTATGTTACGTTGCGTTGCGCTATACTGAAAGTATACTAAAGAATAAGAAAGGATACAGAGAGAAGGCTTAAAAAGAATTATAATGAAAACTTGTGAAAACTTGTGACTGACTCCTCAGAGTCCGACAGAGCTGATGGTGATTGTTCATTAAGTAAAAACAATTCACAGGAAACCAATCAAATATGCACCTGTTGTTAAACAATCTCCAGACCACATTCCAAAGCAGCAAACACAGGAGAAGCAATCAGATAATTATTTGTTTTCATTCTTTTCTGATGCTTCTCAGCTTCCCAGGGGAAGAAATCCTGACAAAGGGATTTTTCAGAAAATATGACAGTGGAATGTCTGCATTGTTTTCAAAATACTATATTCACTTTTAATACATTTCTGAAATGTTCCTAATTAACCACAGAAGAATTGAAAATTTAAGATATTCCAGGGCCTTTTGAACAAATGCTTATGAGCCTTTTTCACTGAATTCCTGAACTGTAGAGCTCAAGAAAGAAGAGGCCTCTGGAGTAATAAAATTCATCAGCAACATCCAAGAGGCTGACGATCCATCCCCATGACAGCAGCAATGAACAGAAATGGGCACAGCTTTGTGGCTGCCCCAGCTTTGGCATGGGCCCTGGGCCTGGAGCAGGAGCAGCTCTTGAGGGCCCCAAGGCCAGGGCTCTTGTGCTGCCCTGGGCAGATGGGATGGCAGCAGGGGCTGCAGAGCTCTCAGCACCTCAGCTCGAGGGGAGCTGGGGAGAGGCCCTTGGTGCTGCCCAGAGCTCAGGGCAGCTGGCAGAACTTGCAGGGAGCTGGGCTGGGCTCCGAGAACCTGGCCCAGAAACCATCAGTATCCATCTCAGCCTGGCTGAGCGTGCAGGGGCCAAGAAGAGCAGCCAGGGTGTGCACATTCTCTGTGTGGGAGCTGAGCTTGTGAGCCCTTGAGCCTTCCCAAGTGCTGGGGCTGCACCTCCAGCTTGAGAGGAGATGGGACAGATGGGAGCAGACACAAATAATTCCTGCTGGATTTTTTATTGTGTTTGCTTATACAGGTGACCTGGATCCATTAACAGAGGAGGAGTTTTGTGCCAGATACCATTGGTAGAGTGGTAAGAATAATATTTTTTAGCTGAAAATAATATTTCATGTATAATACACAATGAGAAAAAACCCCCACATATGATTAGAAGAGCATCTGAGTTTTTCAGAGGAACAGAGACTCATTGATGTTCCAACAGTCAAACCTGTTCAAATACTTTCCTCAGGGCTTCCATGAGATGAGAGGTGACCACCAGAGGCCAAGGCCAGCCAGAGCTCTCTGTCCTGGCAGGTTTTGTCTGGGACAACCCTTGCATATAGGGAATTTTTCAGAGGGAGTATCAATTTTAGCTGTGGGCACCTGGAATGACGGACGGTTCTTCTTCATAGGAAGGAAAGCAGGGAGCCCCAGTTCTCCAGGGGCTGATAAGAGGCAACCCTCAACATTCCAAGATCAGCTGGACCTGTCAGGTGGCCCCTGGCAGGCCAAGCCAGCAAGATCTGTTCCATGTTCTCTTGGTTTCACAGTGATCTGCAGTGTCCCAATGTTCTCCTTGCTTCTCAAGTGTCACAATGGCCCCGTGCTTCCATGGGGCCCCGCAGTGTCACAATGGTCTCCATGATTCCATGGGGCCTTGCAATGCCACAATGATCTCCATGGATCCACGGTGCCTCTCAGGATCACAGCGGCCCTTTGGTTCCACGAGGCCCTGAAATGCAGCAATGGCCTCTTGGTTCCACAAAGCCCTGCTGCTTCACACTGGCCCTGTGGGACCATACGGCCCAACAGAGCCACAAAGATGTTGTTGGTTCCATGAGGCCCCACAGTGTCACCAATGTCTCCACAGAAAGGAAAGCACAGAGCCCCTGTGTTTGAGGGGCTGATGAACTGCAGTCACCAGAGGCCAAGGCCAGGCCTGTCTGTCTGTCCTGGCAAGTTTTTCCTGGAGCAATCCTTGGATATTTGAAGCTTTGAATGTTGAATCCCAATTTCAGCCCTTTTTGCCTGGAGGAGAAGGCCAGCTCTTTTCCATAGGAAGGAAAGCATGGAGCCCCTGTGTTTGGAAGGCAGATGAGAGCTGGCCCTAAGGAGGCCAAGGCCAGACAGACCGGTCTGTAATGGCACCTTTTGTTTAGGAGCAATCTTTGGATATAGGACTTTTGGAGGTGGAATCCCAATTTTGGCCATGGGCACCTGGAGAAGAAGGATGGTTCTTTTCCATGGGAAGGAAAGGGCCACAGTGTTTCAGGGCAGAACAGAGGTTACCACCAGAGGCCAAGGCCAGCTACAGCAGTCTGTCCTGGCAGCTTTTGTCTGAGTGAAACCCTTGCATATAGGGAATTTTGGAGGAAAAGTACTCATTTTGGCCAGGGGTGCCTGTGCAGGAGGAAGGGCTCTTTTCCATAGGAAGGAAAGCACTGAGCCTTACAGTGTTTGAAGGCAGGTGAGAGACAGCTCTCAGGAAGTAAAGGTCAGACAGACTTTTTGGTAATGGCAGCTTTATCTGGGAGCAATCCCTGGATATTGAGAATTTTGAAGGGGAAATCCCATTTTGGCCATGGATGTTTGAATGAGATGGACAGTTCTTTTCTATCTGAAGGAAAGTCCAGAGCCCCAGTGTCTCAGGGGTACAGGAGAAGAGACCCTCAACATACCAAGGGCAGTTCGACCAGTCAGGCCAAGCCAACCAGAGCTGTTACCCGTTCCCTTGGATCCATGGGGCCCTGCAGTGTCACAATGGTCTCTTGTTTCCATGGGGCCCTGCAGTGTCACAATGGTCTCTTGCTTCCATGAGGCCTTGCAGTGTCACTGGGGTCTCCTTGGTTCCATGGTGTCACAATGGACCCTTGGTTCCACGGAGATTCACAGTGTCAGAAGCGTGTCCTTGGTTCCATGAGGCCCTGCAAAGCCCCTTGATTCAGTGAGGCCTCCAAGTGTCATCATGGCCTCCAGGATTCCATGAGGCCCCACAATGTCACAATGGACTTTGGTCCCATAGGGTCCCATACTGTTCCATGAATCCTTAGTTCCATGGGGCCCTGTAGTGTCACAATGGACTCCTTGGTTCCATGGTGCCACACAGTGTGACAACTGCCCCTTGGCCTGCCAACACTCCATAGTGTCACAATGGTTCCTTGCTTCCATGAGGTCTTGTAGTGTCACAATGGCCCCTTGGTTCAGTGATGCCTTCGGTGTCACAATGGTCTCTGTGCTTCCCTAAGGCCTTGCAGTGTCACAACAGGCCATTGGTTTCACTGAGCCCCACAGTGTCACCGTGGTCCCCTTGGCTCCACAAGCCTCTGGAGTGTCACAATGGCCCTTTGGTTTCACAAGGCCTCAAAGTGTAAAAATGGCCTCCATGATTTCATAAGGCCTTGCTGTGTCACAATGGACCTTTGGTTCCATGATGCCCCGGTGTGTCACACCGGCCTCCTTGGTTCTGTTGGACCCTTCATCCCATGGAGACCCATGGTGTTCACTGGAGTCCCCTTGATTCCATGAGGCCCTGCCATGCTATAATGGCCCCTTGGTTCCAGTGGGTCCCAAAGTGTCAGAACAGTCTCCATTGTTCCATGAGGCCCCACAATGTCACTGTCATCCCCTTGATCCCACAGGGCCCCACAGTGGAACAATGGACTCTTGGTTCCATGAAGCTCCTGAGTCATAATGGTCTTCTTGGATCCGCAGTGTCACAGTGGCCCCTTGGCTCCGTGTGGCCACGCTATGTCACAATGGCTCATGGTTCCATGAGGCCACACAGTTTAACAACAGACCCTTAGTTTCTCGAGGCCTTGCTGTGTCACAATGGACTTCTGGTTCCATGAGCTCTCACACTGCCAGCAGCACTCTCCTTGGTTCTGCAGTGTCACTATGGCCCCTTTGTTCCAGGAGGTTCCATAGTAGAACACGGTCACCTTGGTTCCATGAGGTTCCACAGTGTCACAATGGATGCATGGTTCCACCAGGCCTTGCTGTGTCAGAATGGACCCTTTTTTCCAAGAGGTTTCTCAGGGTCACAATGGTCTCCTTGGAGCCGCAGTATCCCAATGGGCCATTGGTTCAATGTGGCCCCAATGTGCCAGAATGGATTTTGGTTCCATGGAGTTCTGCTGTGTCACCATGGACCCTTTGTTCCATGAGTTTGCACCGTGTCACAGCTGAGTCCTTGGTTCTGTGAGGCCTCGCCAACACCAAATCTCAAAAATATCAGAATAAGACTCATTAACACTAATTTGCATATTGCCTCCACTTGAGGCGTGACGACCTGATTCGGGAATGGCACGGCGACAATCTCCCTTCCGCTCAGGCCATGCAGACACCAATGTGGTTGTCCAGGTTTAGAGCAACTTTGGGGAAGAATTCCCCAAAGGAGCTCCAGTGGGAAAAAAGCAGATCCAATCGGCCCCTCCCCCCAACTGGTCTGGGAGGGAAAAAAATACGAGACGATTGGGGATAAAAGCATCATATAGTCAACGCAGGACATTCCACGCCTTATCCCCATATTGTCTACTTACTGCTAACACTAATATAAATTCTAACTCTACAAGTACAAACATGATACATCCATTATACAAGTATACACAGACAATGGTAATAACATTCAGCAAACAGTGATATTTATACAGTTTTTATCCAACAATCAGATCTCCCTGAGGTACACATCGTGTTCTTCCATCTTTTTGCATTACCACCATGTGCCTGAGCAAAACAACCCCACAAATGGATTTGTCTGTATTCGAGGCAGGATTGATCCAAACTGTCTTCCCTAATAAACCTCTGACATGTTCCACTGGGACTTTGTCTCCTCTCTGCAAAGGCTCAGATTGGGCAGAGCGCACTCGGTTAGTAGAGCCTCTGGTGTTAACTAACCAGGTGGCTTTTGCCAGATGCTGCTCCCAGTTCTTGAAAGATC
Organism: Melozone crissalis; assembly: GCF_028551555.1. Lineage (NCBI taxonomy): Eukaryota > Metazoa > Chordata > Aves > Passeriformes > Passerellidae > Melozone > Melozone crissalis. Next base: position 788,797 of record NW_026535981.1, read on the forward strand.
CCCCACCTAATGCTTTCAATGTGGTTTTTAACAGTCCATTGTACCTCTCCACTTTGCCTGCAGCTTGTGCATGGTAGGGGATGTGGTACACCCACTCAATGCCATGTTCCCTAGCCCAGGTGTTGATAAGGTTGTTCTTGAAAAGAGTCCCATTGTCTGACTCAATCCTCTCAGGAGTACCATGTCTCCACAGAACTTGCTTTTCAAGGCCCAGGATGGTGTTCCGGGCTGTAGCATGAGACACAGGGTAGGTTTCCAACCATCCAGTGGTGGCTTCCACCATGGTCAGCACGTAGCATTTGCTCTGGCGTGTCTGGGGCAGTGTGATGTAGTCAATCTGCCAGGCCTCCCCATACTTGTACTTGGACCACCGCCCACCGTACCAAAGGGGCTTCACTCGCTTGGCCTGCTTGATGGCAGCACACGTCTCGTATATCTCAGTCATGGATAACCTGAGAAATACTGCGCATGGTTAGATCCACCCCTCGGTCTTGTGCCCACTTATAGGTGGCATCTCTGCCCTGATGGCCTGAGGCATCATGGGCCCATTGAGCTAGGAATAACTCTCCCTTATGTTCCCAATCTAGGTCTATTTTGGACACCTCTATCTTTGCAGCCTGGTCTACTTGCTCATTGATTTGGTGCTCCTCATTAGCTCTACTCTTGGGTACATGGGCATTTACATGGCGGACCTTCACAGGCAGTTTCCCTACCCTGGTAGCAATGTCTTTCCACTCATCAGCAGCCCAGATCGGTTTTCCCCTACGCTGCCAGTTGGCCTCTTTCCACCTCTCCAGCCAGCCCCACAGAGCATTGGCTACCATCCATGAATCAGTATAAAGGTAGAGCTTTGGCCACTTCTCTCTCTCAGCAATGTCCAGGGCCAATTGAACAGCTTTGAGTTCCGCAAGTTGGCTTGATCCACCTTCTCCTTCAGTGGCCTCTGCCACCTGTCGTGTGGGGCTCCATATGGCTGCTTTCCACTTCCGGTTCATTCCCACAATGCGGCACGAACCATCAGTAAAAAGAGTGTATCGTGTATCTTCTGCTGGCAGTTGGTTGTATGGTGGAGCTTCTTCAGCCCGTGTCACTTCTTGTTCCCCTTCATCAGAGAGACCAAAGTTTTCACCTTCCGGCCAGTTTGTAATTACTTCCAGAATCCCAGGGCGATTCAGTTTTTTCCGTGCATTTCCCACTTCTAGTACTGGTAGCAACAGCCATGGGTTTAGATGCTGGCTTAGGCTCACTGTCTGGTCTGGCTGCTGGCTTCGAGCCTGGGCTGTTCGCTACAGCTTGAGTGACTGGGATAGCTGATTTATCTCCCTGCCCCCCTCCCTCTGTCTGCTGCCCTACACTATCTAACAAAGTGTGATAAGCATAGGCCAGGGCCCAGCTTATTGCAATTAGCCTTTTCTCCTTAGAATCATCATGGCACTTCTCTTTTAGGTATTTCCCCACTTCTGCTGCGTTCTGAATTTGTTCCCGTGGAAAATCCCAGTCTACAGGATCAGAAAATTCCTTCAGGGTTTGGCCTATATTTTCCCATTCTCCACACCACTCAGGATTTTTCACGCCTGCATCTGCTTCTGGGTCAGGGGTCTCACCAGCTCCTCTGGATATCTCAGCCCTCATTCTAGAGAACCTGCAGACCATATAGAGGAAGCTTAGCAGATTAAATACCAGAAAGATGGTCTCTTTAGCATTCAGCGGAAACTGAACATTCTCAAAAAGTGACATAACCGATCCAAAGGAGAAGAGGGAAAGGGAAGGCTGGAAAGTCTCATTCTTGGCTCCTCCTCTAGCAGACTGAGTGTAATTACTAATAAATTCCCAAAACGTACTACTGGAATTGGGATGCAGGATAGGATGAAGAAACCATAAACCATACATATCGTAAACAGAGGCCAGTATCTTTGTAAATGCTTTATAAATCATTATCACCAAGGCTAGCACAACAGCTATTCCAATCCGTAGCCCTCTACCGTAAAAATTACTTGTTAAGGACAATAATCCTAATGATCAGAAAGGTATTGAAACCTCAAAAAGGTCTAGAGCCCAGAGTCACACGGAGGCTTTCACAACCAGAGACGTCAGGGGTCCAAGCATCATGGCTACTAACTGCTTTAACAACAACAAACACACAATTAATAGGGCTTTTTTCCACCTTTTCCGGCCCCGCATTGGGCGCCAATTCATGTATTTGTCCAGGTTTAGAGCAGCTTTGGGGAAGAATTCCCCAAAGGAGCTCCAGTGGAAAAAAAAGCAGATCCAATCGGCCCCTCCCCCCAACTGGTCCGGGAGGGAAAAAAATACCTCCTTGGAGAAAAGTGGAAAAAACCTGTTTATTAAACAATAAAACCAAAACAATATCAAACAATGAGATCCCTTGCCACTCTAAAAGAGATGACAAACTGAGAAAACCCCGGGTTGAAGCTCAGCTCACTCAGTCTCTGATCAGTCCCTCCAGTGCTGGAATTGTCACAGGCCAGGCCTGGCCTGGTGGGCCACAGCTGCAGCTGCCGGTGCTCTCCTGGGTGTTCAGTCCAGAGCAGTTTCAAGAGGTCCAAAGAAAAAGGGAAAAAAACCAGTCCAGGGAACTTCTTTGCCTCAGCTATCTAAAAACTAACTAAAAATCAAAAGAAGAGCTCTCTGCCCTGCTGTCTGTCCGCAGACAACACAGTCAGGGGCAGGAATGTGGAGGAGTGAGTGCAGTGTCTGAAAACAAACTGCACACTTCTTTCTCTCCCCCCCTTCACTCTCTGGAACACTCTTAAAAGTACAAAACTTATTATTATTCAACATAAAAAGAATGAGATGACTGGGGATAAAAGCATGGTATAGTCAACCCAGGACAGTGGTAGATGGCAAATGGCGTTTATTAACAGTGACACGGGGTTATATAACGGCGGTTAACGGTCAACAAAACGGGGGGCTACGTAACTTTAACAGTAAAGGGGAGGGGTTCTGTCTACCCATAACTTCGCGAGATCTTCCCATCGGTCCCTAATCTCCCAGATTTGCCTCCCCCCCTTTATGATTAATTAAAACCACAGAAAGTGTAAAGGTTATAAAAATGCAAAGGCTATCAAACTGATACATGGCAAAAGTGACAACTGGTAAAAAAAAATACAACATGTCTGCAACTAATGTGCTTCAAAGCAACTGTTGGTGGTCAACAAATAAAATGCTAACTTTTTCTAACTGGTTTTTAACAAACAATACTAACTTGTTTAAAATGCAAGGTCTAAAAATCAATGTGAGGAGTATCGTAGCAACTGGGCCTAATAAGGAGGAAACAAGGGTGGTCAGCTATGGGGACTAGTCAAACTATGACTCAAACTATCTTTGCTGGGCTTTTCTCTCAGTCTTTCTCTGTGCTAGCCTTTCTTTCAATTTGCCTATGGAGTCTCTTGCGACTTCAGTATGGTCTGCTTATAAACAACATTGTTCTTTCAAGGCAGCACACAGGCTTCTTTGTTGCATGAACAGGAGGTTCAATTCTTGTCTCTTCTGCAGGACGGTCACAAGTTTTTGCAGCTCTTGTTGTGTTGGTACTTTTGTAGAGGCTTTTCTTTGTTGATGTTTGGGATGTAGAATGCAACTGGAGGAGCATCATCTGGATGGAGGAGGAAGCTGAAGAAACAGTTTTTGAGATCAATGATCACAAGTGGCTAATCATTGAGAGTGAAGGAAGTCTTTGCTGAAGCAGTTCTATGTCCTCAATGACTTCATTGATCTTCTTGAGGTTGTGCAGCAGTCTCTATGAGCCTGAAGTTTTCTCCTGAATGACGAACACTGGAGAATTCTATGGACGTGGTCTCTAGAGGGAAAGTCTTGCTGATCAAACACTAGCATGACTTGTTCTGCTGCATGTGGTGGCAAAGCGATAGCTTTGGCTACTGGGGTGTTCTCTGGAACAGTCAGTAGTGGTTGAAGAGCTTTGGCTAAGTCTGTCAGCTCTTCATTCTGATTTGCTGAAACAATCGAAGGACAAATGATAAGTCTAAGGATGTTGCTTCTGTCTTTACTAATTATTAAAAAGTCTTGTCTCTTGGGCGAAGTTCTAGCGACATTAGTAAGTATCACTGCGTGGCTGTCATCTATGAAGCAATGTAAAGTCTACAATCTTCTGTGGGTGAAGCACAAGGGTTGGAATCTCTGTGCAGTCCACATCTGTGCTTATTTTTTTTTTTTTATCTGCTTGTGGAATGAATGATCAGCATTTTCTTGCCCATGCTTCTTGTCAGCATTCTCATGCGCTTGATCAAGTTTCACATTATTTACTGAGGTCTACCTGGACTTTTGTACCTTCTAAAAAACAAACAAATCCACGTCCCCACAGGGACTGGAGGATTATCTCAAAATCTTGGAGGTAAAGAATGGGTCCTGATGTGAAAATAAAACATTGGTCTGTTCTGTTTCAGTCTCTATGCAATATTGCATAGGGAAATGTAAGATAACAACAATTAGAAATCAATCCGATAATACACATAACTAATAACACATCTGAAATAATACAATTATCAGTCACTACAACACTGAACTGTCATCCCAGAGTCTGCAACAGCTGATGAACCTTAAAACAAAAGAGAACTGGAGAACTCATGTCTAGATTCATGTTTCTCCAAACTCCCTTTGAAATCAGGCTCAGCTATCATATATGGTCAAATTGCCAAGCCAAAAGAACTTGAATACTTTTTGATGCAGAAAACATCTGGACTGATTGTCAATCATTCTATTCAAGTAGAGCTAGAACTTGGCCAGAGTTCAAACTCTAATTGATGGACATTACTTAATATATTTTAAAACAAGACTCTTAAAAACAGCAGTTATGAATAGGAAACCTAACAATTAAAGATCAATCAAACTATTAAAGAATTGAATCTCTCCAAAACTTCTGTCAGGAGAGAAATTCTTCAAACACAGCAAACCTCTTGAATTCTCGGCTGAGGTACTGTATAATAACAGAAGAAATAATAACTGAAGAAAACCATGAAACTGGCAATCTGGATTTAAAGAAACCTAAAAAACATGAGTAGTTAAGAAACAAAAAGACAAGATTCTGAGGAGACACATGTGTTGTAGATGATCACACAAAGAGATAGTGAAACACATGAAAGCTGGCTGTTGGGGTTGGCTGCGTGCCCGCTGCCGCGGGACCGGAGCAGGGCCGGTACCTCGGGCACCCTCTGCACCTCGACCATGCCCCGTCTCTGCCTGTGCCGTCACGGGAGTGCAGGCGCTTCCGCCCTGACCACGCCTCCCCTGCACTCGTCTCGGCGCAGGCGCGGTCTCGGGAACGTCCTCTCTGCCTGTGACCGACACCGGTGCTGTCCCAATCCCGATCTGGCTCTGTCCGCGCTTGGCGGTGTCCATGCTGCGTCTGAGAACTGGGGAAAAACCCTCCCCTCTTTCCTGCCTGCGTGTGTCTGCGGTGTCCTGCAAATCTTCTCTGTTTCCGCTGACCACGTCCACATCCCTCCACCCTGGAGTTCGCCACCCTGTGGCGCGGAAGGCGGAGGCTCTGCCCAGGCTCCCTCAGGCTCCGAGTTAATGGCGGTGCCTCGCGCCTCCGAGTTAACGGTGGTGCCTCGCGCTTCCTCTAACAGCCCTTCCCAAAATGACTGCGCCTGCTCTTTTCCATCAGCCGGCGCGCCTGGGCTTGGGAGCTGCGAAGAGCGTCCCCGCGGCTGTGAATCCCTGCACTCAGCAAAATTGCAATCACCCACAGTCTGCGTAGCCGCCCCAGCACCCAGCCAGGGCACCACCAGCCAACAGTCCTGCGCGACTTTCCATGTTTCTTGCTCCTGCCATGTTTTCCGTAGAGCCCACACGACTCTCCCCCATAATTTGAGATTCTGCCCTGAGCCTGAGGATATGGCCTCCTCGGCTAGGGCCTTGGTACACCTATACCACATTTCTGTGTGGAGAATATCCACCGGCTGCCCAATAACCTCAATCTGCAGCAGCCTCAATACTACGAGGGCAAAATCCCCTGGCTTGCAGTCAATACCCCACTGCCTGTGAACCTGAAAAATGACCTTCGCGAGGGCCTCCCTTCCTCTCGCTGGTCCGGGAGTATCCTCCCCGCTGCGCTGGGCCAGCTGCTGCAGCCGCCGTTCACCCAACCAGGTGATCCTCGTCCCCCGGGCAGTGTTCCAGGTTTTGGCACCACTTTGTTGCCTCTGCTTGAGGTGTGACCTGATTCGGGAATGGCACAGCGACAATCCCCCTGCCGCTCGGGCCACGTACTCGCAGACACCAATGTGGTGGACAGCATATGGCATTTATTAACAGTTACACGGGGTTATATATAACGGGGGTTAACAGCAAACAAAACGGGGGTCTAGGAAAATTTAACAGTAAAGGGGAGGGGTTCTGTCTACCCATAACATCGCGAGATCTTCCGATCGGTCCCTAATCTCCCACATTTGCAGTTTAAGAGGGCATCATTTATTCAGGCCTGAGGTCTAGCAAGGGATAACTCCTAACATTATGTGAACATGTAATTCTACCAATGTCACCAAATGTGTATTACAATTTATCCATTACCGTAAAACCCACCCCACGTTCCCAGATTTAGTCCTTTTTTCTATCACTGCATTCTTGAGCCAGATGTCTTCTTGTCTTCCAACCATTCCTGCTGGGAAGGCAGCCCCTGCATGCCTTGTTCCTGTGCTAAAAGCTCACAGGCACAGCAAAAATTAATTAACCCTTTTGATAGTGAGCCAAAGGCTTTGTGTGGGCAGGCAGAGGGAGGCAGGAGGCAGAGCTGTCAGCAAAGGAAGGGCCCAGGCAGGTGGGGCAGCCAGGGGATGCCGACAGCCTGCAGGGACAGAGGCACAGGGCAGGGACTCCGTGGGACAGCCTGGGCTGCACAGGGCACAGGGATGGGCAGCAGCTGCAAGACAGCCCTGCCAGAGCCACCTTGGGCAGCACTTTGGCCATGGCTGCTGGTCCTGGGGCCAGGAGGGGACAAGTGACCCTTGCAGGCCTGGGGCCTCATGGCCTCCTTGTCCCTGCTCAGCAGCCTGGCAGGGGCCGCCCCATGCTCCTGCCCCAGGCATTGAACATCCCGACATGCCAGTGCCCATCTCGGGAAGAGCCCTGAGCAAGGAGGGAGGGACAGGATCTGCCTGGCCAGGGGCTGGGGCTCAGGCCTTGGCCCTTTGCATTCCTCAAACACATCCAGGTTTTCTCAGCACCAGAGACACCTTTCCCTTGCTTGTTCCCACCAGATATCACTGCCTCCAGTGTTCTGCTCTGCCTGGAGAACTTTCTCAGTTTTGTCCCTCAGTGGGACCCATTAAAACTTGTAGAAACTTTGGAGTTTAAATTTAATTTTTAGTTCCTGAGAAGTTCTTTGAACACTCTCTGGGACTGAGTCTTATGTAAACAGCAGCAAAGCCCTGAGAGGGTCATTAAAGTCCTTGTGCTGTGTCTGTGCTGCTGAGCTGGGCTGGGCTTCTGCCACAGGAGCTCTTGGAAACCAAGAAGAACACAAAAAGTCATTTCTCCTGATGAGCAGCTTTTCTCTCAGTCCAGCAGGGCTGAGGGCACTGCTTGCAGGTACCTGAGAGCAGTGAAGCAGAGAGAGACTTAAAGGAACTGGAAGGACAATTTTGAGCTCATTCATGGAGAAATCTTCCCAGTTTTTGACACAGTCAGTTTCTGGCTGCAGGGATCTCCTAAAGCTGGAGATGGCAGGACTGATGTGACTGCAAGGATGGCTCTGCTGCCCTTTCTGCTTTGGGGGAGGATGTGCTGCAGAGCGGGGTTGCCCTGGGCACCGTCAGAGGAACAGGGCAGGACGGCTCCTGCTGCCAGGGACGGCTGCAGGGGGTGAAGCTGGGGCTGCAGCCAGGGCTGCCCAGGGCTGTCCTGCAGAGCAGCTCCTGCAGCCCTCAGGGCTCTTGGCCAGCCCAGGGCATGTGCCACCTGCCAGGGGCAGCTCTCAGCCTGCCTGGCAGCTCCCCATGGATGCTGCAGGTGAGCTGTGGGTGCACGGAGTGACTCCTGCCATGGCAGGTCCTGCTGCTGTGGAAAGGGTGCTGTGCGGGCCAGGGCTGCTCAGAGCTCCAGCTCATGCCCAGCTCATTCCTGAGGGGACTTTTCATTGGGTCATTCAGGGCAGGGGTTTCCTGCTTGGGTCTCTGCTTTCCTGAATCTGTGCTCCCACTTTTCCCTGGCTCAGCTTGGTGGCAATGGAAACTCAGCTGTGCAGGGCAGAGCAGGGGCTGAGGCTCTTCAGCCATCACACTGAGTTTTCCTGGGAACCTCAGCAAGAGCCCACACCTGCCCAGCCTCCAGATCCATGCAGCATCCCCTTCCCTGGTGCCCAGGCTGGGGGAGCTGTTCTTTAATCCCTGCAGGGCCGAGCAGCTGCAGGGCAGGGCTGGCCCAAGGGCTGGGCTGGGCTCTGGCAGCTCTGGCAGGGAAGGAGCCCGGGGCCACAGGAGCAGCTGGGGCTGGGGCAGCTCCAGCAGCAGAGCTGTGGGCAGGGAGGGAGTGAGGCAGTTCTGAGGGCAGCGCTGCTGCAGGGCAGATGTGGCACCTGCTGGGCCTGCCCTGCAGGCCAGACACTGCCCTGAGCAGCACAGCTCTTGTGTCCCCTCGCAGCCAGCACAGCCCTCAGCCCAGGGGCTCAGGGCCCTCAGTCCCTCCTGGGCTGGCAGAGGAGCCCCAGAGATGAAGGGCATCTCTGTGGCCATGTGCCCATTCCCTGTTGACCAGGGCCTGAGGGCCACTGTCCTGCCCTGCTGCTGCCTGGTAGGGGCTGGGCAGGGCTGGCCAGCGAAAGGCTTTTCCTCAGGCCCAGCTCTTTCTCTTTCCTTGCCTTGCCCAGGTGCTGCTGGCATTGCTGAGGGGCTCTCTGCAGTGGCAGTTCCAGCTGCAGGGCCAGGCCCAGCCCTTGGGCTCCTCCTGTGCAGGCTGAGCACAGCAATGGGGTGTCCCAGCTCCCTGTGCCCGGGGAGCTCTGGGCAGGGCAGCCTGGGACCCTGGCAATGAGCCCACTCTCCTCAAGCAGTGCCATGGACAGGACCCTTGGTGTGTCCTCAGGATGCCATCCAAGCTTTCAGCTGCCTCCAGGGGACACTGGGGGACAGGAGTGTCCTTGGCCAGAGTGGGGCTGGGACTCTGAGAAAGGCTAAACCAGTTTGCTCTGCTGTGGGTCCTTCTGCTCTCAGTTGTGTCAGGCTGATTTCCAGGGGAACACAGGGACTGCTCTGGATCACAGAAAAGGGCAGCTGGGGACAGATAGAGTGACAGAGCAGCTCCCCTAGCCCTTCACTGAGTTTCAGCCACTGTTCTTGCCTTGCACGGCTCTCTCTGCTTTCCCTGGGCACAGCAGGAAACCCTCTCAAAATGCCTTTGGCCATCATCCTCCCTTAGTCCTGGGACAGGAGATGCTGCTGAGCTCCTCAGCCTCAGGAGCTGTTTGGGTTGATGGAATCCTACCCCAGGACTTGCCCCTGTCCCTATTCCATGACCCCACTGCTGCAGAGCAGAGCTTACCCCTTGGTGTCCATGGGCAGAGCCCCTGCTCATCACAGCAATGGGGCCAGATCCCAGCAAAACTCCAGGCACGGGGCTGAAGGAAGAGCTCTGAGAAAAGGAAAACTGGGGGGCACAGAGCAACAGGGGCAGGGCTGGGGGAAAGGGCTTGGACAGAGCTCAGCAAAGTCTGCCCTGACTTGTCACTGTCTCCCCTTTGAACAGCTCCCCATGACCCACTGTCTCTCAGCCGGTATCGGCATCAATTGTTGCAATAAAGGTGATGCATTGGTATGGCCCCAGATTTGCCAGGCTCCACAACATTTGCTCTGTGCACCTGACCTTGTTGGGGTCATTATCATGCTGTCCATCCCTCCCAAAGAGTACCTCCAATACTGCCACTTCTCTCAGCTGTTGGATCCCATCCTTAAGAGTCTTCCAGTGCATTCTATGGTGCTGCTCCTGCATTCTCTCCCTGTGAACAAACCTCTCTCTGACACTTACTAAAAGCCGCCCCCAGAGGGAAAAGGACCCTGGCTCCCTTACGAAAATCTGATTGATACCTGAGTGCTGGGTCAAGCCTCCCAAATTCCTTGCCTCACCACCATCCAGCTGGACACCTGTACCCATAAGATCCCAGACCCAGAGTAACCAGGTTGTATAAGCCTCACATCCCTGTCGTACAATGTCTGTGTGCAGATTACAGAGACTTTTGTATATCAGGGACTCAGTGATGATCTCAACCATTGGCTCCCCTGTGAGTTGTGAGGGTCCTCCATTCTTATCCTTGTCTGGGTGCTCTGATTTCATCTTAGACCTCCTCATTTCCACAAGGGCAACTGCTTCTGGCTGTGACTGCCTTTGCAGTTCAGCTGGAACCAGGACAGTTGTAACATCTGTGGGTTCCACTACTGCACTATTAGACTCTCCCTCTCTGAGGCAGGAGGAGGTTTTCTCACCAGCTGGGGAAGTGTATTCCTTCAGCATCTGGCCCATCTCACACATCTCCTTCACCAGACCCCCCACCCAATCTGCGTGGTTCATTTCTGAGGTGGGCTGTGGGGCATGGTCAGGCTCTGGGGTGTTGAGGATTTTTTGCAGGTTGAGGAGCTCTTGCTAGACAATGGCCATATTCAGCCGATGCACAATCCAGCCTGCTTGTACTAGTGGACAATGAACACGTTCACAAACAATGGATAATGGACATATTAAGAAATGGGGTCAGTATATCCTTGAGAAAGATACAAGAAGAAGAGTCATCAGGAATCAGCAAATTTGTCAGCAAGCTTGGGAAAGTGAGAAAAAAGAGAAAGCAATGGGTGGGCCAGACAACCACAGCAAGATGCACAAAAAATTAGATGATCTAATCAGCATTTTAATTTAGATGTGTAAACAGCTAGGATTAACCAATCATGTATTAGCTAGAGATGCGTGGGCAGTAGAAAATTATTATAAATCTAGTCTTTTTAGGGATAATAAATTTGGCTTCACTGGATCATACTGGTCGTGGTGTGATGTCCCTGAACCTCCACACCCCACAACTGGGCTCCTGGAAGTCTTCATCTATGTCACATTCCGTGGGTTTTTATTTACTCCTTATTTGTCCATCCTGTAGAAAAGGATTGGTGTCAGTGGGAAACTGACATTGCTTGTTTGAAGGGGAGCCCACCCATCCTGCCTGAGGATGATGAACTCCTCTGTTTTAAAGTCTCTTTTTGAGGGTCTCTTCTTGGGTCTTCTACAGGTTGGTTTTTTGTTTCCTCTCCTCCAGGCTGTCCTGGCCTGTGCTGGGAAAAGCCCAGTGCAGGGACATCTGTGCACCCTGTGATCCCAGGGTCCTGGGCATCTGCATGGGGATGGGCAACATAACAAAGGACTGTCTGGAGGCCTTTGGAAATGGGAATTTATGGACAGGTGGGACTGCTCAATCTGACTGCACCACGCCCTTACCTCTGGATCTCCTTCCTGCTTGGCAGGGTTCCATTTCCAGGGAGTGTGGGCAAGGACTGGCACTCACCTGCATGGAAAGGCTTCTGCCTTTTGTCCCTGTAGCTAAACCCAGGGTGAGATTCCTCTTTTAGTGCTCAAAGAAAGGAAAGGAAATCCCAGAAGGGATGTGCTCTGTCTTTGAAACCATTACCAACTGTGAGGAACACCCCTGCTAGAGTAGAACATGTCCCTGGTCAAAGGAGGTCACCCCTCTGACCAAACTGATCCCAGCCCAAAGGCCAGGCCTTCTGCTGTGCTCTGGAAGGGGTTCTGGAGGCAATGTGCTCAGGGGAGAGATCTCCACTGGCCTCACTTCTCTCAGGGATAACACATCCCATCCAAGGTTCCCAAGGATGGGCACAGGCAAGAGCAATGGGAGCCATGAGTCCACACTTACTTATGGACTCAAATTGACCTCCTTGGTCATGCTGCCATGAACTCCCTCTTTTGGGGCCATTAGGTTCACCTGAAAAGAAAAAGAAAAATGAACAAGAGGAAGCTTCACTATGATATTTCCCCTTAGGTTTTAAAAAATGCATTTAAGAGCTTTTTTGTGACACATAGATCCCTCAAAATATACTACTCAAACCTCTGATCTAGTCAGGGTTTTTTAATTTACTGATTTTCCTTTCCATCACTGTCCAAACAGAATACAGCTCTTTCCAAGATATTCAGTCCTTTCTTCTGGTCTCCCGTATCATTTTCTCTAGGTTCACTCTGCAATGCAAGGGAAAAGAGGGGCAAAATCTCTGTGGTGAGCAACATCTCAGCACTAGAGAAGATAAGGCAGTTGATAAGATGTTCTGTTGCACTCCCAGCTGGTCCCTAACCCATCTTGTCTGCCCTGGAGCTCTGAGAATTCTCACAGACACACACTTCATCTTCCTTGGTAAAAATTAAGACCTGCTTTTGCAGAGTGCAGAACCTGGTGTTCAACCCCAGTCATATTTTCCTCAGAGGCAAGGGACCATTTTCCATTCCTTCAGACTCAAATCCTGGAGGTTATCTTGGCCAGCTATGAAGAAATCTATGGTGAAAGGACAAGTGACCTTGGCTGGAGTCGACGCAGGAGGTGTCCCGACCAGAGAGTAATTACCACTCATTCCATGATGCAGAAGGCATGAAAGACACTTTATTACTCGTGTATAGTATTAAGAAATATACAGTTCCTATAGGAACAGTAGTGGACGTAAGACCTGATTGGTCTTAAGGTGAAAACCTCTCACACTATTGATGCACTATGAATAGTACACTCTAGCAAACCATTTTTATAAACAATGGTTATAGAAAGAGCGATAATAATGGTTTGAATTTTTTTTATAGGATTGTTAGGTTCAGTTTGTGAGAAATTGTCTCTGTTCATTCTTTGACTGAACTGAGAATATTTACAGGCTGGCTGCCAAATGCCCATCAAACTTCTCTCACTCCCCCTCCTCAACTGGACAGGAGGAAAAAATACAACTGAAGAGCTCACATAAAGCCTGGGACATCCCTCTCCAGCTGCCACCATGGGCAAACCAGACTCCACTTGGGGACAATTGTTTTGCTTTTTCAGCAATTCCCAATAGAGCAGCAAGCTGGGTAACAAAGACAAAACTGAAATCACCTCACTCCCACTCTTCCCTCTCCTGGCTGTGAACATACCTGGTGCAGGTGGCTGGGGCAGCTGCAGTGCCTGATGCAAGCTGAGCTCCAGGTGGGAGCCCGAGACAAGAGCTCATGAATGGCCAACAGAGCCCAACAAAGGGCACCAAGAGTGGTGGCACCGCTGGGGAAGGGGCACCGAGAGACCCAGCAGGAGCTGAGGGCCCGGGAGGAAGAGCCAGACTCAAGCCTCGGGCATGCAGACTGAGGGGATAAAACTGAGGGGCTCTCTTGCTGGGGGAACAGCTCAGGCTGTTCCTGTGTCACTGCACTGGGAATAAATGGCTTTATGGAATCAGACAGCTGAGACTGCTCTGGGAAACCTGGGCTGGAACCAGGGAGGACACAGGGACTGGGTGTGGGGAGTCCAGCAGGGCCCATTGGGGCACTGCAGCCACTGCTGTGGAGGGGCTCCTCCCAACACTGAACACCTCTGGTGGCTGGAGTGTGATGGACAGAGAGCCTTGGGAAGGGTCAGACTGGGAAGTTTCCCAAATATCCTCTTCTGCACAGCTGGCTGCAGAAAGCAGGGCCCTGCTGACCCTTCCAACAAAGCCACCTGTCCCTTCTGAGCACATCCATCAGAGCAGCAGGGACAAGGTGAAGGCAGAAACAGGGACTGCTCAGGAGTGAGGAAAGGTCTGCTCAGGGCACAGCTCACTGCTGTGCTCTGCTCTCCCTCTTTCTTGCACTCCATTTCCTTGGGCTTTCTGCTCCTTGGGACCTTCTGTTTTCTTTGGCCACGTTCCAGAGAAGGAGGAGGACCTGGACTGAATTAAGGGACCCCTTGCCAAAATCTGCTGCATGTAAGAAAGCTTTCCTGGTGCTCAAGGAGAGGATAGACCCAGGTGAGGAAAAGAGGGGAGGATTAGAAATAGAGAAATGCTGGCAGGGACCCAAGAGAAGTCACAGCCCCAGGGCCCATGGCTGTCCCACAGGTCTAACTGAAGGCATCAGACAGGAAATGCCAGGGGTGATTTCCCAGGAATGAACCCTGCTCCATCTCCTCCCACTACATTTTGCTGTTTTGCTCTGGTCTGAAAGGAGGGAAAGCATATAAATGGCAAAAAATGCTCAGAGTTTGAGGGGTTTTCTCCTGAAAGCAGAGGAATAGCGTGATGACTTCTCAAACAGTAACAATGAGTAGATGATGTGCACGTGGAGCTGTCCTGGATGTGCCTCTGCCATTGATCACTGATGAGCACAGACATTAGCTCAGATCACTGCTCATGGAAAGATGGTTGTGCTTCCAGGGATGGGTCACCCCACTTCTCACAGTCAGAGACACATTGTCCTCTCTGTCTCTCCTATTTTGAAGGAGCCCTGACAACTGCTTTAGACAGGAGAATTATTTTTGGCAGGGCCAGAGCTGCAATCCTGAGCCAAAGTGGAAGCTTTGAGGTGGAAAAAGAAAATGAAGGAGGAAAGACAGAAGAGGAGAGGAGAAAGGAAAAGAAAATGAGGTGCTGCAGGGAGAGAGGAGAAAGGTAAACAAACAGAACCAACAACAACAACAAAAAAACCAAGCCAAAAGAAAACAAAAAAAAAATCACAAAAAACTCTCTCTTCTGCATTGTCAGTGATGTCTCTTGTCCAGAGACCAACAGAGTCTGGTCCGCCAACAGAGGCCAAATACATTAGACATTTTGAGTTATGCATTGAGTCTAATACAACATTAATACCAGCATGTGAGTTAAATCCAGGAGCATTGTATGAGTGGTGGTGAAATCTCATTATGCTTTGTCTGGGGTGCTAAGGTGAGCTATTGTTTTAATATTTATATTTTCTATTTTTAAGTTCTACTCACTCCATGAAATAATTATTTATTACATATTCAGACTAAAAATTTTTCCTGATCACCCAAGATCAAAGAAACAAACATTTGGCCATAATGTATTCATGGCATCCAGGCTGGGCCGAATCAACATGGTACTTACTTTTTACTTCTCTCCCATTTAATGTGTAGCAAGAGTCATGGCAACAATTTTTGCTATTGATCAAAAATAACGTTAAATAAATAAATAAGGCCTGAATTGACAATTTTTTTCTCTGTAGGAATAAATTAGGAACTGCATTAGTCTCTGTAGACTCTGGGCAGGAAGGGACAACAGACTTTGAATGGGAATTCCATGAAATATTTACTTTGTGGTCTCCCTCCAACCCTTCCTGACTGATCCCCCACCCTCTGCTGCACTGCTAGGCCTTGATGAGGCAAAGACACTAAAAGCCCGGGGCCCTGGAGGGCAGCAGGGCTCCCTCAGGCCTCAGCAAAACCCAGTGAAGGCCGCAGGATGGTCCAGGGAGCTTTTCCCACTCAATCCCCTCTGGCAGAACTGATCTCAGCACTTGAGGGCCCTCAGCAGTGCCCAGCCCAGGGACGGTCACTGCCCGAGAGGCCTTGTGAGGAGGGAGTATCACTGCTGTGCATGGCCAACAGTGATTGCACTGGCCTTGCCCACAGGGGAGGCTGCAGACTGTGCAGATTGCTCTGCTGCAGACAGTTCTGTTTGGGCAGGGTCACGCTTCTGTTGTTGCGGACACTGATATTCTTTAGGAAATCCCACCAGGACTGAAGGACAGCTGGAGGAGGATTGCCACCCCAGGGACCTCCAGGGCAGTGGTTCCTGAGTGCCACAGCCCCCTGTGGCTGGGCAGGTGTGGTGTCAATGTGCTGGGCAGGGATCAGCCCTTCCCCTGGCGGGGCTCCTGCTCACACAGCCGCGGGTGCTGCTGCCTTGCTTGGCTGCTGGCCCGTGTGCTCCACCTCCCAAGCGCTGCCTTTTCACCTGGAGCTCAGGTGAAGGGAACTCAGGAAGCTCTGCGGGTTAGGAAAAGCAACTTGGGGAGCTTCAGGGCTCAGGAACACCAATTTAATGAACTTCAGGGCTCAGAAATTCAGTCTCCAGACACTTGGGGCTCAAAAGCAGCAATTGAGGATACTTTGGGGCTCAGTAATACCATTTCAGGGCACTTTTGGCCTCAAAAATTGGTATTTGGGGACGTTCACAGCTGAGAATATAGGAGTCTCAGGAGCATTGGGGCTCACCCACCTGGGGACGTTTTTGGGACCTGAAACAGCATTTGGGTTCAGAAATACTGATTTAGGGAGCACTGGGGCTCTTAAACACCAATTTAGAGACACACAGGCCTATGAAACCCTGATTTGGGGAGTTCAAGGCTGAGAAAAAATCATGTTGGGAGCTTTGGGAATCAGGGAGAGTGATTTGGGGATATTTTCAGAGCAAAAAGAACAATTAAGAGAGCTTTTGGGCTCCAAAAACCCAATTTAAGCCGATTTTGGGCTCTGTAGTCCCTATTTAGGGAGCTTTGGAGCTCCAAAACAGCGATGTAGGGAACTTTTGGGCTGAGAAACATCAATTTCGGGAGCAGAAGGAGCAAGCCCTGAGGAAACCCGGGAGCAAGGGGCAGGCGCTTACCTGGGGCAGGTCTGGGAAGAAGCCGCTCTGCGCTGGGGCGCAAGCACTGCTTAAAAACTGGGATAGATACAGCTCACTTGCTCACTGTGCCTGACCCGTTCCCGCCCCCACGGGCTCCTCCCTCTCTCCCCGCAGCTCCTTTCCCGGTTTTACACCAATTTCCCCTAAATGATGTTTCCCCGCTCTGGTCAGGGAGCGGTTCCTTGGCTGGGGGTGGGAAATGGGCACAGCCAGCGCTCCCCACCCATCGCTCCTGGAGCCCCCCAGGATGAACCCCACGGGCTGATGGCACGCCGGGCACAGGGCGTGAGTGAGGGGCATCAAGGCTCTGGAACACTGATCTGGGAACTTCATGGCTTAGAAACCCCTGTGTCTGCAGCTTCAGAGCCAGAACGGTGAGCTCAGGAGCTTTGGGGCTGAAAATGAGCAATTCTGGGGGCTTTGGGGCTTCAGAACACTGATTTTGGGAGGTTTTTGGCTCGGGGGAAAAAAAATATTTAGGGAGCTCTGAGTCTCAACGAAAGCAATTTAGGGCTATTTTTAGCTCCGAAGCAGCAATTTAGAGAGATTTTGGGCTGAGAAACATCAATTTAAGGATATTTTGGTGTCTGAAATACCAGTTTGGGGAGCTAAGAAACACTCATTTAGGGAGGATTTGGGCTCAGAAATATCAAATAAAGAGTTTTTGACCTCCCAAATAAAAAACCTTTTTGGGGAGGGTTTTGCTCCTGAGGGCTGGAATATAAGTGTGGGGAGTCCTGGCAGACTGACTATACCCCAAACCCACGACGGCAAGTGCTGTGTGCCTGTGGTGGCGAGAACAACCCCTGGATGACTGCAGACAGACCCTGTGTCCCATGTCACTGCCTGGGACACTGTCCTGAGCTTGGAGCTTGGAAATGGGTGCTATGGGCACAGGTGCCCCGTGAAAGAATTTAATCAGAGTATGGTACTCATTGCCAAAGCAATCTTACAGAAACCTGGGGAAGAAGCAGGCACCGAGTGGATTCAGGACATCCCCTGTGATGGACCAGCCTCTGGAATAATGGAATGGGCTGGTGAGGATGACAGCGAGCAATGGGTCCTTTCGGGACTACAGCTCCCATCATGCACCGCGGAATCAACTGAGCGCCAGTGCAGCCGAGACTTCATCTCCCGTGATGCTCTGCGCACCGTAGAGCATCTTTGCAGCCGGACCACCATCTTCAATATGCCCCGCGACCCCAGAGCCCCGACATAACCCGTTCCGGCCGTACAAGTCCCGTCATGTTCCGTGCCCCAAAGGGAACGACTCTCCAGGTGTCCCCCAAGGGCTTCCCGGCACCATAAGTTCCCCGCAGGTGCCCCCTGAGGACCCGAAGTGGCCGCCCGCACCCACAACTGGCTCCCCGGACCCCCAAGTGCTGCAGTGGAGCCACTTCCGGGACTACAGCTCCCATCATGCTCCGCGGCGCTCGTGGCGTTTGAATGCAGCCGGGACTTCATTTCCCGTCACCCCCGCGCTCTGCAGGGCGCCATTAGCACTCCGCCTTCACCCCCGCACCCAGAAAGCCCCGTTAGAGCTCCCCAAGGGCCCGCCCGGACCCCGAAGGGCCCCAAATTCCCCTCCCTGATCTCCAAGGGCCCCCTGGACCCCGAATTGTCCCTCAGAATCCCTGAATGCTTCCCCCCACCCCCCATTTCCCACCCGGCTCCCCCAAGTGTTCTCCCCATGCTCAAGTTCTCTCTGAATTCCTCCCCGAGTCCCAAAACTGCCCCAAATGTGCCCCAAAATTATTTCCATGTAAGCCCAAGTGCCCCCTTGAACCATGTGTGAGAAAAACATGATTAAAAAGATTACAAAAGGACTAAACATAGGGCGAATTAGCATAGAGGAAAAATTAATAACCAATAGAGTTGAATTAGTGAATGAAGGGAATTGTGATACTTAGAACCACTTACCATTAATTTTATTGGTTGTTAAACACAGATAGATTTTTGATATAAATATAAAATTAGGTAATAAAAATGAAACAACTATTATTACAAATAAGAAATAAATACAATAAATACATTTAATTGAAAAATATTAAAAATAAAGAATAAATTACTTTTTTTTTTATATTTTGGGATGTTAGTCCCAGGTGGACGATGTCAGACATGGTGAGGCTGGGGATGAGGAGCAGGTTTACCAAACAGAGTCAGCCTGCAAGGGTGTCATTCTTCTCTGTGCCCAGACCTCCTAAGGAGGCATTCAGCATCAAGATCACTTGGGGAAAGCTTCAGTTACCTTTTCTCTGAACTGAAAAATAAAAAAAAATACTCGTGATTAAAAAATTATAAATCATGAGGTGCACTTTGAAATTATCCTCCTGAACAGAACTCCAAACTGACTCTAATCACTGCACAAGCCCTGGAGACTCAAAGACAATGGAAGAGAGACAAAGAGCCCATGAGGGCATTCTGTATTTTCATGATCCCCATGGTGGGTTTGGAGCTGGGTCCAGGAGCCTCAGGCACGGAGAGAAGGATGAAGAAGCTGCTCAAGGAGTCAGCAGCAAAACTCCAAGTGCCTTGGAGCATGGCTGGGCCCCAGTGAGGGCAGGGAGTGCCGAAGGCTGCCCAGGGACTGCTGAGAGCAGATCCTTTAGGCCAGGATTGCAGGGAGCCCAAGGCTCTGAGCAGGGAACTGCAGTGCTGAGCAAGGCCTGGCTTGGCTGCAGGAAGCAGAGAGGCCAAGCCCTGAGCCCAGCCTGGAACAGCAGGGCCTGTCCCTCACAGCTGGCTCAGGGCTGTTTGTGGGCCAGGGGCATGTGAAGGGCAGCAAGGACAAATGCCATAAACCTGTGTGACACTCCAGATCCTCAGGGAACTGAGGGGCCAGTGGGACACTGTGGGAAGTTGTGGAACCAAGAGGATCATGGTGGCACTGTTGGGGCCCATGGAACCAAGGGGCCAGTGTGACACTGTGGGGCCTCATGGAAACAAGAGGCCATTGTGAGCCTGCAGGGCTGCAACACCCCAGAACACTGAAATGCTGGGGGTAACCAAAGGTTCCTTGACTCGAGTTTGGTGCACAGGAGAAACACCAACCAGATATTCCCAACATGGACAGATGCAAAGAATATTCTTGGTAGGAAGGGACCCAGAAGTATCCTCAAGTCCAGCTCTTAAGTGAATGGCCCACACAGGGTTGAACCCACAGCCCCACTAATACCAGCACCATGCTCTGATCAATGGAGCTAAGAGGTCAAAAGGACCCAAAATTTTACTGGCAAAATATAGACAATCAAGGAACTTTTGCAAAAGGTTTAGTACAATATCCACTTCAATATGAAACCCTTATCATAGCATTAAATTCAATAACTTAATCTAAAAATTTAATCGAAAAACCTTTATCCCTTAAGATGTTATGTTACCCAAAAATGTTCCAGCTAAGTAGGATTAGAAGGAGAAGAAATAGCAAACAACAGAAAGACAGAAGATCCATAGAAAGACACACACATAGGTACTAACTGCTCAGGTTCCAGCATTGCTAACAAAGGAACCCCAGGAGAAGGCAAGACCCAGACCATGGTCTGGCCTTGTGCTCCACTTTTAACCCCCTGGCCTTCATGAGCCCGCCTCTGGGTGGGACTCCCAGTTGCTTGTCCAATGAGAGCCAGGGTAACACCAGCTGCTAGTGTGTGATTGATTGATTAACAGCTGGGCTAATCAGAGCTGGGTTAACATCACCCCCTGCTGTGTGATTGACAGCTCTGCCAGGCCAGGGCTGGGGGCGGGGCTCTGTCCCACCACAAACCAAGGCCTGACCCGGCCCTGGCCCCACACGGGCATTCCGAGCATCCCAAGGTGTCTCGGCACGTCAATCTCATCCAGCTTCTGACAGCGACCACGGTGACACTACGGAACCTCATGAAACCATGGGTCAGGTGTGACAATGCGGGTCCAAGGACACCACAGTGACACTATGGAACCTCATGGAATCAAGGAGGCCATTGTGCAACTCAGAGGCCCTATAGAAGCAAGGGTCAATGATCAAACTGTGGGGCCCATAGGAACAAGGAGCCATTGTGACACAGCAGGACCGCATGGAGCCATGTGGGCCTCATGAAACCAAGAAACCATTGTGACATTGCAAGACCTCGTGGAATCAAGGGGATCATTGTGACAGTATGGGACTCCATGAAATCAGGGGAACATGGAACAGGTCTGCCTGGTTTGGCCTCCTGTGGGCTGTCTGACAGGTCCCACTGAATTAGCCATGCCAAGGGCCACTTCCCATCTGACCACGACGCACTGGAGCTCTGTGCTTTTATTCCTATGGAAAAGAACTGTCTTTCTTGTCTAGCCTCCCATGGCTGAAATTAGGATTCCACCTCTCAAATTCCCTATATCCAAGGGTTGCTCCCAGATAAAATCTGCTAATACAGTCAAGTCTGGCTAGCCTTGGCCTCTGGTGACTGCCTCTCATCTGCCCCTGCACCACTGGGGCTCACTTGTTTCCTTCCTATGGAGACCATTGTGACACTGCGGGGCGTTGTGGAGCCAATGGGCCATGGTGACACTGTAGGCCCTTGTGGAGCCTGTTACACTGTAGGAACTTGTGGAACCAAGGAGATCATTGTGACACTGTGAGTACCATGGATCCATGGGGCCATTGTGACACTGTGGGGTCTTGAGGAACCATGGAGACCATTGTGACTTTTTTGAGCCTTGTGACATGCAGGGACCATTGTGACACTGCAGAGTACCATGGATCCAAGGGACCATTGTGACACTGTGGGGCCTCGTGGAAGCAAGGACATCATTGCGGCTCTGTTGGGCTGCATGGTCCCAAGGGGCCAGTGTGAAGCAGCAGGGCTTTGTGGAACCAAGAGGCCGTTGTTGCATTTCAGGGCCTCGTGGAGCCAAAGGGCCATTGTGATCCTGAGGGGCACCGTGGATCCATGGAGATCATTGTGACATTTCAAGGCCCCATGGAATCATGGAGACCATTTGTCATGATCCGTCCTAGTGAATGGATGATGTGATGGTTCGTAGGGGTGATCGCAGGGTGCAAAAAAAACCAACACAGCACAGGGGATTTGCAGTAACAATCAACAAGTGCAATTTTCTTGAAATAACCACAAGAGAAATGCATTGGTGAGGGGAACCGGGGGAACAAAGGAGAAAATAAGGAAAAGAGGGAGGAAGAGGAGGGATGGGTTATAGTTACCAAACGTGGTGCTGCGTTATCCTTCGGGATCCAGCCGATGGAGTCTGCCAGGCCACGTCCGGGGAGATCCTGGAGGCATAATTCATCTGGACCCCAAGTTATACTATTTTTTATTGGGGGAAGGGGGAATGAATTTCACAACCAAAACAAAGGTCTTCAGGGTGTGTGGAGAGTTAGGGATATGCGTGCGGAAGAAATCGAGCTGTACGGTCAGTCGGGACATCCCCCCCACCCTGCAGTCAGACCTTTCCTCTGTACCTGGCCGCACCCAGCCGGACGTGAGCAGAAGGAAATGACACTGACTGCCCAAGCTATAAAAACCCTTGTGACCCCTCAATAAACGCCATTTGCTGTCCACCACGTTGGTGTCAGGAGCATATGGACCGAGTGACCCTGGGGTTAGGGCCACCGTGCCGGACTAAGAACCAGGTGGCCACGCCTTGAGAAGGCAACATCTGGTGCCGAAAACCCGGGACATGATCCCCACCCGGGGTTCGGGGATCGCCGTTGAAATAAACAGGGCCAGGAGACTTCTTCTCCTTTTTAATGCCTTTATTAAAAGTGATCAGCTCAGGATTGGGCGGCTCGACGGGTCTGCAGCATCCGTCGTCTCTCCCAAGGCGACTCAGAGGAGGAGGATATGCGCAGCTCTGTCCACAAGGGGCAGAGCTGGGGGAATCCAGTCCTCGTGGGAGCGTTTAGGGCGTGATGTCCCCGTCAGATGGTGCCCCTCCCACTCAGTCGGCCTGGTCTCACCGCCGGGGTCGACTCCAATGGTCAGGGCGAGAGGGTCCGAAGGTGTTCCGCATGTCTGCAGGCTCAGCACTCGGCTCCTCACGTCCAGACATCACTCCAGTCTCTCAACTCTTATTTGGCTTGTTGTTTTAGGGGTTTCTCCGTGGGTTTGGAGTCGGGGGTCCCACAAAGCAGTCTGGTCCTTGGAGTCACTTTGCATAGCCCCCCCCTCACCTTCTCAGGTGTCTTCTCCTCACGGTTTGGGAAGGTTCCCACCCTCCACTGTGTCAGAGAAGGGCCATTACCTCGCCCTAGCCAGGGCTTTTACTAATACAAAAACAACCATTAACGACAACGACCCGTAATTACCATAACACAGGCAGCAGCCCAGCAGTAGTGGTAACTTTTTTTTTCACAGAAAAAATCAACAATTTTTGTTCATAACAGCCGTGACGAGGAACCGGCGGCTGCACAGCTGGCCTAGTGCAGCGGGGGGGACACCCCCGGACCAGTGAGGAGCATGGACGCTATTGCGAAGGTCGTAAGTCAGATCCGCACTCAGTGGGGTATCGAGTTAAAGCTTAAGGATTTTATTCTCACAGTGCCGAGACTGATAAAGCTAGGGGCTATAGAAAGCCCAGTAGAAATTCTCCGTCCGGAGATATGGGATAATTGCACGAAGGCTCTGGCTGAGGAAACCATGTCCTCAGGCTCAGGGAAAACCTTCAAATCGTGGGGCAGAGTTATTCAGGCTCTGCAAAAAGCTCGGCAAGAGCAAGAAACCTGGAAAGCTGCGCGAACTTGTTTATTAGCCATGCCGCAGTTGGGGGTAGGGGCAGTGATGCAAACCGCGGAGGACGTTGACCCATTCAGGTGCACGGAGGCGCGAACGCTGGAACCCCCTCAGCGACCGGACTCACCATCGGAGGTGGGGGAGTGCATTTTGGCAGGGGCTAGCAGAGGAAGTGCGGAATGCTGCTATAATATCAGACCCTGACGCGGTTGATAAAAAGGCACCCCTGCCATATGTGTTTGAAATGGCGCTGGAGCACGTGACCAGGGCTGGAATGATGACATGGGGGGTGAAAATGCAGAAGGTTCGCTGAACAGCACAAGCGTGGGTAAGCGGGGAGGAGGGGCGGCCCCCGAGAAGGAGCCTAAGACCATTCAAAGCACTCATTTTAAATTAGGTCCTTATAGGGCAAGAACCTCCCCCAGCAGGAGGCGGGGGGAGCCCAGGGGGAGGGAACGGCCTGACCCTCGCAAGAAGGGGCGGGGTCGGAGCCCGAGAAAACGGCTGAGCAGCCCGGAAATGTCCGGCCAGTCGACTTCCGGCTCGGACTCTGACTCGAACTGGGACGGGCTCGAAAGGTGGTCGGAGGACGATTCCGACACCGACTCGGGCTTTAACAAAAAGGGAGCGGCATACAAGATCACTAGCTGCAGCGGTCCTGCGTGGGTTAAGGGGATATCAGAGAAAGATCGAACGCCACTTACAGACTGGTGGAAAATAAAAATGGCTTGTGCGTAGTGGGCTCCGTCTGCCACACTGGTGCTCCCGGTCCGTGTGGGGGGGCAGGCGGAAATCAAAGAACCTACTCCCCGGTAAACCCGAAAGACGTGCAGGCAATTGTTAAAGCGGTTGCAGACAGGGGGATTAATTCTGCCATGGTTTCCACACTCATTGACAGCGTTTTTGGAGGCGATGTTATGCTTCCCTTTGATATCAAACAGACTTGCAGGCTGATTTTCAATGGGACGGGGATGATCGTTTTTAAACAGGAATGGGAGGACAGTTGTGTAAAGCAGCTAGCCTTAGTAACAGGGGCAGACCATCCACTGCACGGCTCCAGCATACAGAGGCTAATGGGCACAGACCCCACTATGATCACCCCCCAGACAAAGGCTGAGGGCCTGCGGGCCCATGAGGTTATGACAACAACCCGTGCTGCCCGAGAAGCCATCCGTGTTGCTTCCAAAGTAAGAGCCAAACCATCCCCATGGTCAACTAAAGCAGAGTGAGAGTGAGAGCTTCACTCACTTCGTGGACCGCCTTCAGGCAGCATTAGATCTCTCTGCATTACCCTCAGAGGCGAAGGGTCCTGTGCTAGCAGACTGCCTAGGCCAGCAATGCAACTCAGCTACCAAGGACATTTTAAGATCACTGCCACCTGGGTCCAATGTTGCTGCCATGATCAGACATGTTGCAAAGGAAGAACACCTAGCTCCCCTCCTAGCAGCAGTTCACACTGCAATAACCAGTGTGATGGCATGCTTTAAGTGTGGCCAGGCAGGCCACGTGGCAGTAAACTGCCCCCAGTCAGGACACCCCCGCAACCCATATGCCCCACTACAAGGAAAGAGAGAGAGACCACCGAGCAACCCGACATCACCTGAGAAGCTCGCACCATCAAAGTCAAAGCAGCAACGGTATCTCTGTGTGATCTTGTTTCTAGGGTTAGCAGGTGGAGGACAGGCAGACACAAAACATTACCCTCATCAGCCATTCAGGTGGGTTCTATGCCATCTCTCAGGTGAGGGGGTCATCAAAGAAATTGTTACAGCCAACACCCCATCTTTCGAGTTCAGGCTAAAAGACATTTTTCCCTCGCGTACAGGGCACCCCAAATTTGAGGAGACGACATTATTTCAGACCTACTGGTGCCCTGCTTCCAACCCAGGAAAAAATTACTGTAATTACCCAGGGTATGGATATTGTGGATATTAGGGGTGTGAAACTATTGTGACAAGCAATAGATGGAAACCACAACAGCCTGATAAGTTCCTGCAAATTAAGTATACTCCCCACGGCTGTCTAGAACCAAAATTTGATATGGATGGGTACGTGATTTTGCCCCAAGGCAGAAAACAGCACACCTGCACAGGCTTTATAATGACAATCCTGCAGCTGACCCATGATGGCTGGGCCACGGGCAAAGTGTGGACAGCGTTTATTTATCTCTCTCGCCGCATCTGGGCGAACATACAAATGATCAGATTCCCACCTCCAATATCCCAATCAGTCGGACCCAATCCGATTCTAGCAATGAGTAGACCCAGGAAGGGGATCGCAGCTAACAGCAGTTCTAGCCACAAAACACAGATGCTAAAACTAACCTCCTCCCCATCCGATCTCTTAGCCAAACCAACCCTCTCCAATCCATTCTTAAGCATGTTAAATGCTACCTTCTTATCGTTAAACCAATCCAACCCGAACCTCACAGAGTCATGCTGGTTATGCTATGATGCACAACCCCCTTTTTCCGAAGGTGTTGCGCTCGATCTCCTATTCATCTTCTCAAAGTCAGACAATCCACACCAATGCAGATGGGACACCCCCCGGAGAGGCATTACCCTAAGTCAGGTTATGGGCCAAGGCAAATGCTTTGGCAGTGGAACCTTGGCAAAGCAGATGGGCGTCTGCCAGGAATTCGTCAAACTTAAGGGAGGGAAGTTCCAGTGGGTGATCCCAGCTGCATCGGGAATGTGGGTCTGTCAACGATCCAGGGTAAGCCCATGTCTACTCCTTGACAAATTTGATCATTCTACTGACTTTTGTGTCCAAGTTTTAATTGTCCCCAGAGTCCTGTATTGCCAGGAAGAAGAGGTGTACCGCTTGTTCGAGGAACCCGACCGGCTCCACAAACGAGAAGTGATAACAGGCATCACCATCGCAATGCTCCTTGGTTTAGGAGCTACCGGCGCTGCCACAGACATCTCGGCCCTTGCAACACAACATCAAGGACTGGCACAACTGCAGATGACTGTCGACGAGGACTTGCATAGGATTGAGAAATCCATTTCTTCCCTAGAAAAATCCCTTTCCTCGCTCTCAGAGGTTGTCCTCCAAAACAGGCGAGGACTGGACCTTTTGTTCATGCAGCAAGGAGGCCTGTGTGCCGTCTTGAAAGAGGAATGCTGCTTTTATGCGGACCACACCTGAGTTGTTAGAGACTCCATGGCAAAACTGAGGAACCAACTAAACCTAAGAAAAATGGACAGAGAAGCTCAACAGGGCTGGTTCGAGTCATGGTTCAACCAGTGCCCATGGCTCACCACCCTGATGTCTACCCTAATAGGCCCACTCGCTATAATCTTACTAACCCTAATCTTCGGGCCTTGCATATTACACAAACTGGTGCTATTCGTTGAAAAGTGTTTAGAAACGCTTAGCATTGTTTGTCGAGTGCCGACAATTACTCTAAGGCGTGCCAGTTACTAACACACTTACAATTTTATACTAATTTTAATAACCCATGAAATTTTGTAACCTCTACATTTTATAATTTTAAATGATTTTTACTAATCGTGAGGGAGGGGGGAAACGTGGAGAGTTAGGGATATGCGTGCGGAAGAAATCGGGCTGTACGGTCAGTCAGGACATCCCCCCCACCCTGCAGTCAGACCTTTGCTCCGTACCTGGCTGCACCCAGCTGGACGTGAGCAGAAGGAAATGACACTGACTGCCCAAGCTATAAAAACCCTTGTGACCCCTCAATTAACACCATTTGCTGTCCACCACGTTGGTGTCAGGAGCATATGGACCGAGTGACCCTGGGGTTAGGGCCACCGTGCCGGACTAAGAACCAGGTTGCCACGCCTTGAGAAGGCAACAAGGGGGAAAGAATAGTATTTGTTCAGGGGTACACAAAATCGAGCCAGGCAGCAAGCGAGAACCATTGTTTTCATGGCCCAGTGCCTGCACCTGTGCTTGCTCTGGGCAGCTTTCCTCCCTGCCCTCTGCACACCTCCCCCGAGTTGGGAGGGTTTCAGTCACAGTCCCTGGAAGAAGGTGAGAGGAGGCCTTCTCACACAGGGGTTTCATGTCTTGGGTCCTTGATGAAGAGGCCTACATCTCTACTTGTCTATCACGATGGTTGAGAACAGGCTAGAGGGGTCTTCTCTTGGAGGAGGGACCACGCTAAAGCTCAAACCAGCCAGGCCAGGAGGCGGGGAGAAATTTCAGGACCATTGTTCAGGAAAAAGGGCAGAGTGTTCCTTCGAGTTCAGTGTCGTATATAGCAAACAACACCTCTGGAAACAGTGAGCTAAGAGGCACATGATTTTCCCTCCTCCCCCCACTGGTTCAGCAGTTTTTAATTTTTCGGTGGTCTCTCTTCATGGCAACCGTGGGGCAAAAATGAAAGATATTTTGGACAGACTCTCACATGGCCTCAGGCCCAGGGCCAGCAGCCATGGCCAAAGTGCTGCCCAAGTTGGCTCTGGCAGGGCTGTCTTGCAGCTGCTGCCCATCCCTGTGCAGCCCAGGCTGTCCCTGCCCTGCACCTCTGTCCCTGCAGGCTGTCGGCATCCCCTGGCTGCCCCCTGGCTGGGCCCTTCCTTTGCTGACAGCTCTGCCTCCTGCCTGCCTCTGCCTGCCCACACAGAGCCTTGGGCTGCTCCAGGCTACTACCAGGGACGTGTTGCACCACAGCCCTGCCCTGGTAGGGAAATTCCTTTCTGCTGGTGTCCATTCTGCACCTCCCCAGCTGCTCTTGGTGCTATTATGTCTTCTTCAGGCTCATTCCCACTATGAAGAAAAGCTCCTGCCCCTCTGAAACCACCTTTCCATCCCTCCCAGGCTACTCCTGTTCTGTCCTCAGTCTCCACACCACTGAGCCCAGAGCCTGCAGACTCCCCCTGCTGGTTTTGTGATGAGGCCTCCAAAACCCCATCCTGGGAGATTTTTGGAAAAAAAAAAAGGTCTGTGAAAATGGAAAAATTGTGGTCAAAGTTATTTTCTCCCAAATCTTGCCATGACAGAAAAAGGGTCAATATCTTTAAACTGAATGAAGGTGGATTTACATTTGTTAGAAGGAAGAAATATTCTACAATTATGAAAGTGGCATGAAACTGCAGCTGTTTTTCTAGAGAATTGGATGCCCTATCCCAGGGATTGTCCAAGAACAGGAGCTTTGTGCAGCCTGACCCAGTGAAACCCTCCCCACCCCAAGAACAGAATTCCCATAGTGTGTGTTCTCTGCTGTGCTGAGTGCCCTCACAATGCTTCTGGCCAGAATGTCTGCTGAGGGCAGCCAGGCTGCTGCAGGGGCAGTGGCCTCACAGCCATCACCATGGCAGCCCTGTGCCCTGGGCCTGGCTCTCCCCTTTTCTCTGCCCCTGCCTTGGCTCTGCTGGCATGAAGAGTTTTGTCATTAATATCTTGTCCCCGAGGTGCTGGGGCCAATGGCTTCCCAGTCAGGCTTCTGGAGCAGAAGTGGCTTTTCAGAGCCCAGCCAGGAATGAGCCCTGAGGCAGCAGCTCTGCAGTGGTGGCCACCAGGCTGGGCTGCCAAGGGAGGCTTCTGGCCATGGCCTGCAAGCAGCGGCTGCTGCCAAGGTGCCTTTGGTGCCTCAGGCTCTCCCTGGCACAGCTCCCAGCATGGCACTCTGCCCTTGTGCCCGAGCCCTTCCCTGTGCTGGGGCTGGCCTGGGGCTTTCCCTGCAGCGGGACCTGCCCTGCTCATGGCACAGGAAAGGCAGTTCCTGCTGGAGCAGGAGGCTCTGCCTGCAGTGTGCTCCAACAACTCCAGCAAGGCCCTGTTGACTTCAAAATTTCTTCCCAGGGAAGAATATTCTACTTGTTAGAGCTCCTGTGCTGTGGAGGAAATAACTCTGATCAAGATCTTTCTGTCTAATCATGATCAGAATCAATCAGAGCTGTATTTCTAGAAATCTGTCTGGTATACCATCATTAATCCTGTGGGACAAGTTCAATTCCCCCTGTCCGATCTTTTGCACCTTTGTCAATGTCTGGGGCCCCTTCTCCTCTCTGAGATGGAAGTAAAGAAGTCTAGGGGTCCTGGAGTGTTTTATGGGTTCTATGGTGGCTGCTGTGTGCCATTTCTCCATCCCATGACTCAGCAGGAGTTTCTCCAAGGAAGAAACAAAGCTTTTGCCTGAAGCTCCCACTCTGCCCATGACAGGAACCCCTGTGAGTGTCTGGGACATCCTAGGTCTTTGGCAGCCTGGGGACTCCTGGGATGTCACCGTGGAGCCCCCGTGAGTGCCTGTGACAGATCGGTGCCTTTGCAGCCCAAGGTGCCCTGGGATGTCACCATGGAATGGCTGTTACTGCCTCTGACCACAGGGCTCTTTACCACCCCCAGAAAACCCTGGGAGGTGTCCATGCAGCCCCTGTCTCTGTGTGTGACATTGCAGCTCTTGAACGGCCTGGAGACTCTTGGAATGTCCCCATGTGTTGCTATAGGACATGAAAGAACACAAGTGCACACCGCTCTTCTCATGGTGAAAAAAAAAAGGAAGTTTATTTTCTGACTCCAACATTTACAGTTTCCCAAGAGTGACAGTGGATTGCCACCTCTCCAATGACACTGGACAAACCAAGAGCCCATCAACTTTCTCCTCCTCCATAAAGGAATGCAAAACAATGAGTTATTTACAGCAAGTGTGTGAGAAAGTTCCCTACAAGAATGTCAATATCTTAGAAAATCTTAAAAAATCAGGGCGCCTCCCATGGAATCCCTCTGAGTGCCTGTGGCAACTCAGTTCCTTAGCAGGTACCCATCACCAGAATCCATTGCTCTAGACAGTTTCTATGGCAACCCTTCCCAGCCCCCTGTTGCTACGGTCAGTTTCCATGGCAGCCATCACCAACGTCATTGCTACTATGGTCAGTTTCCATGGCAACCATCACCAGCCCCCTGTTGCTCTGGACAGTTTCCATGGCAACCACCACCAGCCCCCTGTTGCTATGGTCAGTTTCCATGACAACCATCACCAGCCCCCTGTTGCTATGCTCAGTCCCTTGGCAGCTCCATGGAGACCCCATGCCAAGAGTGGTTTCCGTGGACACCAGCTCAGGCCTACAGCCAGAGCCCATTGCCATGGCAACCATTGGCAGTCCTATCCCCAGGCTCATGGGATCCCAGAACCACAGAATTGGCTGAGCTGGGAGGGACCCATCAGGATCCTCCAGTCCAACTGCTGGCCCTGCACAGGACACCCCAACAATGCCAGCCTGGGCCTGGCAGCGCTGTCCAAACGCTGCTGGAGCTCAGAGAGCCCTGGAGCTGGGACCCTTCCCTGGGGAGCCTGGGCAGGGCCCCAGCAGCCTCTGGGCAAAAACCTTTTCCTGACATCCAACCTGAGCCTGCTCCGACTCAGCTGCACCTGTTCCCTCCACTCCTGTCCCTGGGCACCAGAGGGAAGAGGCTCCCACAGCCCCAGCCAGGGACCTGCTCCCAAGGCTGTTGCCATGGCCACCAGGGCTGGGACCGGCTGGGATGCTTGTTTTCCAGGGGCCGGGGTTCAGAAATGGGATTCCCCAATTTTCTGCTCCTGCTAAAACCGTGCTGCTGCTCGCTGCCCTCCCGCCTCCCATGGAATGCACAAAAGGCAAAAATCCCACCCTGGGATAGGAACAATTTATTTGGAACAGCAACCAGATAAGGAACAAACAGGAACAGCAACAACACTGGTAACAGAAGGGATCAGAAAAACTATTTAGAGGGAAAACTACAACACCACTGACTGTCTCTTTCCAGCCACATATTCACTCCTGCCTGTAAAGGACACCCTTCTCTCAAGGGGAGAGAGTCCCTTTCCTGCCTCTGGCATTGACCTGAAGCAGGAGTGAAAATAATGACATGGCATTAGCCAGACCCTTATGTTCTTTGATCCCACATCATGTCGTTGGCAGGGGCAGGAAAAGGGAAAGGAGTCTTGCCGGTAAGGATCACAGGGAATGTGGAGCACCAGCATTCTTTCCAATGTGGGTTGTCCAATGGGGGATGAAACTGGAGCTGTGCACCAAGATCTTCCTGCAGTTAGGGCATTTGCAGGGCTTCCCTTACTGGTGCCTCTGTTGGTGTTTGGTCAAGGCACAGCTCCGGGTGAAGCTCTTCCCACATTGGGGACACTCATAGGGCCTCTCCCCGGTGTGGATGCGTTGATGGATGATGAGGTGGGAGTTTTGCTTGAAGCCCTTCCCACAGTCAGGGCAGCAGAATGGCCTCTCCTCTGTGTGAATCCGCTGGTGCAGGATGAGATGGGAGCTGATCCGAAACCTCTTCTGACACTCGGAACACTCATAGGGCTGTTCCCCGATGTGGATGCGTTGGTGGGTAACAAGCTCAGAGCTGCACCTTAAGCCCTTCCCACATTCCCCACACTCGTAGGGCCATTGCCCGGTGTGGATCATCTGGTGGCGATCAGGGTCCTGCTCTGCCTGAAGCTCTTCCCACACTCCAAGCACTTGTAGGGCTTCTCCCCATCGTGAAGCTGCTCATGCACCACCAGCTCCGAGCCCTGGCTGAAGCTCTGTCCACCTTCCTGGCCCAGGGTGGGTCTTTCCTCCTCAGAGCAACCCGGGCTGGGTTTGGTGCCACTTGTCCTGTGGGACCTCTGGGACTTCTCCTCCCCATTGGATTCATGCACAGTGGAGCTGCTCAAAGGGGCCTCTTCCACCAGGTTCTGCTCTGGAGATTTGTCCTTCCTGGTCTCCATCCTCAGCTTCTTGTCTGGGGGAGGAAGGACAAAGAGAGGATGAGGTTTGCCTCTGTGCCAGAGGGAAGGGGAAGGAGATGTCCCCAGTGCTTCCCCAGCAGGACGGGATTGGCAGTGGGGTTATCCTGCAGCCTTGGTTCCATGAGATTCCATTGTATCATGTGGTGTCCTTGGTTCCATGAGGCCCTGCTGGGTTACAATAGAGCCTTTGTGACATTTGTTTCCATGGTGCAACAATGGTCTCCAGCGCTCCATGAGGCCATGCAGCAAAAGAGTGGACCCTTGAATACATGAGTTTCCATTCCATCACAATGGTCTCTTGCATTCCATGAGGCCATACTGTAAAATGGTGGACCCTTGAATCCATGAGTTTCCATTCCATCACGATGATCTCTTGCATTCCATGAGGCCTTGCTGTGTCACTAAGGAGCCTTTGTTCCATGTGTTCCCATTGGGACACAATGGTCTCCAGCGCTCCATGAGGCTGAGCCATGAAACTCTGGGCACTTGGTTCCATGAGATTCCACCACAGCGTCAGCATGGTCTCCTGGGTCCTGCAACAATTCACACTTGGTTCCATGAGATTCCACCACAGCGTCAGCATGGTCTCCTGGGTCCTGCAACAATTCACACTTGGTTCCATGAGATTCCACCACAGCGTCAGCATGGTCTCCTGGGTCCTGCAACAATTCACACTTGGTTCCATGAGATTCCACCATGGTGTCACCATGGTCTCCTGGGTCCTGTCCGAATTCACACTTGGTTCCATGAGATTCCACTGTGTTACCTCCTTGATCTTCTTTAGCCTTCAGTTCCATTTTAAAAGTCACAATTACAACACTTCATTAGCATACTCACATTTGCATAAAGCTGTGTCCTGGTTTTACAACCCTGTGTGGCCTCAGGGCCTGCATCAGTTCCTCCTGTGGTGCTTGTCAGTCTTCTGGTGGTCTTTTGATGAAGGCTTCTATTGTCCTTCTCACATTGGAACTTTTTACCTGGATCATCAGCCCATGCCTGGTGCTCCTTGTTCTGCAGTCTAACCTGGTTTGAGCTGATTTTGCCCTTTGCAAGTTCTGTTCAAACTTGTTCTCTTGCTCTTGGTGCGTTTGTTGTGTCGCTTGCTCTGCTCTCTCGCTTTCTCTGCTGTCTCGCTGGCTTTGCCTGCATGTGAAAAATGCATGTATTTTATGATTGGCTTTTCGCAAATATTCAAATGAATATTATATGTGTTGTGTTAGAAAGTAATGCTGTATTAATTCTCTTAAGTACTGTGTTAAATATAGTTTTAGGTTATAAAAACTGTTAAAATAGAAACTATGCTATGTAAGATACTTTTTTTAAAGAAAGGACTCACAGTGAGATAGCAGCCACAGGACACCTAAATCGTTCAGAGAAAAAGAATTTGTTGCTCTCTTATGAAAAGAAATGGACTTCTTCCCACCTCGAAGGCTCTGTTAGGATTCAGAGGAAGATGGTGACAATTACCAGACAGAATCCTGTGTTTGAATGGAATTTATGCGTCATGGATGAGGTGTATGAATATGCAACAGGCTATTGCTTTTAAGGGTCAATCCTTTGTTAACATGGGTCCTCTTTCAGGCTCATGCTGCCCAGAAAAAGGTACCCTGAGGTCCGTAACTCTTTGTCTCTATTGTCTCATACTGTCCTAATTCAAATTGTCAAAATTGTTATCACTCTAATTATATTACTATTTTTATAACCATTTTATTACTATTCAACTTGTAAAATTTTAAGAACAATTGATTGGCATTTTTCCCACTGGCAAAGGGATTTTTCAGAAAACATCACAGTGATACTGTCCCAGCTGCAGGATCTGCTTCCCATCAGCCCTGAGCCCAGCCTGGTGCTGAACAAAGGGGCTGGGCTGGGGTCATCCCCTGATGGGGGCTGTGCACCCCCTCTGCCCCCTCCCCAAATTCCCTCTGGGGAGCAGGAGCTGGGGCAAGAGCCCTGTGGGGAGGGACAAAGGGGTGACACCGGCATGGGGAGGACACACACAGCCCCTGGGGACCCCCCTCACCTTCTGCTGCAGCACCAGGAGGATGAACCCCAACATGGAGCCACAGAGCCCTGGCAGCATCTTGGGGGGTGGGGTCTGGTGGTTGCTTTGGGGGGTCACATCTACCCTAAAACCCCTCCCAGACCCCTCAAACCACCCCACAGCTCCTGGCCAGGACTCCCTCAAAGCCCTCCCTCTGTGGTGGTGTTTGAGAGTCCCCAGGACGAGGGAAGATATGAGAATCTTGACTCCATGTTTCAGAAGGCTGATTTATTATTTTATGATATATAGGATAAGAAAATGATATATTAAAACTACACTAAAGAAAGAGAAAGGAGACATCAGAAGGCTAGCAAAGAAAGTAATAAAATCTTGTGACTGCTCAGAGTCCTGACACAGCTGGACCTATGATTGGTCATTAATTATAAACAACCACGTGAGACCAATCAAAGATGCACCTGTTTGTAAACCATCTCCAGATCACATTCCACAGCCATCAGATAGTTATTGTTTACATTTCTTTTCTGAGGCTTCTCAGCTCCTCAGGAGAAAAATCCTAGTGAAAGGATTTTTTAGGAAATATGTCCGTGACACTCCCTGCAATGTAAATGGCCCTAAGAGCCAGCAAAGCCCCTTCCCATCTCCCCCAAAATCCACCCAAATTCTCTCCAAGCCACACAGCCCGGCCAGGACCTCAAACCCCCCTCACAGTGTGCCCCAAAAGACCCCCAAACCCCCTCCCAGTACCACAAACACCCCAAGAGCCACAGAAGCCTCTCTCCATTCCCCCAGGACCCCCCAAACCCCCTCCCACCCCCCCATGGCACTGACCAGGAGAGGTTGGTGGGCAGGAACATCCCCAGCCAGGGGCAGCCCAGGCACATCAGCAGAGATTTGGGCACTTTGGGGGGACACCCCAAATGGGGAGACCCAGGCCAGGGACTGGGACAAAACCAGAATTCCTGGAGAGCAGACGGGCTCAGGGGGACAAACTCTGCCAGCACAGCTACGAGATTGTGGCCCCATCTGCCTGGCTCCATGGCCCTACAACACCCACATCCTCCTGGATATTCCTCTGAACCCCCAATTCACTTCCAAATCCCAGTGAAGTGGTGCAGCTTTAGATCTCTTTGTTTAATTTCTTTTTTTTTAACCTGAGTTCTGGGTGTTTTGATGGGATAAAGATGGAAATTATTTAAGTTGGAAAAGACCTGCAAGGATCATCCAGCTATCCTCGATGCCACCAGAAGAAATGATTGGACAGAGCAGAATTTTTAGGGTGCAAAGGTATGTTGGTGGTTCCTTTTGTTCCTTTTTACTTAGAGAATTGCTAGGAAACACTAACAACTGGATACTTAAGAAAACAAAAGATGTGATCAAGCTTAGGGAGGAGGGCATCTGGCTGCACTTCTCTTATCTGGGAGTTTCTCCTGAGCCCAGCCCAGAGCTGCTTCTCCAGCTGTGGGTTAGAAATTTAAGTCGGGATAGAAAGCAATTTTAGATTTAGCTGAAGTCTGCTGTTTAATCTCCTGTAGTCTGTTAACTTGTGTGCTCCCAAAAAAGCCTGCAGAGGAAACAAAGGAGATTCAAGGCTACCTAGAAAGGAATGCAAACACCCAAGCTGAAGAGAGATAAGGAGAGTGGGCCTCCGCACCGACCCTGGGGCTGAAGCAGATGGAAAAACTGAATCTGGGTTACAACTACATGACTAAACAACTGGCAGGCTCATAGAGTTTATAAGACAGT
Source organism: Melozone crissalis (assembly GCF_028551555.1). Lineage (NCBI taxonomy): Eukaryota > Metazoa > Chordata > Aves > Passeriformes > Passerellidae > Melozone > Melozone crissalis. Next base: position 824,530 of record NW_026535981.1, read on the forward strand.
TTAATACATGTGTACCAGGAAAATGAATCCACAAACATCAGAGGTTTATGTCCAGAAAGGAGACAGAGGAGTCCTTTGACTTTATTTGAATAAAGGGAGAGGCCATGGGGCATTCCCCTGGGGTCTCTCAAAATTTTGGAGGATGCAGCCTCCTTTTTATCCCAATTTCCCTTCTCTCTTTCACCATTTCTGAGGTACTTGAGAGGTACAGACTTCCCAAAATGCCTGATACCAAAGATTTCCCTCTAAAGTATCACCCCCCCTTTTAATTTTTAAATCTTATGGAATTTAGGGGTTTCCCCGATTGTTTCTTTCATCTTTCAATGTCCAATTTCATTTATCAGAAAACCTAGAGTTTATTTGTAAAAGCAAATATCTTTTTCCATTCATCAATGATTGGAATCCTTCCCATTGTTTCTTTTATCTCTCAGTGCTGGTTTTATCTAGCAGCAGACCCACAGCTGGTTTGTAAAGACAAATCCCACATTCCTCTCATATGCATATGCAACAAGTTAAGAGGTAAAATAGCCTTGGTAATTTTCGGGGGTGCCCATGTCCTTAGGGCAGTACTGAAATCAATCATACTGGCTTTACAGCCTCTACAAATTGTGGGTTTTTTCTGCAAATCAGGGTGAGCCTCTGCTTGTGAGACTGCACTGGGATGTTTTTGTGTAAAATGCATGTATTTTATGATTGGCTTTTTGCAAATATTCAAATGAATATTATATGTGTTGTGTTAGAGAGTAATGCTGTATTAATTCTCTTAAGTACTTGTTAAATATAGTTTTAGGTTATAAAAAATGTTAAAATAGAAACTATGCTATGTAGGATTCCTTTTTTAAAGAAAGGACTTGAAATGAGATAGCAGCCAAAGGACACCTAAATCTTTCAGAGAAAAAGAATTTATTGATTTATTGCCAGCTTATCAGAAAAAACTACCTTCTTCCTGCCTCGAAGATGCTTTTAGGATTCAGAGGAAGAAGCTGACAATTACCAGACAGAATCCTGTGTTTGAATGGAATTTATGCATCATGTATGAAGTGTATGAATATGTAAGAGGCGGTTGTTTTTAATGGCTAATCCTTTGTTAACGGGTGTCTTTTTTGGGTTTGTGCTACCAGAAAATTTACCCGGACATCCGTAACTCTTTGTCTCTATTCTCTCATATTGTCCTAATTCAAATTGTCCAAATTGTTATTTCTCTAATTGTGTTACTATTTTTATAACCATTTTATTACTATTAATTTTTTAAAAATATAAAAGCAAGTGATTGGCATTTTTCACACTTATTAACACCCACCTCACTGAGAGAGGCACCCTTCCCCCTCTGCCTGGGACCCTGAGCTCGGCTCTCCCTGCCCTGCAGCCACTGTTATAGATACATATTATAATAGTGGCTTTTCACAAATGTAAAAATGGATTTTATATCTGTGGTGTTGAAATAACTTTGCTATATCGTTTCTATTTCTGTTGTTAATTAAGGTTAGACATAGTAGTGAAATCGCTGATATAATTATGCTTGTGCTAAAAGGCCTGCTTTGGTTGGGATAACATCCAATTGAGTGGAACAGCAGATTTGTCTTTACAAACCAGCTGTGGGTCTGCTGGTAGATAAAACTAGCTCTGGGAGATGAAAGAAACAATGGGAAAGATTCCACTAATTAATGGGAAAAGATATTTGCCTTTATAAATAACAAAAAAAATTAGGTTTGCTGATAAATGAAATTAGACATTGAAAGATGAAAGAAACAATGGGAAAACCACTAAATTCCATAAGAATTAAAAATTAATAGGGACGGTTATACATTAGAGGGAAATCTTTGGTATCAGGTGTTTCAGGAAGTCTGTGCTTCTCAAGTACCTCAGCCAATGGGGAAAGAGAGAAGGGAAATACAGCTGGGAAACTGGGATAAAAAGGAGGCTGCATCCTCCAAAATTTTGAGAGACCCCAGGGGAATGCCCCATGGCCTCTCCCTTTATTTGAAGAAGTAAAAGGACTCCTCTGTCTCCTTTCTGGACATAAATCTCTGATGTTTGTGGATTAATTTTCCTAACACAATGAACACAGGATGAGGACACCTGTACAGATCTGCCAACTGTCAGCAACCACTGTCTGAGAGCAGTGTGGTCTGGACCCAAAACTGAAGATGATGATAAAAAATGGACTAAAACCATAAGCCAGGAATACTCATGCTCTAAAAAGGCAGATCCAAGGGCAAGATAGGCTTAGGAGTTCTCAGAACATGTAAACTGGTTAGGGGAAATGTTTACTATGCATGAGGGTCTATGAATATGCAAAAGGTTGGTGTAAGAGAAAAGGTATTTAAGGGGTATTCCCAGCTGAGTGCCAAGATGCACCTGGCTGTAATAACCTTTGCTCTATGTTCCTTGTTTCCTATTGTCCTTTTTAAAATTTTTTATATTTTCACAGGAGATTGAATGTATTTTTCACACCCCACACCCCCTGCCTGCTGACATATCTTGCCAGCCCAGCCTGGTGCTGCCCAAGCCCTGCTGGGGCACCTGGATCATCCAACCCACCCCTGTGGGTTTGTGCAGCAAAGCCTCTGTCAGTGCTGTAGTTGTTGTTTGTTTGCTTTATTATACACACCAGTAAATAACTGTTATTCCTATTCCCATCTCTTTGCCTGAGAGCCCCTTAATTTCATGATTCTAATAATTCAGAGGGACAGGGTTTACATTTTCCATTCCAAGGAGGGCTCCTGCCTTCCTTAGCAGACACCTGTCTTTCAAACCACGACAAGGTAAAAAATCAGCTCTTCCCAAGGGGTTTCCAATATGGAGCTGAGACCCAATGGATGTTCCTGCCCCAGCGTTGAGTCAGGTACCTACTGGGATCCAGGATGACGTGGAGACCACCAGCCAGGCGTCTTCCTAACTTGTCTTCCACAAGGTTCTGCTGCCATGGGGATTTGTCCTCCTTGCTCTCCATCCTCATCTCCTGGTCTAGGGGAGGAAGGACAAGGAGAGGATGGGATTTGCCTCCATGCCAGAGGGAAGGACATCCTCCCAATTTGTCCCTGGCAGGATGGCATCAGCAGCAGGATTGTCCTGCAGCAAGGGGCCGTGGTGGGCTGGGAGATGGAGCAGGAGAGAGTGGGAAATGGGCACTGACTTCCTCCTCAGCTGACCCCAGGAGCCTCCAGTATGAGGCCCGAGGGTGCCAATCCTGACCTCTCCCAACTCCATCCCCGCTCCTGCCGCGGGCTGCAAGGGCTGCGGGGAACGGGGCACCGAGGGTGTGGCTGCTGCTGGGGGAGGAGAAGAAGGGAGGGAAGGGCGGGGATGAAGGGGGAGAGCAGGAAGGGATGAAAGACGAGAAGGAGGTGGGCTGAGGGAGGAGGAGGAGGAGGAGGAGAAGGAGGGATGGAAGAGGAGGAGTGGGAGGAAGAGGAGGGACTAAGGCAGATCGAGGAAAGCAGAAGGAAGCCCCAGCCTCCCTGAGCCTGGACTGAGCCCCCATGTGGGCAGCAGAGAAGGGGGGGATTCTGCTCCTCTGCCCCACTCAGGTGAGTCCCCACCTGCAGAGCTGCCCCAGCCCTGGGGCCCAGCACAGGAAGGAGCTGGAGCTGCTGGATCCAGTCCAGAGGAGGCACCAGAGATGCTCCAAGAGCTGGTGCCCCTCTGATTTGGAGCCAGGCTGGGGGAGCTGAGGTTGCTCACCTGAAGAAGACAAGGATCCAGGGAGAGCTGAGAGGTCCTGCAGCTCCCTCTGTGCTCTCAGCCAGGCAGAAGAGGCTCTGGATTCAGCCCTGGAGCAGGGCAGGTGTTGGGGGTGTGTCATGGAGCTGCTCTCCTGTGGGATATTTCCTCCAGGCTGGAAGCACCTTGGTGGAGGAGTGAATCCAGGAATGTGACTGTGGTAGTCCTTCCTCATGGCTTGTCCCCAGCCCTGCTGCTCCCTTGCCCACTCCTTTGGGATATAGTGCCAGTTCAGGTGCCTCAGCACCACCCAACCCTCCCTGAATTCGCAGCCCCCACCCATGGGATCGTGACTGGGGAGGGGGAGCTTGGCGCAGATATCCTGGGGGGTCCCCTGGATTTTTCTGGGGGGATGTTTGGAGAATGAAGAAGCTGAGCAGAAAAGGCCTCTTGTGGGGACAGCAGAGCCCTGTGTCCCCCAGGAGCCCAAAGTGGGGAGCCCAGAGCGGGGGAAGTGCCACCATTGGTGGGAGCCTCAAGAGCCTGGAGAGGGGCAGGGGGGACTCCTTGGAGCCGCTGCAGGCCAGAGCAGAGAATGAGGGGAGAAGGGATCCCCAAAACCCCCAGCACGCCTTAATGGGGAGACAGAATAGAGAGGAGCTTTTGGGATTGCTGGGACACCCAGCATCCTGGACAGGGAGGAATCCCAGAACCCCAAAACTGAGAGACCAGAGATGGGGAACTCCTGGGAGGCTTTTTTAGAGCAGATTTTTATGGACACATGATGCTGACATCTAGACATGGACTTGGGCAGGGGGACCTTCAAACCCAATATGCTCATCCCTTCTTTTCCTTGCTAAGCAGGATTTCCCTTTCCCAAATCTTGGCCGGATGGAGGGGGATGTGAGGAAGATGAAGATGCCCCGGAACCCCCAGGCAGCTGAGGAGGAAGTCAGTGCCCCTTTCCCACTCTCTCCTGCTCCATCTCCTAGCCCACCACGGCCCCTGGCTGCAGGACAATCCTGCTGCTGATGTCGTCCTGCCGGGGACACATTGGGAGGATGTCCTTCCCTCTGGCATGGAGGCAAATCCCATCCTCTCCTTGTCCTTCCTTCCCCAGAGCATGAGCTGAGCATGGAGAGCAGGGAGGACAAATCCCCGTGGCAGAACCTGGTGGCAGAGACCGTTTTGAGTGACTCCACAGTGCAGGAATCTGATGGGGAGGAAAATCCCCACATATCTCCCAGGAGGAGGGGCTGCAAACCCAGCCCAGGGTGCTCTGAGGAGGAAAGAGCCAGCCTGAGCCAGGAAGGTGGACAGAGCTTCAGCCAGAGCTCAGGGCTTGTGCTCCATGAGCAGCTCGATGATGGGGAGAAGCCCCACAAGTGCTTGGAGTGTGGGAAGGGATTCAGCTGGAGGTCCTGCCTGCTCCGCCACCAGATGATCCACACTGGGGAGAAGCCCTACGAGTGTCCCGAGTGGGGGAAGGGCTTCAGAGACAGCCCCCAGCTCACCATCCAACATCGCATCCACACCGGGGAGCAGCCCTACGAGTGTTGGGAATTTGGCCAGAACTTCCTCCAGAGCTCCCACCTGACTTCCCACCAGAAGATCCGCTCAGGGGAGAGGCCCTACGAGTGTTCCGAGTGGGGGAAATCATTTCCAACCAGCTCCCTTCTCCTCACCCACCAGCGGAATCACACTGAGGAGAGGTCCTTCTGCTGCCCCGACTGCAAGAAGGGCTTAAAGCACAGTTTCTACCTCACCAGGCACTGGCGCATCCACAGCGGGGAGAGGCCCCATGAGTGCCCGGAGTGTGGGAAGAGGTTCAGCTCAGTCTTGAATCAACACCAGCGGAGGCACCGCTAAGGGAAGCCCTGCAATTGCCCCAGCTGCAGGAGGAGCTTCGTGCACTGCTCCAACTTCCTCCCCCATCAGAGAACCCTCATTGCAGAGAGCCCTGGTGACCCACATTCCCAATTATCCAAGTTGGAAAAGCCCTGCTGATCCACATTCCCAAAAATCCAAGTTGGAAAAGGCGTGGCTGGTGGTCTCCACGTCATCCTGGATCCCAGTAGGCACCTGACTCAACGCTGGGGCAGGAACATCCATTGGGTCTCAGCTCCATATGGGAAACCCCTTGGGAAGAGCTGATTTTTTACCTTGTCGTGGTTTGAAAGACAGGTGTCTGCTAAGGAAGGCAGGAGCCCTCCTTGGAATGGAAAATGTAAACCCTGTCCCTCTGAATTATTAGAATCATGAAATTAAGGGGCTCTCAGGCAAAGAGATGGGAATAGGAATAACAGTTATTTACTGGTGTGTATAATAAAGCAAACAAACAACAACTACAGCACTGACAGAGGCTTTGCTGCACAAACCCACAGGGGTGGGTTGGATGATCCAGGTGCCCCAGCAGGGCTTGGGCAGCACCAGGCTGGGCTGGCAAGATATGTCAGCAGGCAGGGGGTGTGGGGTGTGAAAAATACATTCAGTCTCCTGTGAAAATATAAAAAATTTAAAAAAGGACAATAGGAAACAAGGAACATAGAGCAAAGGTTATTACAGCCAGGTGCATCTTGGCACTCAGCTGGGAATACCCCTTAAATACCTTTTCTCTTACACCAACCTTTTGCATATTCATAGACCCTCATGCATAGTAAACATTTCCCCTAACCAGTTTACATGTTCCGAGAACTCCTAAGCCTATCTTGCCCTTGGATCTGCCTTTTTAGAGCATGAGTATTCCTGGCTTATGGTTTTAGTCCATTTTTTATCATCATCTTCAGTTTTGGGTCCAGACCACACTGCTCTCAGACAGTGGTTGCTGACAGTTGGCAGATCTGTACAGGTGTCCTCATCCTGTGTTCATTGTGTTAGGAAAATTAATCCACAAACATCAGAGATTTATGTCCAGAAAGGAGACAGAGGAGTCCTTTTACTTCTTCAAATAAAGGGAGAGGCCATGGGGCATTCCCCTGGGGTCTCTCAAAATTTTGGAGGATGCAGCCTCCTTTTTATCCCAGTTTCCCAGCTGTATTTCCCTTCTCTCTTTCCCCATTGGCTGAGGTACTTGAGAAGCACAGACTTCCTGAAACACCTGATACCAAAGATTTCCCTCTAATGTATAACCGTCCCTATTAATTTTTAATTCTTATGGAATTTAGTGGTTTTCCCATTGTTTCTTTCATCTTTCAATGTCTAATTTCATTTATCACCAATCCTGAAGTTTACATATAAAGGCAAATATCTTTTCCCATTAATTAGTGGAATCTTTCCCATTGTTTCTTTCATCTCCCAGAGCTAGTTTTATCTACCAGCAGACCCACAGCTGGTTTGTAAAGACAAATCTGCTGTTCCACTCAATTGGATGTTATCCCAACCAAAGCAGGCCTTTTAGCACAAGCATAATTATATCAGCGATTTCACTACTATGTCTAACCTTAATTAACAACAGAAATAGAAAAGATATAGCAAAGTTATTTCAACACCACAGATATAAAATCCATTTTTACATTTGTGAAAAGCCACTATTACAATATGTATCTATAACAGTGGCTGCAGGGCAGGGAAAGCCGAGCTCAGGGTCCCAGGCAGAGGAGGAAGGTCCCTCTTTTATGGAAGGGGGTGTTAATAAGTGTGAAAAATACCAATCACTTGTTTTTAAAATTTTAGAAGTTTAATAGCAATAAAATGGCTGTAAAAAATAGCAATACAATTAGAGTAATAACAATTTTGACAATTTGAATTAGGACAATATGAGAGAATAGAGACAAAGAGTTACGGACCTCCGGGTACATTTCTCTGGGTAGTAAGAGCCCGAAAAAGGACACCCAGTAGCAGAGGATTAACCATTAAAAACAACAGCCTGTTGCATATTCATACACCTCATCCATGACGCATAAATTCCATTCAAACACAGGATTCTGTCTGGTCAGTGCCACCTTCTTCCTCTGAATCCTAACAGCGCCTTCGAGGCGGGAAGAAGTTCATTTCTTTTCATAAGAGAGCAACAAATTCTTTTTCTCTGAACGATTTAGGTGTCCTGTGGCTGCTATCTCACTGTGAGTCCTTTCTTTAAAAAAAGTATCTTACATAGCATAGTTTCTATTTTAACAGTTTTTATAACCTAAAACTATATTTAACACAGTACTTAAGAGAATTAATACAGCATTACTTTCTAACACAACACATATAATATTCATTTGAATATTTGCGAAAAGCCAATCATAAAATACATGCATTTTTCACATGCAGGCAAAGCCAGCGAGACAGCAGAGAAAGCGAGAGAGCAGAGCAAGCGACACAACAAACGCACCAAGAGCAAGAGAGCAAGTTTGAACAGAACTTGCAAAGGGCAAAATCAGCTCAAACCAGGTTAGACTGCAGAACAAGGAGCACCAAGCATGGGCTGATGATTCAGGTAAAAAGTTCCAATGTGAGAAGGACAATAGAAGCCTTCATCAAAAGACCACCAGAAGACTGACAAGCACCACAGGAGGAACTGATGCAGGCCCTGAGGCCACACAGGGTTGTAAAACCAGGACACAGCTTTATGCAAATGTGAGTATGCTAATGAAGTGTTGTAATTATGACTTTTAAAATGGAACTGAAGGATAAAGGAGATCGAGTGGGTGACACCGTGGAATCTCATGGAACCAAGTGTGAATTGTGACAGGACCCAGGAGACCATGGTGACACCATGGTGGAATCTCATGGAACCAAGTGCCCAGAGTTTCACGGCTCAGCCTCATGGAGCGCTGGAGACCATTGTGTCCCAATGGGAACACATGGAACAAAGGCTCCTTAGTGACACAGCAAGGCCTCATGGAATGCAAGAGATCATCGTGATGGAATGGAAACTCATGGATTCAAGGATCCACTCTTTTGCGGCATGGACTCATGGAATGCAAGAGACCATTGTGATGGAATGGAAACTCATGGATTCAAGGGTCCACTCTTTTGCTGCATGGCCTCATGGAGTTCTGGAGACCATTGTGGCACTGTGGAAACAAATGGCACAAAGGCTCCACTGTTACCCTGCAGGGCCTCATGGAACCAAGGACGCCACTGTGATACAATGGAATCTCATGGAACCAAGGTCCAGCTGTGACAAAGCTGGGCCTTATGGAATCAAGGACACTGCCATGATGCAGTGGAATCTCTAGGATCCAAGGATCAATTGTCAACACATCAGGTTCTCATGAAACCAAGTAGAACATTGTGACACAGTGGAATCTCATGGGAGCAAGGCTCTGCTTTGATCAAGTGGGACCTCATGGGACACAGGTGCCACAGGGACATTGTCAGGCCTAGTAGGAACAAGACACCACTGTGTCAGACCAAGGCCTCATGGGACCTGGGAGAGCACTGTGACACAATGGAACCTGATGGAACCAAGAGCCCATTGTGACACAGCAGGGTCTCATGGAACCCCTGTGCCACTGGGACATTGCCAAGGCTCGTGCAAGCAAGGTTGCACTGTGACAAAGGCAGGGCTCGTGGAACCCAGGAGACCATTGTGGGACATTGGAATCTCATGGAACCAAGGCCCCATTGTGACAAAGCATGGCCTCATGGAAGCCCAGTGCCACTGGGACATCTCCAGCCTTAGTGTAAACAAGTGTCCATTGTGACACAGCACAGCCTCAAATCACAGGAGAGCAGAGGGATGCCATGGAATCTTGGGGAAGCAAGTGTCAATTCTAAACACAGCGAGGACTCATGGAACCCAGGAGACCATTGTGACACTGCCCTTTGTCACAATGGGGCCGTGCTTCTATGAGGATCCATGGACCCACAATGTTCTCCTGGGTTCCAAGAGGCCCCGCTGTGTCACAATGGCCCCTTGCTCCCATGAGCCACAGCACGGTCCCCATTGCCCCTGGTTTCTGTGAGGCCATGCTGCGTTCACAACTGACACTTGCTTCCATGAGATTCCATTGTGTCACAGTGGTCCCCATGTTTCCATGAGGTTCTGCTGTGTCACAGTGGACACTGGGTTCCACAAGAGCTGGCATTGTCCCGGTGGCACCTGTGTCCTGTGGGCCCCACTTTGCCAAAGCAGAGCCTTGGCTCCATGAGATTCCAGGCTGTCCCAGTGCTCTGCTGAGTTCCATGAGGCTGTGCTGTGTCACAGTGGACAGTGAGTTCCACCTGTCCTGGCAATATCCAAATGGCACCTGGCTTCCATGAGGCCCCGTTGTGTTTGCAGGTGACACTTGGTTCCCCAAGATGTCATTGTCACGCCACTCTCCTGGGCGCCCTGAGGCCTTGCTGTGCAATAATGGAGCCTTGTTCCTACCAGACCTGGCAATGTCCCAGTTGTACCTGTGTCCCATGAGGCCCCACTTGGTCACAGGAGAGCCTTGGCTTAACAACTGACCCTTGTTTCCTTGAGATTCCATTGGTGAAAAGCACGTTCACCCTCCTGTGAAAATGTAAAAAGTTTAATAAAGGACAATGGGAGACCAGGGCCATGGAGCAAAGGTTATTACGGCTCTCAGCCAGGAGCACCCTGTTACCTTCGGGGATCCCCCTGAAATACCTTTCCCCTTACATCAGCCTGTTGCATATTCATAGACCCTCATGCATATCCATAAACTACTTTACATATTCCAGGAACAATTTTACATGACCGCTCCTTGGGTCTGCCTTTTCAGAGCATGTGTGTTTCTTGGCTGTGGTTTTGGCTCCTCTTTATCACCTCCAGTTTCTGGGCCTTGGTCCACTCTGCCTTCAGACAGTGAGTGCTGATAGTTGGCAGATCTGTACAGGCGTCCTCATCCTGTGTGCATTGGATGTGATCCCATCCAAGCAGGCAGTTTAACACAAGCACACTTCTATCAGATATTTCACTACTATGTCTAAGCTTAATTAAAAACAGAGATAAAAATTATATCTTTACAACAAAGCTATTGTAACATAACACATATTAAATTCATTTTAATATTTGCAAAAAGCCAATATTATGATATTTATCTATAGCAGGGTGAAGGAGCCCTGGCCCAGGCTCTGGCCCTGGGGGACATGGGGACACTGCCGGGGGTCCCTGTCCCCCTGTCCCACCCCCAGGGCCCCGGCCCCCCGTCCCCGTGTCAGGCTCTGGGGTCGATCTCATGGAACATCCTCTGGGGAAGGCTGCGGGGCCAGGGGCGGGGGGACCTGGGGGGACAGGGGACCCTGCTGCACACGAGCAGGGTTGGACTGCTCTGGGGGGAGCTGTGAGGGGGGCCGGGGCAGAGTGACCTCCCCAGAGACCTCACACTGCCCCTGTGATGTCACACAGACCCTGTGATGTCACACAGCCATCTGTGATGTCACACAGTCCCTCTGATGTCACACAGCCATCTCTGTGATGTCACACTGCCCCTTTGATGTCACAGAGCAAACTCTGTCCCCTTATGATGTCATACAGCAGTGCTGTGATGTCACAGAAGACTGATGTCAGAATGTCACCCTGTGAGGTCACAATCTGTTCTGTGATGTCACAGCCTGCTCCATGATGTTACACAGTCACCTGGTGATGTCACAACCCACTCTCTGATGCCACAGAGCCACCCTCTATGATGGCAGACTCTGCTCTATGCCCTTACACCCTACTCTGTGATGTCACAACCAGCCCTGTGATGTTACAGCCAGCTCTGAGATGCCACCAGCCCCTGAGTGATGTCACAGAACCATCAAGAACTCAGTTCTGTTGAAACACTGAATTTTCTTGTACTTTGAAGAGACCCGTGTCAGGGACACAAGTGAGAAAGTGTCCCCAGGTTCCAGCTACAGCCGAGCCCTGCAGGCAGTGATGACAGGTGGGGACAAGTAAGGCAAAGGTGTCTCTGGTGCTGAGCAAACCTGGATGTGTTTGAGGAATGCAAAGGGCCAAGGCCTGAGCCCCAGCCCCTGGCCAGGCAGATCCTGTCCCTCCCTCCTTGCTCAGGGCTCTTCCCAGGATGGGCACTGGCATGTGGGGATGTGCAATGCCAGGGGCAGGAGCATGGGGCGGCCCCTGCCAGGCTGCTGAGCAGGGACAAGGAGGCCATGAGGCCCCAGGCCTGCAAGGGTCACTTGTCCCCTCCTGGCCCCAGGGCCAGCAGCTATGGCCAAAGTGCTGCCCAAGTTGGCTCTGTCAGGGCTGTCTTGCAGCTGCTGCCCATCCCTGTGCCCTGTGCAGCCCAGGCTGTCCCACAGTGTCCCTGCCCTGCGCCTCTGTCCCTGCAGGCTGTTGGCATCCCCAGCTGCCCCACCTGGCTGGGCCCTTCCTTTGCTGACAGCTCTGCCTCCTGCCTGCCTCTGCCTGCCCACACAATGCCTTGGGCTTATTATCAAAAGGGTTAAATAACTTTTATTGTGCCTATGCGCTTTTAGCACAGGAACAAGGTGTGGGAATCTACAATTTGTGAAAAACTTTGTTAGACTAAAAGAATAATAAAAAAAAAGCCGAAACAGTTCAGTCGCCAGAAGCCCAAGCTGTTAAAAAGAAGAATAAATCATCCCCTTCGTCGTCTACACCTGATGTCCTTGTATGTAGTAAGTAGCATTCTAGGGGCTCCTGGGCTACACAATGGGAAATCATTTATCTAAACAGAAGAGAATGTTTTTTACCAGCTTAAGAAAATTTTACAAGATGAAAGACGTTCAAACATCTCAAAACATAAACTGAAAGATTTATTAATCTGAGTAAAAGCAAATACTCAAAATATAGATTTCAGTCTGCTTTTACCTTTAATTTTTAAGACCAGATAAACTAGAAAATTTGTAATCTATTCTCTCTCCAAAAAGAAAAGACTGTAAACAAACTAATGCCTGTCTCCAAAGCTTTAATAAATAGCTTTAAACAAAATAATCATAATAGAAACTTTCTCAAACGCCAAAACAGAACTTCTAGTCCTGAGACTTTAATTCCGGGTAGTGCTGAGCCGTCGTCCTCTTCTGAAGAAATCTCAAGTTCTGTTCAAGTTTCCTTCCCTTCTAGTGTATCCAAAGTTTCTCCAAGCAGTGTAGACAGCACCCCAATCCCCAAAAAAGAAAAATCAGATCCACTTTCAGCTTCAGTTGTGTTCTCTGTTTCTTCCGGGATTCCCTGCATCACTGATGCTGAGACAGGCCGTCCTCCCATTCCTCCACAAAACCATTCACCCCTGCAATTCCCAAGAAAATGCTTGGGATTTTCGTTGCATTCCAAGAATGTGAAGAGTCAGAAGTTGTGTTCTAGAGAAGATGAGAGTCACACAAGTCTGAAAGATGAGAGTTAAAAGAAGCTTTGCAATACAAAAGCTGCTTGTTCTGAAATTGTGCAAGCAAAAACTGCTGAAATTAGCTCTATATCTACTCTGCCTAGTAAAAAAGCTGTGAAAATCACTCCTGCCACTGCTTCCCCTCCTCAAGAGGACTCCCTCTCAGATCTCACTCAAGCGAGCAAATTGCTTTGCAGTTCTGAGAATTCTTTTCGTGTAAATTCCTCCCCCAAGCCTCTCCCAAAGTTTTCACCATTTTTAGTTCCCCAGCCTCCAAATACAAGCAGCCATCATTTTTTGCTAGCTTTTGCTTCATTGGGTGTGCCCCAAGAAGTAAAAACCGACAATAGTCCCGTATATATATCTCAGAAATTAGCCACATTTCTAAAAAAAAGGGTGTTCGTCACATCTTTAGTATTCCACACTCTCCCAAAAGTCAAGCAATTATTGAGAGTGCACATCAGACATTAAAACACATTCTAGACCAACAAAGGGAGGGAGTGGAGGTCACAGTACTCCCTGTTGAAGTAGGGTTAAACAAAGCTTTGTATGTTTTTAATTTTTTAAACAGCTCAGTTGCAGAACCCGATCCACCGGTTTTGGGCATTTTTCAAATAACACACAGGCAAAACTGAAAGAAAATCCCCCTGTTTTAATTAGAAAGCCTGACACTGGACAAATGGAAGGTCCTTTCTGATTAATCACCTGGGGCAAAGGGTATGATTCTGTTTCTAAAGGTGCTGGAATTAAGTGGGTCCCAGCCAAAAATGTCAAACCATATCGCACCCCAGAATGTGTTGACGAGCCCAGAACGGAGGAAGCAAGTACGCAGATGTGAGTCAAGCAGAGGGATCCCGGGTCACGCCTGACGTTCCTTGTGCATTGGTGGAACCTGCAAACTCTGATTTTATGTTATTTATAAGTGTATCAATTGTTTGTTTTATAGAGCTTATTTTGGGCAAAAGCATGGTTTTTGTTAAGTTATAGATCCCCTCTATTGGATCTTTAAGTCAAAATCTTATCTTAAGGTAAAAGCCAAGTTTTTAAATTGATATATATGTGAAAATTTTACTAAAACTTAGCTCATGAAAAGGATGGAGCAAAATCAAATTATATGCTGGTGTTGGTTGGTTTTAATTGCTTCTTGTCGTGCAGATTTGCCTGTTGAACAACCAAAACCAAATGTTTGGGTGACCTTTGCCAAGGCAGCCGGCTCGGATACCATATGTTTGTCTAATTTGGAACCAGAAAAGCCTTACTCAACCTGTCTGGTCGGTGTGCCAGTAAAAGATTTGCCTTTGATCAAAAAGCAATCCAATGGTGAGCCAGGTGAAATTGACAATGGGAACAATCCTGCACTGAATTGGAACGTTTGGGCCAAAGAACTTCCCAAAGCAGTATCTGAGCCCCAAGAATTGTAAATCCTTGGTTCTTTAGCAATGGATTTTTGCCTTACATTTACAGCTAATGATTAGCAAGAAGGGGATCCCCCAAATACAATGTTACTCCCCATTATTTTGCATACAGAAACTTAAGTTTTTGGTGTAATTATTCAAACAGTTAGGATGTGCTTTCTGAGGCTGACCAATATCCATGACAATTGCCCAAGGGATATTGGTTCATTTGTGGAGATAGGGCTTGGCAGGGCATTCCAGAACACCTTGAAGGTGGCCCATGTAGCATTGGAATGCTCACTGTGATAGCACCTACTACTGAGGCAGTCATTAGGAAGAAACAAAGGGGAACAAGATTTGCTCATCATTATTATGAAAACTGAAAAGATTTCATGCCTTGGAAGACTGCAAAAAGAATTTCAGCAGGTTTGTTTTTACCCCAATTGGCGTCAGCAATGGCATTAAAACAATAAGATCAGGTTGGATGTTGCTGAGTAAACAAACTAATGCCACATCCACTGCAATCAGTGCTATGTTGACTGATGCTAATAGTATTAGACCTGCTACTCTATTCAAAATAGAGCAGCAATTGATTTTCTTTTACTGGCCCAAGGACATGGTTGTGAGCAATTTGAAGGATTGTGTTGTATGAACCTGTCAGATCATTCTGAATCCATCCACAAAAGCATACAAAAGCTGAAAGCTTTGACAGCTCCAATTAAAGAAGATGGAGGGTCATGGTTACATGATCTGTTCCAAGAATGGAGCTTTGCACCTTGGCTAAGGGAACTTTGTAGAATAGGTCTCTATGTATTGGGTGTTTTGGTAGTGATAGTAATAGTAATACCTTGCATATGTCGGTGTGTGCGACAAATGATGGACAAAACTATCAAAGAAGTTTTTATCACACAAGAGCGAGAGAGGTAGGAAATAGATTCACAGAGAGTTCTCAAAATCTCACAGAGATGGTCGATGAAGGTATAGACATGGAGGAAGGTTTAGAATTAAGACCTTGGAATCGACAAGACTTTTTCGAACAATGACTTGTAACTATATTGTCAGGCATAATTTATGCTCTTTCAACTGATAGGACTTCCACAGCATTAAAATTGCTATGTTGTAATATAGCAATGTTTAGTGCAAGCGAGAAAATGCTTCAAATAGGTAATAAGCAGAAATATTATAGTAAGGCTACGAAACGCAAGTAATAAATGACACGATTATGAAGGTTTCTTTTTAGGTGAACAGAGAGGGGGAATTGTGGGAATCTACAAAATTAGAGGGAGTCCTGGGGTGACGTTATGATGCTTGTATCCCCATTCATATGTTCTGTGCCTTTAAGACCGGCTCTGAAGAATGGAAGTTTTGTTTGGGTTTCTCTTATCAGGGACACAGGGACGGGCAGTACATAGGGCTGTTTTGGCTTCTTGCTTTCAGCTTGCTGCTTTGCTTGCTCTCTTTCTGCTCTTGCTTCTGCTCTCGCTTTTGCTTCTGCTTATTAGCTAGTTTAGCTAAACAATCCAAATTCCTTCCTGGACTGTTTCTCCTCTCCTGTTTCTGTGACCATCTCGAACCTGCTCCAGACTGGGACCTGGGGACACCGAGGGTTTGCACCGTTTGGCTGCAGCAGCTGCCCCAGTGCCGGAGGGACTGAGAACAGAGCAACCACCCCTGAAAGAGACTTTCTGATTTTTTCATCTTTCTCAGAGCGGTGTCATCTGGTATTGTTCATTTTGTGTGCTAGGGGTGCTGTGTCTGTCAAATAAACAGGTTCTTTCCACTTCTCTCCGAGGAATTCTTCCCGAACCAGTTGAGGGGGGAGGGGCCGTATGGTTTTGCTTTCTGGAGGGGCCCTCCTTTGCAGATTCTTTAACAAATTTGCCCTAAACCAGGACAGAGGGTTTTGGGGAAAGCTGCAAAAGGAAGGCCCCAGAGGCAGTAGAACTGTGATTAAAGCTAAGCAGCAGCCATGAGATAGGTCAGCAGAAAAATTATTTAAACTGCAGAAAATAGACAAGGACAAATAGAACAATGGTCTGTGTATTAATGCTTGTCTAGAATGACTCTCTAAGGTATAGAAAAGTTTATCTAGGAAGATATTAGGAAGCTTGAAGCTTAATAATGGAGCTCTGTGCATGGTGTTTTAAGGCTTACAAGTAGGTATTGTATTCAAAATAAGCAAGCATTGTTTTAACCAAAGATGCGTGTGTTTGTAGTGATTGGATAGAACTACTGTCAATATGCTTTTGTGTTGTGTGATTGGTCAAGAAACTTATAAAGTAAGTTGTAACATCAAGTTCCTTGTCTGCTGCCTGGGATGTGAGCTGCTGGCATCTTCCCATTGTCATAACCATGTAATGAGACTGATGCTGGAAAATAAAACAGCTCAAGGCGTATTCCACAGCAGACCCGGCCCATTTGTGATTTCTACATAGCCCCCTGCCAGCGTCAAATGGCACAGCTTGATTTGCAGGGCAGACAGTCTTAAACATCTGCAATATCCTATCAGAGTCCTAGTTTGGCTTCATTCAAAGAAAGAGGACAGTGCACCTAACACTGACCACTTGTTAGGCAATATCTTCGACCTTGCCCATGTACCCCTACAGAGAGGCTGTCTGCAAAATGCCCAGAACACCATCCAAATCTGCAGCAAGGACAGGAAAATCAGGCAGAGAATCTTTCTGTTTTCAAGGTCCCCCTTCCTAGGCGACTT
This sequence comes from Melozone crissalis, assembly GCF_028551555.1. Lineage (NCBI taxonomy): Eukaryota > Metazoa > Chordata > Aves > Passeriformes > Passerellidae > Melozone > Melozone crissalis. Next base: position 841,530 of record NW_026535981.1, read on the forward strand.
GACCCTTTCTACCTGATTCTCACTTGAGATCTACCCATGATAGAGCACTGCAGGAAAACATTTTAAAGGGTCATTAACCAGAATCTGCTTGGAAAGCAAGGGTAGAAACTTTCCCTCCTTGATGGGTTGTGGGCTGGCAACTGCTGCTCTGAAGATGTGCAGCTGCTCTTCTCTGGAGAGGCCATGGAAGAGTTGTGATGATCTACGGGAACCAGAGGAACGATGAGCTCAGGCTGGCATTTAAGCTTCCTGGGAAGAAGCAGAATGAAGAGCTCACAGTGGAGATGAAATTTGCCTGTGCCTGGCTTCTCTGATGAAACTCCAAGAAGTCCAAATGATGCAAACACCTTCTCCCAAGAACCTAGGAAAACTTTGGAGTCCTGAGCACATTCACTTAGCCTGGAAGGGCCTGGAGGCAGCTCTAAATCCTCAGGTGAGGCAGCACTGAAGTCCTGGTATGAGAGCGCTGTGTAGCAGTGAGGGAAGGAAAAGGGAAGCAAAGGGAAGGCTGGGTCACTACTGGTCTTTGGGTGTGTTTCCCTTGGCAGCAACTGTACTTCTGTCAGGGAAAACAAAAGCTCCCTGAATTGTTAAAACTGAAAATCACCAACAAAGACTCTCTAACTAGTCAAAGTTAGAAAGTGGTATGTTCATTACGCTGGCGGGCGGCACAGGGGAGGGTCATTCCCAAAATGCGTGACCGCTGGCTTGGCTCGACTCGGCACAGCACAGCACAGTACAGCAGGATCCACCAGGACAGGGAAGGGCAAGGCAGGCAGGGAAGGGCAGGTCAGGGCACTGGGAGCAGTGACAGGCTCTGTCCCCATGCTGCATCCCATGCATGGGTCACCATCAGGGACAGAGACGAAGGACATTGCTCTCTCTTGGCTGCGGAAAGGATGAAAAGGGGGAGTTAGAAAACATTAATTTGGACTCCTTTTCAGCAGACTAGCTGTTTTTATCTCACCATGTCTGCCTGTCTTTGGCAGAGTTGGCACATTTCTCGTGAATTGGAGTCAGCTACAGCAGCAGGAAGGGGCAGCAGTTTTGTCAGCATTGATATCAAAGCCAAAGTGCTGCCCCATGGATGGATGTTGCTTTCTTCAAGAGATTTCTGGCCTAGAGTTGTAGTGAATTCATGCTGATGTCTTCCCAAAGGGCATTGCCTTTTTCTGTCCTCAGGAATCACCTCTTCTTTTTCTTCCCCCCATCTGGGGAGAGCTCCATTGCAAATGCCTCCTGCAGCCAACTCTTGTCACTGTAGACTGACAAAGAAGTTCTTGCAGTGGGAAGAGACTCCCTAGAGCTGCTGTGGAGAGCTGAAGGGGGAAGCTTTGTCCCTTAGTCTTGAAATCTTGTTGGGGAGCTGCTTGTGCTCTGGGGGATGGCCACCAGTGATGTTTATCCAAGCCTTGCAGGTTCATTCCTGAGCTTCTTGACACACCAGAGGGACTTTGGGGTTGGTGTATTGGCAAACAAATTTCAGTCCGGACACTTCTTGAAATGCTTCAATTATTCTTTTTTGCTTTTCTGCAGAAATGTTGTCATCATCTATTTTTTGGGGAATTCCTTTTGCTGCCCTCCCAGATCAGGCCCATTCCCAGGGCTCCTTCCCAAAGTGAGGTGCAGCCCATGGCCTCCACTCTCCAGCTGGACCAGAAGGAAGCACAGAGTTTGCTGTTGTGGGAGAGGAACTTCCCATTCCTGCCTGCTTTCCCTTTGGGACAGGTTGGTGTGTGCTCATTTGATAAAGGCAGGTTTAAACTCTGAAGCAGTTGTGTTTCAAACTGCTCCCTTCTCCAACACTTCTGTGGGTATCCTTGGACAAAAGGTGGGAGCTCCCCGTGGCAGGTTAAGGAAGGAGGTTGATATTTCAGGGTTGTGACTGCTGAAAGCAGCTGGTTTCTGGAGGTGTCCAGAACTGGGAGTGGCTCCTTTTCTCACCTGCCTGCAGAAAAGGAAGTTACAAAGTGGGAATTTCATTTGTGCAGATGGCCATCAGGAGTGTTTGCCAAGAGATGGGCTGGCAGAGAGGCAGGTCTCGTGCTAAACTGGCTATGTGTTTGTTTTGATGGTGGGGAGAGTCGGAGATGCAGACACAGACAACCAGCTGAAGGAATAGTGTCATTTACTGTAATGCAAAAGTGCAAAAAAGAGTCAGGAAAGGATAAGCTAAGCAATGCACCTCAGCATTATCACAAAAGGGTGCCTCTGGTGATTAAGGAAGCCCAATGGTTTCCCCTTCATCCAGAGCTGCACATCAGCTGGGGGAAGCTGTCCCAGCCCAGCCCTGCAGAGCCACGGCCAGGAACTGGGAAATCCTGCGGTGCCTCCACCTTTGGCGGCCACGAGGCTTCTGAGTGCGCTGTGAGAGTAGCCCGGGTCTGATGGTGCTGGACGAGCAATGTTCCGGAGCTTCTGCTGGGGGCACAGCTGGTGTCATTCTCCTCTTGGTTTTCTCCCCCAGCCTGGCCAGGGCTCAAGGAGGAACCAAGGCCAGGTGTGGCCTGGTCCATTTTCCTCATGCAGAAAGGTGAAGACGTGTTTCACCAGTGAATGGATGCAACAATCCTTTTGATAATAACACTTGGTTAAGGAGCAGGTACATAGAACATTGGGTTGGGAAGGTGATCTAGAGGGCAGCTTTGGCTCAGGTGCTGTTGTTGAGGCTTCAGTCAGGGTCTGTTGTTCAGGCCTTAGTCCTTCAGTATTTTGTGCTGCAAATCACACCTGTGCAGAGCTGGAAACAAACAAGTCTGTCTTTAGCACATTTCAGACAGGGAACAGCATTATCCCTGCAAGGCCAGGCTGGGGCCAAGAGCAGAAGGCCAGCACCCTGCTTTTGCCCACAGGCAGCCCTGCAGAGCAAGCAGCCCCTCCTGCCCAGGGGCTGAGGTGCCCAAAGCTGCCTCCCCACTGTGCAGCTCTGCAGAGCCTGCGGGGTGCAGGGTCCTGGGCAGCCAGGGCAGCCCAGCTGCCTTGGAGCACAAGGAGTGGCCCAGAGAGAAGCTGCTGCCCTTTGCTTTGGAACTGTTCCTCAGAGTCTTGTCAATAATCCACAGTGTCTGATGTGTTTTTCTTTCTTCCCCCAAATTTAATACAGCTTTTTGAGAAAACTGACTGATGTAGCTGCTGCTGGTGGTGGTGCTTTTGTCTGCAGGTGAGGGCAGGTGATTTGAACCAAGGACGGAGTCCATTGTTAATACGCCAGCCTTTGCCAAGTCAAGGAAACCATTCACAATTGGGCTACCACTACTGAGCTGTTTTCCTAGGTTTTGTAAAGCTACCACCTTAAGAAACCAAACAGATTTTCCTCCAGGAGGATACCAGCAGTAGCATGATGCCAATGTTTTCCACTCCTCTTCTGTGTCTTTTTTAGGGTTCTGCAGTGCCCAGCAGGAATGAAATGATCTGTGATAATGCGATTTGAGAGCTCTGTGTTGTTCGTTGCCACATGAGTGTTCATGACAAGCTGGACACCCCACTCGTGGCTCTGTTGAGGTAAATTCATCCCAATTCTGTGCAAACAGCAGCCCCGAGATGCTGAGAAAAGCAAGCACAGTGGGTGGGTGCATGCACACACCCGGGAGCTGACTGCTGTGTGAGCAGATGGTTTTGCACTGTTGTAAATCTTCATACTCCCAAGCTGGAGGAAGAAAACAAATCTATATAAATCTATATGAAATGAAAAGATACCAAAATGAATGAAATAATACATATTAATTTATCATAGATGCAATTTAAGATCTATATACTATTGCCAGCAGGGGGTCTATGTACAAATCACAAACAGGATGGGACTGCTGAGGAACTGCCTCGAGCTGTTTGTTTTCTAGCATCAGTCTCATTACATGGTTATGACTATGGGAAGATGCCAGCAGCTCACATCTCTGGCAGCAGGCAAAGAACTTAATGGTACAACTTACTTGAAAAGTTTTTGACCAATCACACAAAGCAGAAGTATATTGATAGTAGTTCTATCCAACTACTATAAGCACACGTACCTTTGGTTAAAACAATGCTTGCTTATTTTGAATACAATACCTACTTGTAAGCCTTAAAAGGCAATGCACAGAGCTCCATTATTAAGCTTAGAAGTTCTAATATCTTGGTAGAGATACTTTGTTGAAGCTTAGGGAGTTATTCTAGCCAAGCATTAATACACAGACCATTGTTCTATTTGCCCTTACTTTTCTACTTCTTATGTAACTTTTCTGCTGACCTATCTCATGGCTGCTGCTTAGCTCTAATTGCAGTTCTGCTGTCTCTGAGGCCTGCCTTTTGCAGCTTTCCCAAAACCCTTTGATTTGAAGGATTCCCACAATTCCCTCTCTCGGTACAACTAAAAAGAAACCTTTGTAACCATGTTGTTTATTAACTACTTTGCATTTCATAGCTTTACTATACTATACCTGCTTATTACTTGCTTAAAGCGTCCTTTTTGCTCGCATTAAGCTTAGCTATATTCCAACACAGCAATTTTAATGCTGTGGAAGTCCAGTCAGTTCAAAGGGCATGAGTCATGTCTGATAGCAATCACAAGTCATTGTTCCACAAAAGTCTTGTCTGTCCCAAGGTCTTAATTCAAAACATTCCTCCATGTCTATACCTTCATCAACCATCTCTGTGAGATTTCAAGAACTCTCTGTGAATCCATTTCCTACCTCTCTCGCTCTTGTGTGATAAAAACTTCTTTGATAGTTTTGTCCATCATTTGTTGCACACACCGACGTATGCAAGGTATTACTATTACTATCACTACCAAAACACCCAATACATAGAGACCTATTCTACAAAGTTCTCTTAGCCAAGGTGCAAAGCTCCATCCTTGGAACAAATAATCTAACCATGACCCATTATTTTCTTTAATTTGAGCTGTCAAAGCTTTCAGCTTTTGTATGCTTTTGTGGATGGATTCAGAGTGATCAGACAGGTTCATGCAACACAGTCCTTCAAATTGCTCACAACCATGTCCATGTGCCTGTAAAGGAAAATCAATTGCTGCTCTGTTCTGTAAGGTTGCATGTCTGACAGCACTAACATCAGTCATCATGTCACTAATTGCAATGGAAGTAGCACTGTCTTCTTTCTTCAGCCAACACCCCAATCGGTATAATGGTTTCAATGCCCTGAACAAGTGCTAAAAAGATTTGCTTGAGAACTGAAATAGATGGGGAAGCTTTTGCCAAAAAGCAGCTGAACAGGAACATGGAGCTTGATCAAATGATATACTGGCGCTTGTTGGTTTTGCTTGCTTGCTTTGGCATGCATATATGCCTGTAGATCAACCAGTAATGAATGTTTGCCTTGCTTTAGCCTTTAGACTTGGCTATAGGCTCAGACACCATATGTTTGACCAATTTGAGCCCAGACAAACCCTTTGCAACCCATTTGGTCAGTGTGCCTGTGCCAGCCAAGGAGTAACCAATACCCAATCGTGACAAATATTGGTGTGAGGCTGCCAACGAGACCAATCCCATAACCAGCTGGCATCACTGGGCCCCTGATCTTCTTAAAGCACCTTCTGAACCTCAAGAATTGGAATTCTTGGTTCATTGGCGATGGAATTTTGTGCTGAGTTTCAGTACCAGGGAGATCCTCAGTTAAATGTTACTCCCCATATCCTGAGGACAGATACTCCAGTTTGTGGTGCAATTGTACTACCCCAGTACCCCCTAAGGGTGAAACTGCTGACAATGGACATCACGCTTTTGCTGAAAGAGCTCTATGATCCAAACCATTTTCACAGTCCAAAAATCAACATCAAACTCAAGATTTGTAGCTTTCACAGGTTGAACAGGGAATGTCTGGCATGCATCGTAGCTTCTCTGTGCGGCTCATGTCTGCGTGCTCATTTCCCTGCTGGTGGAATTGTGGGTGCGCTCTTGTGTATGAGACGGTTTCACGTCCTTCGCGGGGACCCACTTAGCTCTAGCACCTGTGCAAATGCAAGCATACTCTTTGCCCCAAATGATTAGTGCAAATAGTCCTTCAACTTGTCCTAACTCAAGGTTTCTAATCAAAGTGGAAGGATTTTCTTTCAATTTTGCCTGTGTGCTGTTTGAAAAGTGCCTAAAACTTGGAGGATTAGGTTCTGCAAATGAGCTATTCAAAACATAAAGACATATAAAGCGTTGCTCAACCTCATCTGAGGTGTTGCTTGGGCCACTCCCCCTTTTGTTGATCTCGAATGGGTTTTAGAGTGTGGTGCGTCCTTTCAACAATTCCCTGTGAGAATAGGGAATTCCAAAAGTGTGGCAAACGCTCCAGTCCATCAAAAATGTGGCCAATTTTTGAGCTGGGTATGTGGGGCCATTTGTCAGTTTTCACCTCATGGGGGATCAGTTTGGCGAGCTCTGGGCCAGTGACACTGACAAGGACAAAAGCAAAAGACGAGAGGTGCTCTCTCTTCCTGGGACCAAAGTCCCACAGCTTTAATGGAGAACAACTCCAGGAGAGAATGGGAATGTCCAGGAGAGGACAGAGGATGTCCAGGGGAAGAAAGAGAGCGTCCACCTTGTGACAGGAGATTTTAAACCCTCAGGGTGGAGGGGTGGTAAAAAAGAAACTACCATAGTTCAACATAATACATCACCACACTTTAGTTTTCTGCCTAATTGCTGCAGTTGCTGAAAGCAAAATCATAAAATCTCCCCAAACACAACTGTGCAGTCCCAAATGACCACAATGTGGGAGAAAAACCACTCAACCCCCCTGTATACCCAAGAACCAGATGTCACAGGGAACACCAACCCCTGCAATTAGAAAGTCCACACACACAGGCTCTCCAGGAAAGGAGTATCTCTTTATGAGGGGACAGAGTGCTAGCTTTGCTCAACACAACACACACCATCCACCACATCAGCATCCACCCACATCATCTTCCTCAAACATTCACACACTGAAAACACAGCCACAAATACAACACACAGGAAAAATAGCAGCAATAAAACAGGATTTGCTCAATTCACCCCCAGAATTGCTAGCAGGTCCTTATTGACACAGCAAATCCTTTCTGCCAGCAGCCAGACCCAGACCCAAACTGTACAGGTGTACGTTGTGCACAGGACATCTCTGTGGGACTTATGAACAGCCCTTCCCCTGCGTACGCCTTACGGGTTACTTTATACAGAGTTAAACATTCCCTTTCTCCACAGTCCCAGCAGTCTTGACTGCCCCCCATGAGGAAGAGCCGAGAGCGGAGGTGCCTCCAGGAAAGGAATGTCCTGGCAGCATCCAGAGACGTCCAGAGCCCGGTTGTTCTCGCTGGAGCAGAGAAGCCTTCCTGCCACGGTCAACAAATGAGGTGTGGAATAGAACTCACCACAGTTAAATGTAGAAGGTGGTATGTTTATTACAGCGCCAGGCACACGAGGAGTTGTCTCCTAAAGACATGTGTGAAGAATCACTGCTGCTCTACTTATCTAAAAAAGTCTTACATATTCATATAATTCCCAAAACGAGTAATTCATATTCATTAGGTACCCCACCTACCCCCTCTGTATTAAAATGTGTTATAATTGAGTCCAAAGTTCCTTCACATTTGCAGATTTTTTCACATCACGTGGGTGGGTGGGTTTTAAAGTGGGGAATGGTCTCCTTCAGATGAAGGCCAAGACGTCTTCCTCAATTTGACCTCTTTCCTTATGACCTGTTGGCAGGCTTTCGCACCCCTTGGCTATAGCTGAAGTTTCGGGGCCCAGGTGCGGGCTACGGTCCTCTTCTTTGTCACAAAGAAATCTGCATCCCATCCCGCTTCTTTAAACCTAGTAAAGACAGGCAAGTGATATATTACCCTAGCCTTCACTACCTTATCTGCTAAAAATTAACTATTCCTTATTATTTCTACTCTTCTTGCTATACTCTTTCCCCCTAACTAAATCTTACTAAAATTTTAACTCTTCCAGTTCTTTTAAATCCTTGATTCTTTGCCTCATCTCACATGTCAGCCATGTGTGAGCCGGTGCTGTAACTGGGAAATTCCACTCCTAAGCAGGAGATACAAGGCCTGGTTCTGAGCTAGAAGGGTGAGAAGGATGAGATGCACAGCGTTTTGATCCAGAGGATGTCCTGAAAGTGCACTGCCTACCTGCCCCTGCTGCTGAGCACCACTATCCATCTCCTTCTGCTCAGCGGATTTTTAGGACTCCAGGGCTTGGCATGTATTATTTGCTACTTCAACAAATAGAATGAATTTCCTTTGCAAACCCAGTTTTGTCCTGGGTTATTTTGTGCATGGGTCTCCTCCTGAACCTGTGACAATGACCAGCAGGGACTTAAAGGACACTCCTATTCTCATGTCAGTAAGTTTGGAAAAGTAACTTAAGTATCAATAAGTCAATAAGTATCAATCAGTAAATTAAATAATTTGGGGGAATATTTAGCCTGTGAGTTTCAGCAAAGTATTGAATGGATACAAACTAGTAAGTGAGATTGTTGGGTGTGCATGTATTAGGGAAGTGATTCCCCACACACCCAGTGCTGAGATCAAGGATTGCCTCTCTTCTAACCCTGAGCTGGCAGCAGGGATCGGGCCCTGCTTGGTAACGTTCATTTTGAAGACTTCTGTTGAGCAGGTAAGAATGGTCAAAATGAAATCTTTTACAGCTCTTTCCCTTTGGTTTACCTGTTTGAGGGTTAAAATTCTGTGCTGCAGTGTCCTGGGTGTGTGCAGAGCAGTGCAGCCCCAGAAACCCCTTGGCTTCCCCACAAGTTGTCATGCCTTGTTTCCAGGTGTGCCCAGCTGTGGCAGCAGAAGAAGCCCGCAGCGCAGTGGGCACCGTGCCCTGCCCAGCCGGGGCTCTCTGGCACAGAGCAGCAGCAGCGCCAGCACCGTTCAACCCGCTCCTGCCTTGGCTTCCCCTGGCACACAGAAGCCTCTGGAAATCAGAACCGCCAGTGGCGTTCCCAGCTTGGAGCAGCTGCTGCTGGCGGGCAGATGCTGCCAGTTCCATGGCTGCCAAAGGGGAAAAAAGGCAGAGATGTACACGCACCGGAGCCCTGGGCATGTCCAATAAAAGAGCAAATATGTGGGGAGATTTATTAGGAAGCATTTCAGCTGTGATGCCAACAGTGGCTTCTCTCCTGGTTCTGTGTATTCTAGACGAGTAATGCAATGGTTGGCTCTCACAATTAAGAAGCAGATGTTATGTGGATGTTCAAATGTGTAATGATGGTATTGTAATATATCCTCCCATAGTCCTCTTTCCCATCCCCCTTGTAATAGCCTTGGTAGTCAGGGCATTTGGGGAGGGCTGGCTTGTGACCAGCAGGCAGGGTGTAACAACACCTGACCTCCAGTCAAGATGCAAGAAAGTAATCTCCACCAATGGACAGCGGAGAAAGAGTTGACTGACAAAACTTTTTGAGGGGCTAAGGGTATGAAAGGCAGAGCATCCTTTTTGTAGATGAGCACATGGCTGCTAGTCACAGAGACTCCCAATGCTGCAATTTTTCCCTTTGTAGTCCTTTGTTAAGGTTTAATAAACCTTTAAAATTTTAAAAGTGAGAGTCATTTTTCACATGTGCAATGCTGTGTGCCATTTTCTTGGTCTGGTTTCCTTTGCTTGTGTCCCATCTGAGTGCTCAGCTGAGGTACAGGCTGTAGGTACTTGAGGCACTCTTGGAGTTCCTCTTGGATCCCCTGAACAACAGGGTTTGGCCCATTAAGGGAATTTGTGCTGCTTTGTGACAGAGAAGAACTTCCCAGGCTCTTTTGTGTTTGCTGTAGGGGAGGTTGGTTATTGCTGTGCATAAATTCACAGACCAACGTGGAGCGTTTGCTTTGTGATGTCAGGGCACGGTTGCCACCCTGTTGTAGTGACATCAGAAGGTTGCCTTGGTGCACGGAAGGCCTGAGTGTCAGAGCAGCCCTAGGCCTTGCTCACATCAGGAGAACCCTCCTGGTTGGGGAATTTGTCAGTGGGTAGCTGCCCACTGACAAGAGCCTTGTTTTTTCTATATTTACCTAACTTTCAAAAAGGACAATGTTTCACCATCTGGCCAGGACAGCTTTTGCTGCATATGGCATTTCTTTCTCCATGTATTACGTGACACACTTCACCCGTAAGTAGAGGTTTCCCTTCTACTTAGGTTAGGGTGTAACCTAACCTGGCTCTTGCATATCTTCCTGCTCTTTCTTTGTGGCTGAGTTTCTGATTTTGAAAGAGAAAGAGCTTTAGGATGCCACTGGTTTGGTAAAGCTCCTGTCAAGAGGTTCAGCTAAAAAGGGGGTGTCTGTAGCCACAGGGGCAGCATTTGCAGGGGAACTTGCAGGGCTTCCGTTCCCTCCACGGGAGAGTCTGTGGCAGCAGAGTCTGTCATTTCCTCAGTTTGCTGGGACAAGCAGGACAACTTCCCAAATGCAGACTGGGATGCCTTCTCAGAAGGCCTTCTAAGGACTTTGTAGTTCTCCCCAGAACTCAGGGAAAGCTTCTTTTAATCTAAATTTTGTAATGAAAGGATTTTATTGTCAGTTTTGAGCCTTGACTGAGTGCTAAAATAGTGATTCCCTTTGAAAGGAAATGCAAACTCCTAAGAAGTGAGTGTCTGCTCCTGAACCCTAGAGGTGCTGCTGTGCTCTTCCACAACAGAACTGCCACAGCTCAGGAGAATTTTGGGAAGCTTTTCTGGGCAACTGTTTCCCGCAAGTTAATGAGAATTAGTGCTTGTAACTCATTGAAAAAAAAAAAGAGTACCTGAAGGAAAGGATTTCAGAAGCTGTTTTATGTGTTTGGTAGAACAGGAGCATTGAGAGTTAAAGAACAATTTGCATTTTCTTGATCATATTTGTATTCATTTACTGGCTAAACAGGCCGAAGTGTAGGCACAGCCAAGAATATTGTCCTGATCTCTTGCTGACTGTGTGAATGAAATGTGTCTCCTGGAGGGGTGTTGTGAAACGGGAAATCATCTCTGTTTGGGTTGACTTGTTCTGTGGGATTCAACAACTCAGGCAGTTTTCTGACAGCATCTGGTTCATTTTCCCTTCCCACTATAGGTCACCTGAAGCGTGTATTCAGCAGTGCTGAAGATCCTGAGGTGAGTGAGAAAGGAACATTTCATGTTCCTGGTGTTTAAGAATTGTAGAGCAAGCTGAGAGCTTGGCCAGTAGCAGTAGATTGTAGAGGGCCAGCTAGGAAGGCTGAAAGAAAATCCATTTCCATGCCTGAAACAAAAGTAACAAATGCAGCTATAGATATTTTTAAATTTCCTTCTCAGAGTTTGAAGAACTAAAAACATAGTTTTGAAAGGAGAACGATGCTTGCTGACAGCAGATAGGAAAAATTTAATTAAGAGCAATTTCCTGTACAGTTGAATTAGATCATTTTAATTTAAACAGAGTGACTTAGAATCCTATTCCTGTCAAACTTAATGATATCTACTTAGAAGATGTGGTTATAGAACAGGAAGGCCATCTTGCAATGGTGCCTGCTGGATGTGAAGTGAAATGGGCACCTTTGTGGCTGGGGAGCTGCGTGGGCCAAAAGGACGCGGGGCTGGTGGCCTTGAGCAGCTGAAGATGAGGCAGCGTGTGGCGAGGGAGCCAAGAAGGCCAAGGGCACGGTGGCCTGTGCCAGCAGCAGTGGGGCAGCAGGAGCAGGGCAGTGAGCATGGCCCTGTGCTGGGCAGCGCTGTGGCCACAGCTGGAGTGCTGTGTGCAGCTGTGGGCCCTGGGAAGCAGAAAGTCATGGAGGGGCTACAGCGTGTGCACAGAAGGACAGGGGAGCTGGGCAAGGGGTGCAGCACAAGGCCAGTGAGGAGGTGCTGAGGGAGCTTTAGCCTGGGACAATGGGGGCCCTTGAGGGACCTTCAGGCAGACTTCCATAGATCCCTGCCTTAGATCCATAGAGCCAATGCTCAGCACAAGGGCTGTTTCCCTGCCAAACATCCCTTCACTGCATCCAAGTGCTTTAGACACTGGAGTGGGTAACACTTTCATATTTTGTTTATTTGTTTGTTTGTTTGTTTGCTCGAAGGAGAAGCCTTGTGTAACTTCTCCTTCTCCAGGGAGCAAGGGAGCTTTTTCTCAATCTTTCCTGCCCTTTTCCAGCACTGGCAGAAACACATCATTTTCAGGGTAACGGCTCCCGTGTCTTTTGGCAGCCCAGGGACAGCCCACAACACAAAGTGTTGTGTTTGGGAATTGAGCAGGAAATCAATGCCCTTGCATTCCAGCTGGTGCTCAGAGGTTAGAGGAGCTGGAGGGGCTGGGCTGCATTTCTGATTCCAGCCACTTTAGCACCATCAGTGTGGTCGAGTCCAAGAGAAGAACTTGCCTGAGCACAGATGCACAAAGAATGCAGTTCCCAGTGAAATGCTCTGGGTCTGGTTGCATTCCATAGGGACCCACACGCTCCAGATTCCCCAAGAGTATGTGTTACTGAAGCAACAGGAGAGCAAGTTCAGGATGGCTGCTGATCGGGGCACTGCTACCGAGTGCTCATGTGTGTAGCGACAGAAAGGACAGTATTGATTCAGGGTTGTCAGAGAATGACTTAAAGAAAAGGCCATGAGACATACAATTGAGAGAAAAGTATAAGGGAAAAGTAAAGCAGTTCTCAGCCTTCTGATTTCTATAAACAATTAGACTCTCTTTATAAACAATAAAGTTCTCAGACAGTCTTCCCATAACAAGCAGAACACCATCTCTGGGAAAACCTGGCACCCTGAGAACAGATGTAGAAGTTTTGGGAACACTGGTTCTGTTTTTAATAAACAATTGTAGGTATTCTAAAACAAGAGGAGTGGTTAGAAGTTTCTCTGTTAGCCTATCATGAATCTGGGTTACAGAATATTCATGGAGTTCGTTACCATTGTTATTTAAGGTGATTGATTGATCAATAAAATTGGAGTTCGATGCATTACCAGGATGGTCGTTCTCCCTTCACTTCAATACAGGGTGACCCCCATGTGGTGAATAATGTGCTTTGGCTCTATGATTTAGAAGGTTAAACAAATGCTTTCTTAAGCTATATTACACTAGTACTATATTAAAACTAGACTAAAGAGATGCTATACTAAAAAGCTACTAAAGAAAAACTCGTGACTTTCTCCAGACAGTCACGACACAGCTTTTATCTAATTAGCTAATCAAGCTAAACAACTATCACTAAAATCCAATTAACAAATCACTTTCAGTAAACAATCACTATAACACATTCTACATATACTAAACAACAAGAACAGCCAGTAGAGATAATAATTGTTTTCTCTTCTTCTCTAAGTTTCTCACTACCTTCCCTTAAAAAAAAACCTAGGAGAGAGAATTATATCTCTCTGTGTTCAAAGAATGTAAATACCACAGTACAGTAAAGAGAGCTTATAAAAGTGAGATCTGTCTATCTGTCTATCTATTTGAATCTTCCTGGCTCTGCTCCAAAGCAGTGGAAGATGCAAAGCTCAACTAAAGGCATCCCTTTGATAGTGGAACCCTGGAAAAAGTTAAAGATAGAATCTAAAATGTTAGGCTTTGTTCTTTCCCAGATCAACTGCACCTGCGTAAGCAGTATGATAAATTATATAATTGTTAGATGTGATGATTGTTTAGTAATTAAATGTAATTATTATATAACAATAAGAAGAATAGTGAGAAACTATGTTGGAAATTCAGAGAGGAGCTAAATTTATGTATACAATAGAACAATATAAGTTTAATAATTAACATGAAAGTTATGTAACGATAGAGTATAAAACATGATCATTTCGGATGTATGGTTGGAGTCAGATTTGGGTTGAATATACCCCAATTCCCAGAGCTCTTAATAAAAAGCACCGCATATAATCGCTCCGTGATTATGTGTTTTTGAATGCAAGCCAGATGGGCCCTTATGAGTGCTGCTGAGCGAGTTCGCGACTCGATCACGCTCCAGCCAGCACCAAGAGATTCTCGGGGAGCCCATCGGCCGTGACCACTTCCGCCGCTCACAAACGTCCCCGGGAGAAAGGTAAGGGGCTTTTTGCTTTGGTTTGGATGCCTGCCAATCAGACGCAGCGAAAGCTACGCTTGGTTGGGCTAAAGGAATTCCTGTTGGTGTAAGCCTAGGTGCCGTTCCGTAAGACAATCGCGAAAGCGTTGCGGGTTTGGCATTTTTGGTATTTTTGAAATGGAGAAACTTAAAGGGATTTTGGGCAGTAACACCCCTATCCCGCAAAATTCTCCTTTGGGGTGCTTATTAGCACATTGGAAACAAGGTAACTTTGGGGAAGGATTACGTAAAACTAAGTTGATTGATTATTGTAATTCATGGTGGCCAGAATATGCCTTGGAGAACGGTGAAAAATGGCCAAAATACGGTACTCTGCAATATAACACTATTTCGCAGTTAATGTCATTTTGTAAACAAGAAGGAAAATGGGATGAAGTCCCATATGTTGATCTATTTTTCTACTTACGGGGAAAGCCAGAATGGCAGGATCAATGTGGATTAATAGTGGTTAAAACATCTGCAAAGTGTGGGGTTTGTGAGGAACGTTGTTTAGAACACTTGGCGTTAAGAGAAAGCTTGAGTAGGGAAAACTATACAGATATTGATTTACAAGTAGCTCCAATAGGAACAAGAGAACTTAACCCTATCCCACCTGTTTCATCTGTCCCTATCCCACTACCTGCTCCTCACCCACCTACCCCTCAACCTGTCTCATCTAGTACACCCTTCCCTCTTTATCCTCCTCTCCTATCATCACCCGATCCCTCTTCCTCGGAAGATGAGCAAAACCTAACTGTGATAGAAAGGGGAAAGAGGTATGCGAGTGAAAAAGACAGCAATGGTAATGAATCAGTGACCCCAATAGCCCATAGAACCTGGGGTCGGGCAAAGCTAGCTCCAGTTGTGCATAGAGATGGCATAAGGAAACAAAAACGGACTGTGATTGCCCCCTTGCGACAAGGTGTAGGAGTGGAAGGGCCAGTATTTGTAAAAGTGCCTTTTTCCCCAGCAGACTTAGTCATTTGGAAACAGTCAGCCGGAACTTATAGAGAAAATCCTGATAAAATGGCACGAGTAGTAAAAATGGTTATAAAAACTCAAAATCCTGACTGGGATGACATACAAGTAGTATTAAATACTCTGATGGATTCTACTGAAAAAGAAATGGTACTTAAGGCAGCCAAAGAGAGGGCAAGGGAGGATATTAGAAATGGACTAGTAACAGGGAATTTAGATGCGAATTTCCCAATTGAGGATCCAAATTGGGACCCTAATTTATTTTGCGATATGAGGAAATTATGGAAATATCAAGAGTGGATCCAAATACGAGTTCAGAACGCTGTGCCCAAAACTAGAAATTGGTCCAAACTATATGAGGTTTGACAGGAAAAGAAGGAATCTCCCACTGCGATTTTGGAGAGGCTTAAGGAGGTAGCAAGGAAATATAGAGATCTTCAAATGGACACAGAACAAGCAAAGGTTCAGCTCGCTCTCATATTCTTGGGCCAATCACAGGATGACATTCGTAGAAAATTGCAAAAATTAGAAGGGGAAGAATTAAGGTATTTGGATAAGTTACTCGAGGTCACTTGAAAGGTATATAACAATTGGGAAAAAGAAGCTAGTAAAAGGCAGCAGCAGAATCTTTTGGCAGTAATACAGGGGAGAGGGAACCCAAATTTCAGGGGGCGTAACAGGAATGGTTGGGGTAGGAGACCAGTTACCCAAGGGTTAAGTCTGAATCAGTGTGCATATTGTAAGCAGGAGGGGCATTGGAAGCGAAATTGTCCGAGTTTGAATAACCAGTTTGACCAGGGCAATCAGTTCCAGCAGGCTACCAAGGAGATGGTCCTGGAGGAGTATACCAGCTGACTAGACGTAGAACCGGTAGAACAAGTTAAGGAACCTGTTGTAAATATACAGTTAGGGCATAAAGAGGTCAGATTTCTAATAGATACAGGAGCTACTTTTTCTGTATTGAATGATTTGCAAGGACAAATTGGGGACAAGGAAACGACAACAGTTGGCGCTACAGGGAAAGGGGAAAAACGGCCTTTCCTGCAACCCCTAGATTTGTGTTTTGGAAACAAGATTATACACACGAATTTTTATATGTACCTGAGTGTCCAATTCCACTTTTAGGGAGAGATTTGCTAGCAAAACTTGATGCAGTAATAACCTTTGAAAATGGAGAGCTTATAATGAAAATACCTGAATCAAAGACGGGACAGATATTAATGATCAAAGAAAAACCTGTGCCCTCTATCCCTAGGGAGGTAGAAGATGCAGTGATTCCCTCTGTATGGGAGACAGATATACGAGGGAAATCTAAATTGGCACAACCAGTGCATGTAGAGTTAAAAGAAGGGGCAAGGGCTGTACAAGTCAAACAATATCCCATAAAACCAGAAGTATGGCAAGGAATAGTAAAGATTATTGAGAAATTCTTGAAATACCGAATTTTAGAAGAATGTGAATCCGAATTTAATACACCAATATTTCCAGTAAAGAAGCCAAATGGTGAATATAGATTAGTGCAGGATTTGAGAGCAATAAATAAAATAACAAAGGACATTTATCCAGTGGTAACAAATCCTTATACATTGCTAACATCTGTAAAGGAGATATATAAATGGTTTACCATAATTGATTTAAAAGATGCCTTTTTCTGCATCCCCCTTCACAAAGAAAGTAGGAAACTGTTTGCCTTTGAGTGGGAAAACCCAGGGAACGGAAGAAAGACCCACATCACCTGGACATGATTACCACAAGGATGCAAGAACAGTCCCACTCTATTCGGAAACCAACTGGCAAAGGAACTGGAGATTTTGTCTGAAAATGGGCAAGTACCAAGAGACCAATACTTATTGTTGCAGTATGTTGATGATATACTAATAGCTACAGAAGAAAGAGCAACCTGTATAAAGGTAACCATTGAGATTTAAAATTCACTGGGGATGGGAGGCTATAAAGTATCCAGAGGAAAGGCACAAATCACACAACAGACTGTGATTTACCTGGGATGTGAAATTTCACAAGGGCAACGAAAACTAGGTACTAATTGTATCCAAGCTATTTGTGCTATTCCAGAGCCCCAGAATTTACAGGAGCTGCGAGTCTTCCTCGGGATGGCAGGATGGTGTCGCTTGTGGATCATGGACTATGGACTGATTGCAAAACCCCTGTATGAAGCTCAGAAGATGCAGCCATTCACCTGGGGCAAACTACAGAAAGAAGCCTTCCTAAAATTAAAGGAAGCACTGACAACTGCTCCAGCACTAGGATTACCTGATCTGTCTAAAGATTTTCAGCTGTTTGTACATGAAAGGCTGCACCTAGCACTAGGAGTCCTGACCCAACGTCTGGGAAGCTGGAAAAGGCCGGTGGGCTACTTTTCCAAACAACTCGACAACATAAGTGCCGGGTGGCCCCCATGTCTGCGGGCAGTCGCAGCTACTGTGATCCTGATACAAGAAGCCAGGAAACTTACTATGGGAAGGCACATAGATGTCTATGTACCACACATGGTAACCACTGTCTTAGAACAAAAGGGGGGCCATTGACTATCTCCCAGCAGGATGATGAAATTCCAGGTAGTCCTGACAGAGCAGGATGATGTCACACTAAAAACAACTAACCTTTTCAATCCAGCTTTGTTCCTAGGTACCACAACTGAAGAAGGCCCATTAGAACAAAACTGTGTAGAAGTAATAGAGTGTCGACTGTTTTTGATGGCCAGGAAAGGCTCGGGATGGCCTTGGGCCAGCCCGTGCTCCAAAGGACGAAAAGAGTCTTCAGGTTTTTTCTCGGTCTTCAGTGCTTATTAGTTTTTATCTACAAGATTTTCTCTCAGCCCGACAGAGGTCCGCACAGCACGTCAGCCATGAGCACACTGAGAGCCCTCGGGGCGGTCACTTATCTTTCTACCCAAAACTATGTATAAGATATTTACCTATTTTCCCCAATACCTTTCACCCTTATTGACAAGTGCACTTTTAGTAAGAACCAATCCCAAAGTGCCACCACCACCACAGAAGATGGAGGCCAAGAAGAAGAAGAAGAAGAAGGGCTGGACACACCCTAATTCCTCCATCTTGTTTCTCTAGACCCCCCGGTACCGAAATTCTAAAACCTGTGTTTCACACTATAATTAATCTATCCCTTCACCATTTATCCCCGTGTGATCCTCCCATCCTCATACAGGTGTCGTCTCCTGTGCAGGATCAAAGTCCAGCCACCAGACACTTCTGGCAACATTCCAGGACCTCCGAGCCCTCCAAGGGTTATCTCGGTGACTCTGCACATCAGGACTGCTGTGCTGAGATCCCACATCTCCCCCTTCTGTTTGCACCAAAAGACCTTTTTCGCTTTTATGTGAAAACCCCCCAAAGTCCTTAGTTTCTTTTTATTTCTCTTCTGGGTCGTTTTTCGCAGCCCGAGTCTCGACTTCTGTCTGAGTACTCGTCTCTTTGTTTCTCGGATCAGCGTTCTCGTGTTCTCGCGTTCGGAATGGCTTCACGTGCCGTGCCGACACCCACTTCAGACCTCGATCTGTGGAGATACAAGCGAAACCCTTTCCCCAAGTGATTAGTTTGAAAGGACCCTCTATTTGACCTGTTTTTGGGTTTCTGATCAAAACTAAAGGATTTTCCCTTAGCTTTGCCTGTGTGCTATTTAGAAAATGTCTCACGATTGGTGGATTAGGTTCTGAGGATGAACTATTTAGGAAATTCAACACATACAGCGCCTTATTTAATTTCATGTGAGGTGTTGCCTCTGGCTCACCCCTTCTTTGTCTGTCCAGAAGGGATTTCAGGGTGTCATGTGTTCTTTCAATGATTGCCTGACCTGTGGGCGAATGTGGAATACCAAACGTATGTTTGACACCCCATCTTTTCAGGAATTTGTCAAGCACCCTGCCTGTATACTTTGGGCTATTGTCTGTTTTTACCCCCCGAGGCACACCTAATGATGCGAATGCTTGCAGAAAATGTCGACAAGCATGGTCTGCTGTTTCCCCTGCATGTGCTGAAGCAAAGACTGCACCTGAGAATGTATCTACAGAAACATGAACATTTTTGAGCCTCCCAAAGGATGGATACTTTGTGACATCAGCTTGCCACAATTGAAGACTTTGCAATCCCCGCAGATTGACTGCTCCTGTAGAAGAAGGTGGCTGCACAAGTCGACAGTCTGGACAAGCACTAATGATCTCCCTCGCCTGACTCTTTGTGAGACGAAAGGACTCCATCAGCGCCTGTGCATTCTGATGAAAGAACGCATGACTTAATCTTGCTTGCTCAAAAATGTCCGGCACTGTTTGCGAAATGAGCACTGTCAATCTGTCTGCCCGAGCATTCCCTTCCGCTAAAAACCCCGGAAGTGTTGTGTGCGCTCTAATGTGCGTGATAAAATATTCTCTTTCTCTGCTCTCTAGCAATGTTTTCAAGCTCGCTAGATATGAGTATAAAACCTCATTACTGACTTCTTTCAAGAGCGAACCTTCCAATCTTTTGACCACACCCGCAACATATGCGGAATCTGTGACCAGATTGAGAGGTTGTTTGAACAACTGAAATGCTCGGACAACAGCTGCCAACTCAACAATTTGTGGAGAGCCCTGAACCATCTTCACGTCTGAGTCCCAATCCCCTGTTGTTGAGTTTCTCCACGTGATCACCGATTTGTGTGTCTTCCCTGAGCCATCAGTGAACACTATGATCCCGTCCAAAGGTTCTTCACTTATTCTTGGTTTCGCTCTGTAACATATTTGTGATTGCAGTGTTCTGTGCTGTGGAACATGGACTGTGCAAATTCCTGGGAAAGCTAACAACGCGATTAACAAGTCTTTCGATTGTTGCATTGCCCAATCGAAATAGTCTTGCTTCAGAGGTAATCTGATGACTGAGAATTCCCGTCCTGCCATTGTCAGCAACCTCGTTCTCGCCTTTATGATGATTTGTGCTGCCATCTCTAAATCGGTGAGAATTGTCTTTGAGGGCCTGTGTGGTAGAAAAACCCACTCTATAATTATCAAAGAGTCCTTTTGTGATTCATCCCATTGATGATCAAACCATGGAACTGTGTTTTCTTCCCCAGCACTGCCAACTGAAAAGGCAACATTGGAACAAATCAATGTGCCTGCCTTTTCTGTATCACGTCTGTAACTTTCTCCAACTCTTTCTTTGCTTCTGGCGTGAGTGTCCTGGGAGA
The DNA here is from genome assembly GCF_028551555.1 of Melozone crissalis. Lineage (NCBI taxonomy): Eukaryota > Metazoa > Chordata > Aves > Passeriformes > Passerellidae > Melozone > Melozone crissalis. Next base: position 861,671 of record NW_026535981.1, read on the forward strand.
TCGAATGTCTGTGTCTCCTCTCAAAAGATGAAGCAATGCTGGAATGTCATCATTTGTGATTCCCAAAACTGGCCTCATCCAGTTGATTTCTCCCAAAAGCTGTTGTAAATCATGCAAATTGCTGATCTTTGTGCTGATCTCCATTTTCTGAGGTTTTATTGTTCTCTCTGAAATTTTCCACCCTAGATATTTCCAAGGCGCAACCTCTTGAATCTTTGAAATGCTGATTTCCAGACCTGCCTTTTGCACTTCTGCGATCACACAGTCACAAGCTTCTTGCAGCTCCTGTTGTGTTGACGCTGCAATGAGCAAATCATCCATGTAATGAATGATCTTCACCTTCGGAAATTTCTTCTGCGCTGGTGCCAAAGCTCATGCCACGTACCATTGACAGATCGTCGGAGAATTTTTGAGGCCTTGTGGAAGGACCACCCAATGGCACCACTGCAGAGTTGTTTCCTTGTTGATACTCGGAACTGAAAAGGCAAATCTCGGAGCATCATCTGGATGGAGCGGAATACTGAAAAAACAATCCTTGAGGTCAATGACCACAAGCGGCCAATCTCTGGGAATCATTAAAACAGATGGAAGCCCCAGCTGAAGTGGCCCCATGTCTTCTATGACTTCGTTGATCTTCCTGAGATCATGTAACAACCTCCATTTGCCTGATAGCTTTTTCTTGATGACAAACACTGGAGAGTTCCAAGGGCTGTCTGTTGGCCTGATGTGTCCCTTCTGCAATTGTTCTTGGACCAGGTTTTTCAAAGCACTCAACTTTTTCCGCTCAAGGGGCCACTGATCCACCCAAACTGCATCGTTTGTTCTCCATGTCAACTTCAATGTGGCGAGTGCCGCAGCGACCCCTGTTAAAAATCCACTTTGATCTTCGCGCCCCATTGTGCCAAAAGGTCCCGACCCCAGACTGTGATTGGCTTTTGGACGACAAAAGGACGAATGATCGCCGTTTTGTCTCCTGGTCCCGTGACAACGACGGAATTCTCACTTTGCAGACACAGAGATGCTCCCCCTATGCCTGAGAGAGAACCCAAGGGCGCGACCAAGCTCCAGCTGTGTGGCCAAAAGATGTACGATATTACTGTGACATCCGCCCCTGTGTCGAGCATACCTCTGATTGCTATCGTCCTGTCTCCACATGTCAATTGGCACGTGAGTGTGGGTCGGTCTCGAGCTATGTGCTTCACCCATGTTGTATGTACCTCAACATGTTCCTTCATAGGGAACCCTTCTTCGTCGAAGATTGACATGACTTCTCCAACTGAGTGTGGTGGCAAGGCAAAAGCTCTTGCAAGCACTGTATTTTCCGTCACAGTCAATGGTGGATGAAGCGCTCTTGCCAGAACCGTCAATTCTGTATTTTTGTCTGCAGAGACAACTGTAGGATAAACAATGAGTCCAAGGATGCTGCATTTGTCTTGTCCAACTATCAAGAAATCTTGTTTTTTGTATGAATCTCCGCGGACACCTGTTGGTATCTCTGCATGATTTTCATCTAGAAAGCATACTAGTTTTGAAGCTGCCAATGCACACTGTCCCCCTGGTGGGAGAAGGTCTGGGTCACTATGGAATCGACTGAGGGTTTTGCTGAGGACATCTGCTTGTCGCTCACTGATGACTGCCCTGTCTGTTCTTGTGACACCGCCAGTACTTGTGTCTGAGCGCGCCGGTGATTTCCCGCGCTGATTTTTTAATTTCCCAGATGTGGTAACGGATTTCCTTCCACATCTGTCTGGGAATAACATTCTTTCACAGAGTGTCTTCCTTTTCCGCACCGTGCACAAATTGGCCTTTCCACTTTTTGTGCTGGCGCTGGTGTATGTGTTCGTGGACAATTCTTTCTTATGTGTCCAAACTCCCCACATTTGTAACACTGTCCTCCTGGGTGATTGCTCTTCTTCTGCATTGTTGCAAGAACTTTGTTGGTGTTCTCGTTCTGTTGATGAAGTATTTTTTCTAGCATCTTTTCCAATGTCTTGTCTTCTGATTGCCTCTCTGAGTGTCCCTTTATCTGTTCTTCCCATTCCTCTCTGAATTCGTTCTTCACAATCGATGTGACAGGCTGAGGTGTCCCCACCTTGCTGCATGCCTCCACCATCTCTGCCAAGGATGGCCGTCCTGGCATGGCACTAATGACCCGTTGACAATCCGGGTTGGCATTGCCGAAAGCTAAGCTTTCCAAGAGAGGCCTCTTCACTTCTTCAATCATCACCTGCCGATCCACGGCTTGCGTGAGTCGCTCGATGAACGACATGAATGGTTCTGTGGGACCTTGCCTGATGCAAGAGAACGGAACATCCGGAGCTCCTGTTGGTGTAATCTGCATGATACCCATTCGTGCTGCTTCTTTGATGTCACTTAACACTCTTCGTGGAAGCTGCACTGCTTGTTCCCCTGGGTTGTCATCCGGAGGATCCCCTGCTAACTGCGTTTCTGTGAGATTCGCGTTTGGCCCACTTTGGTATCTGTTTCGCAACTCAGAAAGATACTTTCGCCACCTTTTTTCCCAGACAAGACTCTGTGTGTCATTGAGAATCATTGCCACAATGCTTCGAATATCATATGGCGTAAGGTCATACGTGGTGAATTTCCCTCTTAATAGTTGTTTGAAATATTGTGAATCCAGCCCAAAAGTTTGAGCCGCCTTCCCTAAGTCTTTGAGTGTTTCGTGACCCATCCTTTCCCATCTTGGATTCTGTCCCTGGGCATCATATGTCACCGGCATTTTCAAATCTCCTGAACCCGGAAATAAATGCTTGTCTTTTGCCAATGCTTTTTTGATGCGCTTCCAATCCATCGTCTTCACCGGCTGTTGAAATTCCTCCTCTTGAGACTCCATTGGGATTTGCATGAATAACGGGGTTGTGGATGTCATCGGTGATTCGTTGTACCTCATTCTTTGCCTTGAGGTTTTTGGCCTCGCTTCTAAATCCAAAAAGGAAACTTGAGGATCCTGTTGATATTTCTTTTTTGCTGTATCAAATGAATGCAAGAAGCTTTTTGCTGCTTCCGCTGCTGACAGCATCCATGCTAGAAAATATTCCGATGCTGTGATCCGTATGAAGTCTTCTGCTTGTTGCTGTGCTTCATCTGAACTTTCATCATCTTCGCGAAATCCCGAAGTTTAAGGATAATCCATTTGTTGTGTTATCATTGTCTTCTTAGAAGTATTTTTCATTTTGTATATTGTTGGAAAAAATCGCTGCATTGTTGCATTCTCGCCATGAGACGGCGCTGTGGCTCCACCAAACGGATCCGGCATGTCGTGTACTTCTTTCATCCCGCCACGAGGTGGCGCTGTCACCGGACTCTGTGGCTCGGATGACGGAATGAACTCAACTGCCCCTCTTCCGGTCGTCTGCCGTGTCTGCAAACTTGCTTGAGACCGGGGGTGCCTGGCTTTTGATTCAGCTGACAATGGGGCTCGGACACCAGAACGTCTCCCTTGAAGGGAAGAGGTTGGGACTCCAAGGGTTTGGATTAGAGGCACCGGGACTGAAGAGGGGGTGGAGCCTTGGGATGTGGAACCCGGAGCATGGCTCCTCCTCGCCCGAGACGTCACAGGGGACCGGACACGCCTCCGCCCGCGCTCTGCTCTCCGCGCATGCGTGCTTTCGGAGCCGCTCCCCGTCTCTCCTGAGCTGACGTCACTCTCTCCCCCCCGTTCCGCCTCCAAAATCTCCTCCCCTTGGTCTGTCCCCGACTCTCTCTCCTCCTCCTCTGACGCTGTATCCACTCCTCCCACCGGTGCACGCTGCCCTCCCCCCGCCGGCACCCGGGCCCGCTCAGCGATCCGAGCCGATCTCCTCGCCCCTACTTCCGGGTGTGACGTCACAACCGCGCGTCTCCTGCGTCTCTCTACGGCGGCCTTCTGGGGCCGTGCAGCTTCCCCCAACTCGCTGCCTGTATCTGACGTTCCTGCACTGGTTTGTGACCCCCCCCAGGGTTTCCGCGAGCCTTGCCCTTCACGCGCTTTTCTGGCACCCTGCCGGCCAGAGCGGCCGCCGCTCCCAGTGTTGTGCTTACGAAAGCCGCACCAGAACCCGTGTCTCCCATTACCTCCTTACTCGCGCCCCCGCCTCCATCTGCACCACTGCAGCTGCGCCGCCCTGCTCTGCCACCGCCACGGCGCCGTGCCCGCCGCGAGAAAGTGCTTCCCCTGACCCCTTTTCTCCCCCTCAGACCCCCCCTTCCGATCTCGCTTCTGAGTCGGAGCCTGAAGCCCCTGTGCTCTCTGGGGTTTCAGGACGTTTTAGGGATTTCTTGGGGTTTCTGGGTCTTGGAATCGGAGGCAATGATATTATTCCCTGCTCCCGTTCCTCGAGAGTTTTTTCCCCCGGCTAGCTGGGGCCAGAGCCGATCTCTGCCTAGAGCCTTGCTCTCCTCCCCCTGTTCCTGAGGGTCCCACAACATTTTGTTTCCTTTCCAGTCGCTTTGACTGCACAGAAATGCCTTCTAACATTATTCTTGCTGGAGACAGCAATTTTAAGGCTGTCTCATCTTTTTTCGTGGCTAAGAGATATAAGTGCCTATTAATTTCTTGCCAAAAACCTACTTCGAATAATAGACGCGTCCCTGAAAATGGGTAATTAAGTCTCACCCACAATAAAAGCTGTTTCAGCTCCTTCTTTGAGATCCCGACCGTGTAGGTCTGAGCTACGCCTTGTAAGGCGGACAAAATTCCCAGCTGTTCCCGGGAGAGTGTGCCCCCCATGTTCTTATTTTTGACCTTCTCATCGAATCTCTGTCGTCAGAGCAGTCCGAAGGCTCCCGATCTCCGTCCAGCAGGTCACAAGAGGTGGGTCCAGAGGCACCTTTCTGGTCCCGATCCAGGCTGCTCTGTACGAACTTTCTTCGGCAGAAGCTGAGAGATGTAATTCTCAGTGACTTCTGGCTTTTTCAGACTCTCTCGGCCGTTATTTTTTTTTTTTTTGGCTTGTCTCCCCAGAAGTTATCAGTGTTCTCCTGGGAATCCGTCCAAGTCCGGAGCTGTCCTCTCGGCTCTTCAGGGCTGATACCCCCCCTTAGTGGGAGCAGCCCACACAGCGGATGCCAGTTGTCCCGTCCTCGGCTGTTTTTGATGGCCAGGAAAGGCTCAGGATGGCCTTGGGCCAGCCCGTGCTCCAAAGGACAAAAAGAGTCTTCAGGTTTTTTCTCGGTCTTCAGTGCTTATTAGTTTTTATCTACAAGATTTTCTCTCAGCCCGACAGAGGTCCGCACAGCACGTCAGCCATGAGCACACTGAGAGCCCTCGGGGCGGTCACTTATCTTTCTACCCAAAACTATGTATAAGATATTTACCTATTTTCCCCAATACCTTTCACCCTTATTGACAAGTGCACTTTTAGTAAGAACCAATCCCAAAATGCCACCACCACCACAGAAGATGGAGGCCAAGAAGAAGAAGAAGAAGAAGGGCCGGACACACCCTAATTCCTCCATCTTGTTTCTCTAGACCCCCCGGTACCGAAATTCTAAAACCTGTGTTTCACACTATAATTAATCTATCCCTTCACCATTTATCCCCGTGTGATCCTCCCATCCTCATACAGGTGTCGTCTCCTGTGCAGGATCAAAGTCCAGCCACCAGACACTTCTGGCAACATTCCAGGACCTCCGAGCCCTCCAAGGGTTATCTCGGTGACTCTGCACATCAGGACTGATGTGCTGAGATCCCACAATAGATTACACCTATTCAGCAAGAGAAGACCTGAAAGACGTCCCACTAGAGCAGCCGGAGTGGGAGCTGTTTACAGATGGGAACAGCTTCGTGGAAAACGGAACCAGATACGCTGGATATGCGGTAACAACACTCAATACAGTAGTGGAGGCAAAGGCATTACCACCAAATACATCTGTCCAGAAGGCAGAACTGGTTGCTTTAACCAGGGCACTAGAATTAAGTGAAGGGGAAAAGGTAAATATCTGGACTGACTCAAAATATGCTTTTGGAGTGGTGCATGTACACGGAGCACTGTGGAAAGAAAGAGGACTGTTATCTTCTCGGGGTACGCACATTAAACATCAGGATGCAGTCCTGCAATTGATAAAGGCAGTACAAAAACCTGAACAAGTGACAATCATACACTGCAAAGCACACCAATCAGGAAACTCCAAAATCTGTGAGGGAAATCGAAAGGCAGACTGGGCAGCCTGACAGGTTGCTCGGGAGGTACAAACAACAATGGCATTGATACCTTTGAAGCTTAATGTATCCCAATTCAATTTGCCTCCAAAACCAAAATATTCAGTAGAAGATGAGAGACTGGCACATTTGCTAAATGCACAAGAGAATTCAGAGGGATGGTATACGACTGCACAAGGACAAATAGTGGTACCCCCCTTGATAATGAGAGAAGTTCTACAAATTAAACATAGCGAATGTCACTGGGGAGCAGAGGCATTGGTAAAATTGCTAAAGCAGAGTTTAATTTCAGTACAGATGTTAACAATGGCAAAATCAGTAATGTCAAAATGTGATATCTGCTTGAAAAACAACCCAGTGGCCAGGCGACAGGCACAGCTAGGAAGAATTCGGATAGGAATAGAGCCAGGAGACTATTGGCAGGTAGATTTTGTAGAGCTACCAAGAACTCGAGGATACAAATACCTGTTAGTGGGGGTTGACACATTCTCTGGGTGGCCAGAAGCACTTCCCTGTCGCACGAACCAAGCAAAGGAAACAGTTAAGTGGTTACTACAGGAGATTATTCCCAGGTTTGGGGTACCCCTAGGGGTATCATCAGATAGGGGACCCCATTTCATAGCTACAGTAGTAAGAGAGGTAAGTAGATTGCTGGGGATAAATTGGGACCTCCACACACCATGGAGACCCCAGTCAAGTGGACAGGTAGAGAGGATGAATCAGACACTAAAAAGGCAAATCAGTAAAATATGCCAAGAAGCCAAATTGCAGTGGCCCCGGGCTTTGCCAATAGCACTGTTGAGGATTCAGATAAAGCCTAGGAGTGGGATGTCAGTCAGTCCTTATGAGATATTGTATGGGAAACCATATGAATCTCCTGAGCCTAACCCTAATGTACATGTCACAGGAAAGCAGGAAGTGTATCATTATGTTCTGTCTCTTGGGAAAACTTTAGCTTGACTCCGGAGTATCCTAGTGTGGAATAGACCAGTGACTCTCGAGAACCCAGTCCATAACATACATCCAGGAGACGAGGTGTACATCAAGAACTGGAACGAGGAACTGCTGAAAGAAAAGTGGAGTGGACCCCATCAGGTACTACTGACCACCTTTACAGCAGTCAAAGTAGCCGGCGTGGAACCCTGGATCCACTATACCCGAGTGAAGAAAGTCCATCCTGGATCACAGACTGTATAAACTCTGGAATGAACAAAGGCTGCAGATAAGATGTGTTTAATTGCTTTCAGAATGCTATCAGTAATTGTGCTAACGTTATGGTTATTAATATCTTTGGGATGTGGAATGCAAAATGATCAACTAACCATTCTTCATTCTAGAATGAAGAGAGAGGTACAAATGGAAACACAGGTGATAAAGGTTTCTAATGCAGTTCGGGCTGAGAATGTAATGATCGGATTAGTCAAAGATTTTGCCAAAATGCAAAACACCAGCCAAATAACTGCCTGTCTGCCAATACCAAAGGCAGCAGGAGACCCAGTAAATTGGGGAATCATAACATCAAAACTACCTGAAATACAAAAGAACAAAACAATTACATGTAAACTGGTACCCGAATCGAGGCAAGTTACAGAAACAACTCTGGTATGGGAATGTGAGGCCAAGGATAAGAAAGATCAGATAGAACCTTGGGACAGTGCATGGTCTGTGAGTATTCTTCAAAGATTCCAATATATGGCAAACACCCCTTGGTGTATTAAGTGGGAAGGCCCCGAGAATGAAACAGATCCAGCAATAACGAACACTGACACTAGTAGCAGAACGAGGGCAGACAAAGTAAGTTGGTGGGCATGTAATAAAACTTATGACTGCACTTCAGATGATGAAGAGATAAAACAGATGCCACCCCTGGCAATAGCCCTACAAATTGGTTGTGCTTGCAGAGGGATCAAACATAAACAAGGCAGAGTGAATTATAAAGTAATTATAGGGTGTACCAGGATTACAATCCGAGGTCCAGGACAATTTGTATGGGCATCAAGTGATGGTACCTGGACAACACATCTGCCTGTAGACGGGAAAGTAAAGGAGATTACTTTAGGCCTCCCAACCTTATGTCCAATTTGGAAAAAGTCCCCATTTAATGGAAAACATGAACTTCTGCAGATAAGAGCAAGACGAGAAGTTCTAGACAATGAAAATCCAGATGACACTTGGCAAGAACCCTCTAGTGGAGTGAAATTTGGATGGGCCCTAGAGTCATTGCTTGGTCCTATAGCAAACTATAAGAGCAGAGAGATGCTGTAAAAACTTAAAGGTCAGGTAGGTAGACTGGCAAGAGTCACCCGGGAAGGATTTAAAGAATTAAATATACAATTACAAGCCACCACAAAAATGACTTTACAAAATTGATTGGCCCTAGATATGTTACTTCTGAAAGAGCATGGAGTATGTGGATTTTTAAAGGGACAAGTTGATCATTGCTGCGTTCATATTGCAAATGTAACTGCAGATGTAGAATATGACATCAATCAGTTGAAACAAATAGATCATGAAGCACAAGAAGAGCAAAAGGATTTGGCCACAAGCTGGTTAGGAAAAATCTTTAAAGGATTAGGGTGGAATGTGAGTTCATGGATTAAATCTATCATTGAGAGTGTGATAATCTTACTAATTGTATTCTTAGGAATTTGGTTAGTTTACAGCATCTTAAAGGGAGAGATACAGAAGAAAACATCCTGGAACCAGAGGATTATAAAGGCACTAACACGAGATCCATGCCCACCATCTTCTGGTTCTCCAGTTCGTATCAGCATCCACGACAACATTTACATCAACCCTGGATTTGAAGAACCAAGTATGAACTGAGGAATAAAGGACTGTATCAAGTGAAAACATTTACACCTATAGTGAAGTGAAAATGCTTTCAAAGGGGGAGAATGATAGTGGAACCCTGGAAAAAGTTAAAGATAGAATCTAAATGTTAGGCTTTGTGCTTTCCCAGATCAACTGCACCTGCGTAAGCAGTATGATAAATTATATAATTGTTAGATGTGATGATTGTTTAGTAATTAAATGTAATTATTATATAACCATAAGAAGAATAGTGAGAAACTATGTTGGAAATTCAGAGAGGGGCTAAATTTATGTAAACAATAGAACAATATAAGTTTTTATAATTAACATGAAAGTTATGTAAAGATAGAGTATAAAACATGATCATTTCGGATGTATGGTTGGAGTCAGATTTGGGTTGAATATACCCCGATTCCCAGAGCTCTTAATAAAAAGCACCGCATATAATCGCTCTGTGATTATGTGGTTTTGAATGCTAACACCTTCAGGAGAGGAGTAGAGACAAGTTCCATTGACTGATCGTGAGCAGGCAGAGATGTTTTCCCCTCCAGAGATGGTTGTTTTTTCCCCTCATGTTTTCCTACTCCAGCCTCTTGTGCCCTGAAGCCTTCTTTTTATCCTTTAAATTTTTGCATGTCCTGAGGGAGTGGAACTATCCCATGCTGTAGCTGGGGTCTGGTGACTTTGCTCATACATGCATTACATGACACATGGTTTCCTTCATTGGCATCCCCAGGGCTGTGTAAGTGCATTCGCTTATGAGAAACTCTGTTAGTGCTGGTCAGAATTGTCAGTTGACAAAAGAGGGAGAAGAAACACCTTGGTCCTCCTCCATGTACTGAGGCGGCCGTAGAGGTTCTCTGACTTCCATTAGAGATCTTTGCATGCATCCTTATCTCCTGAATGACCCGGTTTTCTAACAAGAGTGTGGATGTCAGGAAGGAGGAATGTTGGTGCAGGCCCGAAGAGAAGGTGAACTCCAGAAGTGTCTCTCACAAGGAATGAGCTCACCCAGGAAGCCACCTGCAGAGCCAGGATGGAGCTGTGGGACAGGCCGGGGTGTCAGTCACTACTGAAAGACAAACAGGACATGGCAGAAGCAGAGGGAGGCCCTCACCAGACCCTTGAGAAATGCCACACCTTCCCTCTCAGCTGCCTGAGAGGCTGTTGGAGCTTCAGTCCCAGATGGCCCCAGATTGTAGGGCCAGGGTCACTTTGGAATCTGTGCCTCCCTCGGGCAGAGAACGACCCAGGAGAGCAGTAGCACAGTGCTTTGGGAACGTGTGAGCCCAGCAGCCTTTGAGTCTTGGCCCACAAAGGGCGTATGGGAAGTTCAAACCCATCTTCTCTTGCTTTCTGTGCAGGTGCTTCTAGAGAAAGAGCAGGAGCCCACTGCCTCATCTGAGATGCCCTGCCAGACTCAGGGAGAGCTGTTCCCTGCCCGAGAGCAGGAAGAGCAGCTCAGGCAGCAGATGGAAGAGCCACAGGAGAATGGCCAGGTAAGCATGACTGGCCAGGGGACAGAGGGAAGGGCAGGAAGAGGGGCATAAACCAGAGCTCCTGGGACTGAGGAGGCCAGGAGTCCCACAGGCAATGGAAGCACAGAGCCTTGGAATCTGCAGAGATCAGCACCAGGACAGGATGGTCACAGTGGAAACAGAGCTGGGAAGGGAAGCAGAAAGAAGGGGCTGAATAAATGTGATTTTGAGGCTAAAAGAGGGAAAAGCTGAGCTTGATGGCAGCTCTCAGTCACTTGCTCTGCTTTTGTGTGTACAGAACATCAAGGCAGAGCCACAAGCAGAGCTGCCTAGAGTGCCATCATGGCAGCGAAGAGGAGGAATGAAGACATCCAAGAGGAGAAGAATCTCCCTATGCAGAGTGGCAATCAACAAAAACAGGTGAATGAAGGAATGGCAGCCACTCCACTCATGAAAGAGAGTCCTTTCCATTGTTGTTTACAGAAAATTGACAAACAGATGCAGGCACAGCTGTATGAAACTGAGGCTAGGACCAAGGTAAGGAAGATGAGGCTAGACAAAAAAATTAAAATCATCAAAGAGAAAATGAATCGCCTCCTTCAGGAGCAAAAGGTTCTAGAAAAGCAAGTGAGTGAATTAGCAATAGGGACTGCAGTCACCCAAGGGGTGGTTTCTGCCCTCCTTGCCTTTCCAGTGCAGAGCAGCAGGGGGTGGGTGATGCCTCTGAGTGCCATCCTGATGAGGCCTCTGTCAGAGCTGCTCTCAAGGACACTTCCTGCTCTGCTGGATCTCAGCTGATGCTCTAGACAGTGGCATTATTCCTTTGGCCATTTAGCCAGCAGTCATCCGAATGAACTCCTGCTGGCTTCTTCCAGTTGACCTTATTTCTTGAGGTGTTTTTTTTGCAGGTGAACATGGTCACTCACGTAGATTTGGAATATGAGATACAAGCTGTCTGTATCCCTTGTGAATAATCTGGTCCTGTCCTTTTCTTTCCTTTCTTCCCAGTCAATGACTCATGGCTGACGGGGACAAGCTGTAGTCTCTGACTGCTTTGTTCTGTTTGACTTGAGGTGGAAGTGTCACCATCCTACCTGGCAGCCTGCACAGAGTTCCAGCAAATGACAGGCAACCAAGAGCCCCGAGGCTGGCATGAGGCCCAGGAACTGAACCATCCAGAGATGCTGCAGGATGAGCACATCTCGAGGAAGGTGCAGAAGAAGAGAATTTCATGGCAGGAGGTAGAACATTAGAATGAGGAGCTGCAAATGTATCTGCAGACCTAGGAGGGGGAAAGGAGTCTTTGGGAGGAAGTGGAGCGGTCGTTGCTGCAGTCATCCTTTAGAACAAGAAACTGGCTATGAACTCGAGTAAAACCAGCCTTTGGTTTTGACCATTTGGTTTCTCAAGTGGACATCCAAAGCAATCCAGTTGAAGAGCTCTGCATGTGGCTGACAGCAGCTTCCTAAGGGCTTGCATTTCAAATGGCAATCTCTCTTGCATTTCAGGGCAATCTCTGCCACACCTTCCTGACATCGACTCATTTCTTGCCTCAGATCTACACCGGCTCTGACACTGAAGCTGCTGCAGAAGCAGCAGTGCCGTCCCAAGGAGCCTTTGCTCCCCAGCTGAAGAAGTGGAGCCTGAGCCCTTGGTTCACCTCCCGTGCTGACCCAGCTGCTGCTCAGCAACAGGAGATGGCGGGTGACTCCCTGGAGCAGCAGAGTACGTCTGGTATCTTTCTTATCTGAGGGACAGTGTGTTGTGTGCACGTGTCAGCATAGCTGTACCAAAGGGTTCTCCTCAGTTTAGTGTCACAGAAGTGCTGGCATTGCTCCGAGACAGCAAGAGAGAGCTCTGGGTGTTCCTGCTGCCTCTGAGGGCAGCTTAGACTGGCTGGAGTTTGCCTGGGCTTCCCTCTCTGCCGAAGGCAGAAGCAGGGATTGTTCCTGGATCAGTAGAAGGCTGTGACTGCTTGAGTCCTAGCCACTGGCAGAAGCCCTGCTGAGATCAATCTCTAGGAGAACACAACAAGCCCTTTGTGATTCTGCAGCACAACCCAATGAATCTGCTTCTTGCCCTTAACAGCTGCCACTGCTGTGCTCTCAGATAAGATCTGGTAGGGTTGAGAAGAGAGCCCAGTGGATTCTGTGTCTACCATCACCAGTTGGGACAAAAAGGGCACTGATCCGCGCCTTGGTGTGGCTGATCTCAAAGCCCATCCTGTTGTGTCCTGAATGGGGGCAACAGCTTGTCCGGGGCTCAGGCTCACTCTGGCTTCTTCCCGTCAGTGCCTGTCAGTGCTCATGCTTGGGCTTTGCCAGCCTTGTTGTGGTCACTGCCCTGCCCCTGATGGCTGGTGGGAATGCAGAGGCCGGAGCCTTCCTTAGCTGGGAGGGTCCCGCTGCTGCTCGGCTGCTGCAGCACGGAGCTGCCTGAGGCAGCAGCCCCTTCTCTGGGCCGGCTTCTGGCTCGCACGGCCTGGACTCACAAGAGGGTCAGCATCTCCTCTGGGCAGCTCTCTGTGTCACAGGGGTGCCTGAGGAGCACTGCTGTCCTCTGTGCCCGTGCCCGCCGTGCCGAGTTGGGAAGATGGGGACATGTGTGGTGCTGAGAGGGCGAGTGCAATGGGAGCGACTGATCCGCGCTGTCAGGGTGAAGAGATGCGGCGCGGTTCTTCACGCGGGGCACGGGCAAGGGTGTCTTTGAGCTCAGTCTGCTCATAAAGGGTGAGGGTCCTGATGCTGAAAGCCCCATGGGGACTGGTTCTCGCATGAGCTGCTCTGGTTTACAAATGCAGAGGCATTCTTCTGGCAAACTCCTGCAAGGTGGAAAAGATGGGAGCACTTGGCAATATTTCTCCTGTTCTGAACTTGGCATCTGTTCAGAAGAATTGATTCTAGATGTCCAGGTGCATTTAATCTTAGCAAGGAGGAAACCTTTTCTAAATCTCACAGTGTTTATTCCCAAGAAAACAAAGGCACTGTTAGTTCCAGCTTTCCTTAATGTTTCTAGATGACAAACTTACTTGCCTTTCTAGGTATTCTCTTCTGGTCTCAGTCTCCTCTGAATGTATCTCCTGGTGCTTCCCCGTGTGTCTGCTGTCAAGAGGTCTCTCAATTCAAAGGATGCTAGAAATCAGTCTCTGTGCTAGCCACTTGTGCTGTGGGCCTGCTGTTCTTTTCTTGTTGTTCCAGTTCCTGTTCCTGTTGTTGTTAGCCAGCTGTCCACAGTGGGGCTGCCTTTTGTATCTCCTAGAAGGTGGGATCTCTGCTTTAAAGTGAACACCTTGCATTTTGTTTCCTTCAGGGAGAATGGTGAAGATGGAACTGGAACAACTGGCATGGATTACTTCTTCTGAGTCCCAAACAAAGCAGCAGAGTGTGGTCAGAGGTTTGTGGGTGGTAACTGAGACATCACTGTTACCAAGTGGTCAAGGCAAAATGTCAGTGGCCCTACGTGTCCTGTAACTGGCTCCCAAGGGAACAGAGAAATGGGCTGTTGGAATGTCAGTTCCTAATTACTGCAGTGCCTAATCACAAGGCAGTTTGGCACAGCTCAGCTGTGTCATTGCAAAATCTCTCGCTCCACGTGCCTTGTGGTCTTGTGCCACCAACCTCTCAAGTTACTGATTTTCAATGTCATTTTAGGTGGCCATAAAGAAAATACAGCTTCAAGGACTGAGGAAGAAGGAACTAAAAGTCAACAAACTCATGGTCATGAAGGTGAACAGAAATCCCAACCTGGTCAACTGTTTAGACAGGTGAGTTGTGCTTTTGTCCCATGAATGTTTGTTCACGTTCTGCAAACATGCAAGGTAAAATCCCACTTTGGTCACTGGCAGAAAATAGAGCTGTAATTATTGGCCAATAATTATTGCTCTTTTCATCTCCAGTGGATGGGAAGAGATTGCATTTTGTCTGCATGAGTCTTCGCTGGCACATGGTATTTGAAAATTGTTCAAAAACCCGGATGAGTTGTGTCTTACTAAATCAATGATCTCTATATTCACAGCCACCACCTGGTTTTGGAGCTTGATTTTTTTCAAGTGTCTTCTTACGTCCAGGTAAACTAGCAAGGATTTCCCTTGGATTGTTGCCGCTGTTTTCCATGGCTATGCATGCCAGGAAGACTAGGTGCTTTTTTCCAGAAACACCATGCATGACAGGTTTTTATCTAGGCTGTTACTAAACTGCACATTTTGCTTGCTGCCCATCTAAGACATCTCCTTTTTCACAGCTGTGCCTTTCTCCTTGAGACTGCACAGATGGCAAACAATGCACAGCCAAGAGGGAATATCTATTCCTTTATTTTGTCTTTGTCTCAAAGGGACGTGAAAAGAAGAATCAACCTGTCTTTTCCAAACAGCAACCTAGCCATGTACATTCATCTCCAAGCCCTTGTTTCCTTCTTTCAGCTACCTTGTGGGTGAGGAACTGTCCCTGGTTATGGAGTACATGGATGGAGGCACTCTGAGCAATGTCATCAGCCAGACCTACCTGTCGGAAGATGAGATGGCAGCCATCAGTCGGGAGGTCAGCAATCCCATCTGTGTTTCCAAGGGCTTGGGCAGGATAGTCTGGGAAACAGGGGCTCAGAGCTGGAGTGATTTCCCGTGCCAAGCTTTGTTTCTGTGTTGCTGCTATTCTATGGGCAAGTAAAAGCATCTCAAGTGAAAGGCCTGCCAGTGCTCCTGCACTCTCTGTACTCAGTGCCAGTACTCTTATCTTCTGCTGTTGTATTCTCACTCTGTCTCTTGTATTTGTATTTGCTGTTCTCCACCTTGCCTCTCTAAATGTTTTCCTGGAGTCTGTCTTCACTGCATTCCTTACCTGTAAAAGCAAAGGGGCTGGTGGCAGGATTTGAAATGACTAGCAAAGAAAAAAGACTCATTTCTCACAGTCCTCAGCTGAAAAGGATAGTAGTGCAGCCAAAATGTTCTTTGCTTCCGGAAAATGGCTGGTGTGATACTTCCACGCCTGTGCCGAGGCCAGCAAGAAAATCTTTGTCATGCAGCCTCCCACCCAAAAGTGATCTGCTTCACACCAAAGGGAGGGACTTTTCCTTTCAAAACCCCTCCTTTGTCCTCTGCAAGGAAAAAGCACATCCACTGCAGCAGGAGTCATCCTGGATGGTTGGCAGGGGACAGCCTACAAGAGCAGATGCTGTTACTCTTTCAAAAGCTGACGTGCCTTTCCTTAGAAAGGTCCTGCTCTGCAAGTGTTGGAGCAGCAAGCTCTTCCTCTCAGTGGCCATTACTGCTCTGCCATTACTCCCCATTCCCCTGGAGAGGGAATCTTTTAGGTTCTTTGTTTCCTTTCTTGTGTGATGAAATCACATCACTCATTTTTGCCCTCCTCTTTCTGTTTTCTCTCTCAGTGCCTGCAAGGACTGCATTTTCTTCATTCAAACCACGTTATCCACGAAGATGTGAAGAGCAGAAACATCCTTCTCAGAACTGACGGTTCTGTCAAGCTGGGTCAGTATATTCTTGGTCAGGTGCAGCGTTCCAGGCATGTGGGTGTGGGGCTGCTTGGAGTGACTGCCAGCTCCCCAAAAATGGTGCTGGTGGCAGTGCAGGGACCCCTGCTGTGAGCCGAGGGCACAGTTGCAACGTGCACAGAGGTATAAGGAACCACAAGCAGTCAAGTGGCCTTGCTCTGTGTGTGTCCCTTCCAGACAGAGGGAACTACAATCTAAAGCTTCAGTGGCAAAAAGTCCACTGCTGTGAGCAGTGTTAAGAAACTTGGGTTTTTTTGGAAGTGGCCAATTCCATACTCCCTTGGCTAAAGCCCCAAGGAAATCGAGCGTGGACAGTTCTCCAGGAGATTCAACAGCACATTCTTAGCCTGAGAGTGGGGAATTCTTTTGCTTGGTTTCCTAATTGGAGCTGACTTTCATGGTTTGTTGTTTTCTCCACAGCTGACTTTGGCCTCTTTGCTCAGCTCAGCCCTGAGCAGGGCAGACAGAGCTCTGTGGCTGGCGCTGCTGGCTGGTTGGCGCCTGAAGTGGTGACAGGTCAACCATGTGGCCCCAAAGTGGACATATGGTCTTTGGGAATCGTGGGCATCGAAATGGTGGAACGAGAAGTTCCTTCCGGGAATGCAACTCCTGTCTTGGTAAGGTGCAAATACTCACTGATCCCACTGTCTTTCTCACCTGTCCCATGTTCTGTGTGCCATTAGACAAAATCCCATTGCCATCTGCTGGCATCACTTCCACCAAGGTCCCCTTCTAAAAATGCCCCTGCAACACATCAGCATCTGCTGTAGCTTTGGTTGTATCAGAAAGGAAAGTGGCAGTTCAGAAACCTTCCATTTTGGCCTCCAGCCATGCCTGACATTTCTCACTTGTTTTTTGAGCAATGTTGGAACTCTCTTTCTGAAGGACAAGAATTTGTCAGTGGAGAGGGTAGACATGTGATAAACATCCTGAGCAATGGAGGTTAGACCTTCCCAGTTTCAATTTTATAGAAAACATAAGAAAAAAAGGAAAAAGAAAAGTAAACAAAAAAGAAAAAGAGAAAAAACCCTACTACCAAACCAATGCTCAAGCAGTTCTGCTTGCTTTTTCATTTTTTAAACACAGCTCTTCTCTTCCATTCTGTAGCATCTTTTCCAAATCCTGTGAGTCTTCAAAACTTTCAGGCTTTCAAGTCATCTGTACATTGTTCAGTCACGTATGTGGGTGGCCTGGATAAGTTTAGGATGTGTTTTTCTCCGACTGCAGTTAGAATTGTTTGCCAAACCCTTGGCTGTTTCTTGGTACTTTAACAAGTTGATGAGCTTGCAGGCAGGTGCCTGGGCTGGGATCCAACACGGGCAGTTGACACCGGTGCTGTGTTTCTTTACCACAGGAGCAGGGCCATCCCTGGCCTGCACAGTTCTAATGACAGGGAGGACTCCAGCTCCCCACCATGGCCAGTGGCTGAGCTCAGCTGAGAGTCAGGATAAAACCCTCTTTGTCACCTCTGGTGATGTGGGGAAAGGACAGAAAGCCACATAAATTATTTGTACAAAAGGGGAATGCATTGCCATTTCTGGCTTTGAAATTCTCCTTTGGGTTAAAGAGGATAATAGCAAAGTCTCTTTGGTCACCATCTACTTCAGTGCCTTGAGCACACAGTTATCATTACAGTGGTGGGCATTTTTATGGAGACTCCAAGGCCTCTTGCCATTGTTATTTTTCTCTATTTGAGATGGATTCTGCAAGCTGAGGTTTGAATAGTTCCAAGTCGGTGTCTTATGTTTCTAAATACCATCTTGCAAAAGCAGAATGAGCTCTCTCCCTCTGACTTGTCAGCATGTTAGAGCTTGGTTCCACATGAACCACACTGGATAATGATCAGCTGATGTCTTGCCAATCTACACTGTAATTCCTTGGCCTGAGGAGTGTCAGAAAGACCTGCTGAGCTCCATGGACACTGTCAGCTGCATGGAAGTGAGCATCCTTGGCCTTGCTGAAGAAACTGGAGCTCAGCTTAGGTTAGATGCTCTTGAGCAGGAGAAAGGCTGAAATCCTCGGGTGTTTCCAGAGGCCTGTGTGCCCAGAGGGACTGAGTTCTGGGGAGCAGCTGCATGTTTCT
Organism: Melozone crissalis; assembly: GCF_028551555.1. Taxonomy (NCBI): domain Eukaryota; kingdom Metazoa; phylum Chordata; class Aves; order Passeriformes; family Passerellidae; genus Melozone; species Melozone crissalis. The sequence continues at coordinate 879,708 of NW_026535981.1, forward strand.
GCACATCATGGAAAGGAATTGCCAGATAGCTCAAGCCTCACCACAGGCAAACACTCCCCAGCTCTTCTCAGGCAACATTTGCTTTGGGTTTCAAGTTGTTCCCACTTGTCTGTCTGTGAAAATGCCCCTAAAACCACAAGGCAAGCCTCTCAGAACTGGTGTTCCATTTCCAGAAATGAAGAAAAGAAGCCCAAACACAAGAAAGTTGCTAAGGCACTGGTTTTTAGAGAGGAACTTAACCCCCTGTGCAGTTTCTCCTCACTGGGAAACATGCCTGAAACCTGGGCATGAGGGTGTAAAGGCCACAGAGTCTCTTCTGTTTCTTGTGCAGTGCTGCTGAAACACTCAGTGACTGTGTTTCTCTCCTAGCCCAAGGCACATTGTGCACATCACCAAGCCAGAGCCTGGTGATGTGGAGAGCCTGCCAAAACCTCCCATTTGTTTCCTGGCACTTTCTGGGATGGGCCTACCATTCATGCATTGACTTGAGTAGCCAAAGGAGTCGAGGGTGACCGTAGGGATGGAACTTCTCCTGATTTGACCATGAAAAGTTTTTCTTTCCCATGTAAAGAAAGCAGAAATTTTCAGACTGCTGAGAGACAGAGCTGCAGGTGGCTCCTGTGTGTCCAAGCAGGCCTTTTCATCCCAGTACATTTGTGCGTGGATCTTAATGTGTCTGTGTTGAAGATGAGATTCCCAATGTTTGCTTCCTTACCTGAGGAATACCTGGTGGATTTCCTTTCTTTGCTTCCAATTCCCATTGTTTTCAAGAACAAAGCAAAAAGCTTGATTCGTTTTCTTTTATGGCAGCCGTGCTTAACGGACAAGAAGCACTGCAGAGATACTTTTCATGCACTAACCCTTGGATACATTAGAGTCAGTATAGCAAAGCCCTTCTTCCAAAAAGCCTCTCAAGCTGGTGTGAATCCTCAGGGAAGGAAATGTGCTTGTGCTGATGTAGTTCCCACTAACTGGGTCAGTCAATGAAATCAGCTGCCAAGGCAAGATCTGCAGGATGGTGGGAAAGCTGTGGCTGCATCGGAGTTTGGGTTTTTGGTTGGTAAAGGAAAGTCATCTCTGGGTCTCTGCCAGGGCAGAAACTGCCACTGCAGAGTGGAGCTTAATCAATGGTATCTGGGAGAGCAGTGACAGATGGGAAAGAAGCAGGTGGAGCCTGGTGTCTCCTTTTCCCTCCCTCCCAGCCTCAACCCCTGATAGCCACAGGAGGAAGACAAAAGCTGCAGCAGCCCAACCTATTTTCATCTTGCCTGCGTGACTTCCTGAGCTGCTGCCTGCAGAGAGACGAGGCGCAGCGCTGGTCTGCCAAGGAGCTCCTGCAGGTAAAATGTGAAGGGGCTGCAGGTGAAACAGGGTCTGAGGGATGGGCTCCTCCTCCACCCAAGTCCATGGCATCAGATGAGCCCCCTTCCTCCTCACCTCCATTCTTGGTGCTCTTAAAATGAAAACAGTGAGGAATTCTAGACTGGGCTGGGCTGGCAGGGCCCTGTAAAGGTCCTCCGGTGCAAGTGTCCTGCAATGAGCAGGGACATCTTTAAAGAGATCAGGTTGCTCAGAGCCCTTTGCCACCCGAGCCGGAATGGTTGCAGGGATGGGGCACCTACAAGCTCTTGGGGCAAGCTGTGCCAGGGTGGCACCATGCTCTGAGTAAACAAGTTCTTCCTTAGACCTACTCTGATTAGATGCCCTTTGTGTTTAAAAATATTTGTCCATATCCTATTGTAACTGACCCTGTTAAAAAAGATGTCCCCCACTTTCTTCAAAGCCACTCTGAAGTCTTAGAAAGTGGCAATAAAGTCTCCCTGGGGCCTGTTCTTCACAAAACTGAATAACTCCAGCTCCCTCTGCATTTCCTGAGAGGAGAGGCGCTCTGTCCTCTGACTGTTTCTGTCACCCTCTTTTGTAATTTGGTGGAGTGTTCAGTTTTATCTAATGGCAAAAGAATTGAAGTAGAGCAATGCAGGGTACAGAGACATGAAATGGTGGTGGAGGAACCCAAGGAAGCCAGTCCCAGCTGAGCAGTCAGAGATTTGGCTGTGGGCAGGAGGGGCTGTGGGGGGCTCACTCTGAGGGGCCCTGGTTTGTGCCCCCCAGCCCACCCTTAGAGGTTTCTGCCACGCAAACAGGGACAGCTGGGAGGGACTTGTCCCAGCCCCATCTGCTGCCTGGCACGCTCAAGCAGATGGGAACTGTGCCAGGGTTACTGCCAGGTTGTGTGGCAGAGAGGGAACTGCACGGCCCAGTGCCACTGGGCTGGCCCTGCTGGGAAGGAAGGTGCCATCCAGCACACGAGGGGCAGGGCATGGAAAGGTAGACACTGCTTTCTGTCCCTGTGGGAATTAGCACAGTGCCTGTCTTTCAAAGGCAGGGACCTGTGTGAGTCATTGGAATTTGCTGAAAGCAAGCTAACCCAGGGACAGAAAGCACCATTTCTAGAGCACTGGCAGGGCAAAAATCCCAACAAGATAAAGAAACCTGAATAAATGGATGAGTGGGATTCTGGGCCAGGTTTGCCTATGATGGCAGAGTCCTGCACATGACTGCTGGGTAGCAGATGGTCCCACTGCTCCTCTTTCTGGGTCTTTTTAGGACCCAGAGCAATCCCAATTTAACCTGTGAAGCACTGAGCTTGGAAAGTAATGGCTCACTGTTCACTGTTCTTTGTCTTTTTGTTGTTTGGTTTGTTGTTTGTTTTTGGTTTATTTGTTTTGTTTTGGTTTTGGGTTTTTGTTTGTTTTTGTTTTTATTTTTGTATTCGTTTTTTGGGGTTTTTTTGTGAACAGCATCCATTTGTAACATCAGCCGAGGCTACAGCCACCCTGGCACCACTCATCATCTCAGTGAAGAGGAGGACGGAGAAGCAAACAGTGCTATAATCATATCAGGACCATTTTCTCCATAGCCATCTTAGAGTAGGATTGTAGAGTAGGACTGTAGAGTAGGATTTAGAGTAGGGCTATGTGGAGAAAAGAAAAAAGACTCTGCACAATTTAATGTAAATCAAGGAGAAGCCATTTATTGTGCTTTTAAACATAGTTTATAATTAGTTCCTATCCTATAGCTTTCTGTAGTCATGCATTGTTTGGTTGCATCTTTTTCTTAATCTAATTGGTAGATGCTGTAAGGGTCATTTTATTTGGGTTGCTACCCCTTTGTCTGTCAGCAACTCTTCTGCTTCTTCTTTCTGCTCACAACATCACCTTTTTATCCACAAAGTTGAATGCAGCTTTATTAAAAACCTGACTTAGTCCTAGAAGGTTAGTTCGTTTAGTTAGCTCCAGAAGCTTAGGCTGGTTCATTTAGTGCCTGTCCATTTTTCTGTAAATATCACCCTACAGGATTATAGAGTAGGATTTTAAATAAATAAAGTTTCTGAAACTTTAACTCATCTGGAAGAATCCTTTCTTTCTCACCCTGTGAACAAGCTGAGCATTTCTTTCTGAGTTGTCAGCTGTCTCTTAAAGGTGCAATGGCTTCTTTGGTGTTGTGAAAAGTACATATTACAGGATAGGCTCTTCACAGATATTAAAGTTTTTATATATATATGTATATATATATATATATATATATATATATATAAAATTAATATACTATATGTGTTATGTTGTCTTAGTATCAATCATCCCTCCTTCCCACACCCTGACCCCCGTTGAGCGCTGTCTGTCAATCCTGGCATTCCAGAGGGGCGTCGAGTGATTGGAAGAATTCAAAAGATGTCCTCCCCTCCTGGAAGGACATTGGGCCATCCAGGTGTCCTCTGTCCCTTGAGACTTCCCCGCCCCCGTACCTGGTTGGTGTTCCTTCCCTGCCCCTCTGCCCCGGGTAAAAGGGCGAGCAAACCATGCGGTTGGGAGTTCTCCTGGAGCCGTTGCTGGATCCAGAGGCCTGTGGGCCAGGAATGAAGCTCTGCATCGAAACCCTCCATCAGAACCAACTCCTTTCCTTCACCTTGCCTTAAAGCTTCTCCACCAACTCCTGCATGCCTGGACTTGTCTCCAAGCACCCAGCTGCAGCATCCAGCTAGCCAAAAGTGTCTCTGGGGTAAAATTCCACAGTTGCCGCTATTTGGTCAAGCAGCAAAGGCCAGACAAGCTCATGTACGTCCCGTCCAGCTATACTGGTAATTATTTCAATGGTAAATATAGTTTTAGGTTATAACATTATGTAAAACAGGAGCTATGCGATGTAAGATACTTTTTAAACTAGCTCGAGAAAGGGATGGGGTAATCAAGAAATTCTTTGCCCAGAGATGACAGCAACGGGACACCAAAAGCCCCAAGGGAAGAATTCTTGCATCCTTATTGGAAAAGACCAACTTTCTTCCACCTCCTTCCCGACTTTGAGGAGCCAACAGGATTAAGGGGGAGAACTTGACAATAAGCAGAGAACACCCTTTGTTTGAAAAGAATTTATGCATCGTGTATGAGATACATGAATATGCAACAGGCTATTGCTTTTAAGGGCTAATCCTTTGTTAGCTGTGTGCTTTCGGGGCATAATTGCCCAGGAGGCACCAGGACTGTCCGTATGTCTTTGTTTTAATTGTCCTTTACTGTTCTAACTCTGATTGTCCAAATTCTTATTATTCTAACTTCTATTGCTATCTTAATAACCATTTTATTGCTACTAAACTGTTAAAATTTTAAAAGAAGGGATTGTTGTTTTTTGCAATGTGCTTTGAAAGCTGGGAAGACTCTTCATTCATCATCTCCAGAGCACACTGCCTTTGGCCAGCGCACTGGCCCATTTTGGTACATCTGTGACACTTCCAGTTGAGGCAGAAAGAGCAATGGCATTTGAAGGCAAAACCAAAGGAAGAACGGAGCAGCCCAAACATCTTGCACAGATGCAGGCCTTCAGCTGTGACTGGAGAGCATTGGGGTTCCTGCCACTTGGATTTGTATCCCTAGGTGTAATGTCTTTGGCTGGAGGAGAGCTTTGCTCAAGTGAGAAAGCAGAAAGATCAGAGAGGGTGCTCGGGAAGGCCTCCTGTGGTGCAGAGCTGTCAGGGCCTGTGAGGCGAGAGCGGGCCCGGCCTTGCCCGGGGTGGAGCCCCAGCAGAGCCCCGGCAGAGGCCGGAGCAGCGTGAGCCCCGGCAGAGGCAGGCTGGAAGGAGGCCCTTGGAGCTGCAAGAGGCAGCAGCCGGGCCCTGGGTGCCTCTTCCTGGGAGCGGGCGAATCCTCCACTCTCAGAGCCCAGGTGGCAGCTGGCTGCTCCCGAGGGGAAGCACAGCCGTGCTGGGCACAGCCCGGCCTGGAGGCATTGGCCGTCTGGAGTGTGCCCAGGAGCAGAGAAAGGCCAAGGGCAGCCGCGGGCTGCTGGGCTGGCTGAGGATTCCTCCTCTTCTGCCGGCTGCCCTGCAACTCCTGGCAAAGGCCAGCAGTGTGTGCAGCACTCTGGGCACCAGGGCAGGGAGCCGGGCTGCTTGGCAGGCTGGAGCACAGGGCAGCCTCCTTCAGGCCTGGCACTTGTGCCAGGGGAAGCGAGACCAGCGTGAGGCAGGGACAGCTTGGCAGGGCACATCTGCAGCAGCCAGGGCCTCACGCAGCTCTGGGAGGAAGCACCTGCAGTCCTGCAGTTCTGCACTGAGGCAGAGCAAAGGCGTGAGATGCAGAGTGTTTGGCAGAAATATTCAGGCCCACCAGGCCAGCCTGCTTTGTGCTCTCTGGCGCACAGCAAGCGCTGTGCAATGCAGCTCTGAGCTGCTGGGAGGAAGGGCATTGAGGATGTGCCTGAGGTGAGTCAAGGGGTTAGCTGAAAATGTAATTAGGATAATTGAAAAGTGCAGATGAAAAGCTTTCCTTGTGTATTTGATTTACGTCTGCAAATCTTGATATGTAACTTTAGCTACCTGAATTTAGCACATTTCTCCTCTTGCTTTAATTTCAGAAAATGTCAGAATTACAGATGTATGCACTAAAGTATCCAAGATTTCTGTGCAACAGAAAGTTGAGTAAACAGTAGTACAGCCCAATCTACATTACCTTTAGCAGTTACCAAAGCCAGTAGGGATTTAGAAAAGTGTGCCTTCTTTCAGCAATATTACAAATAGAATGGTATATAGAAATTTGAATATTATAATACTGGCTTTACACAAATATTAAAATGGATTCTATATGTGGGATGTTAAAGTTGTGATCTTTATAGCTTTGTTATCAAAATATAGTTTTTATTTCTGTTGCTAATTCAGCTTAGAGAGCTCCCAAGGCCTTGAACATACTTGAGACTGATTTTGCAACAAACTACCTTTTAAAACTCTGTTTGGAAAGCAGAAGGTAGGAACATCAGTCATCTGTTGTGTTTGACTTTATTGTTACTTGAGATTGTAGTAAATACTGAGCATGAGCTGGGATGCAGATTGTAATTGCTCATCTTTCCAAAGATAGATATGGATACTATTAACATGTGCCCTGTTTATTGTTCCTAACTGACTAATTTACTGCAGTAGTTTTATAGTGCATTTTTATTGTTGTAATGTCTAAATGTAGTGGGAGAATATATATTTGACTTGGGGTAGTTTGGCTTTTGTTTTTCGAATAATAAAACCACTCTCTTCAGCCTGGTGAAGAAGAAATCTGCTTCTGTCCTTGTGTACAGCTATGGGTTTGTTTACATAGCTTCTCCTTCCCTTTTCTGCCTAGGCTTTCTCACCGGCAGTTTTCAGAAGAAAAGCAACAAACCTTTGAAAGGCTGAACCTCAACATAACTGTGACCCTCAATCAATACTTCCTTCTTCCAATTTCTTAAGATCTCTTTGTCCTGGGCACTCATTATGGCCTTTTTCTTCAAAGTTCTTTGGCTGTCTTGAATGCTTACAGCGTAAAAGGTAATCCCTGATCTATTTTCAACTCCCTGCTCAGATGCAGACTGCTGGAAGGGAGCTAGAACTGGTACTGGAGACCTGGCAGCTTTTCCAGGAAGCAAAATTTTTGAAATAATTGAAATGTGGAGAAGCATGCAAGTCCGGGTGGTGAACTCATATATGCAAGTACTTGCAGTTTCCTGACAGGACTTTACAGTTCAAGGGTATGGTCTCTTCTTATTTCTGTCCCTTCATGTTCATCCTTGCCACATTTCTTCAACTACTTTTGCATTGTCATCTTCCGTGTTTTCTTCCTCTCTTCATCTCTCTGTGACTTTCTATGCAGGACAGATAACCTGTCATACACTGTCAGCTTGCTCAGTGACCAAGCAGTGATATGATGGTGTAGAAATTGTAGGTGCACAGTAGGCAAACATGTCATGCTTCTGTGTGCCCTCTGCAGGCAGACCTGCTACCCAAACCTTCAGTCAGACTTGGAAAAAAGGCTTGTCACCGCTGCTTTGTTGTGGTTTATGCATTGATGAAGAAACACTTCCATCTCAGCCCGCTTAAGTCACTGCAGAGCAGGAATTGTTGTTTTGGTAGCAGATGTGCTGTCAGGGTCCTTACAGCTCCACAAGATGTGCCTCTTCTAGAACAGATTTTTGCATTTTTGTACAATAAAAACTATGCTTTAAATTGCACCAGTGTAAGTCATGCACTCATGTAGATGTGTTTTCAGACATAGATATTTATATATATGCCTAGTGAACGGCTTCCTGGGGAGCAGGAACAAATGAGGAAGGAAACTGGGCTGATAAAACATGCTTCTGCTTCAAGAAAAACCCCCCAGTCTTCCCTTTCCAGAGAAGGCTATAAATTTTTTCTTGATTGGCCTAAAGGGGATAAACAAGTCCCTCCACGTCCTGATCTTTTACTAGTCTCAAATTATTTAGAAAAGTTGTTTTTTTTTTTTTTTTTTGGTGGGGGGATGGTGGTGTTCGGGTCTGCACTTCAGACCTGTTCTCCCAGCAGCCAGGGACCTACAGCTGCTGTGGGTGGGACAGGTGCTCAGGTAATTACCAACAGGTGCTTGGTAATTGCTAGCAGCAGTTGAGGTGAGAAGTTGGCTTGTGCCTGGCTGAGAGCTTGAGGACTGCGGGGAGAGAAGGGATAGGGAGTGGAGTGGAAAATATTAGTTACACAAGCAAATCTGAGGTGTAGGTGGGATTTAACTGGATTAGGTACTGCATTTCATGGACTTGATCACAATTTATGAAGAACTGAACATTTAACTATGAGATAGGACTATTTAGTTGTTATTCTAAATGCTGCATTTACTAATATGTAATGTAGTTTCTTTGTATTTTGCTCAGAAGCTGTCTCAAAAACATTGAAGTCCAACTAAAGTCTTCATAAACACAAGTTAATAGCTTACTTTTTGTTAAAAACAGAAGCTGAAAGGGCCAATGGCTCTTGCATTCAGTAATTCACACATTTTAAAAGAAGTGCCTCTCTCTTGTTCCTGTGGCTAGCTTGTCTCTTCAGGCTAGAAAACATTTCTGGGAGCATTTCCTTGCTGCTCCTATATCTCTAAGCCCTTGGAATCTGATGTTAATACTATGTTTTTCTAAAATTAGAAAATTTTAAATTTCTGTAGGCCCTTTCATTTTGTAATTTGCACCTGTCACTCATGAAATAAACAGGGCTTTTAATGCCTTTATTAAAAGTGATCAGCTCAGGATTGGGTAGCTCGGTGGGGCTGCAGCCTCCCGTTGTGCCTCCCAGGGCGACTCAGAGGAGGAGGATGTGCGCAGCTTTGTCCACTAGGGGCAGAACTGGGGGTCCGGTCCTCGTGGGAGCCTTTAGGGTGTGGTGACCCCTTCCGATGTTACTGTTCGCCGCCTTGCTCTGTCTGCTCCCGGTTTTGGGACAACTTCGTGGTCAGGGTGAGAGGGACTCTGAAGGTGTTCAGCATCTCTGCAGGCTCAGCACTCCATTCCTGATGTCCAGACATCACTCCAATCTCTCAACTCTTAGGTGGCTTGTTGTTTTTGGGGTCTTTTTAGCAAGCTAGAAGCAGTAGCTTCTCATAGCATGCTGGTCCTTGGAGTTATTTTGCACATCCCTCCCCTCAAGTCTCTTCTCCTCACTGTTCGGGATGTCCCCACCCTTCACTGTCTCAGAGAAGGGCCATTAACTCGCCCCAGCCAGGGCTTTTACTGATACAAAAACAACTATTAACAACAACGACCCGCAATTACCATAACACAAGCAGCACCCCAGCAGCAACAGTGGAAACCTTTTTCTCACAGAAAAAAATTGGCAGAATTTTTGTTCATAATAGTCCCCCCTCTTTTTCTTTGATCGAGCTTAAATTTTAAGCTTGCATCAACTTACAATTTTTGAGCTTCATATTTAATTTTTTGAATTGACTATAAATTTCTTGAGCACTTTGGTAATCACTGTTGCTTAACCTTGTTCCTTTCCTTGGTTTCTTTAGGTTGGTCTGCATGGCAAATACTATTTTAATGAAACAGATAAATAAGCATAGTAAAAAGAGCAATCCTCCAAGTATACACACAGTGAGAAAAACCACTTTTTCCCATACATCCTTTTTGAAAATCTCTAGGTTCTCCCACCAACTGGAATCAAGTGTAGGAGTTTGTTCTTGATTATTTACACATGCTAATCTTTTTATTTCGTTTGAAATGTTCCTAATAATTGCATTCTTTATTTTTAATACTGCCTGGAGCCTGATGACTTTGTTCAACATAGATATTGGGGTCTGAACTTGTCTTTTACAATTTTGAATTTCCTCAATTTCTATTTCACTTGGCTTGTTCTGTTTAATTTCTCCCAAATCATTATATGTAGGAACTCCTAAACTTGATCCAGTTTCTTTGGGCAACAAGAAGAAAATTGTTTTATCATTCTAGCGGTGCAGCTGCCAGACCAGTCTCCTGACAATTTGGTGTGTGCTGTGGTATCAGAGATCAAACCTAGGGGATTAGAGCTCCCCTGAAATGTGTTTTCAGCTTCTATTGGGCATTCCCTACATTTACATAGTTCTTTCATTTTCCAAAAGGGGTTTATCTCTTTTTCAGTACACTCATAACATTCATAAACTTCATGGTGAGTACATTTGTCTCTTTTTTTTTCAACAGACTCTAATTTGTTTGGATCTCTTGGGATCCACTGGGTCGCTGAATACTTCACTGCTAAATACTTGTTACAAACCATTTTTCTTACCATTTTTACCATTTCTTTTCTTTTTACTAGATCTACTGAGCTTGTTTCTGCAGCATCACATTCAAAGCACAACCAGGCTTCCCCTATAGGGCACTCTCCTAGGAGTGGCTGCCTAAAAGTGGCAGTATTGTGTGCTATCCAATACATTCTCTTATTTTTCTGATAAAGGACCAATTGGGAGAGGTTAACACAATTTGGGTTAGAACTGATGTGGACTCTAGACCAGGAGCTCACTTCTTCCTCCTCATAGAGGAGTTGGTAGCACTCGCTGCACGGCTCTCCTGGGCTGCCCGGAGCAACAGCAGCAATCAGAGCCATCATTACTACCCTTTCCAAGAGTCCAGTATGGGTCATCTTGCACAGCCTGCCCACCCGGCCTTGCCTCTTGGGGAATTTCTCAGTAGAAGAAGCTTCCAAGCTCTTTAGAGTCTCTTCTACCCACTTCTCTGGTTAAACCTCTCTTGGTCTGTTCCCTACCAATTTTGGTTTCTCCTAGGAGAGTGCTCTGTAGAGGATTAACCTGGAGTCTTTAGAATTAAATTGGGGAACTTAACTAGAATTACTTACTTACAGTCTTAAACTTTTAACCAACATAGTTTACACAGAACCGTCTTGAAACATTTTAAGCAATGTTAGAGCTCTGATACCAATTTTCCCATACAGTTCAGTCTTTTTGACTCTTTCTTCTGAGAGTCAAATTTAAATCTTTTGGTCCTTTTATCACAGTATACTCAGGTGATTTAGCTTGTGATGTGGTTGTATCCTTATCCAGTGCCCGGAGGTGAGAGTGGTGTGGACTCTGACCCCATGCCAGAGGGAAAAACTGGGACTCTGGCCCAATGCCAAAAGGAGAATAGGGTGGAGTCTGGTCCAATGCCAGAATGCCAGAGGAAAAAAGCTGATGTTGAATCCTGGTCCAATGCCAGGGGGTGAGAGTGATGTGGGTCCAACCTTTTTCTTTTGGTCTGCACCGTCGAATTAGTAAGGAAGAGTGTTGCGGTGTGTCTTAAGCTTCTGGGTCCCTTTCCCAGGTGTGCCTATATGCCTCTCCCTTCCCCCTCACCCCCTTGCTTAGTGTGTTGTGTCAATCAGGCTTAACATTCCAGCAAGGCATCGTGTGATTGGTCAAGTTCAAAAGATGCCCCTATGCCCAGGGGTCATTGGCCTATGTCTAGGCGTCCCTCGTCCCTTGAGACCCCGCCCCTTTCACCTGGTTGGTGCTCATCTGTCCCCCCCCTCCCCCTGCCCCGGGAGCTTAAAAGGTGATCAGGCCATGTGCTCGTCATTCTGCTGGAGCAGCTGCTCCCGTCCAGACCTCTGTAACCATGGAATAAACTTCTGGACATTAAACCCTGCAGCGGAATCCTCTCCTTTTTCTCTTCACCATCGCCAGAAGCTCTCTCTCCTGAGGTAAACGGAGTTCCTGACAAGCCTGGACTTGCTCAGTGCCCAGCTGCAATCTCCAGCAGCCAAGGTATCTCTGGGGTGATTTACACCACAGTTGCTGCCTTTGGCCCAGCAGCGAGGGTCAGACTGGCCCAGGCACCATCTAACTGATAATATTGGGATTCATATTCCAATAACTGGCGTCCCTGAGGGTGGGCAAGCGACTCTGAAGCCCGAGACGGACTCGCAGTACCTCGGAGAAGCTTCTGGCAGCCGTGCATCCAGCTGGAAGGGCTTTGGTTGCATAGCCCTCAGCTAGAGACTTTGGGAATATTCCCAGAAGAAGTTTTGTGGACTGTTCGGTGCCTCTGGAAAGCTCAGCTCTTTTGTGGTGAGCAGATTTTCCAGAGGGAGGACAGGGGAGCCTCTCTCGTGCCCAGAGAGAAGTCCTGTCCGGTGAGGAGACCTTCCTGTACCCAGCCAGCTTCAGCTTCCATTTCAGGTGAGTATTTCTGCTTTCAGTAGAGCAGAAGCTCAAAAACAGACTCTGCCGTGAGTTCTGTTCCTTTTTTTTGCCTTTGCAGTTTTGGCTGCGCAGCCCCACAGAGGAATTCGTTGCCTTCTAGCTTTTGCTTTCTGCCGTGTGTCTCACTGTCTTTTAGAATTCGCGCCGGAGGGGCGGGAGTGCTCTGCCCTTCCCCCCGGTTCGGCACCGCAGCGTGCTCGGCTCTCCACGTGGCCGAGTGACCTCTCTCTCTTTCTCTCTCTGTGCGGGGGAGGGGGGGCGCTCTTCCACGTGGCCGGGGGATCCCTTTCTCGGTGCGGGGGAGGGGGGGGCTCTCTCTCTCTTTCTCTCTCGGTGCGGGGGAGGGGGGGGGGCTCTCTTTCCACGTGGCCGGGGGATCCCTTTCTCGGTGCGGGGGGGGGGCGTTCTCGGTACACGCGGCGCCGGGGACCGGGGTTTCGGCTTGCCACGTGGCGTGGGGGAGGCTGCTCTCTCAGCTCCACGGGGGGGCTGCATTCCAGGGCGGGGGAGGCTTTGTTTCTGCCTCGGCTCGGCAGGGCGTGCCCTGCTGTTGCTGCCCGGGAATTTTAAAAGCAGTACATACAGCTGCATTGTGAAGCTTTTGTCTGTTCGTTATCGCTTTCTATCTGTGGTTTTTTTCGAAATCGGTAGCTGATTTTAGCTTTGTTTTTGGTCAGGCAGGATTAAGTACTTTGCTTTTTACATCTAACATGGGCTCCAAACTCAGCATTGTACAAAAAGGAGTGTATTATAATATTGTTAGCATTTTAGACAGTGGTAATGTGAAGTTCTCTAAAGGAAAATTAAAACACTTTATAAGATGGCTTTTCCTCCACTTCCCAAAAATTTCCCCTGAAGAAATCCACAATATTCAATTCTGGGATAAAGTTGGGAATGCATTGATAACCTTAGGACAATCTGGCAATGTACCCTCAGCTAAATTTGTGTTCTGGAGTTTACAAATTCGAACAGCATTGCTCAAACAAAGGGAAATGGAGAAAAAGCCAAATGCCAAGCCATGTACCTCTGCTCTCCCTGTTTCTCCCTCTCCTAGCTCTACAACCCCTAAACCTCTTTACCCAAAACTTGGTATTTTAAACAGAGCAAACTCATTGAGAAGTCGACTCTCAAAGTCTGCTGAAATACCTGAGTTGCCCTGTCCACAAGGCCCTGGCCAGGCTGCGTGGAACCTTTCCCAATCCCCTGTGTCCCCTCCTCTGAAACCCAGAGTCAGCTTTCCGGAGAGCAGTGATGCCCAAAATGGCCCCAAATCCCTAGGGGGTCCGCAAAATGGAGGATGCCACGTGGCACCTTCCCAAACCTGGTCTTCTTCTTCCCAAAATCCTCTTAAACATCCCAAAATTCCAGCCCCGTCCCCCTCTCCTCCTGTTCCTCGTGACCCCTTCCCCCCTTTCCCCCCCTTTCCTGCAGTACCATCAGCTCCGCCCCTCTACTCCTCCCAGGGGGCGTCTGCTGACGTGATGTCACCAGGTGTCCCCGCCCCCTGCTGTCGGATTTGGGGCTGTTTAGATGGTCTGGGAAAAGCCCAAAGATGGCCTTGGGCCGCCCAGGTTTGAAAGGACGAGAAGAAACTTCAGATCTGTTCTCGGTCTCGGTGTTTATTAATTGCTTATCTAAAAGATTTTCTCTTGGCCTGACAGAGTTCTGCTCAGCAGTCAGCCATGGGCACACACTGAGAGCCCCTGGGGCGGCCACCTATCTTTATACCCGGAGTTACGTATACAATATTTATCATTTTTCTCCAATACCCTCTACCCTTATTAACCAGTGTCCCCCTAGTAAGGTCCAATCCCGGAGTGCCAACATCACCACAGAAAATGGAGGCCTAGAGGAAGAAGAAGAAGGAGAAGGGCACGCCCCAATTCCTCCATCTTACTTCTCTAGACCCCCCTGTACAGAAATCTTAAACCCTGTATCTCACACTCCAATTAACTTATCCCTTCACCATTCACCCCAGTTCTGAGAGGCTGAGATCCCACATCTCCCCCTTCTGTTTGCACCAAAAGACCTTTTTCGCTTTTATGTGAAAACCCCCCAAAGTCCTTAGTTTCTTTTTATTTCTCTTCCGGGTCGCTTTTTGCAGTCTGAGTCTCGACTTCTGTCCGAGTACTCATCTCTTTGTTTCTTGGATCAGCGTTCTCGTGCTCTCGCGTCCGGAATGGCTTCACGTCCTGCGCCGACACCCACTTCAGACCTCGATCTGTGGAAATAAAAGCAAAACCCTTGCCCCAAGTGATTAGTTTGAAAGGACCCTCTATTTGTCCTGTCTCTGGGTTTCTGATCAAAACTAAAGGATTTTCCCTTAGCTTTGCCTGTGTGTTGTTTAGAAAATGTCTCACGATCGGTGGATCAGGTTCCGAGGATGGATAGTCCCTTTGTCGTGTAAACATTGTCTTCTTTGAAGTGCTTTTCTTTTTATATATTGTTGGAAAAAATTGCTGCATTGTTGCAGTCTCGCCACGAGATGGCGCTGTGGCTCCGCCGAGCCGACCCGGCATGTCGTGCACTTCTGCTCTCCTGCCACTAGGTGGCGCTGTCACCGGCCTCCCTGGCTCGGATGACGGCGCAAGCTCGACTGCCCCACTTCCTCTTCCGGCTCGGCGTCTCCCGTGAAGGGAAGGGACTGGGACTCCGAGGGTTTGAACCAAAGGCACCGGGTCTGGAGACGGTGTCGAGCCCCGGGACGTAGAATCCCTAGCACGGCCCCTCCTCACCCGAGACATCACAGGGGACCGGGCTTGGCGTCGCCCGCGCCCTACTTTCTGCGCATGCGTGCTCTCTGAGCCGCTCCCTGTGTCTCCCAAGCTGACGTCATCCTCTCCCCCCCGTCCCACCTCCGAGGTCCCCGCCCCTCGGTCTGTCCCTGAGTCCACCTCCTCCTCCTCTGACGTTGTGTTCACCTCTCCCTCCGGCACCCCAGCTCGCGCCGCTATCCGAGCCGATTTCCGCACCGGGTCTGACGTCACAACCGCGCGCCTCCTGCGTCTCACCACGGTGGCCCTCTGAGGCTGCACATTTACCCCTAGTCCGCCTCCCGCGTTCGCCGCCCCCGCGCTGGTATGTGGGTCTGCACCCCGGTTTTTGCGAATTTCGCCCTCCGTGCGCGTCTCCTCATCTTCACCCGCGCTGCCCGCGTTTGCCGCCGCCGCCGCTTCGCCGCTTTGCCCGCCGCAAAGAAGCGCCCCCCCCGATCCCTTATCTTCCTGCTCCCCCCCTTCCGCTCCTGACTCCCCTACACTCTCTGGAGTTTCAGGACGCTTTTGGGGTTTGTTGTATTTTTTGATCGGGGGTTTTAATATTTTTTCCTGCTCTCTTTTTTCGAGAGCCCTTTCCCCCTGGCTTTTTAAAGCCAGAGCTAATTTTTTCCCGGAGCTCCGCCGCTCCCCCTCCTCTGAGGGTACCGCAGCTTCTCGCTGCTTTTCCAGTCTTTTAGACTTCACTGAGATACCTTGTAACATGATTCTTGCTGGTGAGAGTAGCTTTAACGCTGTCTCATCTTTTTTCGTTGCTAAAATATATAAATGCCTATTAATTTCTTGCCAAAACCCCACTTCGAACAACAGACATGTCTCTGCAAGTGGGTAATTGAGCCTTGCCCATAGTAACAACTGCTTTAATTCTTTCTTTGGGATCCCTTCTGTATATAATTCTGCTACACTTTGTAAGGTGGATAAGATTTCCCGTTGTTCCTGGGAGAGTGTGGCCCCCATGATCTTATTTTGGCCTTCTTACCGAATCTGTTGTCAGAGTGGTCTGAAGGCTCCCGTTCTCCGTCCAGCAGATCACGAGAGATGGGTCCAGAGGCACCTTTCTGGTCCCAGTCCAGGCCGCTCTGCTATGAACTGTCTTCGGCAGAAGCTGAGAGATGGAATTCTCAGTGACTGCTGATTTTTGCAGTTCCTCCTGGCCGGTTTTTTCTTTTTCTTCTTTCTTTCTTCAGGCTTCTCTCCTCAGGAGTTGTCAGTGCTGTCCTCTTGGCTCTTCAGCTCTTCAGGGCTTTTCCCCCCCCGAAAGGTTTGGTGGGAGATAGCCCACGCAGCGGACGCCACTTGTCGGATTTTGGGGCTGTTTAGATGGTCTGGAAAAAGCCCAAAGATGGCCTTGGGCTGCCCAGGTTCAAAAGGACGAGAAGAAACTTCAGATCTGTTCTCGGTCTCGGTGTTTATTAATTGCTTATCTAAAAGATTTTCTCTTGGCCTGACAGAGTTCTGCTCAGCAGTCAGCCATGGGCACACACTGAGAGCCCCTGGGGCGGCCACCTATCTTTATACTTGGAGTTACGTATACAATATTTATCATTTTTCTCCAATACCCTCTACCCTTATTAACCAGTGTCCCCCTAGTAAGGTCCAATCCCGGAGTGCCAACATCACCACAGAAGATGGAGGCCTAGAGGAAGAAGAAGAAGGAGAAGGGCACGCCCCAATTCCTCCATCTTACTTCTCTAGACCCCCCTGTACAGAAATCTTAAACCCTTTATCTCACACTCCAATTAACTTATCCCTTCACCATTCACCCCAGTTCTGAGAGGCTGAGATCCCACACCCTGCCTGCCCCTTGTCCCCGCCTCCTGTTCCCACGGTTTCCCCGCCCCTTGCCTGCCCCTTGTCCCCGCCCCCTCCCCGAGTTCCCATGATGGGGACACACCCACTGCCGGTCCCCAAACCTGTAGCTGTGATCCCAATGCTTCTGTTTCAAGGGATACAGAGAGGGGAACAGCAAATTCAATGCATAGTCCCATGTTGTCACTGGCTCCTGTTACCTTTCAGCCTGCAGCACAAGGGGGGGCAGCCCCGACTGCTGTTTGGAATTCTTTTGGACGACAATTGATTAAAGAGATCTGTAAATCTCATAAAGAATATGGTCCACACAGTCCATATTTCCGTGGCCTTTTCAATTCTGAATTGAGTAGGACTGTAGTGATTCCACATGATTTAAAACAGCTTTTTTCTTGTCTCATGACTGCCACGGAATTCAAATTATGGGAAACTGCATGGAAACAGCTGCTAAAAGATGCTCTCCCAGGCTTGCATGCTGATCCAAACACAGCCAAAGACAACTGTGGTAACCCTATCACCATTGAGCACCTCTGTGGTGAGGGCCAATGGTCTTCCCCCTCAATCCAAGCTACTGCAATTCCTGCAGAAACACTCGAGAAAGTAAAAGAAGCAGCTGAAAAAGCATTCTTTTCCCTCCAACTTGAGGGGCCTTTTGAGCCCTATAGTAAAATTAAACAGCTACCATCAGAGCCTTTTGTGAAATTTGTAGAAAGGTTAACTAGAGCTATTGAAATACAAGTTAAAAAAGAAAATGCTAGAGAAGCAATTTTAGAGGAAATGGCATTTACAAATGCAAATGCACAGTGTCAAGCGGCAATCCTGAGCCTTCCTACGGAACTTACTCCTACATTAAAAGACATGCTTCTAGTCTGTAACAGGAAAGTGCCTCTGATGAGTGTGGCTGAAGACTCCAGACCAAGGCTGCTGCCAAGACCACCTCAGCGTGTCGCCGTTGCCAGCCCTGCGCCTTTCCCCTCAGCACAGCAGTACCCTGGGCAGCAGCGGAGACCAGCAATGGTTGAGCCCACAAAACCATGCCTGCTTTGTAATAACCTAGGGCACTGGAGTAACCAGTGCCCCCTGAAAAGGGAATTTGATGAATTTAGAAATGGCAGGGGAGGAGAACTACAAGCCCTCCCTGCGGGTCAACAACAAAAAAACTGAAAAGGGAGCGCCCGTCTGCCAGGCGAGCAGACATAAAAAAAGCAGGCCAAGGGAATAAGGGTAGCAAAACAAATCAAGCGTGCGATAATATTAATGTTTGTGTAAGTGAAGCAGGTGCTTCAAAGACCAAGTCTGCTGGTACTTTGTTGAAAGTGAAACGAAATAACCTTTGTTATGATTTAGGTGATCCTGTGTTAACCACGTCTTCTGTCAATGAGCCTTACAGGTTGCAGCTGACAGAGTCACTTCTCCTGAAGGACAGCAACTGGCATTTTGTCTCTGTAAATCCTGAACAGAAGGGTACTTGGAACCGAATTCGTTGTAAGTACATCGTCATTGGGGACACCAAACACACACCACAAGAGATCAGAATTGCTCCAGGAATGACAACATCAGATCCTGAGCAATTTGTTCTTGGCCTGCACTGTTTCCACCCACCCCTGTTTCTTCCCAAGGGACAAATTGTTGCACAAGCTATCCCTGTGCCATCTTTACCTGAAAATATCGAAAAACAAGGGCCCACAGTTGCCCGGGTCCAAGTTATTGGGAGAGATAAACCCAAATTATGGTGCAATGTCAGTGGGGGTGGGGAGTCTAAACGCATTGAGATGCTTGTAGACACAGGTGCAGACCGCACAGTGATTCCAGTACAAGACTGGCTAGCACATTGGCCTTTGCAAAATGTTGCCGGTCACCTTCAAGGTGTGGGAGGTCTGCAATTAGCAAAACAATCCAAAAGTATTATTCAATTTGAGGGACCAAACGGGCAATTGGCAAATATCCGTCCATTTGTGTTAGATTATTCGGAACCTTTGTTAGGGAGAGATTTAATGGCCCAGTGGGGTGTCACAATTGATATTCCAGACTCTCCACAGCATTTTTGTGCAGCAGTCAGTGAACAACAGCGCCCCACCCAAAAACTGAAGTGGAAAACAGACAAACCAGTTCAAGTCAAACAGTGGCCACTCAGTAAACAAAAAATAAAGGCGCTTGAGGAACTAGTGCAAGAGCAACTAAAAAAGGGCCACATTGTGGAGACCATGTCCCCATGGAACTCTCCAGTGTTTGTCATCCAAAAAGCTGACAAAAAGAGATGGCAGCTCCTCTGTGACCTCCGACAAATTAATAATGTAATTGAAGATATGGGTTCTCCCCAACCTGGTATGCCATCCCCAACAATGCTTCCCCAAGATTGGAAATTAGCTGTTATTGATATTCAAGATTGTTTTTTCCAAATCCCCTTGCACCCTGACGATGCACCGCGTTTTGCATTCTCGGTCCCTTCCATCAACATAGAAGCCCCTATGAAAAGGTACCATTGGACTGTTCTTCCTCAGGGACTCAAGGTATCTCCAGCTATCTGCCAGTGGTATGTCTCTTCCCTGCTTTCCCCAGTACGTGCAGCCGCAGAGAAGGCCATTATTTATCATTACATGGATGATATCCTTGTGTGTGCCCCCAATGATGATTTACTCACACATGCGCTTGACCTAACGATCGATGCATTGATTGTTGCAGGGTTCGAGCTCCAGGAAAAGAAAATTCAAAAGATGCCACCTTGGAAGTATTTGGGCTTAGAAATTGGAAATAGGACCATTGTTCCTCAAAAACTAGAAATCAATCCAAGGATCAAGACCCTTGCGGATGTCCACAAGTTGTGTGGGTCTTTGAATTGGGTAAGACCATGGCTCGGTCTGACTAATGAAGACCTTGCCCCTCTTTTCAATTTACTGAAAGGGGGAGAGGACCCAGGTGCTCCTAGGTCTGTTACCCCAGAGGCACGGAAAGCTCTAGAAAAGGTTCAGATTGCAATGTCCACAAGACAGGCCAACCGATGCCGGCCTGACCTGCCATTCAAATTTATCATTCTAGGTAAGTTGCCACACCTCCATGGAATTATTTTCCAGTGGGAGGAAAAACAAACACCTAAGGCAAAGAACACACAAAAAAAGGACCGGGACCAGAGGGACCCTCTTTTGATCATAGAGTGGGTTTTCCTCAGTCACAAAAGGTCCAAGAGACTGACAAAGCCTCAGGAGCTGGTAGCAGAACTGATCCGGAAAGCAAGGACCCGGATCATGGAGTTAGCAGGATGTGATTTTAAGTGCATTCACATTCCAGTTGAGTTAAAATCAGGTCAAAATACTATGAAAATACTAGAACAATTGTTTCAAGAAAATGAAGTGTTGCAGTTTGCTCTGGATTCCTACTCAGGACAAATTTCGGTAGCGCGGCCCGCTCACAAATTGTTTGAACAAGATGTTCAATTTACTTTAAAATTGAGAAGTGCTCTAAGTAGGAGACCTTTAAAAAGGGCTCTGACTGTCTTTACAGATGCGTCTGGGAGGTCCCACAAGTCTGTTGTGACTTGGAAGGATCCTCAAACCCAGCAGTGGGAGACGGACATTGCTGAGGTGGAAGGCTCACCTCAGGTTGCTGAATTGGCTGCTGTTGTTAGGGCTTTTGAAAGGTTCTCAGAACCTTTTAATCTGATTACAGACTCTGCATATGTGGCAGGAGTAGTATCCAGGGCAGATCAAGCAATACTGCAAGATGTATCTAACATCGCACTTTTCGAATTGCTCTCAAAACTGGTAAAGTTAGTCACTCACCGAGAGCAACCATTTTATGTGATGCATGTCAGGTCACACACTGACTTGCCAGGGTTTATCGCTGAAGGCAATAGAAGGGCAGATGCTCTTGCTGCACCTGCAGTGATGGCCACTCTCCCAAATGTTTTTGAACAGGCAAAAATCAGCCACCAGCTTTTCCACCAAAATGCACCTGGCCTGGTTCGTCAGTTTAACATCACTCGAGAACAGGCCAAAGCAATTGTGGCCACATGCCCAAATTGCCAACAACATGCACTCCCTGCAGTGAGTACGGGAGCAAACCCAAGGGGACTGAACGGTTGTGAACTGTGGCAAACAGATGTAACACACATACAGTCTTTTGGACGGCAAAAATATGTTCATGTTAGTGTAGATACCTTTTCTGGAGTGGTCTATGCTTCTGCCCACACAGGAGAATCATCTATTGATGCTATTAAGCACCTCTTACAGGCTTTTTCTTTCATGGGCATCCCCAAGGGGCTGAAAACTGATAATGGGCCTGCTTATAAATCCAAGGAATTTGGGAGCTTCCTGCAGCAATGGGGAGTAGAGCACAAACTTGGCATCCCCTACTCCCCTACAGGTCAAGCCATTGTAGAAAGAACTCACCGTGATATTAAAAGGGTCCTGGACCAGCAACAACAGGTTCTGAAGGTGGAACCTCCCCATATCCGGTTATCCAGGGCGCTATTCACAATCAATTTTCTGAATTGTTCTTTTGACAGCCTGAACCCACCCATCCTACGCCACTTTGGGGGGAGCAGTCACAGGTTGATGAAAGAAAAGCCTCCGGTTTTAGTAAAAGACCCTGAGACTTGGAAAATGGTGGGACCTTACAAATTGGTTACTTGGGGACGTGGATACGCCTGTGTGTCCACCCCCTCTGGTTTAAGGTGGGTTCCTTCCAAATGGGTAAAGCCCTATGTTCCCAAGGTCTCAGAGAAATCTGCAGAAGCACCCCAGGTTGCTCATGCTGCCTGGAGAAGAAAACGCCGCACGCGTTCTCTGGAGGAAATTCCATTTAAGCCTCCTATCTGGAATAGTTTGTAATACATGTTTGTTTCAAGTTTTTGTACCAGTTTAGATCCCACTGTTCGTGTGTAGCCTCGAGATGCCATGAGACCGAGCCTGCTTCTCGTTCTGCTCGTGATCATCCCACCTGCGATCTCCTGCATAGTGCCGCAGCCCAAACCACATATGGACTACCTTGACAAAGGCTCTCAGACATCAACAGAGAAACTGACAATGGACTGAATGGACTGTTCAAAGGCTGGGGACTCTCGGGATGGTTGGGATCTATTCTGAAAACTGTTTTTTTAGTGCTGTTTATTTTAGTTATAGTTATTGTAGTTTTTAGCATTGTTTTTAGACTAATCAAACGCATGGTCCTCAAGTTAATTTCAAGCTCATCTCCCCCTCCTGAGGTCTACCATTTGGAAGCCCTCAGTGCTCCAATGGATGACCTGGAAGCCTCAGTGGAAAACACTGACCCTCCTGTAGAGGAAGAACTGATTTACCAACCATGGTTTGGCAATCACTCTGCACCACAAACACAGCCCTCTTCTTTTTAAACAAAACTAGGGGGAGATGTTGCGGTGTGTCTTAAGCTTCTGGGTCCCTTTCCCAGGTGTGCCTATATGCCTCTCCCTTCCCCCTCACCCCCTTGCTTAGTGTGTTGTGTCAATCAGGCTTAACATTCCAGCAAGGCATCGTGTGATTGGTCAAGTTCAAAAGATGCCCCTATGCCCAGGGGTCATTGGCCTATGTCTAGGCGTCCCTCATCCCTTGAGACCCCGCCCCTTTCACCTGGTTGGTGCTCATCTGTCCCCCCCCTCCCCCTGCCCCGGGAGCTTAAAAGGTGATCAGGCCATGTGCTTGTCATTCTGCTGGAGCAGCTGCTCCCGTCCAGACCTCTGTAACCATGGAATAAACTTCTGGACATTAAACCCTGCAGCGGAATCCTCTCCTTTTTCTCTTCACCATCGCCAGAAGCTCTCTCTCCTGAGGTAAACGGAGTTCCTGACAAGCCTGGACTTGCTCAGTGCCCAGCTGCAATCTCCAGCAGCCAAGGTATCTCTGGGGTGATTTACACCACAGTTGCTGCCTTTGGCCCAGCAGCGAGGGTCAGACTGAAGCTCTCTCTCCTGAGGTAAACGAGTTCCTGACAAGCCTGGTCTTGCTCAGTGCCCAGCTGCAATCTCCAGCAGCCAAGGTATCTCTGGGGTGATTTACACCACAGTTGATGCCTTTGGCCCAGCAGCGAGGGTCAGACTGGCCCAGGCACCATCTAACTGATAATATTGGGATTCATATTCCAATAGAAGAGTACCTGAAACGGGCTTTCAAACACAGGCATTAATGGTCTGCTCTTTTATGATTTAATCAAAACTCAGTTTCTCTGTTTAATGTTATTGGTAATTTCTCTTTTTCCATAGCTTGCATGTTTCTCTCATCAACTTCTGCATACTCTGTATTTTGCAAGGAGTTGTATTTCTGTTAGCTAACTGAACTCCCAGAGTGCTTTTATTCTCCTATTTTTTCTGTATATTTAATTCACTGGTTTTCTGTTCTATTTTTCAAGATCTTATCTATTTATCTCTTGCTTCTGTTTCTTACTTTCACTTACAGCTTAAATCTTTCAACCCCTTACACTTAAATTTTTATTTTTTCTCACACTATTCTTCTATACAATGCACTTCCCTCTAAGGAGATATGGTAAAACTTATAATGCACAATCTACATTACCTCTACTTTAATTCGTCTACATTATTTCTCATTCACTTTCACACATTCCTTCACACCCTCAAGACACAAACTGGATCATTATTCCTAGAAAACCACGGGTCCCTGTAGCCCTCCCTCACCTTGGGGTTGGCCCACAGGTCTCAGTATCTCTGGGCCTCTTGGAAGGGCCCTGACTCTGGTTGCCTCTGGTGCACATTCACCTGTGAGGCTGTCTGCGTGTCACTCATGCTCTTACAGCTACGGCTCCCTCACCCATCTGGGGAGCACTAGTCTGGTTTGCAGGTCACACACACACACTTTGGCCATTGCCCCCCACCCGCCTAGGGGACACAAGCCTGGTTTGCAGGTCACACACACACTTCCACTGCCCCCTTTCCACGTGCCTAGGAAGTTGAGGCTGACTTTGCTTGTGACTCACTCCCACACACATAACAAGACAACAATAAGGTACCTTTTACTTTCACATCACTTATTACAAGTTTAGTGCTACTGGCCAGTTTCTGTGGTATTGGATATCCTTTCTACCTAGCTGTTTTTGTCTAACTTCAGATGTTACTTTGTTGAGACAGGACTTATCTGCTCCTGTAGCTACTCAAAAATTCAAATTCTTCATTTAGGGGTCCCACTTCAAAGTTTACCAAGGGTTCTTCTAGATGTTGCATTGAGTCCCCTAAAGTGTAAAGCCCCTGACCCTCTAATCGTCACCTTTTAGGATCTTCCCTAAATTATCTTGTTCCCTGGCTATTGCCGCATCGAGACTGAGTGTTCTACAAAACCTCCTGACGTGTCCTGACTCTCCACAGTAATAGCAATGTCGTTCTCTCAAAGGGACTTGAGGTCTCGCCATCCCTCTTGTACCTGACAGTAAAAGAGGCCTATCCTTGCCTCCTCCTGGTGATGGACCTGCCCACCCTGCACTTTCTCTAGCTACAGCAACCGTGATCTTAGCCTTGGCCTTTGCTTTTTCTTCCTCCCTCCTTAAATACACCTTCAATGCCTCTTTTAATAACTCATTTATGTCCTTCTCTTGCCAATCTTCCATCTTTTCCAGTTTTCTCCTTATATCAGGCCAAGATTTGGTAACAAATTGGACTTTTAGTAGCATTTGACCTTCTAAGGTGTCTGGGTTTATTCTAGAGTACAACTGGAATTCCGCTTTAGGCGGTAAAGCCAGGAAGCAGGAGCTTCATCCTTCTCTTGAGCACCCTCAAATGCCAATTGAGTATTATTTCCTTTGGGAACCGACTCTTTAATCCCCCATATGATCAAAGATCTATATTCCATCATGGCCTTCCTCCCCTCCTCCTGGTTAGGGTTCCAGCTGGGATCCGTTAGTGGCAATTCACTATCAGTTCACCTGATGGCACCTGGGGTCCTGGACTGTTATCTTTCTCCCATATTCTTATGCCAGCCGCCCTAATCATCTGGACCTCTTCTGGGGAAAATAATATATTCAGGATGGAATTCATCTCCCCCCAACTGTAGATATTTGGACCTAGAAATTGATCCGCTTGGTTAGCTATGCCCACTGGGTCCTCAACTAAATGCCCCAACTCTTTCTTGAATCCTCTCTCCTCAGAAGCAGTTAGGGGAGCATTCACAAAGCCAACACCTCCCGCTACTCCTCCCATAGGAACCTCTCTGAGGGAAAACAGTCTCTCTGCCTTGGAGGTCTTGGATCTGGTGCTACAGTACGGCCCATCTTCAGATGCCAAACTACTTTGAGGGATATCTGGGTTACCCTGAACGTTCTGCCCATCAGCAGGTGTATTTGCTGATAGCTGTTTACTGGGCAAGGAGGAATTTGTGTCCCAACTAGGAGGAGGTAAAGGGACAGCAATTGGAGGGGGAGAAGAGCCTGAGTGGATATTAAGTGGAGCTGGAGAAGGGGTGGAGAATGCAGCAGGTGGAGTAGGCACTTGTGGTGATGCAGAAGGAACTGGAGGAGCTGAGGGTGGTGAGGGAGTAGTGACTGGAGGGGATACTGGGTTTATCATAGGGGAAGCTGAAGAGGTAGAAGGAGGAATTTGAGCAGGTGGTAATGAGATGGCAGCTGGGGGAAGAACTAGACCTGCCATTTGAGGTGTTTGAAGAAGAGGATTATAAGGTGGAGAATGCAGAAGGAGGCAAATAATCCAGGGGGTCCCATCTTTTACTAGTCCTATCATCCCCTCCTTCATTCCCCTCAACCTTCCTCTGTACCTTACAAATTCACACCCCTTCATCCCCAATAGCATTCTTTAACCAGCAAGATACATACAGTAATTGCTCAGTATCAGTATCTCCTCGAGCTGTCAGATAATGACTCAGTTGTTGGCATATCCACTTATCCTTTGTCCCACACCAAGGCCATCCTCCTTGCACCTCTAATTCCGGCCAGACTTCTACACAATAATGGATCATTTTCACTTTATCTAATCCCTCTGTGGCCTCCATACAGTCCTATTTTACTAACAGTTCTCCTAAGGGACTATTGGGATGTATATACCTCAGTCTCTTGCCGGTCTTTTTACTATTACACCCTCCCATTTTTCAGGTCTCAACAGTAAAAAGTACCAAAGGGGCCTCTACTGACTGGTAATTTTAAAAAAAACCTTCTTTGAGGAGCTTCAGCCTCCTCCACCGAACTTCAAATTTCTGCCTGATGCTCAGGACTTTATACTGAAACAACTGCCCGATCTCTTGATTGTCCAACTTTCCAACGTCAGGTCTTACATCTGTCGGGACTTGAACACACGAAACCTCGGCCTAAGAATCTGGGTCGTGCCTGACTCCCTCAGTCAGGAAAAACAACTGCCTGATTTTTAGTTTGCCTAACCTGCCAATTCTTAGGCTTTACCATATCAGGACTTATAAGCAAACCGCAGCCTCCTTCGCTGGGGTTTGTGCCTGACTCCTTTGTCAGGACTTACTTTGCCTGCAGGGCTTGAGCTTACCCGAATCCTTCTCGGGACTTACAAATCCTACCCGAATCCTTCTCGGGACTTACAAATCTGCCTGACTTCCCTCTGTCAGGACTTACATTGGGTGCGTGCCACTCGTACAACTATTCCCTCCGCACGCCCGGGGGGGGGGGGGGGGGGGCCTTTTTTCCCCCTTAGGAGACGACTCACTCACGCTAATTCCACTCGCTTTCCCAGGTTCCTGGCCGGCTTTCTCGCAAAAGTTCAGAAACGCAGTACTAAGGGCTCCGCTCTCACTTTAAAAGTCCGGCTGCCGGCCCTCGTCTCACTCATACACACATGTGCACGTCTCCCACTCCCGCCACCAGATTTCTCACCAGTCTGGTGCTCCGATGCTCCTCTGCGTCGCTGGTCCTGAGCTGATCCCTCTGGTCCTGTGCAGTGACGTGTATTTAGCCTTCTAGAGCAGAGAAGGTCAGAGTCCTGCTAGCTGAGGTTAAGGCCGACACCTCGCTGCATAACCTGCCAGCACCCCTCGGCATCGTAAGGCCTCGGGCTGTGCTGGTTGCGGACTGGATCGCTGCTAAACGACGAGAATGAAGGAGCTGGACACTTGCTGGGGGGGGCTACACTTGCTTTATTGAGAAGCCCATGATGTCCCAGCAAATGACCAAGAACAAAGGGTGCTTACGGGTTTTAAAGGGAAGGAGTGGAGCCGGGAGGGGTTTACAGAAGACCAGTGGGGGGAGAAGAGGGGATGAACTTAACACAAATGACATAGTGGAGAGCCCAATAGGTACCTGGTATGGGAGGGGTCCCAGGACCACAGCCAACCACAACCCGCAAAGAGGAGAAGCTTCTGGAATACTAGGTGGAGTGGGGGGTGATTGACTTGGCCCAGGGAGGAGAAAAAGCATACATATAAGGGAAAAAGGGAAGGAGGAATTATATAACCTAACAGATTGACAATATAACTGGCAGGGCTGTGGCGGGAAAACTGAGGAGGGCAGAACCATTTTACACAAAATGGGGGGGGGAACAGATACATCAAATGGGGGAGGAATTAAATGAACTTAATGAACACACTACAACATCTCCCCGTTTTTT
The DNA here is from genome assembly GCF_028551555.1 of Melozone crissalis. Lineage (NCBI taxonomy): Eukaryota > Metazoa > Chordata > Aves > Passeriformes > Passerellidae > Melozone > Melozone crissalis. Next base: position 906,803 of record NW_026535981.1, read on the forward strand.
ACCAAATAAAAATCAAAGGAACGGAAAAGTCCATGTAAAACTTAGAAGTCCAAGTGAAATAACTTAAAAGGCTGTGACTCGCGGCTGGTTTTGACAAGTGCCTTTGTCTTCTGAACATAGTCCATCGGCCCATGAGTAGCTGGATGTTGGAGCGGTAGCCCCCTCCTCCTCTGCGGCTTGCCTCCGAAGAGAGGTTGAAGGAGAGGGGTCGCTCCTTTCCGTGGGCTCGTTGCAAGGGACAGTGGCGCGTGGCGCTGTCAGTTTTCTCCGGACTAGCTCATGAATCAGGGGGGTGAAAATCAAAAGTGAGTTGGGGAAATGTACTAAAAGACAAAAAGGGAACAGTTAGACACAAAATACTTAAACAGATGGTTCTGCCCCAAATAATAAATCAAGTTCGGAAGAAGGAGAGGAAATGGGGGAGGAAGGTAGGGATTCATAAACCAGAGGTAGTTCAGTGAGGAGAGGGGTAGGAGGAGGGGTCTCAGCATTGGGGAGCAACTGAACATCTGAGAAAACTGATGGTGTTTGAGAGGGTTTTCTCCACCGCTGCCAGCACGCCACCTGAACCTGTGACACAGCCTCTTTCTGCGTCCTCTGCTTCAGGACAAAGGGCCTGACCCATTTGGAGGGTATCCAGCGGGGGCCTGAGGGTGTGGACACGCAAGCGTATCCCCTCCCCCAGGTCACTAGGTCAAAGGGCCCCTCCGTCCGCCAGGTCTCCGGATCCTTGATAAGGACCGGCGGCCTGGCTTTAGGCTGCAGCTGCTGGTGACTGCCGAAGTGTCGGACCACTGGAGGATTAGGCTTGTCGAAAGAGCAATTAAGGAAGTTGGCAGTGTAAAGTGCTCTCGACAACTGGATATGGGGGGTCTCCACCTTCACAGCAGCTTGCTGCCGAGCTAAGGTCTTCTTCAGGCTCTGGTGGGCCCTCTCCACCATGGCTTGGCCTGTCAGGGAATAGGGGATGCCTGTCTTATGCACTATTCCCCATTGTTGCAGGAAGCTCCGCAGTTCCTTGGACGTGTACGCTGGGCCATTGTCAGTTTTGATGGTCATAGGGATGCCCAAGACAGCGAATGCCAGAAGCAGGTGCTTCTGGACATCCGCAGCCTTCTCACCTGTGTGGGCAGAAGCATAGATAGCCCCGGAGAAGGTATCCACTGAGATGTGGACGTAACACAATCGACCGAAAGAAGGGATGTGTGTTACATTTATTTGCCACACCTTGCAGCTCACCAAGCCCCTGGGATTAGCCCCTAAGGCAATGGTGGGCATCTGGTCGCGCTGGCATTGGGGACATGTGGCTACGATCGCCTTGGCCTGGTCCTGGGTCAGATGGAATTGCCGGACCAGGCCAGGCACGTTCTGGTGGAACAGCTGGTGGCTGATCTTAGCCTGGCCGAACACATCTGGGAGCGGGCCCATCGCAACTGCAGCCGCGGCCAGGGAATCGGCACGACGGTTGCCCTCAGCAATGAACCCAGGCAGCTCTGTGTGCGATCTCACATGCATTACGAAAAACGGATGCTCGCGGTGGGAGACCAAATCGATGAGCCTAGTAAGTAATTCAAATAATTTTTGGTTAGAGACCTCCTGCAGAACTGCTAATTCAGCTCTGGACACTACACTGGCAACGTATGCAGAATCTGTTACCAAACTGAAAGGTCCCGGGAACCTCTGGAATGCCCTGACTACTGCATCTCTAACTCAGCAATTTGTGGAGAACCCTCCACAACAGCAACATCTGTCTCCCACTGCTGAGTCTGAGGATCCTTCCAAGTCATCACTTACTTGTGGGATGCTCCAGACGCACCTGTAAAAACTGTCACTGCATCCAGAGGCTCCTTACTTTGGACCTTCTTTAGTGATAATTTAAATTCCAAATTAAATAATTTTTGGCCTGACCGATTTACTGCAATCCACCAAGTGTAGCTATCCAACGCAAACGGAAGGTTCTCATTAGCTTGCAGCAGTTCATTGAATGTCTTCATTTTTAATTGGCCCAATTCCAATTCAATTGGTATGTAAATGCATTCAAAATCGCATCCTGCCAACTTTCTGATCCTCGATCTTGCTTTGAGGATCAGTTCGGCTACCAGCTCCTGTGGCCTTGTCATTCTTTTGGACCGATGGTGGCTGAGGAAGACCCACTCTATGATTAAGAGCTTATCTCCCCAGCCTTGGTCCTTCAGAGTCTCATCCCACTGATGGATTATGCCATGGAGGTGTGGCAACTTTCCCAGTATGATGAATTTGAATGGCAGGCCCGGATGGTAGCGGTGGGCCTGCCTGGCCGAAATAGCTTTTTGGATCTTCTCCAGAGCTACCTGAGCCTCTGGGGTGAGAGCCCTAGGGGAACTAAGCCCCTCTCTCCCTTTCAACAAATTGAAAAGGGGGGCCAGGTCTTTAGTGGGAATGCCCAGCCAGGGTCTCACCCAATTTAAGAACCCACACAGTTGGTGAACATCCGCTAGGGTCTGGACTTTCGTTTTTATAGCCAATTTTTGCGGCACAATGGTCCACTTTGTAATTTCAAGGCCCAGGTACCTCCAAGGGGGCATCCGTTGAATCTTGTCCTGCTGGAGCTCGAACCCTGCAGCAACCAACGCCTTGGTTGTCAGGTCAAGCGCATGGGCAAGCAAACTGTCATCAGCTGCACACACGAGGATGTCGTCCATATAATGATGTAAAATAACGGCATCCCCGAGGGCTGTACATACTGGGGACAGCAGAGAAGCGACGTACCACTGGCAAATCACAGGGGAGTTTTTCATTCCCTGTGGAAGGCATCTCCAGTGGTAGCGCTTGTCTGGGGACTCACGATTGATGGAAGGAACCGTGAAGGCGAAACGCGGGGCATCATCCGGGTGTAAAGGAATTTGGAAGAAGCAGTCCTTTATTTCAGTCATGGCCAAATTCCAATTTCAGGGGAGCATTGCAGGGGATGGCAACCCTGGTTGGAGAGACCCCATATCTACAATTCTCTCATTAATTTGGCGGAGGTCGGTCAGGAGCTGCCACTTGTCCTTATGGGGCTTTTTGATGACAAATACAGGAGAATTCCACAGAGACATGGTCTCCTCGATATTGCCCTTTAGTAGCTGCTCCTGAACGAGCTCGTGGAGCGCCTTCAATTTTTGTTTGTTAAGTGGCCACTGTTTGACCTGTACTGGTTCATCAGACAGCCAATCTGGCTTCCAGGTCCGGCGCTCTTCGGTGGCCACTGCCCGAAAAACCTGGGGAGCCTTTGGAAGGTCAATTTTGGCTCCCCACTGGGCTAGAAGGTCTCTTCCCCAGAGAGGCTCGGTGTAATCCAAAACAAAGGGGCGCACCGAAGCCAACTGCCCATCTGGCCCTGTAATTTGTACAAAGCCCCTTGATTGTTTAGCCAATTTGAGCTCTCCTACACCTTGAATCGTGCCAGCTGCGTTTTGCAAGCCCCAATGTGATGGCCACTCCCGAGAGGGAATGATCGTCATATCTGCCCCTGTGTCCAAAAGACCCCTGACGATTTTGTGGTCCCCGCCCAATGAGAGTTGACATGTCAGGCGAGGCTTCTCCCTCCCCACTACTTGCGCCCAGGCCACCGTCGGAGGTGAGGAGTCCCCCGATGTCTTCTTCCAATGGTCCTTGTCAGGAAATGGAATGGCCTGGGTGATGATCTGTCCCTTGGGGAGGAAGAGTGGGGGTCGGACACAGTACAGCCCTACCGCGAAACGGTCCCGGTCCGTAGTGACCGACCCTGGGATGATGTAAAGGTCTTGCGGCATGTGCTTAGTATCTCCGACGACAGTCCACCTGCAACGTCCTAAACTCCTCCATCGACCCGGATGTTGGAGGTCGACAGACACCAGCTGTAAATCACTATTGGGGAGGTGTATACCCCTAGTGAGCTGCAGCCTGTATGGGGAAGCAGAGGACAAGGTGTTAAGGGCAGGTTGAGGCTGTAAACCACGTTTGTTATATGTCACATCAGGTATAGATAAGAAATAAGACAAGTCCGGTAACGTGAATGACGGGTTTCCCTTTTCTCCTCCCTCCCCGCTAGATGTTACATCACCTGCCACATTTCTATCTTGGCACAGGGAGGGGCTGCGCTCTGATTCTAGTTTTTTTGTTCTCATTCTTTTTCCTCCCTCTTCCTCCTGTATTCCATGTAATCTTGCCTCATGGGACACTGAGGCATCCAGTGTCTCACCTTCCCACAAAGGTAGCAAGGGTGAGTCGCCACTGTTCTTCTGCCGGACCCTGGTGTCATTGGCCCGGCGGCGGCGGCAGCTTCGGCTTCCAGGTCTTCAGGCGTTAGGGACTCCGCGAAGGCTACGGACGCTCTCTTAGGGCGCGCTTTTGGATCTTGTAGTGGAACCTCCCTGGCGCACACTTCTATCATTTGCTCAACTGCGGGCTGGGGGTTTCGAGGGAGAGATTGGATGGCCCGCCTACACGCGGTGTTAGCGTTGTAGTAGGCCATCTGCCTTAACATCTCCTCCCTCTCCCTCTCCCCCAGAACCTGCGCCTCGACGAATCTGTATAACCTTTCCATGAACGCCAGGTAAGGTTCCTGCGCGCCCTGCCTGATCTCATCTTCTTCCACTTGGGAGGTGGTTGTAGCTAGCTTGTAAAAAGCGCGTTCCGCAGCCTTCCCTGTTTCAACCAGCTGTATAGTACACAACGCCTTAGCCTGAGCTGCCCCACTTGCCCACTGCCCAGTGCCCACTAGATGCTCTTCCGAGATCACCAAGCCCTCGGTGTCGTGAGATGTGGAGGAATTCCCCCAAAGTATTGGGAGAACCTCCACAATCTCCCTCCTCCACTCTCCCACCCAGACCCTGAATTCCATTGGGCCTAAAAGGCTGGAGAAGAGAGCCCTCAGGTCCGTGGGCATCAGATCTCCCTGTGCAAGAGCCGGCCGAAGGAGCCCCCGGAAATATTCAGATTCCCGGGAGTACTCCCTCTGGGCCTTGCACAGTTCCTTGATCCTGGCCTGGGTGATAGGCACCCATTGGGCCTGAGCACTCCCCTCCCCGCTGAGGTGGTATGTAACCGGGGCGGCTTCCAATAAAGGCACTTGCCTCGGCTTCCGGTCATCCACTCCCCCCCCGGAACACGAAGCGTGGGAACCAGAAGGGGGAGCGTGGGAACCGGAATTGGAGGAGGTTGAGGTGGGGCTTGGTCTCTGGGCGGAGTGGAATAAGGAGGCGGAGTGGAATAAGGAGGTGGGACATGGGAGGAGTCAAAGGAGGGTGGAACTGTGGGCGAGGTGAGGGGAGGAGCTGATGGAGGAACCATGGGCGGAGAAGGGGGTGGAACTGAGGGAGGAACTGAGGGTGGAGTAATGGGAAAAGAGGGTGGGTCAGGGGAAAGGAAGGGGTTGGGTTTAGGGAGAAAGGCATTTGGGGTAGAAGAAGGGGCAAAGGCGGGAAAGACCATGCGGTCTCCGCCATTTTGGGCTCCTTGGGACCCATCTTGAGGAACTTCAGTAAACCTTACAACTTTGGGGGTTACAACCGGGGACTTGTGGATAGGGGGAACAGGGGGATTGGGAAGAGAGCTCCGAAGAGCTTGGCCAGGGCTCTTCGGAGGGGGAGGCCGAGCTGGTCTCGAGGGAGCAGGGGCAGGGTGGACCCCCTGCTTCTTACTGACCTTGAGGATCCCTCGAGAGGGCTCCTGCCGCAGGGAAGAGGGAGAGGAATGGGGGGTAGGAACACATGAACCGGGAGAACTGGGGAGCAAACTAAAACTAGATGGGCTTTTCCTCAAATTCCCAGGTGGGCGCAGTGTGGTTAGCACTTTGCCCGCCCAATACGCCACAGTAGATAAATGAGTCTCCCCGGAATGGACTTCACTATCTAATTTTGCCACAACGGCTGCCCAAAACTGTGGCTCCTTTACGAGTTCCGGGGTGACCTCAGGAAAATGAGAAAAAGTCCACTTAAACAATAACTTCAATTCTTTCTTGGGGGCAGCAAACCCTCCCCCAAGCAACAAACCTTTAATAACATAAAAAACTCCTTTCTCGGATTTGCTCAGACCTGCACCCATGATCCTGCTCCTAAAGCACCCTAGACAAGGCGACTTCAGGAGGAGCAAGCACCCACGATGCAACACTCCAACCGCCCGAGAAAAATGCAAACTAAAACAATGAAGCACATGCTGTCGGCCCCTGCTCCCTCCACTGTCCTCAAGGCTGAGGGTTCACTGAGGGGAAAGAAAGGAATTTAAGTGGTAGGACCTGGCCCCAAGTCTGGGAAAGCAGACCCCACAGGAAAGGGAAAACAAAAAACAATAGGGGTGAGGACTGTCCCCAGAAGAACACCCCGCGCCAAGAGGACCCCCCCGACAGAGAGAAGGCAGAGCTTCCCCGCGCCCGCCGGCACGAATTCCAAAAGACAGCAAAACATGCCGCAGAGAGAGACAATGCAGCTGTGTATACTGCTTTTAAAATTCCCGGGCAGCAGCAGCAGGGAACTGGGACATGCCCTGCTGAGCCGGGGCAGACACAAAGGCTCCCCTGCCGTGGAATGCAACCCCCCTGCAGAGCCGACAGCCGCGCGACGTGGCAGGTACCGGGGCCCCCTGCGCCACGCGGCGAAAAGGCGCGCGAAAAGCGGCGGAGGCGGGGGGTGGGTGGCGGGGTCCCGCCGTGGCGAACCGCACGGAAAAACCGCTCCGCGCAGAAAAAACCCGCGGCAGCCATTCTGCGCCGCGCCGAGAGCTCGGAACTGGCCCCGGCACCGTCGAGCAGGGACACCGGGAGCGCAAAAAAGCGGCGGGGGGGGTGGCGGTCCCGCCGTGGCGAACCGCACGGAAAAACCGCTCCGCGCTGAAAAAACCCGCGGCAGCCATTCTGCGCCGCGCCGAGAGCTCGGAACTGGCCCCGGCACCGTCGAGCAGGGACACCGGGAGCGCAAAAAAGCGGCAGGGGGGGTGGCGGTCCCGCCGCGGCGAACCGTGCGGAAAAACCGCCCCGCACTGAAAAAACCCGCGGCAACCACTCGGCACCGCGCCGAGAGCCCCGCTACTCGCCCCAGTGCCGCTGTGCAGGGACACCGCGCGTGCGAAAAGCGGCAGAGGGCTCCGCCGCGTGACGCGGCGGGCGGCATTTGCCGGGGCTTCCCGCGGCACGCGAAAAATGGCGGACCGCGGCCCTCAGCGCCACGAGCTCTCCCCCTGCCCCGCGCCGAGAGAGAGAGAATTTCCCCCGGCCGCGAACAGCGCCCAGGAACCAGTCCCCAAGGGAAGAAGGATCGGGAGCGCTCCCCAGCGCAGGGAGGGCTCCCAGGGAAAATTAAAAAGGCAGGGGAGGGTAACCACCGAATCTGGGGCTCACCTAACCCAGCTGCAGTGCAAACGAAAAGTTCAGGCGGATGGTTTCTTGTCTTGAAGCCCTCCTCAGGTGCGGGGAGTTACGGCTTCGAATCCCCTGGGAGCGCCACCCCCAGAATGGGGTCTGCTGCCACCGGAGGTAGTCTGACAGCCAGAGGAATTTATAATCCGATCCGCGGGTTCCGGGGACCTGGCGTTCAGTCGTCCAGCGGTCCAGAAATGGCTCCCACGTTGGGCGTCGAACTGCAGCGACGTGTATTTAGCCTTCTAGAGCAGAGAAGGTCAGAATCCGGCTAGCTGAGGTTAAGGCCGACACCTCGCTGCATAACCTGCCAGCACCCCTCGGCGTCGTAAGGCCTCGGGCTGTGCTGGTTGCGGACTGGATCGCTGCTAAACGATGAGAATGAAGGAGCTGGACACTTGCTGGGGGGGGCTACACTTGCTTTATTGAGAAGCCCACGATGTCCCAGCCAATGACCAAGAACAAAGGGTGCTTACGGGTTTTAAAGGGAAGGAGTGGACCCAAGAGGGGTTTACAGAAGACCAATGGGGGGAGAAGAGGGGATGAACTTAGCACAAATGACATAGTGGAGAGCCCAATAGGTACCAGGTATGGGAGGGGTCCCGGGACCACAGTCAAGCACAACCTGCAAAGAGGAGAAGCTTCTGGAATACTAGGTGGAGTGGGGGGTGATTGACTTGGCCCAGGGAGGAGAAAAAGCATACATATAAGGGAAAAAGGGAAGGAGGAATTATATAACCTAACAGATTGACAATATAACTGGCAGGGCTGTGGCGGGAAAACTGAGGAGGGCAGAACCATTTTACACAAAATGGGGGGGGGAACAGATACATCAAATGGGGGAGGAATTAAATGAACTTAATGAACACACTACAACAGTCCTGGTAGCCAGCTGTCCTGGAGGTCCAAGATGGCCAGTCCTATTGTCCTCTTTTGGCATGGCTATTCCGGACGAGCGCCCCAGCAGAAATAAACAGGGCAAGGAGACTTCTTCTCCTTTTTAATGCCTTTATTATAAGTGATCAGCTCAGGATTGGGTAGCTCAGTGGGGCTGCAGTCTCCCGCCGTCTCTCCCAGGGCGACTCAGAGGAGGAGGATATGCGCAGCTTTGTCCACTAGGGGCAGAGCTGGGGGTCCGGTCCTCGTGGGCGCCTTTAGGGCATCAAGACCCTCTGTTGTTAATTTTTGCTGGCTGTCTTAGCCGGCCCTCAGCGCCGGGGACCACTCCCATGCTCAGGGCGAGAGGGACTCTGAAGGCCCAGCACTCCGCTCCTCTCGTCCAGACATCACTCCAATCTCTCAACTCTTAGGTGGCTCGTTGTTTTTGGGGTTCTCCCTGCACGTTTGGAGTAGGGGTCCACACAGCATGCTGGTCCTTGGAGTATTTTGCATATCCCTCCCCTCCAAAGTCTCTTCTCCTCATTGTTCGGGAGGTACCCCACCCTTCACTGTCTCAGAGAAGGGCCATTAACTCGCCCCAGCCAGGGCTTTTACTGATACAAAACCAACTATTAACAACAACGACCTGTAATTACCATAACACAACAAGCAGAACTTCGGCAGCAACAGTGATCTCAGCTGATTTCTGTAACCTTTTCTCACAAAAAAAATTAACAGAATTTTTGTTCATAACAGGAAATCCTCAGGGGAGCACTGAGGGGATTACATCAAGTGCCTAGGGCCACTTTGGGTAGGAGGGTGGGGAGGATGGCTCACATGGGCCAATGGGGCCTCCAGGAATAGGGGAATTCCAAAGGGATGTTGCAGACAGGGATTGGCTCCAGGTTAAATTGGCAAAGATGGTTGGGGAACAAAAGGGGCTGGGTTTGACAGGCAGGGAAACAGCTAGACCAAGGGGAAGGGAATGGCATGAGGAACAGCTTTGAGGGAGGGTAAAACCCAGGGGTAAACCAGCTCAGGGAGAACATGGGGTACAACAGAACAAACCACTTAACAAGGAATCAATAAAATAAATTTGAACCGCTACACATGGCTGCAGAGTTTTTCGTCTCCACTGGAGCTTCCTGCAGTGAACACAAATCATTTTGCTTTCCAAGAGGGGGAAAATGAGACAAAGAAGAAAAGCTAACTGCTTTATACAATGACATCTCTCTAACAGCCACCTTCTGCCCTCATCCTTGCTCTGCCCCCTTGCAATCAAATCAATCGCTCTCAAAAACACAAGAATGGCTTCAGGCCTTGACCATAAGGTCTGTGAGCTCAGCATATGATTCTGGAAACCAAACAGTGCTCCTTGAGGAACATCCCGAGTAAGCAAGCTAGCAGAGGCCTCCCAGCAGTGCAGATCTCTCAGTGCCAGGATGCTCCAAGCTGGCACCAGAGCTAAAGCCCTCCCACCCTGCAGTGCAGCTCCAGCCCTGGTGCTGCAGCGTCTGTGGCCGGGCTCTTGCCATACCTCGATGTCCTGGTGTCCCTGGGGGAGCATGGTGACTTGGCTGGGATTCATGGTGAACTCCCTGGGCTCCACATAGAAATGGATTCCCTTCCTCCAGGCCGGGTTGGTGTCCCTGCGGATCTGATCCACGCTGTCCACAGCCGGCTGCGTGCCATCGTCCGACATGCGGAGCTGGAACGTCAGGGGCATCGGGGAGCTGTTGGTGAGGCGGCAGTGCTGCGTGTAGGGAAAGCCTGGGCAAGGACACAAATTTCCATTCAGGCACCCATCAGGGCATGATCCTGGGGGGAATATCCTGGCAGGATCAAAGGGACATTGGAGTTGAGCTCTTTATTATCTGAACTACAGCTCACCCAGAAGCTGCAGGAGGAATTAATTGCCACTTAGTTCCCTTTGACACTGATTCAAGACTGCAGCCTTGAAAATGCCCACTCCTAGCCCTGCTGAACACTGCAAGCTTCTCTCTTTGTGATGGGGAGTAGCTCCCTCACCTGCCCCAAACCAGCACCAGTTCTCTCTCAGTGATGAGTGTGCACCCAGACCCAGCATTTAGTTTGAGAATTCAAGCTGCAAAATTCCCTGGTCAGCCTGCCAACACTCCTACCACTTTCAAGATATATAAACAGTGAGTTGTTATTGAGAAGAAGCTACAGTCAAAGAAAGTGAGGATGGAATCAGGAACTAGAACGTGATGCAAAGCACCCTAATGCAGCTTGTCTCTGCAGGACCCTTAAGGCATCTCTTGGTTTGGGCCAAACAGACTGAGCACGTGACAGCTCAGAGCCCACTCAACTGGGAGCACAGCCAAGCCTTGCTTTGAGATTAGCAATTAAGAACCAGGTCCCACCTCACCCAACAGATGGGGACATCACAGCCATGCTGCTCACTGGGATTGCTGCCTGCAAGGGTTTACCCCACTTTAGCTCTGAGATTTGCTTTCCATCCTGGAAAGCCAGAGATGCAGCCACTCATGGTGGGGATGTCCTGCAGAGCCCGCAGATCAGCCACAGCCTGCTCTGCAGTGCACATCTGGCTGGGCTGGCAAGCTCTGTGGGGAGGAGACTTCTCCCCAGGCCCGCTCACCAAGAGCATCTGGGACACAGATGGGGAGAAAAAACGACTGCAGGTGCAGCCCAGAGCTTCTCTGTGCCCATCCAAGTGACCACTGCCAGCTCCAGCACGGACTCCAGAAGGGAGGCAAGAGAGGCATAAAAAGGACAAACCCAGATGTCAAAACCTCAACTGGGACTGAGGCCAGCACATGCAGACAACAGTCAACAGTTATCAAAGAAGCAAAGCTACAACAGCTGCCTTCAGCTGAAGAGACCTTAGGAATGAAATCACATTCAGCAGGATCAATCTCCTGCTTCAGAACCATATTTCCATCTGTTGCCTTTCTTGTTTCATTTCTTCAAAAGGCAACTTGACAAGCACCTCTGTGGTGATTCAGGCTGGGGCAGAAGCAGCTCAGGAAAGGCAATGAGTTTCCTTCAGAAGTTCATGAACTTCATTGTTCTGGGTTTAGGCTTGGCAGCAAATGTTGCCCTTGGCAGTGAACTGTTGCTCCAGTCTGGGAAGGGGGATAGGGGTTCTGGGGGGTTTTGGGGAGTTTTGGCCCTGGGCTGGGCTTTTCCCTTGGGGGTTTTTGGGAGTTGCGGCGTGATGCCGTGGGCGGCTGTGCAGTGGGAGCTGAGGCTGGGCAGGGAGCGGAGCTTCCCTTCCTCCCGCTCGGGGATCGCACCTCAGCCGCTGCTGCTGCGGGAGGTTTGTGCTTGGCCCGGGACTGCCCTGGCTGCAGCTCACCGCTGGCACCGACCCTGCCTGCCTGCCCCGCTGCTGCTGCTGCTGCTGGGCACTGCCCACATCCCCCTGCCCTTTGGGGCTTTGCAAAAGGAGCATTTCCCCCTTCCCTTCCCTTCCCTTCCCTTCCCTTCCCTTCCCTTCCCTTCCCTTCCCTTCCCTTCCCTTCCCTTCCTGGAACCTTCCCTTCCCTTCCCTTCCCTTCCCTTCCCTTCCCTTCCCTTCCCTTCCCTTCCCTTCCCTTCCCTTCCCTTCCCTTCCCTTCCCACACTGGCTGGGAGGGGATCCCTGCCCTGTCAGAGCCCACAGCTCCTCCTGCTGTGACCACAACTCCACCAAAGCGGAAAAACGAGACTTGGCCCCTGGCAAACGTCTGTTCTTGCCTTCTTGTTTGTGCTCTCCTGAGATAGTCCAGCAAAGAACTGTTATTCCTTTTCCCATAGTTTTCCCTGGGAGCCCTGTCATTTCAAAGGGATAATCATTTGGAGGGAAGGGGCTCATCTTTCCATTGCAGGAAGATTCCCACCTTCCTTGGCAGACATCTGTCTTTTAAAGCAGCACAGAGACACCAGAAAATACTGCCTTTCTATTCCTTGCTTCCATTGGATCTCACAATGGCAAAATGCCCCCTGAGGCAGCAGCAGCAGCAGCCCTGCAGTTCAAAGCCTGAAGAGGCTGCTGGGGCAGAGCAGGAGTGAGGGATGCTTTTCTGTTGGAAGGCACAGATCCCTGAGGCTGTGTCCCAGCCCAGGGAACACTCACCAAAGGAGATGTCCCCGAAGTCGAGCTCAGCGAGGTTGAAGTGTAAACTCGGTGCAGTGACGCTGCCCCTGCAGGCCGAGGACAGAGCAGGCAATGGCTCAGTTAAAGGCATTGCAATGGTCCGGCTGTTGTGGCTCGGGGGCACAAAACCTGGGCTCAGGCACCCTGGGTTTCCAACCAACCCAGCCCCGTGTGCTCAGCACAGGGCCCTGGGCACAGGAGGCAGCTCAAGCCAAGGGGCAGCAGCCAACAGCCCCTGATGGGCTCTGGGCACAGGACAGGCAGGAGAAGCCCCCAGGATGCTGGGGGTCCCATGAAGGACCCTGAACACACACCTAGACATGGCTCCGTGCCTCAGTTTCCCTATCTGCAATGGCATGGACATCAAGGTGTCCCCACAAACTTCTGTAAGCAGCCCTTCCAGCCACAGCTTCCCTGCTTTGCTCCTTCTGAGCTGGAACTGCTGTTCCCATGGAGGAGCTTTCTCAGGAGAGTTTGACCCACACAATCATTACAGACACAGTTCTGAGACACGAATCCAGGGCATTCCCAAACATCCTCTGAAAAGAGCAGCAACAGTTCTACCCAGGGCACAGATGAATCCTAGAGGAAAGGACCAGCTTGTCAGCAATGCACCAGCTGGCACAGCCAAGAGCAAGAGCTTCAACAACCAAACTTGGCTGTCCTGAATCTAGCACAGCACCTCACCTGTCCTTGAACTCAGCAGACACACTCCAAAAGTCACCAACATACACTGAAATCAGCGCTTGAAGCTGCACAACACTCACCAGTTGATTTCATGGTTGATGCCCATCAATGCCCATTCTGCCTTTTGGTTCAAAATCAAGGAGCAGTGACCTGGGCCTTGTGTTGTACTTACAGGACTGCCCCTGGCTCTGCTCTGCCCATCTCAACAAGAGACACCTGCCCTTGCTCAAGGAGAAAGCTGCTTATGCAGAAACACCCCATGACCACTTTGGGGGAGGGACAGAGGAGAATCAATTCTTTGATGGTGAAAGGTTCCCTCTTGATTTCCAAAAGAAAAAAGCAGCACTTTTCCTCCAAACACAAAGCCAGCATCATTGTTTCTCCACTATGGGCACACATGCTCACCACTTTTCTCTTGCTAAGGAATAACTTCCTTGTTCTTCTTTATCCATCTCCCTTATCTCATTGGTATAATCCAGTGCAGATTGCTTTCATTTCTTTACTGCCTTGAGCCAGTGCCTCCCAAGAGCAGCAGCCCAGCTCCAAAACTGCAGAGCAGCCAGCATCAGCTCTCCCGCTTCCACTGCATTATCCTGGCAGCACATGGCTCAGGCTGACAGGGACAAGGCCTCACGCTGCTGTGGTGCTGAGCACTGAGCTCTGCCTCCCCTATGATCCGCCCTTCTCCCTTTGGCTGGGCCAGGATTGTCTCTTGCCATGGCAACAGCCCATGGGATGGTGCCCAAGTCCTTGGCACAGTTCCTGCTGCACAGTTCCTGACTCCACCATCAGCCCTTTGCTGGCTGTGCAAAGGAGGCACCAGAGCCCTCTGTGCACAGGAGCTGGGGATAGCTTGTCCCCACAGCATGGCTGGCAGAGCTTAGCTGAGGCTGCTGCTGCCCACCTGGCAGGGATTATTCACAGAAATTTTTACAAACACTGCTGCTGTATTACAGCAACCTGATGAGGTCTTCATGGGTGAGAGAAGTGGACGAGAATCTTGGTTGATGATCAGAAGGCTGGATTTATTGATATATGATATATAATACATTATAACTATCCTAAAAAGAATATGGAGAGAAGTTGCAGAGGCTGCTAAGCTAAGAACAGAATAGAAAAGAATGAATAACAAAGTTCTGTGTCCAGCAGAAAGCAAGGACAAACTCTTCTGTGAGTGGTAAGCAAATCCAAACACTCACAGAAGCCCAATCACCGCTGCACCTGTTACATTCCACACCAGCCAATAACAATTGTTTACATTCTTCTTCTGGGGCCTCAGCTTCCCAGAAGATGAACAAATCCCAAAGAAAGGATTTCTATGAAAAAATGTCTGCGACACTGCTGCTGCAGAATCACCCAGGCTGGCCCATCTGCAAAGCCCTGGTGGCCTTGCTGGGTGTTCAGGTGGGACACCCCAGAGCAGCTGCTGCCCAAAGCTGATCCATCCCACTGCCTGCCATGGCCCAAGGCACAGGGAGATCCCTGCAGGGAGGAGTCATTCCAGCTCCCAGGCACCACGCAGGGCAGCAGGCAGCCTCACACTAAAGCAATGCCAGCAGCAGAGCAGAGATTCACACCTCAGGATACACCTTTTTTCTCTGCTCCAGCCCAAAAGGAGGTAGGTGGGGGATGTCCCAGAGACAGCCACAGATGTGCTGACCCAGCTCCCAGGGTCCTCACTTGATGGTCAGCATGGCAGGCACAAGAGATCCATCCACGCTGAACTGGAACTCCTCCTCAAAGCTCTCCAGCTCGGTGGCACTGAAGGAGATCTGCACACTCTGGCTCCCACCTGCTGCAGTGATGCCCTCTTCGGGGGCAAACTTGAAACACAAGCCCATGTTGGTGGCTGAAGGGAGACAGGTGAAGGGAGCATCAAGAGCTCCTTGGTTCATCAGTTTCACCTGCAGCAACAAGAGAGCAAAATGGAAATACATGTGGAATCTTCCCTTCTTGTGAGTTATTGTCCAATGATGCAATGAGCACCCAGCAAAGGCAGAAGATGCTTTGTGCTGCTGAATGGCAGAAGTCCAAAGATACAACAGGACAAGTTCTGCCTTTGGGTTTTCATGCAGAGCAGTGGCAACTCCACAGAACTGCAGTCACCCTGGGTTTATCCCATGGACACAGAGCAGTGCCCCTCTGCTCAGCAGCACCAAGCTCATGGAGAGCTGGCCCTGAGAGCAACTGATTGCAGCTGCGTAGGGATCTACGCAGAGATCCCAGCTGCGTAGGGATCCCCAGAGCTGCTGCTGCCCCACTGAGCACAGCTCCAACAGCACCATCTACTCATTCACCTTTTCCCATACCATGAAAACAATCCATTGAGAATGAGGCATCAACATCAAAATGTACAGACAGCACCATCTTTTCTTACCAGCACTTTCTTTTGGTAAGAAAACTCAGGGTGTCTTTCTCTTCTCCAGCCAAGCTTTTAAAAGTGTCTGGCATGATGCAGTGCCTCATGAAGTTTTTGCAAGCTTGACACTACTGGGGGGAGGCAAATAGGTAGAAAAATCCTTTGCTTTATTCCCAGGAACACTTTTCTCTTTCTAGAGCCAGAGATGCAGCAAGGCTGAAGTGTGGTGAGGGACTGGTCAGCAAGGGAGAGAACTCCCAAGGCTTTCCTGTGATTGCAGGAATAAGCAGGGACACTTGGCTGGGAGCTGTTGGCAGTGGGCTGAAGCTCAAAGGCAGCCAGTTTGTTGCCGCTGCTTCTGCAGAGCCCAGTCCAAAGGTGCCTTGTGTCTGGCACTGCCACAAAAGCCTCTGAACATGCAGCTTTTGGAGCCAGTGCTGGTTTCATGGGCCAAGGGGTTGTTTTGCAGGAAGCCTCCCAGCTGATCCCTAAGGAAGGCTGCCCAAAAGCAGGGACTGGGGCTTCAGGAACAACAGACACACCTTTGTGACCCCCCAGATTTGAGCAGTACATCAAATATTCCCTGCTCACAAATGACCAGGCTGGCAGCAATTCCACAGCTGCACCAGGCTTGCTGCTGCCTCAGGAGCCATCAGGATCCATCCCAAGCCCTGCTGCTCACCTCACAGACATGGGGGCTGTTGACAAAAACGTTCCCAAGGCTCAGAGTCAGAGAGCTGAGTTCAACCAAGGGTCCTTGGCCTTCCCCTCTGAGCTCCAGGGGCAGCCTGCTCTCACAGCCTGGGGAGAGATGTCCATTGCAGTACAATCATTCCCTCTGTGCCACTGCATTTTCCAGGCTGCCTCAGTGTTAGTCCCTGACTCTGAGCTGGATGCAAGCAGCTCCTGATGCTGCAGGAGAAGATATGCACCCTTCTCTTCCCTCAGGAGAAATCCCTTGGGGCTGACTTGCAATTTCTAACCCATTCCTTGGGCTGCTTTCCCATTTGAGCCACCAGTTTGCTGAGTTTAAAACATCTCTGGTGCCTGTAGTGACAGGCCAAGGAGTAATGGGTAGAAATGGAAAGAAAGGAAATTTAGGGTAGATATTAGGGAAGAAATTTTTCCTGTGAGCGTGGTGAGGCACTGGAGCAGGTTCCCCAGGGAAGTTGTGGAGGTTCCAGCCCTGCAAGTGTTGCAAGCCAGGCTGGATAGGGCTTGGAGCTACCTGCTCTAGGGGGAGGTATCCTTGCCCATGGCAGGGGCCTTGGCACTAGATGATCTTTAACGTCCATTCCATCCTTAACATACTGTGATTCTATGGTTTCCTTCCCATGCACCTAGAGGAGCTTTGAAATCCATTCAGTGCAGGCACAAAGCTCATACAGAGTTTGGCAATTCCCAAACTCCCTGGCCCAGGAGCACAGGGCTTTGTTGCCCAAGTGCTCCCCTTCTGACACTCAGCACTGTGTTCTATTCTACAGACTGAGAGCTGCAAGGTGACAACTCCCGCCCAGGGAGAGCAGCAGCTGCTGGCCAAGGCTGCTTCCTCTGGCTGAACAGCCTGGGCTCAGTGGGGCTCAGCCCCCTCTGCTCTGCGGCTGTCTGGGAACTGGGAGGTGATCCAGGCTCAGGGAGCCCATTTCTAACTCAGCTCCTCCCCCCTGATGATGGATCCATGGCAAATGGACCCATCCTGGATCCAAGGCCAACTGTGGATCTCTCTCCCCCTCTCACTCTTCTCCTGATTTCCTCTTCTCAAAATCCACACCTTCTCTGGGCAAACTGTTCCAGAAGGGTCTTTTTTCTGAATCCCTACCTAAACCTACTCTCTTTCCATTTGGATTCATTCTCCCTTGTCCTGTCCTTGCCTGCCCTCATACAAAGTCCCCGTCCAGCGTTCTTGTAGGTTGCCCTCAGGTACTGGAAGGCCACAGCTCGGTCAAGTCTGAGTCTTTTTGCTAGGCTGAAGAAGCCGAGCTGTGTCAGCCTTTCCTTGCAGGAGAGGAGCTGCAGCCCTGGCACCATCTGGGTGTCCCTGCTGGGCCCCTGCTGCAGCGTGTCCACGTCCTTGCTGTCCGTGCCGGGGAGCCCGGCAGAGCCGGAAGCAGCGCTGCAGGTGCAGGGTCAGCGGCGGGGAGGAGACACGGCCCTGGCAGCGGCTCCGGGAGCAGCGATTGGCGCTGGGCCGCCCGCACTGCAGAGAGCCGGGGCCCTCGTGCCTGCCCTTGTACCCAGGGCGCCTTTCCCCGCCGCTCGCCCGTCCGCCCGCCCGCTCGGGGGAAACGCCCCCTGTGCCGCCCTCAGGGCCGGCCCTCGCCGCTGCCCCGGGGGCTCCCCGGCGCCAGCTGGAGGGGCCCAGGCCTCTGCCTCACCCTGCTCAGCCCAAGGACTAGAAAAGCAAATTCAAACACCCACCCAGAAAGTGCCCCAGGATTCCAATCTTTTCTCTACAGCACTGCTTTGCTATCAGAGTCTGCATGGGATTATAAAATCACCAGGAGAAAAGAGCATGAACAAGTTCTGCTTTGGCAGTACCTCAAGACTTTGAGGGAGACAGTGTGGTGCTTACTCGCTCACAGGGATGCACAGAAAGTGTTGAAATGGTAAAAATAGTCCAAACCCCTTAGAACTGGGAAGAAAAACCTGAGGCACTGGCAGCTAGCACCTCAGATACACTTGGCTTTTGCTCCTCTCTTGCACCTGAGAGCTTCCTGGACAGGGGCAATTCTTCCAATGGCCATGGCTACAAAGGGCAGCGAGCAGCTTCTCCTACCAGCCCTGAAATGCCAGTTGTCATTTGTGTGCACTGAGGATTCCGTTTCAGACTCTGAACTGGCGCAGCTGCTCCTCGGGTGCTGCTCGCACGCAGGCGCAGCGGTGCTGCAGCAGCTGTCCTGCACACAGGGAGGGCTCTGGAGCCTCCCTGGGGCCACCAAGGAGCGCAGGAGGGAATGTGCCCGGGATCTGGTGCCAAACCATGGGGTTGGGGGATCCTTTGGTCTCTTTGATGGGGGAGGGAGCGGGGCAGGTGGAATCAAGATGAGACAGCCCCACACCAGGCAGCGTTTTCTTCTCTGACAGCTCCTCTGAGCTGAGCGAGCTGGTGAAGCCTGTGGAGCAAATGAGACCCAGGAGTGAGGGAAAGGCTGGCTGGGAAGGAGTCAGATAAAGCCTGTGTGGGCATTTTGCTTTCCAAGGGGCTCCTGGGAGGCAAAGAAAACAAGAAGGATGTCCCATCCCATGACATTTCCTGGGATATGCTTTGGTGGTGGCCTTGGTAGTGTTAGTGGTCTCAGGTTATTGGGAGGACTCTATGATCTTAAAGGTCTTTTCCAATGGAAACAGTTCTGCAACTCTAAACCTCCATTCCTGCTTTTGAAGGATGCAGTCCCAAATAGACCCACATTTGTGTTTTTAAGGAATTTAGCATCTACTGTTCCTTGAAAGTAATAGAAATCAGGCTTTTAATGCTCTCAAAACACTTGAATTCCTTGATCTTAAGCTGTGTGTTTGAACTGAGGTGCTTTTATTCAGAAAGGTTTGACCATGGGATAAATGCAGGCAATTCAGCCACAATGGCACTTGCTTCATCTGCTTTTCTTCTCCCTTTCTTCATGGGTGGCTGATTTGGGACTATTTGTCTTGTACTTTGAGTTCTGGCTCAGACTTGCTCATGCATGTGCTGTAAAATCTTATCTACTGCTTTGTAGTGAAAAATGCTTGCAGACTGGTGGGAATTGCTAGAGACAAGGCTTACAAATCAGCCCCCAGTATGATTAGCCCAGTATCCCTGCTTAAATCCCTGCTTGTATTAAAAAGGAATGAGCTATTGTAACTCACTTGTCCCCTCCCCCACCCCATTTTTTTTTTTTGTAGCTCTTGGGACAGTCCTGTGTGTCGTTCCTAGTCTTTGTTATCAAATGTATGAAGGCATGGAGCTGCTGTAGCAGCAGCCTGAGTTCAGTGGGAACATGTTCAAAGCACTGGGTCCCACAGCAGAGGGCACGGTGAGAGACTTGCCTCTGCTGCCATGGCCATCCAGCCTGGGGAGAGCAGCTGCTGGGGCTTCCCCCATTCTGCCAACAGCAGTCTGCCTCCAGCATGTGGCCTGTATGGCCATGATCTTGCCAGAGTGTGGAAAATGCATTGTTTGAATGTATTTTGATGGTGTCTGACATCACCTGACTGGAGCAGTTTGGTGGGCAGGACGCCCTGTGGGCAGGGCCATGGCAGGGATGGGTCGCTGGCACTGGCACTGGCAGTGTTATTTTCCCAGACAGGCTCCTGGTACAGCTGTAGAGGAGGGCACCAGCAGCTGTATCGGCCCAGCGAGCAGCAGCACATGGAGGAGACCCTCATCTGCAAAGAGCCCCTAACCCCTTTGCTCCCCCATGGCAGTGCAAGATGATTCCACCGCAGGTGAAGAGCTGCTGCAGGCTGGAGACTCCTGCAGTCAGGCCTTGTTGCAATCTCCTTGCTGCAACAAGCAGCTGTGCCTGGAGGGTGTTGGCCTGCAGCAGCACTGCTGATGCCCGGGAATGCTGCTGGGCTCAGAGAGGCAGAGTGTGTACAAAAGCTGCATTCAAAGCCCTGATAGCGAGACCCCGGATCCGCTGGCAAGGGCAGCAGCTCTTCTTCATTCCATGCAGGTGAGAGCCCAGCCTTGGAGCCTGTCCCTGGGGACAGGGAAACGCTCTGAGTATAGGTTTGAATTCTCAGGGACAGTCCAAATGAGAATTGCTTTGTATTGCAATGTTGGGTTTGGGTGTGTCTGCAGGAAAGAAAGTGGGAATAAACCCCTTGAACAACAAAGGAGAACTCTGCATGGCCAATTTACACCCTACAGATACACTGATCATATTGGCCCACTGAACACCGGGAGTATCTAATGCAGAGTACAAAGCTTCTTTGAATAGATAGGAGAGATGAGACTTGAAGAAATAATTTTGCAGATGGAGAAAAAAGGGATCAGCCCCAGGGGTCCCATAGATTGGACTTAGTTCTGCCAAATCAATCATGATTAATTTTATCTGCTCTGTTGGGGAGTATTTCAGAATGACTGCCCCTTGCCATTTCCATTAGGAAAATTTGGAATTTTCAGGAACTGCCAGGATCAGAAATGTTTTGAGGCAGATCATGTTTCTGTTGGGTTTGGGTGTCTGTGCAATAAAGAAAGAGAAAAAAACCCCAAGGAACAATGAAGCAAAGCAAAAGAGGAACATTTGAAAGGTCAACTTGTTTCCTACAGCTCTCAGCCAACTGATTTTGGGGTCATTTACTGGGGAGTGCAAAGCTGCTTTTACTTCCACTGCCGGGTGTCAGAACCCAGGAAATTCCTCTGGCTGCCCTGGAGGACTTGAGCCCCTGCCCAGGGGGCTCAGAGACCTTGGCACAGAGCCCAGGACCCCTGTGCCTTTGATTTAGCCCTTGGAAAAAACGATTACCAACCTTATATGAAGAATTACAAGCCATGAAATTTTCAGTAGAATAATAGTTAGCTTGTCACAGGGTGAAAAATACATTTTTGAAGCTTTTAGAATGAGGGCTTGGGGTCCCAAGATGGAGGAATTTGGGTGTGCCTTGTCCTTTTTCCTTCTTCCTAGCCTCAATCTTCAGCTGTGATGTTGGCACTTTTAGATTGGATTAGAGTAGAAAACTGTCTAACATAGATGATAGGTATTGGAAAGTAATTGTAAACATTGTAAACGTAGTTTTTAGTAAAAAACGATAACACCGCCTCAGAGGCAGGCAGAGTGCCTCTGACATTTTTGCTGAGCGGACCTTGGCAGGTCAGGAGAAAGAAGTTTATAGATAGGATACAGGAAACAATCTGGAGACCAAGAAATGAAGAGCTCTGACTCCTTCTTCAACCGCCTGGCTGGGAAAAGAGACTTTCTAACTTATCTTGGGGTCCTCTGACCAGCTAGAGTCCTGAGAGCCCAGTGCCATTGTTTGTGTCCCACCACTTTGTTTGATGTGAAGAGAGTTAAACAAAATACCACACCAACAAGCTGCAACCCAGAACTGAGTAGGAATTACAGAAATAAAGGCCCTGAAAAGTAGCTTTGGAAAGGGTCTCCTTCTTATGTTATAGGTAAAAGTTAAGTTAAATAAGGGTGTAGTTCAATTATATTGTATTAATTATGTTATATTAATTGTATTATGTTAAAAGGGGGGGGGGGGGCTTATTAGAATGTGCTAGGAGAAGGGTCCAGGGTTTGGTGGAACAGTGGTCTGGTGGGGCAAGGCGAGGTCGAAGATGGATTGGATGGAAGATCTGACCAATCATTTGAAGGTATGCAGAAACGATTGGTCCAGAATGAACGGCGTTAAAGACCAATGAGAAGCCTGGAAATGGACAAGTCGTCATGCAGATCCAAAATTGACCAATCCTGGATTCAAAAGGAGCTATAAATGGGGGGAGTTCGGTTGGGTCAGGGTTCTTCTTTTTGGATACTTGTTTTTTTTGGGGAGAACCCAGTGCACTTGGGGTTAGCGCACTGTTCTGTTTTTGGCTCACTATGTGGGTGCCTGGGCTCATCCTGGGTACTCCGTTCCTTGTAGCTATTTTAATAAACGAGAACCTCTTTCTCTGGAGAAAGTTTGGCCTCATTCATATTCATAACACCTAGACAATGTGAAACGCTCAGGCCTGGCCCAGCTGGGCGTAGGGTTGGCTGCCCTTGGCAAGGGAATGGAAGGAGATGGAGTTGGGGTGGGGTTTTGAAGCCATGGAAATGAGAGAACCATGGTGAGCGTGTCACAAAGGGGCAGCCCCACGCTGGGCTGGTGCAGGTTGTGCTGGACGCGGCCCCAGTGGCAGCAGACGCGTCTGGCTCTGCCTCTCTGTGCCGAGTGCCAGCGATTGGAGTCACCCGGCCTTGTTCAAAGGCTGGGACTGAGCTCCCGGCGCTCACTGCTCTGAGAGTGTTCCCAAAGTCAAACCTAGATACTTCTGCGAGGCAGAAGCATGGGTTCAAACATGGATTTTACTGGAAAAGGAAAGACAACTGAAGGAAAAGGTGAGGATAGAAAGGAGCTGGAAGGCCAGAGCCAAATGGAAAAAAATCCCCCCAGGTTTCAGAGAAAACTGGTCCATGGTGGTCAGTGCTGACTCTGTGTCAGAGCAGGTGGCTGGCAGCTACAGATGATCCTGCAAGGATGTCCTGAGGCATGACAACATTCTATCCTTAGTTTACTCTGCTTTCTCATTTTTGACAGTAGCCAAATCACTCATACTGTCAGCCAGGACAGGGACTGTGGCCGTAACTGACCACAGGTTGGACATGGTCGTGAGATGCAAATTTTGTTGTTTTCTTTGCCATCAATGTTAGGTCTGACTACAGATAAATTTCCCATTCTTCCTCTGCTTGCTGATAGGGTCTGAGCCTGAGGGTGGGATTATGGTGCTACAGATACGCCAATAAAGCCTACCTGCTTGCTGAGAGGTCTTTGTGGTTTGCAGAAATAAGATCACAACTGTGAGGGTTTTTCCTGTGGATTCACAGGCCACCCTCAGTAAGGAATCTTTTTTCCCCCTTTTGTCATCAGAGTCTTCCACCTTTCCCTTCAAACTTGCTAACTCAATACTGCTAAGAGGAATTAAATGCAGGCTAGTTCCATGAGAAATAAAACAAAAACAATTTTCCCAATAATTAAAAATTATTCCCCTTGAGTACCACACCCATTAGATGTGTTGATGATAAAGGTGGGCGTTCACCTAACTCACTTCTTCCCTTGTGAGCATGGCTCAGCCTCACACAGAGGTGAGGGGGGAGCTGGGCCAATCTCTGCTGGGAGGAAGGGTCTTATGGCAGCCCAGAGAGGCTGTGCACGTTGCCAGGGAACAGCTGTGCCCTGCATGTGCCCCTGCAATGAGCTGTGCTGCTGCCAGTGCCCCTGGAGCTGTAGGGCTGCTGAGCTGTGGGGCAGGCAGAGGAGCAGGAGGGTGCATGTGGAGCTGAGCCATTCCTGGAGAGCACAGGGCTTTGGGCTCCCTGCTGTCCCAGGGCAGCCCAGAGGCCAGGCTGTGCCTGTGCTAGCTCTGGGGAAGTGGCTCAGGGATGTGCCCTGGCCTGCCTCAAGTGTCTGCCAGCAGGAGCATGTTTCCCTGTGCAGCTGTTTAGAAGTTTGCAGGAAATGTGTCCCAGGAATTATGGAGCTTCAGATGCTTTAGATTGCATCTCCGCCTCTGTTACATTTTGTGTGCCCCTTTTGCTGGCCTGACTGACAGCAGTGGTCCCAAGGAGGTTACCTTGGGATCTGTAGTTTCCCTGCCAACATCCCAAATGCATTTACCTTCCAAGGCCCTCCTTTCACAGAGCCGCTATCTAAGTCTCCTTTTTTATTATTATGCTGACCATTTGCAGTGGCAAAAAATCCTGATTTAAGACATTGCTTTTTTTCTACTGCATTGGCACCTAATTTATCCTCTGTGAAGTTGTTGTATAGAATTGCAACTAGAAAATCAGCCTTTAGTCATCCTGGCCTGAAAGTGGCCCAATCTCATACAGTTTAGAATGAAAATCCTTGGGGAAAATGAAATATCTAGTGTCAAGAACACAGTTCACACTTGGCTAACACTCCTGCACTCCTGCAATGCTCAGATTTTCTTTGAATGTCCTATGAAATATTCCAACAAAGAGAAGACGATGATCTAAACGCATCCAGGTATTAGAACCTGGGGCTTCTTTCAGGAACCGGAAAGATGATGTTTACTGCAATCAGCATGAATAAGGGTAGATAAGAATCTGTGTCAAGGGCAATCTCCTTCTCTGCCCTTCTCTATCACACACAGAGGCTTTCCAGCATGCAGGGGCTGGGGCCTTCATCATGCAGCAGGTTTCAGTCTGCTGGCCAACAGAGTCATGTCATGTCTGCTGCCAGTAGTCCATCCCCTGAGAGAGGGTCTAGGCACTGTACCTTGCTGCTCTCAGTCCCAGTCTCTGTGTCTTGAGAGCTCTGCACTCCGGAACCTGTCTTGGCTGTTGCCTAGCATTGTGTTTTTGGGGGCTTGAAGTCTGTCAGAGGTTTACAGGAACCTTTGCTTCCATTCCCAGGCCTCCCACTGAGCCAGGAATCATTCCACCAGTCCTGGTCTTACAAGGGACAAAGAGCTGAGGGACGCCTTTGAAAAGGTAAGGGATAAGAACACGGATGAGCAGACTTTCTTTCCAGTGGCTGTTTAGTGCTTGGCCCAAAATGTCACTGAAAATCATAATCTTCCACTCTAGGGGAATGGGGATTCACTTGGGAATATATTGGACAGCTACAGAACCACTGCTTGGCTATTTCCAGTGGTGCCAAGGTCTCTGGTTTGGAGATGGTGCTAAGGTCATGCCTGAAGCATTATTTATGTGCAAAGGCTGTTTTAGAGAAGTTCTGAATCACAGAGCAAGCTACACATCAGTGAACATGGGCAAAGTGCATCCTTGGAAGCAGAGAAGCTAAGATTCTAATGCTGGGTGCAAGCAAGGCTGCAAAATCAAATGGTAGAGGTTGATTTTTCCTGGTTACCTTTGTGTCTGTATCTCACAGCCTCTCATTCTCAAGTTTTCTGCTCATGAACATCAATGCTTCTGTAACTTGTTTTCACATGACTCCTCCTTTTGGTCTCCTGGTCTCAGAGACCAAGTCCTTCAGAGTCCTTCAGAGCTGAGTCCTTCAGAAGCCAGGAAGCGAGAAACAGCTGCAATTCCTGGCCATGAGTGTTAAGCAACAGCTCATTAATCCTCCTTGCTGGGTATTGCACATGGTTTTTATTCTCCTGCCATGGCCTGTAGGAACTGAACTGCCTGCTCCCTGGCCATGTCAGCTCTTCCTCTGCCTTGGAGCACTCCTATGACTTTCATGCTTCAAGCAGGGCTTCCTGACATTGGTTGCAGTTGCAGCAGTGTAAGGTTGTGGCTCTGAAGTGTTCCACCTCACTGTGTGTAATTGCCAAGGTGAGGACAGGAGACATTCCTCTGAAACTATTGGAATGTGGATGGAGCTGCATTGAAGCCTATGGCACTCTGTGGACTCTGTGCTCCTGATGAGATGTTGTGTGTGGTTTGTGTGTCTCTGCTTACAGTCTATGATGTATTTCCATTGCACCCAGATCCGTGCTGCTTTGTACATGTTGGCTCAAAAGAACTTGGGGCGGAAGGACGCAGAGCTTTTGGAGAGAGAGATGAAGCAAAGGAGGCAAAGGAAAACATTCTTGCAGCCTGTTCCTGAGACAGTTGAGCTTGGGGATGCAGCTGAAGCAAGTAAGTGGTGCCTACACTTGTGGCGGTCCTTTTTCACCACTTGCTTGCCGTTTGCATAGATAGTGTTGCAATCAGACTGGGGAACTGTTCAGCTTGCATCTGAGTGGAAGCTTGCTTGGGATTTAATTCTGTTTCCCAAAGAAGAATACAGAGGCATGAAGTGTCTTGCCCATGGCCTCACTGAGTCAGTAACAGAATATCAGCTTCCCCCCTTTACCTCTAAAGTCCTTCAGAGTAGAAAATTCTGTCTTGCAAAGTACACTAAGGTTTCAGACTCTCCTGGAGAGCAGCTTCCAGGGAAGGGGAGTCCAAAAGAATGCTTTTCAACCAGGCTGCAACCTGGAAGAAACAAAATTCAGCTCCTTCTCATGAAAACACCAGAGATCCTTCTCCTGCCACTCCCTGCTGAGGAGCTGGCACTGTAGGGCTGTGCTGAAGCCCCAGCCAGGGCTAATGTTGCAGTCCCAGGAGCAGCAGCGTTCCCGACTGGATCCTGGCTGAGGGGCTCTGCCTGCAGGGCTGTGAGCACTGCCCGAGGGCAGCAGCAGGGCCCTGAGGAAGCAGCACTCAGCCCGAGGGCAGCATGCAGAGTTATCTGCACTTTCCTTTGGCAACTGCCCCTGCCAGCCTCTGGAACAGGAGAACAAAAGCAAAGCAATACTGGGTTTCCTTGTTTCTTAGGGGAAGCATCACTGCAATTTGGTTTTAAGCTAGAATAAGGTAGATTTTTTTTTATAATGAAGGGGATGAAAAGCTGGAAGGTTTTCCCAGAGAAGCTGTTGGTCCATCCTTGAAGGTGTTCAAGGCCAGCTTACATGGGGCTCTGAGGAACCTGATCAGGATGAAGATGTCCCTGCTCACAGGGGTTGGACTAGATGATGCTTAAAGGTGCCTTCCTACCCAAACTCTACTAAGATTCTGTGATCATTGTCCCATGTTAGTGTTATACTTGGTATAAAGTCGTATTTTGTTGTTATACTTGAAGTTCTTTGGGGTAACAAGCAGATGTTACCCAGCTCCAGCAAGTTTTCTGGTCCTTTCCATCATCACCTGTCCAGCACTCTCCCCTTACAAGCTCCTCTTTGGTCCCTGCAGCCTTTAGCCTACCACCTGTTGATGGCACAGCTTCTAGAGGGCAGAGAAAACACCCTGGTAGTGCCTTGAAGGAGAAGGTCTTGAGGAAGCAGGACGATGTGCCCTTACTGCCCAGTACACCCATCATCCATGGGGATGGCAGCTTCCCATGCAGCTCCTCAGGTAAGCCTGCTCCATGGCAGCTTTTCCCACTTGGGTTTTTCCTTGCACAAGGAGCACAAACTGCCTCCTGCGTCAGCCAGCACTGCTGGGATCTTGGCTCCATAGTCTGTCCTGAGAGTGAACAGCAAATATACTTTTGAGTTACTCCAGCTTGGAAGTACTGGAGCAGTTGGTTCTTAGAGATCCATTGGAAAGCTGAACTGAATAAAGTCGTGGTAAAGGCCTAATCTCTGGCTTTTGCCCAGCCTGAGAGTCCAAACTACAGCACTGGTGCCAGGAGGCAGCTGGAACTGCAGGGATGAGCTGCAGGGCAGTCTGCTGCTGTGCTCACTGTGCTCCTATGAGAACCACCACGATCAGTTGTTCACTCACCATCTGGGCCCTGTGCCTGTGCTGCTGTCCAGTTCTGCAGCCAGCTGTTCTGCTCTCCAGCAAGGGCTGTCTCTGCAGGGCAGTCAGGGGCTTGGTGCAGTTGTGCTGCTGCTGTTCCCAGAAGTGCCCGATGGCTCCTCGCTGCCGCCACCCCACAGCCTGCAGTGCCAAGAGGGAACAAGCAGTGCATCCTGTGTCAGCCAGCAAATACAGCACCCCTGTGCAGCAGATGGCAGCCAGGAGGGGCTGCCTGCTGCTCCTAGGCTGTTTGCTGCCTGCAGCAAATAGACAGCAGAGAGTCCCTAGTGGCTCTTGTCCCTCCTTTGTGGGTAGCCTTGTGGGTAGCACAGCTTGTGCTGTGATCCCAATTAGGGTGAGATAAGAAGAAGGGAGCTAGGAGTGATAGTTGAATGCTCTTCTCTAGTGATGCTACTTCCATTTCAGAATTGACCAGAACTAGCCTGATGTGGCTCTCCATTCACAGTGAATCTAGATGTGTGTGTCTACATCACTGGTGTCAGTGGCTGGGGTACCTCAGTGACATCCAGATTAGCTCCCTTCTGAATATATTTGGAAGTTATCATTCCTCCATACTTTGTGAGAACATGCAAGGTAGCACAAAAACCCTACAGAGTCCAGAGCTGTTCATCTAGATTCTGTGCAATATTTATACTCCATCATTTTAAACATCTCAAATGTTTTCATCTACACATTAGAAAGTGAGCTTTTGAGTGCATGACATGAAAATTTTGATTGACAGTGCTTTTGATGACAAATGGGTTTCATAAGGAATGCATTTATCATCAGATTTTTCTCATACCTTCTAAAATTTTTTTCCTTACCAAAAAATTCAATTAAGGCAAACCCAGGTCAACTGATTAACAAGAGAGTGCATCTGCCAACAATGTGGATCTGTATTTGCATATTTTTATCCTCAGAGTGCGTTTGGAAGGCTTTTTTATCAACTGTCTAGTCTGGAAATTCCATTTTTACACAAGAGAAAGCTTAGAAACTGCTGAGTTTGCAAACACGTCCATTAGATGGCAAATAAATTTCACCTCAGCATCCTTGAAATACAGGCAGTGTGTACCTCTGAAAAAGGTTCATGATGCTTGGAAAGAACAAAATCCATAAAGTACTCCCTTCCCAATAGCAGGCTAAAATGTGTGTGCACTCAGCTGCCTCTGTCTAGAATATTTGCAGTCAATGGGAACAGAGGCGCTCTCAGGTGGGAAGGGCCAGGTGTGGCTGTTCCCTGGCAGCTGCTCCAGGGGGATTGAGCTGGGGCCAGCAGGGCTGGGTTGTTCACTCTTGGCTTGGTGCTGTCTCCAGGCAGCTGCAGGGCTCTCCCCAGGGAGTTGCAGAGTGCCCCTGTCCTCAGGGCTGGGGGCAAGCAGGGCGCTGAGACAAGAGGGGCACCTGAGGGGTTTCCTCGTGGGCAGCCGGTGCTGCTGGTCAGCGCTGCCTCGCAGGGAGCGGGAGCTCTGCGGCCGCAGGAACTGCCACTGGCCGTGGCACCTGTGGCACTCGGGAGCTGGCACTGCAGGGGCAATTGTCAGCTTCAGCCTGGAGTTGGGCCTGGCTGGGGGAGGCTGGGAGCAAGCAAGGAGCTCCAGGAGCCAGAGAGCAGGGAAGCCTCTGAGCCAGTGCCAGTTTGTGCCACACGGAGCCCTGGCTGGGAGATGGGGCTGAGGCTGCTCCATGGTGGGGCCTTGCCCGGGGCTGCAGCGCCCATGGCTGACCCTCTCCTCACAGTGACCTCGCAGACGGCCCCTGGTGCCAAGCGCCGAGAGGAGCTGCTCCGTGGGCATGGGCAGAAGGACAGAGCCTCTTCAGACCCACAGCAGTCCTTGCAGGAGGCACTCTCCTTGCTGGGCAGCAATAACTGGTAAGAAAGGCCCCGCTCCCTCTGTGTCCCTCTCAGAGTTAAGGTCAGTCAGAAGCATGTCTTGCTCGTGCCTTGGAACCCTAAGAGCCCAGAGACCCAAAGGGCACTGGGGAAACCACTCCAGAGCAGGGAGAGGATGAAGACTGGAGAGCAGCCTTTTCTTGGCCTTGCTCTGCAGCAGTGCTGCAGCTGCAGCAGGCCCGTGCTGTTTCCTCGCTTTGCCTGCTGCTCCATGGAGCTGCAAAGGAAACCTTGAGGGAAGGGAGAAAGCTCTGGAAGGAGATGATTTGCTGGCTGAAGGCAGAAGCAGGATGGCAGAAGTTTTGAGTGTGGAGATTTGGGTGCCTTGGGCCACTGGCTCAGTGGGACTGAGTAAGATTTCTCTCTGCCCCCACTGCTGACAGCAATGGCAGGTGACAGGGTCTCCCTGTGACCTCCTGCATGGCAGTCCCAGAAGCAGCTCCAGGGAGTTCCTTTTTCTGAGAAATGGACTGAGTTGTGCTTTCAAGTCCCTCAGCCTACCCCTACTCCTGAGGGGCTCATGGCAGAAGAGAAAGAAAAAGAAAGAAAATCCTCTAGGAATCTTGCTTTTTTGGAAATCAACTTTTTCCATCACACTGATTCATATGGGCCTGAGATGTTTTGTCATTACTCCCAGTGTGTCCCAAAATTATACAGAGGCAGAAGGAGGCCCAAAGGTCATATTGGTTTTCTTTTTGATGTCTTTTTGATCACTCCCTGGTGGATGCTTAATTCACACAGGGTTAAGGACTCCATTCCCACTGGGATAAGCATGAAAAATCTGCCACGATGCATCTCCTTGTGCAGTCACCTTTGCTTTGCCCTTTCTCTTCTGCTTTCTCTTCCCCGTTTCTCTTTGGTGCCCTGTGAGGTGCAGAGAGCTTCTGCAGGTGTGGGGGCTCCGGATGACACTCAGGGGTGCCCGTGGGATCGGTCACCAGCCCTGGGCTGCAGCCTTGATGCCTCACACACCTTCCTGTAGCTGAGGGCCTGCACAAAGCAAGTGCTCAGAGACAGAGTTGTTTGCACCTTTTAAATAACCTGTTGCTGTTGAGGGGGGGTTGTTTTAGGTAGGGGTTTTTGGGAAAAGCCAGAGTTTCAACAGTTCTTGCCCAGGGGTGGAATCTCCTGGGACATCCTGCTGCATTTTTGGGGAATGTGTGAGGTGGAGTGGAGTGGAGTGGGTGACAGAGAGGCCGAGATCATAGATTGGAAACTCAGCTCCAGAGAGCCAGTGCAGACTCTCCCTGCTGAATGCCTGCTGGGGCTGACAAAGAAGGAAAATGCCCCAATAACAGCCCCATGCAACTGTATCTCAGGGACAGGTACAGGGAGGTGACAACAAACAGCAGCATGGCCCGGTCTCACAGCTTCTAGGAAGCAGTGACAGAGGGGCCTCATGTGCCAGAGGTTTCAGAAAGGCTGTCTTCTTAAATGGCCACTCTGAAACCCCTCTCTTTGCCTCTTGGGTTTGTGAATGCTTTTGACAGCCACAGCATGCTGGGGTAACACATTCCATGATTTCATTAAGCGCTCCTTGAAAAGCACCTCCCATTGTTCAACTGAGCTGCCAGCCTGGTAATTTCAGAGGGTACTGCCTTGGTGGAGAGAAAAATCAATCTTCTGCCTTTCAGGGAGCTGAAGGAGAAGGGACTCCTCACCATCAAACACCTGGCTGGGTCCCATTCAGAGGTCCTGCTTTGTAGACTTCATGAGGTTTGCTTGGCAGTTACCAGCGAGGTGAGAACATTGTTCTGAATTGTCCCCCATACTTCATACACAGTGTGTAGAGTGGGTATGTGCTTGCTCATCTTCATGTGTGCTCAGGGTCTGCCTTCGTTTCTGGTTTTAGACCTGAGATTTCTAGTGTCTGTCAGCTATCTGAAGGATCTGTGGGCACATGCAGCTGTATTTACTGGCAGGTCGGGTATCTGACACTCATCTTTGAGTGTGGTGCCTTTATAATGCAATGTGCAAATGCAGAAAATTAGACACTAATGACATTATTTGCCAGAGTCCCAATCTCTTCCCAAGCTGTAATTCAACACTGCAAATTATTCTGTAGACCTGAGCCTGTGTTTTCTGTTTCCTGGCTGAGTGCTTCAGCTGCTGGTGTTGCTTTTTTGAACAGGAGCACCTGACTCTTTTAACTTTATCACTTGTGCCTTTATGATTTGAAAGCAGCCCTTGCTTTAATTTTCTAGTAAAAGGGCCTAAAATCAAAGCTGTGGACATTTTAGAAGGGTAAGTAGAACACTGAATGAAATTTTTTTTTAGGCCTGCAGTGAGCAGGTCTCAGGCCAGAAATTGGTGCCAGAGTAAGTGCCTTTCTGTGCTTGTACTCTCCTGCTCTTCCTGTACTTGTATGTTCCTCTGGACACAATGGGAAGTGTTGTCATTTCCTGGGATTTCTGTTGAAGGCAACTGGTTTTCTTTTCAAGGTGATTCCTATGTTTCCCCTCATGACTTCCCCAGGTGACCAACCTCCGTTCCAAGGTGTCCTACTCTGCCATTGTCACTCTGGGAGAGCTCTGTGACCTTGAAGAAGGACATGGACTCTGAGGTGGATGAGGTTGCTCGGGCCCTCCTCCAGATGGTGTCCAGCTCCCCAGAATTTGTTCAGGAAGCAGCCAGTCAGACCCTGGGGATCATGGTGGAGAATGTGACTCCTGCACGAGCGATGACTGCTCTCATGGACACGGGAGCCAAGTAGGTTCTTCTTCGTTTAGTGATGTTCTTCACCTTAGTGTGTGTGGGAGGGAGAAGGGATGAGACAGAGAATGGGAATGGTGGGAGGGAAGGGTCCTGTATCCTGCATCTTCTGTGAACTCAGTGACTTGATTCTCCAACCAGCCTCACTTCTTTCCTCTTGTCACCTATTTCTGCCCTCCTGCAGCCTATTAGTTCTCAGAATCACAGAACTGTAGAATATGGGGAGTTGAAAGGGGCCCATCAGGACCATCAAGTCCAACTCCTGGCCTTGCCCAGAACAGCCCAAGGGTCACACCAAGTGCCTGAGATTGTTGTCCAAATGCTTCTTCAACCCTGTCAGGCTTGGTGCTGTGACCACTGCCCTGGGGAGCCTGTTCCAGTGCCCAACCACCCTCTGGGTGAAAAACCCTTTTTCCTGATATCCAAACTAAAGCTCCTCTGACTCAGCTTCCTGCTGCTTCCTGGAGTTCTCCCAGTCTGTCAGATTTTCCTAGATGTGGTGATCGGTGGGGAAGTGAAAGTGCCTGCAAAGGCAAAGGATAGAGCCTTGTGCTTTTGTGGGCAGAGGGACAATTGCAATTGCAGCTGTGAGCAGTGTTTGGTATTTCACAGCTCTAACCACAGAGGCCCTGGGAAAACCATGTCTCCTCATGATGCCATTAACTTGAGAAATGAGGAGGGTCCTTGCTGGGGCGTGGAGCACATGGGGGACAATCTGCTGGGTGTGGCACAGCCTGCACAGCAGGTGCAGCTCCTGCCAAAGGACTCTTGTATGACTGTCCTGGCCTTAGAGCTCTACTTTCTATTCAAACTGATGTTTCATGTTAGCCTTGAGATCATGAATCACTTTAAAGGCACCTTCACAGGCTGACTGCCATGGGACAGTTGAAGCAAATGCTGCCTTAAATGTTGGTGCTGGGCTTGATAGTTGCCAAGAGACACTCCCTAGAACAGGACAGCCCGGCTAAACTGCCTGCCACCCTTTCCTCAGCTTTGCAATAGGGTAAAACATTCAGATGGATCCATTGCCAAGGCCCACAGAAGAAACAGGCTGCATTGCTGGATATTCTGCAACTTCACGGCCCACAACGTGTTTTCCCTGCATTTGTTGTTTCCCAAAGTTCTGCAGATTTGGGGATAAATGGCTGGAAAGAGCCTCAATCCTGCTGCAGCTCTGTGTAGTGGGTGCCCTCTGATGGGTCAGCATCAATTGTTCTTAATTTCTAAATTATTCATATGTCATCTATTTCTTTAATCTTTCTCAGAGTAAATACTGTGAAAGAAATTGAGTATCAGACAGTGCAGGGAGACTGAATTCTCCCTCCTCCGTGCAGGCAGGCCTTGTGTACAACGCTAACTTTGTGTTTAGCTGAGGCCAGAACCTTGTGCAGGTGTCCAAAGGTGCAGGGAGAGCCCAGGCTCCTTCCCCCAGCAAGGGCAGGGAGTAGGCTCTGGCCAAGGCTGGCGCTGCTGCTGCTCCTTGTCCCTGTGCCCAGGGTTTGCTCTCTCCTCCCCAGCAGCTGCCCCGCCCTGGTGCGCAAGTGGCCAGCCCAACTCCTCCTGTCCCTGGTGGAGAGGATTGGAGTCACCAAGCTCGCAGGCACACCCAGGGCTGAGAGGCTGCCACATGTGGCAGGGAAGCTTGCTCAGGACTGTCACAAGGACACAAGGTAATGATCTTCATTTCACCTCCTAAAACAGGAAAACCGTTTTGTGTCTGGCTATAAAGGTGAAACCACACAAGAGTGGAAACTAAAGGGAATATGAAGTTACCTCACGGTGTGAATAAGGCTCACAGAATCATGGAAGATGCCGAGTTGGAAGGGGCCCATCAGGGTCATCAAGTCTATCTCCTGGCCATGTGCAGTGACCCCAAGAGTCACTCCATGTGCTTGAGAGCATTGTCCAAACTCTTCTTGAGCTCTGTCAGCCTTGGCACTGTGACCACTGCTCTGGGTTGCCTGGGCAAATGGCTCTACTGGGAAACCTGAGGTTGGCCAGCAAAAAGGAACATTGCCAACTTTTTCCTGTGGCTTGAAGGATTCTTTACTGAGATCAAAAGATCTCAGATCTGCCAGTCCAACACTTTTGTTTGGCCTTAGGTGGACAAGAAAAAGCCAAAATGTTGGCTAATGTTCATCACTGAAGCATCCCAAACATGCATTTCTCATTAACTTCAGACTTTCCTAGAAATATTTCAAGGGTCTTTAGCAAACATATTCAGTCTTTCTAAACCTGTTCTGCAGATTTCTAGAATGCTGTTATCTGTGGCTCAGTGAGCTCCACATTTCTTCTTGAAGAAAACTGTGGTTTCCTAGTAGCAAAATCAACCCAAACCACCCAAATCCCCTACCTTTGATGATGACATTGCCATTAATAGCTGCCAAGAGCAACTAGCAGAGCAACTAGCTGCCCCTGTGCATACACATAGTATAGAATAATCAAGAGGATGCATGAGGTGTTTTGTCCTGGCTTCCCTGCCAGTTAAAGAAAGGCAAATTATTGTGCAATGGCAGCAAGACACTGCTAATAAGCTTTGACAACAAAGCAGATGTGTTTTGCTTGTTCCCTGGGATCCTTTGATGCCACAGAAGCACACCCACAGTTTCAGAGTGAAATGGTATTTTTCTCTTGCCCCACATTTTCCTCTTGCCTTTTGTGTTCAGCTGACAGCACTGTGCAGTGTCAAGTGAGGTAAATTTCCCTCTTTGCTGAGTAGGTAATGCCTTCTCATGCAAGGATTGCACCTGATGAGTTTAAGGTATCAGCCTCTTCTGTTAAAACTCTTCCTTTGTTCACTTTTCTTTTGTTTCCTTCCTTCCTGCCTTCCTTCCTTAGGCATTATGGACAGGAGATGGTGAAGATGTTGCTCAATCATCAACAACTTAAAATGCTTTTGGAACGATCTCTTCCCCCCCGTGACCTGGAAGATATTCTGACAAGAATTCAGAAGAAAGTAAGGGCTTGGCAGGAGAAATGTCTCCTTTGTGCAAGTATTGCCTCTGCTAATATGAAATCAAAGATACCCAATCTGTCTTTAGCTAATTCCTCTTCTGCTGAATCATTTTGCTCCTGGGAATGAGCTGTTAATCCTCAGCCTGTTCATCTGCAGACCACAAAGGAACTGATATTATTAGGGAAAAGTGGGGTTTTGAATATTTTCAATATCGGTCACAAAGAGGAAAGGGAAAGAGGAGAAAATGGGTTTACATTTAAGTGTAAGCCCCCACCATGCTCTCTCTACTCTGCCCCCTGTAAAGCAATTAAGTGAGAATTGTGCTTCTGAAGATAACAGAGTCTTTGCAAAGTACACTGGAAGTAGTAGTACCAAGAAAACTCCCAAATTTACAAAAGATGTCCAAGTCAACCCTAATTACTACAATGACTGTCTGTCTTTTGGGAATACTGCCCTGCTGTCAAGCCCTGTGGAGCTGGAAGAAGCTTGGTGAATTCAGCAGCATCCATTGGAAAATCCTTTGTTTGTTTGGGGGAGGATTTTATATTTTGTTATTGACATTATAGAAAGGAGCCTGCCTTTGTGCAGGAGCAAGGAGAGTGAATGTTGAACCAAATCGACTTGCAACACAATGGGCCAACCCCCAAAAGAGTCCAATTTTTTCTGTTGATTCCTTTACAAACACTTGTTGCCTACCAGTTTGCATTATTCCCATTTATGCTCAAGACTAAGGAATTTGGGATTTTAGACTGCTGCTCAGTCTGGTAGCACCCATAACCTGCCTTGGGCTATTGAAAACAAAGACTTGGCATCACTGAATCTCTGGTCGGTTTCCATCTGTAAGTTAGGAAATGTTTCCCTAAGCCTTGGTAGCAGTGGTCCTGGTTCTAACTTGTGTTTTAAACAGGGAATTTCCTGTTTTATATTCTAAAGATTGATGAGGTTTCTCTATGTCTTTGTAGGGGATGGAAAACCAGAAGGCTGAAGGCCCATCTGTCAAGGAGCCGGTGAAGGAGAGGAACGATGGCTCAAAGAAGCCCCAGGCCACATTGTCTTCTTGCAAACGGTACTGAGCACTTTTCTTAGATGTGACAAAGCACATGACAAGCTTTACATGTCTCTTCCTCAGGAAAAACTTTCTGGCAGAGATGACCAATGCCACAGATTGTTTCCTTTCCCTACTCTAGGATATGCTCTAGGATAAAAAATGTCTACTTCTGCATTGTGCTGAACACAACTTCTCTGGAGGGGTTTCCACAAAAATGGAGAGACAAAAAGACACCCATTGGTTGCAGCTCAGACGATCCAGTGCAGTGGCAAGGGCAGTGCTGTGGAGGCTGGGAGAGGGCCAAGTTTCTGCTGCCTGACTTGGGACAAGTAAATTCAAACAGTGTTGTAATCATATTGTTGTATATCATATTTCCAGAGTCTCATACCTTCTGGGTGGTTTTCTGACAGCAGCTCTTCACAGAAGTGTTGTTGCTGCTTCTCAATCAGGGCTCCTCTCCAACCCTCCCTGAATGCCTCACCCCCTTTTATCCTAGCTACCTCCACGGGCTACAGCAGCTGCCCAATTAAGGACATCACAGCTGCAGCCCACTTACAATAACTAGAATCAGGGCAGGGTCACTTCTACAATACAGAGATCTTTTACTGCCATACATATATTTACTCAGGCCCCTATAAAACAGGGCTTTTTTTTCATCTGAGTGGAGTCATTTTCAGATAGGTGTTTTGATGAGAAATCTCAGTCTGGAAGCAAGATGCCATTCCACAAAGGTGGAGTTCTCATCTGTGAGGTTTGGCCTGGCTGAATCATAGTTTTCTTTCCCTCAAACAGTACCAAGTTTGAGTAGTAAGTAGCAAGGCAATTCCTGAACAACTTCAGTCAACGGGTGTCTGAATGTGGACTTTTTGCCTTGATATTCCTCTCCTTCATGTAATTTGCTTGATGGACAGCATGTTTGGTTTATTTCCCCCTGTGCTGCAATCAGCATTTAAGACAGGAATTGCTCCTTGCTGTCTCTTTATTGCAGTTGCAGAGCTACTTGTACCTGTGCTCCTCTGATAGCAGAGGGGATTTATTTAGCTCTGTCTGCTCAGCAGTGGCAGGAAAGTGACCACATGCCTCAGTAGCATAGCTACCATCTTCCTGTGCTCATGGAAGAGACAGGTTGATCAGGAGAATTGTTCCCAGTGGGGTTGTTAAGCTGTGCATCTAGTCTCCAGGGAAGCAAATGAAATGGGAGCGTAGTTCTGGGATGTCTGGCTTTTGTTTTTATCTCTGTTACTGATTTTCTGAATCCTTCAACTATGGCCCTGTTTATCTGTTCAGATGCATCTGAGCTACTTTTCCAGATTGTCATGCCTGGTTGTAGAGACACTTCTCCAGAGTGATGAGTTCCCTTATTCTAAGACACATATGTCCCATATGAGGAGGCCTTTAAACTTGGAAGTAGTGTCTCTCTTTCTCCACAAAGCAATGTGACCTGTGTGCCCTGGCAGCCATCTGAAGATAGATCAGATGCATCTCATCCTTGGTTTTCCTGAGCGAGCACTGGCAAGAATGTTACTTGCAGATTGTCTGCCATAATGATCATCATGAAGTCCACGTTGTTCTTCAGAGCCTCATGATTTTCCAGCTTGAAATCACATGATTAGGAAAACTGCTCAAGATGTTTTGCTCACAATTAACTTGAAGGTATTGTCTGTGGCTGCAGCTCTCTCCATAGAGAGCAGCAGGCACAACTTTGCCAGGCATTGTCCTGGGGAAGGATGTTAGAAGACCAGAGAAAAGAATGAGAAACAATTCTTATCTTCACTTGCTGCACCTGTTGTTGTGAACATGTGGAATGTGATAGGGAGATTTATTTACCAAAGGCTAATTTCTTAATTGGCCACTGGTGATGGTGTTTTGGATTCAATTGGCCAGTCTGGTCTGTCTGTATCAGACTGTCTGTAAGGGCAATGAGGCATGGCATGGCATGGCATGGTATGGCATAGCAATTGATCAGCCTTCTGGAATCATGGAGTCAATGCTAATTATTTCCTCAACGGGGATGCCATGCTACGATAATTATCACCAACAGGTCCTCATTTGGTTTTATTTTCCAGGGTGAAACCTACCTCTGATGGACACCTCCTACACTATGCAAAAGCCCAGATCATGTCACCTCCAGCTGTGGAAGAAACGGAGCTGCTCCAGAAGCTTTACCATCTCCTGGAAGCCAAGGGGTTTCAGACAAGGATGGAAGGAGTGGAACTCCTCCTAGACCTGTGCAAAACCAGCCCCCAGCTCATCTCCACTAACATTGTCCAAGTATCTAGGGTATCTTTGCTGCTCCTTTCATTTAGCTCCTTTCCTAAGCCTGTAGCAGCAAAGTTAATTCAGTGTGTCTTGGCACTCCATCCTGGCTGTTTGTCACACGCTGGTCCCTCTTACCCAGAAAAAATTTAATTCAGGTCCAGGCTTCAGGACAAGTTATTTCAGTCCAGCTGTATTTGTCTGGCAGGTGCTTATTGATGCTGTTCATCAGATGATGGCAGAATTTTCTGCTGGTGTAACTGCTGCTCTCTCCTACTCCCAGTTGGGTGAAGTGAAGGGAATCCAGCCCCTGAAAGCATGGCAATTGTTCTCTAGACCAAACATGGGTTTGCATAGGGAAGAGAAGTATCAGGCTGGGTTGGTTTAAACCCAGTTGCTTTTTTAAGAATACTTCTATATACTCCATCTTGTCTTACACGGGCAGAGCTCTGGCTACTCATTTCCCTCCTTGTTCCTATTCCTCTTTGTAAAGACAGTGCTCACCCTTCTTGGGGGTCTGTTTTTCTCTTTGGAAAAGGAGGAAAACAGCTAAGGACTCATCTCTGCCTTCCCCTCCCAGTAGCTGCTTTTTCCCTTTTTCCAGGAAAAGGTGCCTGATAATGAAGCTGTCAAGGGACTGAACCTGCTCTAATGAGAGCTGTACAGCACATGACATTTCAGAAGTCTACTTGTTACTTAGAGAAATGGTCCAGATCCTGGAAGAGTTGATCATAGCCCTGCACTTCTCCAGACACTGGCTCAGAAACAAACAAAAGAAAACTTAGATCTCCTCCAGCCATAGTTTTGGCAAAATCATAATTGCCCTCAGTACTTGAGGCAACTGTATAGAAAACCGGGCATTGTAAACATCTGCTTCCATTCAAAGCAAAGGTACTCTTTAGCATTAATAAATGGAATTAATTTAATGATTTATAGATGGAGAGAAATAGCATAGGAACTATTCTGTCCCCAGCCAAACCTCTTAAAAACAGAAGAAAATCTTTCAACCAGCATGAGGTTGTGCCACCATTCCAGTGAGTGGCCCACAGGAAAACAGTGAAATTGTGCAAGCAAGTGCTGACCTGACAGAAAGAATCACTTTCATCTTTGACATTGCTGACTGCTACATCCACTCTTCAAACCAGGACATTTGAATCCAACTTTCACGTTGCTTGTTCTCTTCTCAGATTTTTGAACATTTTGTCCTGAGAATATCTGACAGCCACAAGAAAGTGAAGCAGAGGGCGCTGGATGTGCTGGCTGAAATCACAGGGGCCCTGAAAGATGCCTTGAACCCGGTGATCATTGGTTTGGTGGAGGGAATAACAAAGAACCTGAACTCAAAGGATCCCAGGGTTCGTGGGGCAGCTGTGAAAGCACTGGAAGAATCCACTGCTCATTTGGGTAAGGCTGAGCCCTGGCAGGGACTCTCCTCAACTTCATCTCTGTCTCTCCTGCACAAGAGAGCGCTGAGTGCCTTGACAGCTGCTCTTGTCTGTGGAACACTGCAGCTGACACCCACCAGAAGCTGTGCAGGTGCAGTCCTTATGCACCATCCCCAACAGGCTGGAATGGGATCAGCATTCCCCAACAGTCCCAGGAGCCCTTGGCTCTGTGCTGCTTGTCTGAAGAGCAAGTCCTGGACTGCAGCTTTGCTACAGTTCAGAGGCAAAGGGAGTTGTGGAGTTTGCTTGGGCACCATCTGACTTCCCAAATGAACAGCTTTGCTGTTGGCATGAAGGGACGCTGACCCACCAGAGCTTCTGCAGAGCAGCCACCTGGGAGGCTCTACATTAGAGGCATTAGCTGCCTATTTTCCACTTTTCTTCTTTGTCTTCTATTTTCAAAGGGGAACTTGTGATGCAACAAGTTCATTTCTTTAGAACAAAGAGGTATAAACCCAGCTGTCAATGATGCCTTGTTCCACTTGTTGTTTTGCATGGGGCAAGATGGCCAGAGCAATTAACTACATAGGCAAGGGCTGCTCTAAATTCCTTTGCCACACACATTTATGTCAGCTCTGAAAATTCCGTACTGGGGGAATATGACTGAAAAAAGGAGTGTTGAAGAGGCAGGTCTTCAAGGGGAGTTTCCACTTTCTCCTCCCCAGCTGCTCTGTGATCTCAGGAACTGTCTGACTCCGTGCCTTTCTGTGACCCAAGTATGGGGCTCTTCCTTTTTGCTCTGGGATGCAAAACCTTTTCACTGCTTCCATGTGACTGAACTCTTGAGGTCTCTGATGTGAAATGTTTTAACACAGCTCCTGGTACAGCAGACATGTTTGGATTTACAAATGTGAAAAGAGAGCTTTTCTTTTGGAATTTAAAACCCTGCCAAGTATGCTGGAAGGAAAGAAGAATAGGATTCAAACATCTGCAGAAATGTGCTTGATTTTATAAAATGGGGTTGGCCCTGCCCTTTCTCCTATGACCTGAGAAAAGTGAGCAGAAACATGTGTTTCACTTGTAGATAAAGTGTCACTGCTGAAAGAGTTCAGCTACCAATGGAATCACCTGAGTGGCCAAGCCCTGCTGGATGTCACCGAGCGTATCACAGGTATGGCCTCCCCTTCTGAGCCAAGAGCTCTTCCCAGGGAGTATTTACAGGGAATGCCTGTGAGCAGACAGCAGAGCAGCTCCTCCAAATCAGGAGGTGCTGAGCTTGTCCCTGCTGCCTCATAGCCAAGGCAGGTGGGTTTGGCAGGTTTTCCCTGGCTGCTGCAGAGCTGGGCAGCATCTGAGATGGGGGCAGTGCTCGGCCGGGGGCTGAGCTCTCACTGGGGCATCTCAGAGCCACCTCCAGCAAAGGGAGGGCTAAAAATGCCCCAGCTGGCTCCTCTCTGGGAAGCTCAGGGACATCTGTGATCTTTGAGGGGAAATGGTGGCAAATGCTGTTTCAGGGCATCAGTTTGTTTTGTTCTCACAGAATTCTTTTTTTTTTTTCTCTTGGAAAGTTTTGAGACTGAACTGTGCAGAGCCTGGGGGTCACAGCTTAGGTCAAAACTCAACAGAGGTATCAGAGGCACGGGTTTAGTGCAAGGCAGCCTCTGGGGGCACAGGGACAGAAGCAGACTGCTGAGGCTCCCTGCCTGTGCTGTCAGAGTGGCCTTGGACTGAGCCTTTCAGGGTGTGCAAACAGTGTCTGCCTGTGTCAGCGCTGTCCAAAATGCTACAAATGCAGCTGATAATTGATTCCTCAGAGGAGCTTGCTGTGTCAGCAAGAGCCAAGGAATGGAAAAATGATAATCTCAATATATAGTAGAGAAGATGATTGATAGCCTTGCTTTAACTGGGGCTAAATCCACTGCTAATTATGCCAACATCTTTGAATGCAAGGTTTAATACACTTTGTGTCTTCATTAGGAATCTCAAAAGGGCATGTTCAGCGATTGGGAATGTCAAAGGCCCTTTAAAGAGCATTTGAAAAATATAGATCTCCAGCAATAGGGCATTTAGTTTAGCAGTTCTTTTGATCTCTTTTTCAAATAAAGGAATTAACCATAAATTAGGACTACTTTAGAAAAAGCAGATGTTCTCTCTGAGATTTAGCAGGACCGGACAGCTGTTCCTCACATTCAGTAGTCACTGATGTCTTTAATTGCATTTAAATTCATATGAATTCCCATTTTAAAATGGGTACCATAACCCTTTCTTGCTTAGAAGAATTGGTTTTGGGTACTTGCAGGAGCTCTTTCAATGTTGATGTCTGCTGGTGGATTAACAGCATAGAGAAAATGAAGTCTCTTCCACCACAGAATATTAAATTGCTGCTGAATAACATTTTGTCCGATTAGAAAATAAGAATGGTCTCCAGAGCATTTCAGGTTTTCATCTCTTAGCCAAATCTGCCTGTTGCAAGGAGCCTGTTGGTAGTAAACATTTGTCCGTGTTTGATACAGTTCAGTTCAGAAAATGGGCAGAGAGATTTCAGAGACAATATGAGAAAACACTCATGTTTTGGTTACATTTCAGTCCCCTGTGTAGCATTTTTCTTTCTCTATGCCCCTATTTGAGTGGACATTATAAGAAAAAATGCCATTAACATTGGGAGGGGAAGTGGCATTAAAATGTGGAGATGCCCAAATGCCAAGGCAATGGGGTCTGGGTAGTTGTCTAAGACACCCTGAGGTTTGAAACAGCTCTTTGTTGGAAGCCCCAAAAGCATTCTGCCAAAGACACCAGCTGGTCACTGATGTTTCTCATCCAGCTGTCAGGCAGCAGCCATCTCTGGCGGGCTGGAGTTTTAAGGTGTGTTCTAATCCTGCCCTTTGCTGTGTGCCACTGAGCACAGGGAAGAGCCAGAACAGACATTTGGCACTTGACATCAAAGTTACAAAAATGGAATCATCCCTTTTATTAGAAATCTCTCAATTTCCTCTCTATGGTACATTTCCAAATCTTCAGTGTTGGTTTAGACAACTTCTTAATGGAAATCAAAGGCAATTGGACATTTCATTCATTGTTCATGCAGAGATTGTGAAATAATTTAGTGAAG
This sequence comes from Melozone crissalis, assembly GCF_028551555.1. NCBI lineage: Eukaryota > Metazoa > Chordata > Aves > Passeriformes > Passerellidae > Melozone > Melozone crissalis. The sequence goes on from NW_026535981.1 coordinate 949,456, forward strand.
GTAGGAAGTCTGCTACAGGGACAAGGGCTCTGGTTGGAGAAATTATTCCTGAGGGGTTGGTGCTTCTGTTTCCAGGATGATCAGCTGCATTGCCCATTTCTGGATCAAGGGGCTCTGGGCGCTATATTGCTGATCTTGGCCAGAGAGGCTGGCAGGAAGCAGAAGCAGAGGTAGATCCTTGTTTGCAGTGAGGCTGGTGGGTAAGGAGCTGTGTCTCTGTCCCGGCAGTGCTTGTGCAGGAGGTTCATGCCAGGAGCCCTGAAGTCATCCAGTGCGACGCCCTGCCCATGCTCTGGTCCTTCCTGGGGAACAAGGCGCTGCCTGTGAGGAGCTCCAACGTCCGCATCGTGGCCACCAAGCTCGCCTCTGCCCTCTACAAGGTGATGGGCACCCAGCTGAAGAAATGTGCTGCCAGCAAGCCTCCACATGTGCGGGAAAACCTCTCCAAAATGCTGGGCTGGTGAAGACGAGATGTTCTCCAGAAAGCTGAGGAAGTGCTGATTTGGACACCTCTGGATTTGCCTTTTTAGCTGTGCCAAAAATGACGAAATCCTAAGGAAGGGTGTGCATCTGCCCCCACTCTCTCCATTGCCCTTCCTAGTCATGGCATGGGGGGCCTGAAGCAGCTCCAGACTGAGGACAAGGTGAAGGGCAATCATGGCTCAGCCTCACACAGAGGTGAGGGGGGAGCTGGGCCAATCTCTGCTGGGAGGAAGGGTCTTGTGGCAGCCCAGAGAGGCTGTGCACGTTGCCAGGGAACAGCTGTGCCCTGCATGTGCCCCTGCAATGAGCTGTGCTGTTGCCAGTGCCCCTGGAGCTGTAGGGCTGCTGAGCTGTGGGGCAGGCAGAGGACCAGGAGGGTGCATGTGCTGAGCCATTCCTGGAGAGCACAGGGCTTTGGGCTCCCTGCTGTCCCAGGGCAGCCCAGAGGCCAGGCTGTGCCTGTGCTAGCTCTGGGGAAGTGGCTCAGGGATGTGCCCTGGCCTGCCTCAAGTGTCTGCCAGCAGGAGCATGTTTCCCTGTGCAGCTGTTTAGAAGTTTGCAGGAAATGTGTCCCAGGAAATATGGAGCTTCAGATGCTTTAGGTTTACATGGTGGCCTCTGTTAAACTTTGCCTCTGTTAAACTTTGTGTCTCCATTTTGCAGATCTGGCTGGTTACAGTCTTACTGCGGAGTTTTCTCCGGACTCTTCCCATGTTCCCTCACCCACAAATTCCTCGTCTCCCATCCAGAAGAGCTCTCTTTCCTCCTAGCTCAAGAAGAAGCTGCCGCCTGTATGAAGAGTGTTTGAAGAATAGGATTGATGCATTAGCCTTCATAGTTACAGATGTACATATGTTCCGATCTTTAGATGTAGTTCTGAATTAATGTGTTTTGATTGTATCTTTAAAATTTGATGACATATTTTAATTGTATATATTTTTTGATGATGAAAAGAAAATAAATAGATAAATAAATAAAATATAAATAAACCAAGAGAAGAATGTGAGACCAGGACCTGCTAGCCTAGAGATTATGGGAGTGCAGCTCACTCAATGTGCCAGTGTCCCACCACATCCTTTCCTCATTGGGTCTCTCCCTCTTTGGCCATGTTTTCTTTGTGTCATTTGTGCTGCTCTTTGTTACTTGGCATTACAACAGGGTCACCTGTTGACCTGTTTGAGGGACAATGGATCCAAAAGATCCTGTCCAGTCAAAGGTTTTTGTCTTGGTTTGGAAAGACAGGAGTCCTCTAAGGAAGGCAGGAGCCTCCCCTGAAATGGAGAATGTAAACCCTCCCCGCCCCTCTGAATCGCTATAAATTTTAAATTAAGGGGCTCTCATGCAAAAATATGGGAGCAGGAAATAACAGTTCTTTAATAGGGAAAGAAAAAAAAAAGGATAAAATAAACAATGCAGTACACTAGAACAACACTGACAGAGTCAGAACCCAATCAGACACCCTGCAGGTCAGGATGTTGGTGGCAGTCCAATTGGAAAAGTGGCTGCAGCCCTCCTGAAGTGTCAGGTGTGGTTCTGCTGGAGCAGGGGGAATCTGTAGAGAAGGATGTGTTCTTCCTCTGAAGACCCAGTGGGAGAACAGACAGCTGCTGTTCCTCTGGGGAATCCCGTGGAGAAAGCCGTGCTGGTGTCTCAAAAACCTCTGGATTATATCTGGGTAGCAATGCTTGGCTCCTCCCTCTGAGTGGAGCATCTCACAATGGGATGTTATAGTTCTTATCAGTCATGCAGTGACATTCAATAGTCTGTTATCAGCAGATGTCCCCTCCTAAGGGAGGTGTGAATGTGGTCACTCAAAGAGAGAGATAAAGCAAACTGCCCACTTGACAAAGGTAATCTGCCATACAGATGGTAATGGAAAACATCTTGCATTGCAATCTTCAACACCAGCGCACACCAGATCTTGGCAGGGAATGTGCTGACACTGAGAAATTGCCAAATGACACTGAGAAACTGCCAACTTTCTGTGCCAGCAAACTGCTGGAATTATGCTGTGCAGGCATCTGAAAAATTCCAGATCTGGGCACTGGCGGTGTCAGCAAACACAAGATTGGGCTGGTGTAGGCACCAGGTATTTGCCTGGTTTGGCTTTCTTTGCCAGCAAATTGCTGCACTTGGGCTGTGGTGGCACAGGGAAATGTCCAGATCTGGGCATCGGTGGTGCCATCAAATACCAGGCCTGGGTGGTGACAGTCTTGGCACCAGGAAATTGCTGTGTTTTGTCTTTTTTTTCCAAAAAATTGCTTCTCCCCCATTGGTGCATCCTGTGTCACCCCACCTTATCTCCAGCCCTGGCTCCCTTCTCCATTGGATCATTTGTACCCTGACCCCTCCTGCCTTCCTCCAGTTATATACCCTGGCCCCAGCCCTGCTTCTGGCTCTTCGCCTCTGGTTCCCTTCAGCAGAGGTTGTGTTCCTGCTTGCTCCTGTTTCCCTCTTCACCCTCACTTCACCTGGACCCTGGGATTTTCCCTTAATAGACCCGGCTGGATCTACTCTGTGAGGAGTCCTCTCATCCCTCTGGTGAGGCTTTGATTGCACCATCTGGCCTCAGGGTCTGCTGGGCTGGGGGAGTTGTCAAGGCAGCCCCAAGTGGAGACGCTTTCGGTGCTCCAGGCACCTCCCTGGGAAAGCTGCTCTGGCCACCCACAGCAACCAACTCCTTTTCCCAAGCAGCAGCTCCCAGCGTCCTCCACCGAAGCCCAGAGAGAGAGGGAGCAGCTGCCCTCAGCCCTGTCCTTTACCGCATCCCAATTCTCATGGAATGTCCCCCCTCGGAGAGAAACTCCCAGAGAAGAGAAGTGTGACCAGACCCCCTCCTCCCCTGAGCTTGTTCACTTCTTTTGTTTCTTAAGGATCCAGTCCATCAGAGCAGTGGGACTGCACTGACAGCTGGAACACCAGCAGGGGTTCACCCCACACTGCCCAGTCTGCACCAGGCTCAACAAGGTCTGCTTCCCCCCTGATTCCACCAGGCCTCTTCCCTTGGCTGTGGTTTTGCTGGATAGTGGGTCAGGACAGTGAGAATCTCCTTCATCCATTCATTCACTATTTAGGGCCCTGTAGACACTTCCTCAATTTCTCTCCAAGGTGACCTCAGCCCACCAATGATGTCACAGCTCTTGTCCATCGGGTCAAGAATCCCCCAGGAGGACACTCTGGTCTCTCCTCCAAGGACACAAAGCAGCAAAACCCCCAAGGAAAATCTTCCTCCTTGGGTGAGTTCCAGAGCAAACAGTCAAGGCAGTGGCCTGAAATGTTTTCCCAGCTGGTCAATAACACTTCTCTGATGGATCCACATTGTCCCTGGGGAAAGAGATGTGCAGAACCCTTCACTGTTGCCCTGGAATGTCAAACAGGAATCACAGCCACAGACAGCTCTCAGGAACCACTTCACTGTGGATTTTCCTTCCTGGAAGCCCAAGATGTCTGAATGTCGTCCTGGTGCCTCAGGGCCTGGGCAAACGGCTTGTCAGAGATGCTGGCAGAGCACCAAGATCCCTCTTCCTCACAGGGCACCTCTGTTACCCCAATTAGCTCCGAGTGGCTGCCTGAGGACAGGTACCCACTTCCCCATGAGCCTGGGATGGGCACATCCTGCTCAGGGCCAGTGCTGGCCTGGGCCCAGAGCCAGGGCCATGGCCCAGGTGCTCTGGGAGGGCTTCATGGCTGCATGTGTGACAGGATGAGGGGCACAGCAGGGCATATTCCCCTCTGGACAGTGCTCTTGGCATGGAGCTTGGTTGGGTTTGGCATCTGCAGGGAAAGGGATATCGGGTTGTGTGGATGTGGGAATTGTCACTCCTGAGCCATTCCCCAGCCCTCAGCCTTGTCTGCAGATGATCAGCATTGCCCAGTGCTCCCCAGTGTCTGCAGTGTCTGAGATGCCAATCAGCCACCTGATCACATGTCCTTTGTTCCCCTTGTTCTTCCACATGTTGGGTTTGGGGCCGGGCTCAGCTCTGGGGTGTCCCACAGGGAAAGCTCTGGGAGGGGAGGGGCAGCAGGAGATGGGGGATCTGGCACTGGGCGCTGTTGGAGGATGGATTGTGTTGGAGTGGGGGTTGTCCCCACAGGGTCTCCAGGTGCCTCTGTCTCCCTGCCTGCCCCCCTTGGCCCCCCAGGGGCCTGGGCCCTTCCAGGGCCAGCTGCCCCTTGCAGGAAGCTGGAGGGATGCCAGGCAAGGGGGCTGGATCCGTGCCACACGTGGGGTGGGATGGACTCTGTGCCAGGGCTGGGCTTGTGGCCAGGGCGGGGGGCTGTGCTAAGTCGGGCTTTGGCCTGAGGGCTGGCAGGGAGGGTGGAGGGAGGAGTCCCAGCAGGGATAAAGGTGCTGCTCACCTGCTGCAGCCTCAGGCAGAGCTGCCCAGAGCCACAGGAAGATGAAGGTGGCTGTTCTCAGTGTGGCCCTGCTCTTCTCCATCCTGCTGTGCCTCCCAGCACAGGCCAAGGTGAGGCACCAGCCAAATCCTCTCCTCACATCCTGCCCTTTCTGGCCTCCCATCCCACCCTTTTGGTCCCTCCTCTGTGTCCCATTCAGGGTCCCCAGGTGCCCTCCCACTGACCATTCCTGAGGCCTTTCCTTCCATGCCCCCCCTCAATCCTTTGCCTTTCTTCCTGGCCACTGCAGAGGGGTCCCCCTGTATAATTCCCTGACTCACCCCCACTCCCACAGCATCTCCCAGTCCCGTTGGTTTTGTCCCCACCCATCCTCATTCTTCTGTCCCCACCAAGCCCCTCCCTTGCACACCCATGTCCCTACACCTCAATTCCTTTCTCCTCCCCTGTACCTCACACCCTGCTCCTTCCACACCCTCAGCCCTGTCCCCTGGGCCCTCAATTGACCCCAGATCAGTGTCTTTGGGTCTCCCCTCACCTCAAACAGATCTTTTTGGAGGCCCTGAATTCCCATCCCTCTGCCTGCATCCTGCTCCCTGCTCCGTGTGTCCCCCTAGCCCCACAAGGTCCAGTCCAGACCCAGCCTTTGTTCTCCTTTCCAGGCACTCCTGGAAGGAACCCAAGATGATCTCCGGGAGGTGAGCGGGCTGCTGGCATTGGAGGGCATCCCCTCAGGGAACTGGGGGGCAGTGGTGTCCCCCTATCCCTTGCTGGCACCAGGGACATCCCAGTGACCAGCAAGGTCTCCTGGTCTCTCTGCAGTTGGATTTAGACAATGTTGCGATCCTGGAGACGCCTCTGGTGGGTACCACGAGTTCTGCCGGTGTCAGACCCTCCCCTTGTGTGGCCACCACAGCCCGGGCCATCCCAGTCTATCCCAGCACAGCCCAGTGCACCCCTCCTGACAGCCCAGACAATGCCCTGCCCCAGGGCTCCTCCTCCAGGGAAGCCTTTGCCCAGGGCCCTGCTACATTCCCATCCCTGTCACCCCAGGACCCCCTGGATGAGCCAGGACACAGCTCCTGCCCCAGCTGTGCCTCTTGGCCAGGAGCCCAGCGCTTCCGGGCAGCAGCACAGCAGCTCCTGCACTCCATTGCTGCCACAGCCCCTTCCCCAAGGCCCCCCTGCTCTCCCCTGCTTCCCAGTGCAGCCCAGTGCCCCCGGTGTGTCTCTAATGCTGCCTTTGTCCCTAGCCCCCTGTGGCTAAAGAGCTGTGGGCTCTCCTGCAGCAGAAGCACCTGGCTGCCTCTCTGGATGCCTAGGTGAGCCGTGCCTGCAGGGACAGGGCTGGGGACAAAGCCCATCCATGCCCAGTAGGCTCCAGAGGTCACCTTCTGGGGTTTGTCTTTTAGTGTTGGAAGGACCAGTGTCCTTTTTCCTCCCCAGTGGCATGAAGAGATGATCATCCATGGAGGAACCCCCTGATCCCTTTGAGCCCTGGGCCATTTCTCCTGAATAATCAATCATCAAGAAGCAATAAACCCTTTGAGCAAAACTTTGCTCTGTGTCTGTGTGTGTGTCCGTGGGTCTGGATTTCCTCCTTTCCAGTGGTCCAGGCAAGTCAGGCCAGGTCTGGGCTCTGCTGCCTTGACACAGTCTGTGCTTTCCCCCCAGACAAATGGTGTGTTGGGAGTTGTGCAGAGTCCAGGGGGAGTGGGTTGAGTAGGTGGGTGGGTGTCCAGGTGGTGAGAAAGGCTTTGGTTCACTGTGAGTGTGGTAGGAATGGCCTGTGTTTAAAAGAAAAAAAATAAACTAAAAAAAAAGCTTTCTTTTAAAACTTTTTCTCCCTGTGAGAAATGACTGTTCACTTCTCAAAATTTTGAAAGGTTTATTAAAAGTTTAACAAAAATTCAAGAAGAGGACTAAATAAGGGAAAAATTACAGTACTGGGAGCCTCCCCCACTTCGTGACTGGTAACCATGTGGCTGGCTCATCCACACAATGGCTGCTCTCCCTTATATATCCTTGCTGTTGCAACAGGCAGCCCCAGCTCCTCCCAAAGGCTGTCTGTTGACTCTTGGTTGCTGTCCATTGGTGTAGACTGCTTTCTTGGAACTGGATTGGAGGGCAGGTGTTGCTAAGCCATGCCTCTTAGGAACAATCTGCCCCTCCCCAAATGCCCGGACAACCAAGATCATACCAGGATAACAATGCTGGGCGGGGGGGGACACATTGCAGTAACATAACTATACATCTGTACAACTTCTCTTAACACACTTAGCATGTTCACCCTTTAATTGGGAGAGCCAACCACCTCATTACTCATCTCAAACACTGTGGCATTCACATTCTCTGAAAAATCCCTCCACCCAAGATTCTTCTCCTGGGAAGCTGAGAAGCCTCAGAGAAAAAGGAAAACAATTCTTATCTCATTTGCTTCTCCTGTGTTGGGCTCATGTGCAGAATGTGTTTGGAGATTGTTTACCCACAGGTGATTTGTTTGATTGGATTCTGGTGTGAGTTTTTTTGTGTCGAGACTCTGGAAAGAGTCAGGAGTTTTCATTATTATTTTTTGAACATTCACTAAGAATCCTTTCTCTGTTCTTTAGTATAGTATAGTATAGTATAGTATTCTTTACTATAAGATAGTATTATAAAGTAATAAATTAGCCTTCTGAGAACATGAAGTTAAATGCATCATTCCTGCCTTCGTCGGGCATCCCTGCAAATACAATATAACACTCCCAAAATTCTTGATTTACTCAAAAGAATTTAAATGCCAAAAAAAAATCTTCCTATGTCAAAAGTATGTTGAAATTATTTATTTGTCTTGAAATTTGGTTCCCTGGTGGGATGGGGCTGCTGGGTCTACCTGTCTATGGGGCACTGTGGGGCTCTGGGGTTTCCTGGGTGATGGGCCCTACACAGTCACCTGTAATGCCTGGCCACAGTGGGGTAGAGCCACCGCGGTGTCCTAGAAAAGGGCGAGTGGTTCTACCTGGCTCCGGGGTTGTTCTTGGCCGCTGGGTCCATCGGCTCCAGCAGGACTTGGGTGAATTTTGGGGTGGGCCAGGTGGATCAGTTGTCCCTGGCCATCCTGAGAGCTCACCAGGGCTCAGTCGTGTTCGCTGACTCCAGTTCCAGTACTGAAGGAACCACTGAAGGCACTGCCCCAAGGAAGCCTCACAGCAGAACTGGCACAGGGCATTGCCCTGGCAGAGGGACAGGGAAAATGTCTTGGCCGTGAGCAGCAGAATGGCCAGAAAGCCCCTGGTGCAGGAGTTCCCCACCAAAGCAGGTTGAAGGCAGGTTTGGGTTGCATTCCTGCTGTCCTGGCAGTGAAATTCTGGGCAGAGGGCACAGAGGTGTCTTCTCCATGGGGCTCCAAGGTGACACGGAGATGCTGTGAGGGAGCTGAGCCCTGCCTGAGGGCAGACTCAGCCCAGCAGGAGACCTGGGCTGACACCACGCTGGAGTCCACAGCTGGCTCAGGGGCGCCGCGGTGCCATGAGTGGGGAACAGCTTCCCCTGAAACAGGGAAAGCTGAACCTTGGAGCCACCTGCTTCACAGCTGGAATGGTGTCAGCATCAGGGAGCAGACTAAAGAGGAGAGGGAGGCCTTTGGTGTGAGATTCTGAGGAAGCTTTATTTGTCAAAGGGAACAGGCACCAAAGAGCCTCAACCACCAGTGTGCTCAGGATTTTATACAGCACTAGAACTGCGAGTGAGCACGATCACTGAGCCAATAGGAAATCAGGGAGGGAGGAGCAAAAGGAGGGGAATACATCTCAGGGACCAATGGGGATAAGGGGGTGGAGTGTGCAGGTCACATGGGCCAATGGGGCGTCACACATGGGAGGAATTCCCGAGAGGCGGAACCTGCAGGGAAGGGGTTTACGGGAGACTGACAGGGAAGGGTCCAGAACAGGGGCAGAGTTTACAGGGATGGATAAGGAAGGCACGGGAATATAAGATGGGGATTATAATGATTGAAGGGTAAAAGGGGAGGGATATAACCTGGGAATAATCTTGGGGAAGTACAACATACAGGGGGTGAACTGGAACAGACCATCCAAAAAACTATGAAATAAAAGGGCACTGCAACAGCACTCGATAAAGAGGGATGCAGCACATGTTTAATGGTGCAAAAAGAAAGGATCAATCCTGTGCTATTTTTATAGGGTCTTTTTCTAAGCCTTTTTATAGGGTTTTTTAAGAACATCCCCTGTCTATCCCCAGTTGGTCAGCAACAAGTTGTTACCCTGTATTGATTGGTCACTCAAACCCCTGGTGTGTACGTGCAGGAAAAGTTGCTTGTGAGAGATAGTATTCATTTTTCTATCTAAGAGTGAAAAAGCAGTTTATACAGGTGGCTAGTGTTTATCACAGTCCTATAGCTCTTTTTCAATGAAAGTAGGTTGTTTTCCACAGTCCTAGAGCTCTTTCTGAGGAAAATCAAGTTGTTTTTCACTGCTCCACAATTCTGTTCTCACTAAGAGTTGTCAGCTTTCTCATGGCTTCTGTCGGCTCAGGTCAGGATTCAGTTTTTTGGCCTTTGGCTGCTGTTTCACCACCACAGAAAACATCATTACTGTCCCAAAAAATAAAAGCAGCTGAGATGCAGCTCACTGCCTTCTAGAAAGTGAAAAGAGATGCAGGTGCCTGGAGGCCCACGAGAAAAATGGCGGTATTGAAAATGTGAGAAGCAAAGTTTTATCCATAGAGACACTGCCTGACCTCAAGGAAGACCTTTCCTACCAGTCAAGACTTCCTTAGTGTCCTGGGGTGACATTATGATGCTTGTATCCCCATCCATATGTTCTGTGCCTTTAAGACCAGCTCTGAAGAGTGGAAGTTTTGTTTGGGTTTCTCTTATCAGGGACACAGAGACAGGCAGTACTTAGGGCTGTTTTGGCTTCCTGCTTTCAGCTTGCTGCTTTGCTTGCTCTCTTTTCTGCTCTTGCTTCTGCTCTGCTTTGGCCTCTGCTTATTAGCTAGTTTAGCTAAACAGTCCAAATTCCTTCCTGGACTGTTTCTCCTCTCCTGTTTCTGTGACCATCTTGAACCTGCTCCGGACCGGGACCTGGGAACACCGAGGGTTTGCACCGTTTGGCTGCAGCAGCTGCTCCAGTGCCGGAGGGACTGAGAACAGAGCAACCACCCCCGAAAGAGACTTTCTGATTTTGTCATCTTTCTCAGAGTGGTGTCATCTGGTATTGTTCATTTTGTGTGCTGGGGGGTGTTGTGTCTATCAATTAAACAGGTTCTTTCCACTTCTCTCTGAGGAATTTTTCCCGAACCAGTTGGGGGGAGGGGCCGTGTGGGTTTGCTTTCTGGAGGGGCCCTCCTTTGCAGATTCTTTAACAAATTTGCCCTAAACCAGGACACTTAGGGAACAGCCTGCTTTAACGTCAATTATAAATTAATGTTATATTGCCTATTATGGAAAGAAAACTAACGAGAGAAAATCTTGAAAATGGGAAAAAATCATTTGAGGTAATTGCTCATTGAAATCTTTTTCATTAATTCCACTCCTGACAAAATTAATTCTTTAAGATAATTCTGGTAGAGGTGCAGTTCCTTTGGGTTTTGTGCACTCTGAGGAGTCCCGTGGGAGATTTGGTGCCAACTCCATGAGCCTCAGTTCCTCAAAGAAGATGTCACAAATGTCCAAGAAAAGGAAGTGCGAAGCAAAGGCAGAAGACACCTTCCAGGGCCCAAGATAATGTTCTCCTCCCTACTGGATTTTTGCCCTGGTCAGATGGGACTGTCCAAGGGGGAGGGAGACTTCCTGAGCAATCCTTTGCTCTCTGGGCACTGATCAGATTGATGCCAGGAGAGGCTCCCTGGAGCAGAGGCTAGGCAGAATTAAAGGAATAAAGCAGGGATTTATTAAAAGCCCTTCCTTCAAAGGATTCACCTTGAGCAGGACAAGAGCCCAGTGGTGGCTACACTCAAAACGGATGACTGGTCAGGAGTTTTCACACTTTTCTAAGGTTTGGTCCATTTAAATATTGGGGTTAATTGTCCAGTTACAGCCTCAGGTTATGCAGTCCCATCATCCCGGTTTGCTCTCCTCAATTCACTGTTGTTTGCACTTTTTGGGCCTGAAGCTGCAACAATGTCCAGTTCTGGGGCTGGAAAAGGATTGTTTTGTCTGACTACACTGTGAAGAGAACTTGCTAACACTCTGTATGAAGTCCAGAGTTACAGACTAATGCAATACAGAATCGGGAAATATGATAGCTAAATCTGAAGGCATCAGCCTGTTCAATGTTCCCTTGGTTCCATGGGGATCCACAGTGTCACAATGGCCGCTTGTTCCCATGAGGTTCCCCAGTGTCGCCATGGTGTCCTTGGACCCACCTGGTCTAAGTGACCCATGGTTCCATGAGGTTCTGCAGTGTCACTGTGGTGTCCTTGGACCCACCTGGTCACAACTGACCCATGGCTCCATGAGGTTCTCTGGTGTCACCATGATCACTGTCAGAGGCTGGATGAGATCAATGTCCTGACACACCATGGGACAAGCTGTCAATCAGTCACACAGTAGGGACAGTGCTAACCCAGCCCTGATTGCCCGAGTGATCAGAAATCCCACCTGGGGGAAGCCCACAAAGGCCCGGCGGCTTCAAAACATGGAGCACAAGGTCAGCCCCTGGTATGGACTCTGCCTTCTCCTGGGGTTTGTGTCTCACCTGCACTGGAACCCTAGAAACTGATAGTCATATGCATGGCTTTCTATAGAGTTTCTGTCTTTCTCTCTCTCTCTCTTTCTTCTTCTTCTGATGCTCTTTATATGGAACATTTTTAGATACCTCAATAGCTTACGTGTTCAATGATTTCTAGGTCAAATGAGCTAGGTTAATGAAGTTACTGCTATGATGAGTGTTTTATGTATAATTGGATGTTGCATTAAATCCTCTTCCAAAGTTTCTTGGTTTTTTGTACTTTCCCAGTAAAATTTTGTGTCATTTCGACCTCTTGAGAATATCTGGCTGGTGTTTATCCTGTGCACCAAACTCAAGTAAAGGAGCCTTTGGTCATCTCCAGCATTTCAGTGTTTTGGGCTGTTACACCCCACAGGCTCACAATGGCCTCTTGTTTCCACACTGGCCCCTTGGTTCCATGTTACATGTCTTTGCATGGGTCTTCAGGGGTGAAGAGATAGACGAGAATCTTGCTTCATGATCAGAAGGCTGGATTTATTAATTTATGATATATATTACATTATGACTATACTAATAGGAATAGAGAGAAAGGTTCAGAAGCTGCTAAGCTAAGAAGAGAAAAGGAATCAATAACAACGGAGCTCAGCTTGTCTTTGATTGGCCCTTAATTGTACACAAGCAACATGGACCAATCACAAGTGCACCTGTTACATTCCAGAGCAGCAGATAACAATTGTTTACATTCTCTTTCTGGGGCCTCAGCTTCCCAGAAGGGGAAAAATCCTAAAGAAAGGATTTTTATGAAACATATCGGTGACAGTTCCATGGGCCCCAACAGTGCCACAATGATCCCCTTGGTTCCACAACTTCCCACAGTGTTGTAGAGAATACATTGAAAAGGAGTAGATATAAAGTTCCAATGATAGTTCTAGATTGTTTGTTTAATGTTTTATAGTTACGTAAAATTCATTATTATTGTTTGTCAAAGGTTTTATAATTATGTAAATCCCCTTACCATTGGGTATTGCCCCTGCTGCTCCCACTCTGATCTTAAATGGCGAACCAACCGAGACCATAAAGAAGATGATTACGTCACCTAATAAGCAAATATGAAACTCCCATAAGACTTAGCAGAAAAGGATTACATAAAAAAAACCCCTAGAACAATGAACCACCATGCAAATAAAGAATCAGAATAACGCCTCTAAACAGAGAGAACATCAGACAATATCAAAGGCCCTGGTCAGAACTTCTTCCTTTTGTCACCCTAACCAGAGTGGGCCAAGAGAAGTAAAAGATTATGAGCCTGAAACCAACAGGCGTCTACTCAGAGACTCTCATGAGGAAAGAAGACCCAGCTCTGCTGGACGGTGGAGCCGACCTCCTCCTCCTCCTCACTGTCTCAGGAGGAGCGGTGGTGTGCACACACCCCCATGGGTCCCCTACCTAGACTGTTTCCAGTAAAGCTGAAATCACTAAAGAGCTGGTCACGTGTCATTCATAACAGTCTTGGGGACTGGTCTGGGACAGGCCACACCCAAAGAGGACTGAGGGCCTCTGGGATATCTGGCCCTATCTGGAACGGTGGGCAGCAGCCTAGGACCAAACAGTGTGGAGGATCATTGGTGAGTAAAGGTGGTGGCAGGAGTAGGAGGCAAGCAAAAGAAGTGTGTGTGAGGCGAGGCCTGGCAGCCCGGAGCCCCGAAGCAGCTGTGGGCCTCTGAGTACCGTGGTTCAGACTCCTGCGAGGGGACCGGCCACAAATGGAGGGAAGCAAGAGAAGCCTGAGTGAGTGAGATGCCTCCCAGGGGAATAAAGTGGGCCCCCCCTCTGGGTGTGTGGAGGAATAGAAATGTGAGTGGCACACAAGGGGTCGTGTCATGGTTTGACCCTGGCACAATGCCAGTGCCTCCATGAGAATACCCTCTCCCTGGTGTCTGCTGTGAGATGTGACCAGGAATAAGAAAAGCAGGCTCCTGCTTAGAAATAAAGAAAACTTTATTAACTAAACTACAAGAAAAGAAGAAAAAAAAACATAAGGAAAATGAAAACCTTACAAAAGCATTTTCCTCCTCCCCCCTATCAAATTTCCCAATGCAATACATTCCCCCAAATCACCAACTCTCAGTCCAGCACCGCCCTTTAGAATACTCAGTCTTCAGTTCATGAAGAGGAGAGGAGTCCTTCTTGTACCATAGGCTTCCCTTGGAAACACGTTGAAACCTCTTGTGCTTCCATGTCACTCAGCACCACCCGGAAAATCCTTTTGCCATTGTGACATCTTCCTTCCATGCCCAGTGCTCTCACCACTGTGCATGGACCAGAGCTGCTTCTAGGGTTGTCTTTCAAGGATGCCTTTTCTCACTCCAAAAAAGGCACAGTGTCTCCTTCGGGACATCTGTCCCCCCCCCAATTTTTTCACCCCCTGGGACTGAGGGGTACCCACACTGAACCCTCCTGGTTCTGAGGCACTGCCTCCCCCTAAATGCAGTCTCTGTGTCACAGGAAAAAAAATGGTTCCATCTATGGCCACACAAGAAAAGTCCAGCCAAAAGGCTACTCCGTCATCTCTCTCCCCACTCAAGAGTCTTCTGCACTTCCCTAGTGGCCCATTCCCTCTTATCTCATCTCTTACCTCTTTTCTCATTCAGCTCCAGGAGGATCAGCATTTGCAAGGTTTCTGTCATGCAGGAAAAGGGTTAAAAATTTCAGTCTCTGCCTGTCCCAGAGCTCTGGAACTTCCCACGCTGCCCTGCCGGGCACCTTCTCACCACACTCTCCCCCTTCTCCTCCTGGGCCGGCTGCTATCACATTCCATCACTGGCTCTCCCTCTCTCTCTTCTGGTGAGGGACGGGGGGGTGGCTGCCCGATGTCTCTTGGTGCTCCTCCACCATTCCATCCTCAAGGGCCTCTTCACTTCCCATCTCTGTCCAGACCCAGGTCTACCACAGGGCTGCCCCTCCCCCACCCAGCAGCAGCAGCAGCTGAATGGGGGAGGGAGATCCGACCTCTTTCCCTCAAAGTCCCAAGAGAGCTTCTCAGGGGCGCAGCTCTGGTTTTTAAACCCTGTGTGTTCTCAGAGGTGTGTCCGAACCTCACTGGCTACATCAAGTGCCAATATTAAAATCTGAGCACCCATTGGTTTGACCACAGCATCCCAGAATTCCCATTTCCCGGTCAAACCAGCACAGGTCGGCCTTCCCCTTTAAGGCTTGGCAGGTGCCCTCAGGGCGTGCTGAGGGTGGCAGACGAATTGGTGAATTGGCATGCAAACCCCGAACAGAGCTCCGGGTACAAGGAGGATCGGGGCAGTGTGAGTCACGCACAATCCCTGCAGTGGGGAGACACGGGTCCCTACCAGGGTTTAGGGTGCCCCAAGTACAGCAGCAGCACTGAGTAGAGCCAAGAGGGCCTCAGTGCCCAGGGTGGGACGGTGGTGCTGGGGGTTCAGTGTGCCACAGTTCAGGTAGAAACCGTAAACCCACTGGAGACACCTGGGGGGATTGGGGTCACAGGGCAGGGCAGTGCTGGGTTGGCTGACAGGGCAGGGCAAGGCTGGACCTACCCCTTCTTCCCCCCACACAAAATGTTTAGAGCCAACAATCTCCTCCAGTGTGTCACAACAGGCAATGTTGGAGGTGAAATCCCAATTGTGGCCATGGGCACCTGGCTGAGAAGGACAGTTCTTTTTCATAGGAAGGAAAGCACAGAGCCCCAAGGTTTGGAAGGCAGGTGAGAGCCCCAGTAGGCCAAGGCCAGCTAGACTTGTCAGTAATGGCAGATTTTGTATTTAGGGAATTTTGGAGGTGGAACCCCAAATTTGGCCATGGGCACCTGGAGAAGCAGGACAGTTCTTTCCCATGGGAAAGAGAACATGGAGCCTTCCGCAGTGTTTTGGGGACAGATGAGAGGTGACCATTGTGAAAGTACGGCCAGACTTGTCCTGGCAATATTCCTATTGGAAGAATCCCCGGTTATCAGGAACTTTGGAGGTGAAATCCCAATTCTGGCCATGGGCGCCTGGAGCAGAAGGACAGTTCTTTTGCATTGGGAAGGAAAGCACAGAGCCCCAGTGTTTCAGCAGCAGATGAGAAGTGACCCTCAACATGCAAAGGTCACTTGGACCAGTCAGGCAGTCCATGGGAGGCCAAACCAGCCAGACCTGTTCTGTGTTCCCTTAGTTTTATGGGGCTCCATAGTGTCACAGTGGTGCCTTGGATCCATGGGGCCCCACAGTGACATAATGGTGACTTGATTCCATGGGTTCTAGCAGTGTCACAATGGCCCCTTGATTGCAAGAAGACCTGCAGTGTCACACTGGCCCCTGGGTTCGATGGGGCCCCACAATGTCACAGTGGCCCCTAGGTGTCATAGGGCCCTGCAGTGTCACAATGGTCCCAAGGATTCCATGAGCCCTTGCAGCGTCTCAATGGTCTCCGTAGTTCCCCAGGCCCCACAATGTGACATGACTCCACTGTTCCATGAGACCTGCAATGTCACAATGAACCTTTGGACCCTGGGGCTTTGCTGTGTCACAGTGGTCTCCTCTGGCTCCACAGTGTCAGAATGGACCATTGATGACAGGAGGCCACTCTCTGTCACCCTAGAGCTTTGGTTCCATGCAGCCCTGCAGTGTCACAATGGTCTCCTTTGGTTGCCCAGTGTCACAATGGACCACAGATGGCATCAGGCCCTGCAGTGTCACAATGGACCTTTGGTTCCATGCAGCCCTGCAGTGTCACAAAGGCCTCTTGGTTTCATGAGGCCCCACAATGTCACAGTGCTCCTCCCAGGGTCACAATGGTCTCACTGGTTCCATGAGGCCTCACAGTGCCACAATGCTTTGCTTATTCCATGGAGCCTCACTGTGTCACAATGGTCTCCATGATTCCATGAGTCCCCTGAGTGTCACAATGGTCTCTGTGATTTCATGCCCCTCACTGTCACAATGGCCCCTTGGTTCCACGAGGTTATAGAATGCCCTAATTGTCTTTGCATGGTTCCATGAGGCCTTGCAATATAACAATGGACCTTTGGTTCCATGGAGTCTTGCAGTATCACACTGGCCCCTTGGTTCCATGACACCCCAAAGTGTCAGAATGGTCTCCATGGTTCCATGAGGCCTCACGGTGTCACAATGGCCCCTTGGTTTGATGGGGCCTTTTAGTGTCACAATGACCCCTACATTCCATAGAGCCACCTAGTGTCAGTACAGTCCTCTTGGTTGCATTAGGCCCAGCAATTTCACCGTGGTCTCCATGATTCCATGAGACCCCACAGTGTCACAATGGCCCCTTGGTCTTACAGAGCCCCACAGTGTCACAATGGTCCCTTGGTCTTACATAGCCTCACAGTGTCACAATGGTCCTTTGGTCTCACAGGGCCCCACAGTGTCACAATGGTCTCTTGGTTCCATGGCCCTGTGCTGCTACATTGCCCCTCCCCTTTTCAGGCTGCCCTGCCAGCTGAGAAATGCTCCTTGGGCCTCGACGTTGGCCAACAGCCCCTGGGCTCAGCTCCTCTTCAGCTCATCACAAACACTGTCTGCTCCAGGCACTGCTGCTGCCCAACCAGCTCCTGGTTCCTTTAGCAGCAGCCCTGGGAACTATTTTTGTTCCCTCAGTGGCACAAGATCCCTGTTCTCACCCTGCCAAAGAAAGCTGTGGGTGCCAAGTGCGGCCAGGATGAACCATTGCTGGGACTGAAGCCCCTCTCTTGGGGCCCTGCAAACAGCACTGCAAAAGGAGCTCTTGAAGCTCTTCTGGGCCAGCGACTCCCTCTGAGTGGGGCCTCTCTGAGCCCAGAACTCTCCTGTTTGCTGCACTCGGGGATCCTGAACAACCACAGAGCCTGGGCCGATTCCCCCACTCCTCCAGGCTCAACCAGTTTTGTGGAGAAAAGAAGAAACCTCACAACTTTATAAAAGTTGTAAATCTCGGTATGTTTATTACAGCACCAGACACATGTGGAGAAAACTCTCCTCAAAAGGCATGTGTACCTCTGAGAACTTCAGATCTCCTTTTATCCCCCTCTCAAATACATATGCATACAGTTTCACAATAGGTTCATACATATTCATTTTTATGGGTTTCGTGTGACTTTTACCACTAGTTCCTTTTTATCAGAAAGAATTCCAAGGTCAGGCTGACTTGCCCTTACAGCAGTCCCTGTCCCTCTCTATCATCTTCTGTCTCCTCCCCTTTATCTCTGTCTTTCGCTGAAGTAACTTCACAGAGCTGAGGCTTTGCAGTCTGGCTAAATAACTACTATTTCTAACCACAGACTCAACACAAAAATGTACATTTCACCTAAATTAAAATGGATTTCTATCCTGGAAAATTTTCACTTTGCTTCAAACCCTTTGCCCTTTGCTGGGGAGATGCCAAAGCATCAGCAGTGAGCATTGCCTGCCCTCAGGGGAATTGCTCACAGGTGCCTTGCACTTGATAGTGGAACCTGTGGTAGATAGGGAAAGGCGCTGCGGAAGATCTCGCGATGTCACGGAAAGCCAGAACCTTCTGATCCCCTTAGATAAGACCCTTCCCCATAGATAAGGAATTAACATAGGAATGTAACCCCCCTAACCGAATTCCAGTAACTTTCCATCCCCTACCCAGTAACTGTCCATCCCTTACTAACCATAGATGGTAAAGACAGACCCACGCTGACGTAGAGACCCCTTAGACTATAAAAACCCATGAGACGAGATAATAAACGCCTTTTGACCGTCCATCACATTGATGTCTGCGTGTGTCATTGGCCCGAGTGGCCCTGGTGAGTGGGCCGCCGTGCTGTTCGTCTGAACCAGGTCACCTGCCTTGCTCCAGAAGGCAACAGGAGCCCTGGAAAAAGTTAAAGATAGAATGTAAAATGTTAAGCTTTATGTTTTCATAGATCAACTGATAAATTATATAATTGTTAGATTGTTTAGTAATTAAATACAATTATTATATAACCATAAGAAGAATAATGAGAAACTATGTTTGAAATTCAGAGGGGGGCTAAATCAATGTATACAATAGAACGATGTAAGTTTAATAATTAACATGAAAGTTATATAACGATAGAGTATAAAAACATGATCATTTCAGATGTATGGTTGGAGTCAGATTTGGGTTGAATATACCCCTGGCATCCAGAGCTCTTAATAAAAAGCACCGCATATAATCGTTCCGTGATTATGCGGGTTTGAACGCTAACATTTTGGCGACCCAGATGGGCCCTTGTGAGTGCTGCTGAGCGAGTTCGCGACTCGATCATGCTCCAGCCAGCACCGAGGGATTCTCAGGGAGCCCATCGGCCGCAACCACTCCTGCCGCTCACAACGTCCCCAGGAGAAAGGTAAGGGGCTTTTTTTTTTACTTTGGTTGTGTTTTGGATGCATGCCAAATAAGACACAGCGAAGCTATGCTTGGTTGGGCTAAAGGAATTCCTGGTGATACAAGCCTAGGCGCCATTCCATAAGACAATCGCGAAAGCGTTGCGGGTTCGGCAGTTTGTGGTATATTTGAAATGGAGAAACTTAAAGGGCTTTTGGGCAGTAACACCCCTATGCCGCAAACTTCTCCTTTTGGGTGCTTATTAGCACATTGGAAACAGGGTAATTTTGGGGAAGAACTACGTAAAACTAAGTTGATTGATTATTGTAATTCATGGTGGCCAGAATATGCCTTGGAGAACGGCGAAAAATGGCCAAAATACGGTACTCTGCAATATAACACTATTTTGCAGTTAATGTTGTTTTGTAAACAAGAAGGAAAATAGGATGAAGTACCGTATGTTGATCTATTTTTCTATTTACGGGGAAAGCCAGAATGGCAAGATGAATATGGATTCTTAGTGATTAAAACATCTGCAAAGTGTGGGGTTTGTGAGGAATGTTGTTTAGAACACTTGGCATTAAAAGAAAGCCTGAACAGGGAAAATTATACAGATATTGATTTACAAGTAGCTCCAATAGGAACAAGAGAACCTAACCCTATCCCTCCTATTTCACCTCTTGCATCTGTCCCTATCCCACTGCCTGCTCCTAACCCACCTAGTCCTGAACCTGTCTTGTCTACTACACCTTTCCCTCTTTATCCTCCTCTCCCATCATCACCTGATCCCTCCTCCTCAGAAGATGAGCAAAACTTAACTGTGATAGAAAGGGGAAGAAGGTATGCAAGTGAAAAAGATAGCAATGGTAATGAATCAGTGACCTCAAACGCCCACAGAACCCGGAGTCGGTCAAAGCTTGCCCCAGTTGTGAATAGAAAAGGCATAAGCAAACAAAAACGGACTGTGATTGCCCCCTTGCAACAAGGTGTAGGAGTGGAAGGGCCAGTATTTGTAAAAGTGCCTTTTTCCCCGGCAGACTTAGTCATTTGGAAACAGTCAGCCGGAACTTATAGAGAAAATCCTGATAAAATGGCACGAGTAGTAAAAATGGTTATAAAAACTCAAAATCCTGACTGGGATGACATAAAAGTAATATTAAATACTCTGATGGATTCTACTGAAAAAGAAATGGTACTTAAGGCAGCCAAAGAGAGGGCAAGGGAGGATATTAGAAATGGACTAGTAACAGGGAATTTAGATGCGAATTTCCCAATTGAGGATCCAAATTGGGACCCTAATTTATTTTGCGATATGAGGAAATTACGGAAATATCAAGAGTGGATCCAAATAGGAGTTCAGAATGCTGTGCCCAAAACTATAAATTGGTCCAAACTATATGAGGTTTGACAGGAAAAGAAGGAATCTCCCACTGCGATTTTGGAGAGGCTTAAGGAGGTGGCAAGGAAATATAGAGATCTTCAAATGGACACAGTACAAGCAAAGGTTCAGCTCGCTCTCATATTCTTGGGCTAATCACAGGATGACATTCGTAGCAAATTGCAAAAATTAGAAGGGGAAGAATTAAGGAATTTGGATAAGCTACTTGAGGTAGCCTGGAAGGTATATAACAATCGCGAAAGAGAAGTTAGTAAAAAGGAGCAGCAGAATCTTTTGGCAGTAATACAAGGGAAAGGGAGCCCAAATTTCAGGGGACGTAACAGGAATGGTCGGGGTAGGAGACCAGTTACCCAGGGGTTAAGCCTGAATCAATGTGCATATTGCAAGGGGGTGGGACATTGGAAGTGAGATTGTCCAGAATTGTTTCACCAGGACAATCAGTTCCAACAGGGAAATGCTGCCAAAGCCATGGTGTTAGGAGAATATAACTAGCTGAACCTGTGGAACAGGTTCAAGAACTCACCACAAATATACAATAGAATTTAATCCGCCAATATTTCCAGTAAAGAAACCAAATAGGTGAATATAGGTTAGTGCAGGATTTGAGAGCAATAAATAAAAAGGACATTTATCCAGTGGTAACAAATTCTCACACATTGCTAACATCTGTAAAGGGGATATATAAGTGGTTTACTGTAATTCCTTTAAGAGATACCTTTCTCTGCATACCCTTTGATAAAGAAAGTAGGAAACTGTTTGTCTTTGAGTGGAAAAACCCAGGGAACGGAAGAAAGACCCAGCTCACCTGGACACGACAAGCACTCGCCGACCCTATTTGGAAACTAACTGGCAAAGGAAGTGGAGATTTGGACCAAAAATGGGCAAGTACCAAGAGACCAATACTTACTGTTGCAGTATGTTGATGATATACTAATAGCTACAGAAGAAAAAGCAACCTGTATAAAGGTAACCACTGAGATTTAAATTTCTCAAGGGCAACGAAAATTAGGTACTAACCGTATCCAAGCTATTTGTGCTATTCCAGAGTCCCAGAATTTACATGATCTGCGAGTCTTCCTCGGGATGGCAGGATGGTGTCGCTTGTGGATCATGGACTATGGACTGATTGCAAAACCCCTGTATGAAGTTCAGAAGACGCAGCCATTCGCCTGGGGCAAACCACAGAAAGAAGCCTTCCTAAAATTAGAGGAAGCACTGACATCTGCTGCAGCATTAGGGTGTTACACAGCTTGCAAGGTGTGGGATCTCAGCCTCTCAGGACTAGGGTGTAGGGTGACCAAGACCACCCCTGGGGGGGCTCGGGAGTCCTGGAATGTTGCCAGAAATGTCTGGTGGCTAGACTTTGATCCCACATGGGAGACGACATCAGTATGAGGATAGGAGGATTTCACCGGGGTGAATGGTGAAGGGATAAGTTAATTGGAGTGTGAGATACAGGGTTTAAGATTTCTGTACAAGGGGGTCTAAAGAAGTAAGATGGAGGAATTGGGGCGTGCCCTTCTCCTTCTTCCTCTTCTTCTTGGCCTCCATCTTCTGTGGTGATGTTGGCACTTTGGGATTGGTCCTTACCAAAAGTGCACTGGTTAATAAGGGTAGAGGGTATTGGAGAAAAATGATAAATATTGTATACGTAACTCCGAGTATAAAGATAACTGGCCGCCCCGGGGACTCTCAGTGTGTGCCCATGGCTGACTGCTGAGCAGAACTCTGTCAGGCCAAGAGAAAATCTTTTAGATAAGCAATTAATAAACACCGAGACCGAGAAAAGATCTGAAGTCCCTTCTCATCCTTTGGAGCGCGGGCTGCCCAAGGCCACCTCGGGCCTTTCCAGACCATCTAAACAGCCGAAAATCCGACAGCAAGGGTTTTCAGGGTGAAGAGAGAGACAAGAATGTTGACCTCATGTTCAGAAGGCTTGATTTATTATTTTATGATATATATTACATTATGACTATACTACAAAGAATAGAGAGAAAGTTCTCAGAAAGCTAGCTAAGCTAAGAATAGAAAAGGAATGAATAACAAAGTTCTGTGTCCAGGCAGAAAGCAAGAAGAGCTCTGCCGTGAGTGGTCAGTAAATCCAAACATCCACAGGAGACCAATCACGGACCCACCTGTTACATTCCACAGCAGCAGATAACCATTGTTTACATTTGTTGCTGAGGCCACAGCTTCTCAGAAGGGAGAAAAAATCCTAAAGAAAGGATTTTTATGAAAAGATGTCTGTGACATTTCACCTTTTAAAGTCTATTAAATTAAAAAGAAAAATGTTTGTAATTTTCTCTGCTGTGCACATGCAGAGGAAAGAACAAACACTTGACAGGTTATCTGTTGCCGATCCAAATCTCAGTCAAGTGCTGGTGTGGAATGAACAGGGAATTTCTTCACCTGTAGAACACACAATTCTATTAAATTACTAAAACAATATTACAATATAAGAAAATGCAAAAACAATGCAAAGAAAGTTCAAGTCCAAACAGCTGAGTTTCAGGAAAAAGTCCATGGACTGAAGATGTTCCTCTTTGATATATCTGAAAGTCCCTTTTTGGTCCTGAAACAGGTTTGCTGCAGGAAAGTCCATCAATAGTTGTCAAAAGTCCATCAATAATTATGAAAAGTCCATTGACAGTCACAAAATAATTTCAAACAATTTGAGACAACTTCTGGAATGTCTTGCCACTGCCCTTTATTTATTGAACAACTTGGCTGGAACTAATTTTTGGCCCTTCAATGCTTCAGAGCTGCTGCCAGCTATTCAACTCCTTTAATTTTTTTTTGTGATCGAAAAGAGCAGCAGCAGCAGACCAGCCAGAGAAAGGCCCTGGGGGGCTCTGGCCCATACGGACAGACCAGAAACCCCAGATCTAGCCCACAAAAAGGCGGGCCAGGACCAGTAGGGGAAAGCAAAACCCCCAAACCCATCAGGAGGCCAGGAGGTGGCCCCGGCCCAGAGACAAGAGCCCAACAGCCCAAGCCCAATCCACAAGGCAGGCTCTGACTTGCCACAGGCCTGCACTCTGCTGCCAGTACAATAGCAGAACAGGTGGTGAGATGCTTCTTTTCCCCTAAATCACCAAGACATGCCAGCAGCAGAAGTATAGAAGCAGCCCCAAGGACCCTCATCTCGGGTCTAGGAATGTTTGTTCCCCACAGCAAGCAAGCCATGATCGCTTCACGCTGTGCCCTCTGCCTCTGCAATGTAAATGCAACAGGTGTGTCTCCCATCTGCCTCACGGCACCACCCCCTCTGGGCTGGGGACCAAAGGCAGAACTTTTGGGACCCGCCTGCCCCTCGCCGCTGGGGCACAAAAGCGGGGGCAGAGATGGCAACCTCCAAGGGGCAGCAACTGACCAAACACCCCCAAACCCACCGAGAATGCTGATTTTGAACACAGGCAGACGGGCTGCACCCACAGCCAGCTGGCAAGCACCCCCTCCTCCCCGGAAGGAGAGACCGATGCCCTCTTCCCCTGTCCCAGCTCCCCCCGCAGGGGCAGCCCCGGGACAAACCAAAAAACTCGGTGGGGAAGCCGCGCTGGATGCAGGAGCCGCCGCAGACTGCTCCGAGGGTCCCACGGGTTCAGCGCCGTTTTCAGCATCATCCCAAACAGGCACTGGCTCAGCTTGAGGCGGCGGGGATGCGCAGGAACATGCCGCTGCTGTGTCGCTGGGCTCTGAGAGTGGCAGCAGGCACGGCACGGGGTCGGCAGCGACTTCTGCCGCTGGCTCTGGGGTCAGCTGCAGAGATGCAGTTGCAGAAGCCAGCGGAGTGTGCACGGGAGGCGGCAGGGCTGGCACGGGCAGCGGCGGAACAGCCGGGAGGGGCAGTGGCGGAGGATCGCTGTTGCTTAGCAACATCAGCACAGCCACAGGGAGTGGTGTTTCTGAGCTCTCAGGCGCAGGCGGGGAAGCCGGCAGAGGCGCAGGCGGGAGCAGGGAGGGTCTGGGAGGCGCTCGTGGCGCTGGCTGGGGTGGTGCTCGTGGCGCTGGCCGGGGCGGGGCCTGCAGGGCTGCCAGGGGCGGTGCTTGCAGCGCTGGCTGGGGCATTCTTCACCCCCTGGACAGAGAGAAGGCAGAGGGAAAGACTGCTCCAACTGAGCATGCTCTAAAGACGCAGTAAAAAAAGCTTCTTCGGCTCCCGGCGAAATTTCACCCCCCTGGCAGGGTGGCAGGGGGGCTGGAAAGCAGCAAATCATCCCCCAGAGGGTCTTCTCCTGCTGGAGATGAGGGAAATGGAGTTTTTCCCTTGCAGTTAGCAATCCAGGGAAAAACAGTTGCTCGCCGTTTCAAAATAGAAAAGAGTACACAGAAGACTGGGTAAATGCGGGGGCGTCCCACACCACGGTCCCAAACGAATTGGAAAATGGAGTCCATGCACTCCCATACGAAAACATCAAAGGCATAGAGCACATTTGTAAAGAACCCAAAAAGCTTTGCCCATCAAAAAAACTCATAGAAATCTGTCTCCAACAGGAGAATTCCGTCTTCTTCACCCCATTTTTGCCAGAGGGCAATAAGTTTCTCCTCTGAAGGAGAGAAAAGAACCTCATCCTGTATGGGGGAAGTCCTCCATATCAGCAGCCACAAACTACAAATGGCTGCATCTTCAGAAAGGGAAAAGCCAACAGCACCTTTTGAAAGAGTCCAGCATGCTCTGGCCAGCTGCATGGTGCTGCTAGGCTGTCCAAACATCTTCCTGTGAAGCTTTTCAGAAGGTTCTCTTTGTGGTCAGCCTTGGCTGTGAACTCTGTCCAAATCAGGATCTTCAGTTCTTCAGCTCCTGGCTAGAATCCACTTCTGTGGTCACTTGTGAAGCAACCATCAATGCCACACATTTGGGGTTTACCCAGTGCAGCAATATGCTCCTCTGGGGTCTCACGAGTTGATGGTTTTTGTCCTGCTCAGTCAGGGTTCACCAATTGTTACAGGGCTTGCAAGGGTCTTCAGGGCAAAGAGAGAGACGAGAATGTTGACCTCGTGTTCAGAAGGCTTGATTTATTAGGTTATGATAGATATTACATTATTACTATGCTAAAGGGAATAGAAGGAAAGTTCTCAGAAGCTAGCTAAGCTAAGAATAGAAAAGGAATGAATAAACAAAGGAGCTCTCTCTGATTCTGTCCCAGAGAGAGCTCGGTCTTTGATTGGCCCTTAATTGTACACATCCAACATGGGCCAATCACAGGTGCACCTGTTGCATTCCACAGCAGCAGATAACCATTGTTTACATTCTTTTTCTGGGGCCTGAGCTTCCCAGAAGGAAAAATCCTAAAGAAAGGATTTTTATGAGAAGATGTCTGACAGCGTTTCTCACCCTTGGGTACCCCAGACCCTGAAACGGGGACCCTGCACAGGCAGCACCCCTGGAGCCCCTCTGACCCCACCTGGGGAAGGAACCTCTGGCATTGCCAGGAGCCCCAGCAGCCCAGAGAGAGGGGACACCAATACACACTGGGGCTGCAGGAGCCCAGACAGGAGGGAGCCTCTGAACCCCAAAGTGGAGAGACCAGATAGGGGAACTCCGTGGTGGGTGATTTCTTGCTGAATCTTGGTGGTTTGGGTTTTTTTGCTGAATCTTGGTGGTTTGGGGTTTTTTTGCTGAATCTTGGAGGTTTGGGGTTTTTTGCTGAATCTTGGTGGTTTGGGTTTTTTTGAGGGTGGCTGAATCCTGGTGGTCTGGAGGCTTTTATGGACATCAGACATCTGGTGACTTCTAGAAATGGAGTCAGGCAGGGGAAACAGCCTGTCCCCAAAATCCCACTCTTGGCATCCCTCATCCCTCTCGGCAGTCCTCCCTCTAACATCCCTAAGCCTCTGGGAAGAGCCCAAAGGGATGGAAGAGCCTAAAACACTGCTGGAGTGCCTGAGCTGCTCCCAGCTGTGGATGTTCCTTTTCACAAACCTCTCCTGGACAGTGCCACGGGGGGTTGGGAAGGAGTTTAGGGGATCCTGAGAGGATTGGAAGGGGTTTTGGTGGCTCTTGGCTACATTTGTGGTGCTGGGAGGGGGTTAAGGGAGCTTTGGAGGGGTCTGTGGGAGAGTTTTGGGAGTTGTGGAAGGGCGGTGTTGCTTGGAGAGAACTTGGGTGGGTCTAGGGAGAGGTGGGAAAGAGTTTTGATGGATCTTGGGGCCATTTCTATTGCACAGAGTGGTTTGGGGTGTGGGGGACAGCAGGGATCTGTGGGGTGGTTTGATGGAGCTGGAGTGGCTGTGGGGCTGGGAGGGGGTTTTAGGGCAGCCGTGACCCCCCAGACCCCTAGAGTTTCCCCCAGACCCTGCGCACAAGGTGCTGCTGGGGGACAGGGGCTCCATGGAGGGGTTTGTGTTCCTGGCACCATGGGAGTGAGGGGGGATACCCCGGGGCCCTGTGTGACCCCCCCATGCTGGTGTCACCCCCTTGTCCTCCCCTCAGGGCTCCTGCCCCAGCTCTGCTGCCCCAGAGGGAATTTGGGGAGGGGGCAGAGGGGGTGAGCAGCCCCTGCTGGGGGATGGCCCCGGCCCAGCCCCTTTGTTCAGCACCGAGCTCGGCTGGGGCTGCAGGAGGAAGAGGCCGATGGGAAGCAGATCCTGCAGCTGGGACAGCGCTTGGGGTCAGGGCAAGGTCCTGCCCTGCACACCTGGCTCAGGTGTGACCCTGCCTCAGCAAGGGAGTGGGACATTCCCATCCCCACGGATCAGGGCTGGGAGCAGCACTTGGAGCACAGACATGGAAATACTGGGAGCGACTGCGAGCTCACTAAGAGGGTGAATTATCCCCCCTGCCCTTTTCAGGCCTCCCTGCCAGCTGAGAAATGCTCCTTGGGCCTCGGCGTTGGCCAACAGCCCCTGGGCTCAGCTCCTCTTCAGCTTGTCACAAACACTGTCTGCTCCAGGCACTGCTGCTGCCCAACCAGCTCCTGGTTCCTTTAGCAGCAGACCTGGGAACTATTTTTGTTCCCTCAGTGGCACAAGATCCCTTTTCTCACCCTGCCAAAGAAAGCTGTGGGTGCCAAGTGCGGCCAGGATGAACCATTGCTGGGACTGAAGCCCCTCTCTTGGGGCCCTGCAAACAGCGCTCCAAAAGGAGCCCTTGGAGCTCTCCTGGGCCAGCGACTCCCTCTGAGTGGGGCCTCTCTCAGCCGGGAACTCTCCCGTTTGCTGCACTCGGGGATCCTGAACAACCACAGAACCAGGGCTGATCCCCCCACTCCTCCAGGCTCAGCCCTTTGCCCTTTGCTGGGGAGATGCCAAAGGATCCACAGTGAGCATTGCCTGCCCTCAGGGGAATTTCTCACAGGTGCCTTGCACTGACTCTTTGTGTCTGTGTGCACACAGTAGTGCCTGTGTTGGGGAAATGTGGAAGAAATGCTGCTCTCTAAGGGGTTTGGATAGCTGAGTTAGTCAGTGCTATAAGTGAGGTTAAGTCATAAGGTGCAAGCTAAGTTAAATGTTCTGAAGAGTTATTCTTTTGTTAAGTTGTTAAATTTAATATAAATTATAAACTAAATTGAATAATTTTTAGTGTTATTCCACTATGACATCATTAAGCCATTGATTATAAATTAGGTTAAGTAGTGTTAAGTGCTGTTCTTTTGCTAAATGCTGAAGTCTAAAGTATCAGTTAAGTCCTGTTAAGCTTTTAGGCCATATTCCTTTTATCCTTGCCCTCACTGTCCTTTTGGCACAGACACACACAGGGACAGTTCTCTGTGCATTTCTGGTTTGATTGCCTGGATTTGGTTTGGTTTTGTTGTTGCTTTGTTTCCTTGGTGTGTCTGAAGCGTCCAGTCAGGAGCAGAGTGACTCTTGCCAAGGAACTTTGTGCTGCTGTCCCTTAATATTAAATGTGATTTTTGCTGCTCCCTTGCTGGGGATTTTTTCAGCGCTCTCAAGGCCTTGTTGGTAGCAGGGTGAAGGAGCCCTGGCCCAGGCTCTGGCCCTGGGGGACACGGGGACGCTGCCAGGGGGGTCCCTGTCCCCCTGTGCCACCCCCAGGGCCCCGGCCCCCCGTCCCCATGTCAGGTTCTGGGGTCGATCTCGTGGAACATCCTCTGGGGGAGGCTGCGGGGCCGGGGCTGGGGGGACCCGGGGGGACAGGGGACCCCGCTGTGCATGAGCAGGGTTGGGCTGCTCTGGGGGGAGCTGTGAGGGGGGCCGGGGCAGAGTGACCTCCCCAGGGACCTCACACTGCCCCTGTGATGTCACACAGTCCCTGTGATGTCACATTGTCCCTGTGATGTCACATTTTCCCTGTGATATCACACAGCCCCTGTGATCTCACACAGCCGTCTGTGATGTCATACAACCCCTGTGATGTCACACAGTCCCTGTGAGGTCACACTGCCTTCTATGATGTCACAGATCCAACTCTGGGATGTAACCCTGGAATGTCATGCAGCTGAATGTGATGTCACAAAACCATCCTGTGATGTCACTGTCCTGTGATGTCTCAGCCTGCTCTATGATTTTACACAGCCAATTGGTGATGTCACAACCCATTCTCTGAAGTCACAGAGCCACCCTCTATGATGGCAGGATCTGCTCAATGGCCAAACACCCTACCCTATGATGTCACAGACAGCTCTGTGACGTCACAACCCCTCTCAGTGATGCCCCAAAACCCTCTATGTGATGTCACACTGAAGCTATAATATCACAGCACACACTTTGATCTCACAGCCTGCTCTATGATGTCACACTGCCATGCCATGATGTCACAGCCTGCCTTGTGTTGTCACAGAATCCCCTCTGTGATGCTGTAGCTGCTCAGTGACCTCACACAACAAACTCTGTGATGTCAGAGCCCAATCTGTGACCTCACACAGCCCACTCTGTGCTGTCACACAGCCCCTTGCTGACATCACAGCTGCTCTGTGCCTCTATGACACAGCCCCAGAGGTGCTGCTGTGACACAGCCGCCTCTGGGCCATCCCACAGCCCCTGCCAGTGCTGAGCCCCTGTGAGTTCTGTCTGTGCCCTGCTGGTGTCCCTGATGGGCCCTGGCAGTGTCCCAGCCCTGCTGGGCTGTGCACAGGAGCTGCCCCTGGCCAGAGCTGTCTCTCTGCAGCACTGCCCTTGCCAGGAGCTGCCTGTGGGCCAGGAGCCCAGCCCAGCTCAGCAGCACAGACACAGCACAAAGACCTTAATGACCCTCTGGGGCTTTGGTGCTCTTTGCATCAGACCCAGTCCTTCAGAGTGTGCTCAAAAAATTCCTCAAGAACTCAATGTAAGATGGAAACACTGAAGTTTCTTGTACTTTCAGTAAATCCCTTCGAGGCAAAAGACTGAGAAAGTGTCCCCAGGTTCCAGGTAGAGTAGAACACTGGAGGCAGTGATGACAGGTGGGGACAAGCGAGGGAAAGGTGTCTCTGGTGCTGAGCAAACCTGCGCCTCTGTCCCTGCAGGCTGTCGGCATCCCCTGGCTGCCCCACCTGGCTGGCCCCTTCCTTTGCTGACAGCTCTGCCTCCTGCCTGCCTCTGCCTGCCCACACAGAGCCTTGGGCTGCTCCAGGCTCCTGCTGGGGGACGTGCTGCACCACAGCCCTGCCCTTCTGCCCTGGAATGCAGGGAAATTCCTTTCTCCTCATGTCCAGTCTGGACCTCCCCAGCTGCCCTTGCTGCCATTATTTCCTTCTCATGCCTATATCCTCTATGAAGAAAAGCTCCAGCCTCTCTGAAACCACCCATCCATCCCTCCCAGACTATTCCTGTTCTGTCCTCAGTCTCCACACCACTGAGCCCACAGTCCACAGTCTCTACCCGCTGGTTCTGGGATGAGGCCTCCAAACCCCATCTTGGGAGATTTTTGGAAAAAAAAATAAGGTCTGTGAAAATGGAAAAATAGTGGTCAAAGTTATTTTCTCCCAAATCTTGCCATGATAGAAAAGGGTCAATATGTTTAAACTGAATAAAGGTGGATTTACATTTGTTAGAATGAGGAAATATTTTACAATTATGAAAGTGGGAGGAAACTGCAGTTGTTTTTCCAGAGAATTGGATGCCCCATCCCAGGAATTGTCCAAGAGCAGGAGCTTTGTGCAGCCTGACCCAGTGAAACCCTCTCATCCCCAGTGAGAGAATTCCTGTAGTGTGGGTTCTCTGATGTGCGCGGTGCCCTCACAATGCTTCTGGCCAGAATGTCTGCTGAGGGCAGCCAGGCTGCTGCAGGGGCAGTGACCTCACAGCCATTGCCATGGCAGCCCTGTGCCCTGGGCCTGGCTCTCCCCTTTCCTCTGCCCCTGCCTTGGCTCTGCTGGCATGAAGAGTTTTGTCATTAATATCTTGTCCCCAAGGTGCTGGGGCCAATGGCTTCCCATTCAGGCTCCTGGAGCAGAAGTGGCTTTTCAGAGCCCAGCCAGGAATGAGCCCTGAGGCAGCAGCTCTGCAGTGGTGGCCACCATGCCAGGCTGCCGAGGGAGGCTTCTGGCCATGGCCTGCAAGCAGCTGCTGCTGCCAAGGTGCCTTTGGTACCTCAGGCTCTCCCTGGCACAGGTCCCAGCATGGCACTCTGCCCTTGTGCCCAAGCCCTTCCCTGTGCTGGGGCTGGTCTGGGGCTTTTCCTGCAGCAGGACCTGCCCTGCTCATGGCACAGGAAAGGCAGTTCCTGCTGGAGCAGGAGGCTCTGCCTGCAATGGGCTGCAGCAACTCCAGCAAGGCCCTGCTGACTTCAAAATTGCTGCCTAGAGCATTATATTCTAATAATTGTTATAGCTCCTTAACTGTGGAGTAAATAACTGTGCTGGTGATCTTTCCGTCTGATCATGATCAGAATAAGCCAGAGACATACTTCTATAAATTAATCTGGTATTCTATCATGAATCCTGCAGGACAAATTGTGTTAGTCGAATTCCACCTGTTCAATCTTTTACACCTTTGACAAATTCTGGGGCTGGGATTGGATCCAGCCACTCCCAGTCTCCTCTCTTAGAAGGAAATTTAGAAGTCTAGGGGCCCTGCAGGGGTTTGAGGATCCATGGAGGCTGTTGGGTGTCATTTCTCCACCTCATGTCTCAGCAGAAGTTTCTCCAATAAAGAAATAAAGCTTTTGCCTGAAGCTCCCACTGTGCCCATGACAGGAACCCCTGTGAGTGTCTGGGACATCCCGGCTCTTTGGCAGCCTGGAGACTCCTGGGATGACACCGTGGAGTCCCTATGAGTCCCTGTGACAGATCAGTGCCTTTGAAGCCCAAGGTCCCCTGGGATGTCACCATGGAATGGCTGTGACTGCCTCTGACCACAGGGCCCTTTACCATTTCAGAAACACGTAGAAGGTGTCCATGGGGCCCCTGTCCCTGCCTGGACATTCCAGCTCTGGAACAGCCAGGAGACTCTTGGAAAGTTCCCATGGAACCCCTCTGAGGGCCTGTGACAAATCCGATCCTTAGCAGGCAACCATCACCAGGACCCTGTTGCTATGGTCAGTTTCTGTGGCAACCATCACCAGGACCCTGTTGCTATGGTCAGTTTCCATGGCAAGCCTCACCAGACCCTGTTGATATGGTCAGTTTCCATGGCAACCATCACCAGCGCCCTGTTGCTATGGTCGGTCCTGTGGAAGTCCATCTGAAAATCCTTCATTTTTGCCTCACAATTGTCATGAGAAAAAGACCACCGAAAAGTTAAAAACTCTTGAGCCAGTTGGGAAAGAAAGTCTCATGCTTATTCAGTGTGTTTACAGGTGTGTGTTTCCAGGTGGTGTTTGCAGAACATGCCATGCTGTACTCGAAGGGGCATGCTGCCCTTTTCTGAACAATGGAACTGGACTTTCTTCCAAACTCCTGACTTGGCTGGACTGAGCTCTGGGGTGGCTCCCCCCTCCAAGAGAAGACCCCTGTTGTCTGCCTTCAACCACCGTGACGGACCAACAGAGATGCGAATCCCCCCATCAAGGAACCAAGAACCCCTCTGGCACCCTATTGGCACCCCCATGGTACCCCCCTGGCACCCCCCT
Organism: Melozone crissalis; assembly: GCF_028551555.1. Lineage (NCBI taxonomy): Eukaryota > Metazoa > Chordata > Aves > Passeriformes > Passerellidae > Melozone > Melozone crissalis. The sequence continues at coordinate 981,635 of NW_026535981.1, forward strand.
GGCAACCTCCTTCCAGAGACTGGGATTGTACCCCCTCCCAACTCGGGGAGGGGGGAAAACCTGCCCAGAGTAAATGTACCTGTGAGCATTCGGCCATGAAAACAATGGAATAGCCTCTCCCCCTCCTCCTGTTCCTATTCTTTTCCCCTCCATGGAAACCTAACTTCGGCCACCCTTCCCCCAGCCGAGAACAGTATATTTGGGGTTCGGTTTCGACTGTCCTTTGAGATCTCCCCAAAGCGTGCACCAGCAAGTTTTGGCGGCGGGACCCTGAAGACATCACGTTTTGGTAGCTATACCCCTTCCCTAACCTTCTTTCCTCCCTTTTTCCCTTGTCCTACCCTTCTGTTCCCCAGATTCCCTAACCAAATGCATATTCAGCTGTGGTTATCATCAATAAAATTGCATTTTGTTGATTTGTTACTGCAAAACCCCTGTGCCTTTGTTAGTTATTTTTGCACCAAAAAATCATTTGTCACCCATTCATTTCGGGTGGACCTTCACAAGTCCCTTGGCAGTTCCATGGAGACCCCATGCCAGGGGTGGTTGCCATGGACACCAGCTCAGGCCTGCAGCCAGAGCCCATTGACATGGCAACCATTGGCAGCTCCATCCTCAGGCTCATGGGATCCCAGAACCACAGAATTGGCTGAGCTGGGAGGGACCCACCAGGATCCTCCAGTCCAACTGCTGGCCCTGCACAGGACACCCCAACAATGCCCGCCTGGGCCTGGCAGCACTGTCCAAACGCTGCTGGAGCTGGGACCCTTCCCTGGGGAGCCTGGGCAGGGCCCCAGCAGCCTCTGGGCAAAAACATTTCCTGACATCCAACCTGAGCCTGCCCCGACTCAGCTGCAGCCGTTCCCTCCACTCCTGTCCCTAGGCACGAGAGGGAAGATGTTCCCACAGCCCCAGCCAGGGACCCGCTCCCAAGGTTGTGGCCATGGCCACCAGGGCTGGGACCAGCTGGGATGCTCGGTTTCCACGGGCCGAGGTTCAGGAATGGGATTCCTCGATTTCCCGCTCCCGTTAAAACCGCGCTGCCCTCGCTGCCCTCGCTGCCCTCCCGCCTCCCATGGAAAGCACAAAAGGCAAAGATTCCGGGCTGAGATAAGAACAGTTTACTGAGAACACCAACGAGATAAGGAACAAACAAAAATAGAAACAATATTGATAACAGAAGGGACTGTTTACAGGGAGAACTACAACAGAACTCGCTGGATCTGCCTGTCCACAATCTCCCCTTCCTGGAAATTTCACCCTTCTTCTCAGGGAGAGAGAGAGTCCATTTCCTGCCCCTGGCAATGACCTGATGTGGGAGTGATTGTAATGAGAGGGTCATGGCCAGACCTTCATGTTTTTCCATCCCACATCATGTCATTTGCAGGGACAGGAAAAGGTACATGTGTCTTCCCAGCATGGATCATGGGGAACATGGATCATCAGGGCTCTTCCCAACATGGATACTCCAATGATTGGAGTTGGGGCAGTGCACAAAATCCTCCTGCACTTGGGGCATTGGAGGCCTTCCCTTGCCGGTGTCTCCGTTGGTGACTGGTCAAGGCAGAGCTCTGGGTGAAGCTTTTCCCGCACTGGGGACACTCATAAGGCCTCTCCCCAGCGTAGATGTGCCGGTGGGTGATGAGGGTGGAGTTGCAGTTGAATCCCTTCCCGCAGTCAGGGCAGTGGAAGGGCCTCTCATCCGTGTGAATCCGATAGTGCAGGAGGAGATTGAAGCTGCTCTGAAACCTCTTACCACATGTGGGGCACTTGTAGGGCCTCTCCCCAGAGTGGATGCGCTGGTGCCTGATGAGGTTGGAATTGTGCTTGAAGCCCTTCCCACACTCAAGGCAGCGGAAGGGCCTCTCCTCTGTGTGAATCTGCTGGTGCTGGAGGAGACTGAAGCTGGTCTGAAATCTCTTCTGAGACTGGGGACACTCGTAGGGCCTTTCCCCAGTGTGAATGCATTGGTGCCTGATGAGTTCTGACCTGTAGCTGAAGCCCTTCCCACACTCCCCACACTCGTAGGCCCATTCCCCGGTGTGGATGCGTTGGTGGCGGATCAGGCTGCTCCTCTGCCTGAAGCTCTTCCCACACTCCAAGCACTTGTAGCGCTTCTCTCCATCATGAAGCTGCTCATGGACCACCAGCTCTGAGCTCTGTCTGAAGCTCTGTCCACCTTCTTGGCTAAGGGAGGGTCTTTCCTCCTCAGAGCACACTGGGCTGGGTTTGGAGCCCCTCTTCCTGTGGAATCTCTAGGGATTTTCCTCCCCATTGGATTCCTGTGCCCTGGAGTAACTCATAATGGCCTCTTCCACGAGGTTCTGCTGTGGGGATTTGTCCTCCCTGGTCCCAATCCTCAGCTTCTTGTCTGGGGGAGGAAAGACAAGAAGAGGATGGGATTTGGCTCCGTGCCAGAGGGAAGGGGAAGGAGATCCCCCCAGTGCATCCCTGGTAGGATGGGGTTGGCAGCAGGGTTGTCCTGCAGCCAGGGGCTGTGCTGGGCTGGGAGATGGAGCAGGAGAGGGGGAAAGGGGCACTGACTTCCTCCTCACCTGACGGGGTGTCCCAGGGATCCTCCTTGTTCCTCACAGCTTCCTTTTCCATCTGGCAAAGGTTTGGGGATGGGAAATTCTGTTTTGGGAGGAAAACAAGGAATGAGTACATTGAGTTTTGCACTGGGTTTAAGGCAACCCTGCGGAGCATCTAAACCAGAATTACAATTTAATAACAAAATGAAGATCAAGGCAATGATATAGAAACACTGCCCTAAACTGACAGAGTCAGGATAGAACCTGACACCCTGTTGGTCAGGGTGGTGGCATCAGTCCTATTAAATGGTGGCTGCAGTCCTTTTGGAGAGATGGACGTGATTCTGTCAGAGCAGTGATCTTGTAGAAGGGTCTGGTCTTCCTCTGGAGGTCCAGTGGTGGTTATGGAGCTCTTGTCCTCTGGCAATCCAGTAGGCAAGCTGCTCCTGGTGTAAGGCTCAGCTGATATCCAAGTAGGACTGCTTGGATCCTCCCCCTGGGCGGAGCATCCCACATTGGGATGATGGAATTTTATCAGTCCTGCAGTGACACTCAATGGCCTATTCACAGAAGATATCCCCCTTAGAGGGCGTTATCAGGGGTGAGTCATGGAAGAGATAAAGAACACTGTCCCACCTGTTTCTAACAGTTTATGGAGATGGTGATTGAAAACATGCATTTGGTTACATCTTACATTGCAACCTGAAACAGTGGGGTAATCCCTGCTCAGGAGGTGAACACCACCCCCCTTACCCAAACTGGCTCAAGTGTAAAACCCCCACACACAGGGGACAATGTCACACTTGTCCTGCTCCAGGGGAGGTCTCTGTCCCTTGTCACTAATCTTTTCTCTTTTTTTCCATGTCTCTCTCTAACTCACATTTACTGTTCAATAAAATCTGCCTTGGATTTGGTCTCGTTAGCACCTTAATTGGGGCAGAGGCATCTCTCTAACAATTTTCTTGACCATATTGCCATATTATTTTGGCACAGTGAGTTCAGGGCACTGTTCTCTGACCCCAAGTGCCTTTGACAACAGCATGGTTCCCTCCACTGAGGAGGTTGTGGTTCTTTCTGGAAGAGCTCTTGGAAACTTGGGCACAGTCCCTCCTTCCTCCTGGGGAGCTTATGGAGCTTATAAAAGCTTTATTTCTTTATGGGAGAAATGATGAGGAAAATGGCTTTTATGGCTGGCCAGTGTAAACAAAATAATTTGCTGTCTTTCCTTATAAAGTTGTTAAAATCACTGGAGGAAATGGAGCAAATGTTACCAGTGAGACTGACAAGGTTTATTCACCCCACGGTGAGGAATGCAAGGCAGCTGAAAGTCCCCCAAGAAGCCCAGCTCAAGTAGCTAAATTTCTGAAGAAGCCCTGAATTCCCAGGCTTGGGGGGCTTTACCAAATGTGAGAATCATTTTTCTCTTTATCCCTGTCACCTTTGTGACTGCTACACAGAGCTTTCCCTTCCTTTTAATAATCTGTATTTGGCCAAATTTCCACTTTCCTTTTATCGGAACCTGCCAGCACCTTAGCTAGAGCTGTGCAGGAAGTAATGAATATTGGAAGTGCCACATCACTGCATGTATTTTCGGTTTATTCATGTTTGGGATTTGTTTGCACTTTCATCACAAGTTACTGGTGGGAAGAGCATATATTCTTCAAAGTGATTTTGCAGAGTCAAGTTTGATTTCTGCCAAATTTATTTTGTCCAGTGCCCAGAGGATGCTCAAGGGGTCTCTGTGCCTCTCACACTGGGGGATGCTTGGGAAGGGATTAGGGGGGTTTTTCCTGTCCTTGTCACCCCAGGCCATTCCCCAGGGGGTGTCCCTGTCCCTGTCACCGCAGGCCATTCCCCTGGGGGTCTCCCTGTCACCCCAGGCCATTCCCCAGGGAGTGTTTCTGTCCCTCTCACCCCAGGCCATTCCCCAGGGAGTGTCCCTGTCCCTGTCACCCCAGGCCATTCCCCAGGGGGTCTCCATCATTCTCACCCCAGGGAATGCCTGGGGGGTCTCCCTCCCTCTCACCCCTGGGCCAGGGGGTGCTCGGGGCAGTCTCTGTCCCTCTCAGCCCAGGGAATGCTCGGGGGTCTCTGTCCCCTCGCCCTGGGGGATGCTCGGGGGTCTCCATCCCTCTGGCCTCAGGCAATGCCTGTGCAGGGCTGGAGACCAGGGGCTCTGAGTCCCTCTCACCACTGAGGGTGCTCGGGGCTCGGGGGGGTCTCTGACCTTCTGGGGAGGCTGGGGGGGTCTCTGTCCCTCTCAGCCCTCCTGTGACCCCACCCAAACATCATTGGGGTGATAGGGACAGAGACACCCCCAAATCCCCAGAAGGGCTGAACCTGGGGTTTGGTTTGGGGCTGAGGATTTAGGAAGGGGATGGAATTGGGGCTGGGGTTGGAGTTGGGGCTGAGAGTTGGATTAGAGCTGGGATTGGGGTAAAGGCTAGACATGGCATTAACTTTAGGGCTGGGGTTGGGATAGATGAGTTTGGGACTGGGATGAGAATAAATGCAGAACTGTGTCTAAACATGGAGTAAGACTGAGACCAGGATCAGGGTCAGGTTTGGGACTGAGCTCACCCAGAGCGGGATAGAGGGGATGTCACGGTGGGAAGGTTTGGGGAAAATCCTGGTTTGGGGAAAAACAAGGTGTGAATGCCTTGGGTTGCGGATTCCTCCCACCCATGTCCATTTCTAGAAGTCACCTGATGTACAAAAATCAAGAGTGAATAAAAAAAAAGCCACCAGGAGTTTCCCATTTCCAGTCTCATCCCTCTTGGGTCATGGTTGGTCCCCCATCTCAGGGCTGGTGGGGATCCCATGGGTCCTGGGGATCCCTCCTCTCCAGGGTCCTGCTTTTGGATTCTGGGAGGTTCTGGGGTCCCAAGGTCCCAGCCTCCCCTTAATCCAGCCACTTGGAGTTCCCCCTTCTTTGCACCACCCTGCCCTGGATTAGGGCAAATTTGGTTGAAACCCTCCAAAAGGAGTTTCCTCTAGAATGCCGATTCAGCAGCCCCACCCTCAGCCAATTCGGGAAAATATTTCTGTGGAGAAAAGTCTAAAAAGCTTTATTTTAAAGGCAAAGCATTCACCAGCACAAAATTTGAACATTATTAAGCAATAAAACCTCCTGCTGTTCCAAAATAGATGACAAACTTCGAAAGTCCCTCCTTTGGTTGAAGCTCTGGGCACTCAGCATCTTATCAGTGTTTTATCAGTGTCTTATCAGTCTATTATCAGTCTCTTATCAGTCCATCCAGCACTGGAAATGCCTCCTCGGCCCAGGCCCATCTCGGTGGGCCTCAGGTGGGAGCTGCCGGTGGTGTTCTGGTTGTTCAGTCCAGAGCAGGTTTAAACAGCTCCAAAGAAAAAGAAAAACCACAGTCCAGGGAACTTCTCTGCCTCAGAGGCCTAAAAACTGACTAAAAGCAAAGGAGAGCTCCATCCCGCTGTCTGTCCATCCAGCACCTGGAATGTAGAGGAGTGAGTACAGTTGCCGAAAACAAACTGCATCCTCTTCCTCCTCCCCTTTGCTCTCAGAGCCAGCCTTAAAGGTGCAGAACTCATTTCTGGGCTAAGCAGACTGATGGGGTACGAGCATCATGAAGTCACCCCAGGACACGCCCCTGTCAGGGTCAGGGGGTCCCGTCCCCGCCTCATCTCCGGGCTGCCGGGGATCCCCCAGCTCCGGTATCGCCCCTTCCCCTCTCCCTGCCCCGGGGGTCCCCCGTTCCACAGCCCTGGCTCTCACGGGGATCCCCAAAACCAATGTCCCACCCCGTCGGTACCGGGCCACGTGGACCCCCCGGGACCCTCCCGAGGGGCGATTGCTGCTCCTCTCCCCCTGAAAAAGCTCCTCTTAGGTGTGGGATCTCAGCCTCTCAGAACTGGGGTGAATGGTGAAGGGATAAGTTAATTGGAGTGTGAGATACATTGGCTTAAGATTTCTGTACAGGGGGGTCTAGAGAAATAAGATGGAGGAATTGGGGCGTGCCCTTCTCCTTCTTCTTCTTCCTCTAGGCCTCCATTTTCTGTGGTGATGTTGGCACTCCGGGATTGGACCTTACTAGGGGAACACTGGTTAATAAGGGTAGAGGGTATTGGAGAAAAATGATAAATATTGTATACGTAACTCCAAGTATAAAGATAGACGACCGCCCCAGGGGCTCTCAGTGTGTGCCCATGGCTGACTGCTGAGCAGAACTCTGTCAGGCCAAGAGAAAATCTTTTAGATAAGCAATTAATAAACACCGAGACCGAGAACAGATCTGAAGTTTCTTCTCGTCCTTTCGAACCCGGGCGGCCCAAGGCCATCTTTGGGCTTTTTCCAGACCATCTAAACAGCCCCAAAATCCGACAAGTGGCATCCGCTGCGTGGGCTATCTCCCACCAAACCTTTCGGGGGGGGAAAAGCCCTGAAGAGCTGAAGAGCCAATAGGACAGCACTGATAACTCCTGAGGAGAGAAGCCTGAAGAAAGAAAGAAGAAAAAGAAAAAACCGGCCAGGAGGAGCTGCAAAAATCAGCAGTCACTGAGAATTCCATCTCTCAGCTTCTGCCGAAGACAGTTCGTAGCAGAGCGGCCTGGACTGGGACCAGAAAGGCGCCTCTGGATCCATCTCTCGTGATCTGCTGGACGGAGAACGGGAGCCTTCAGACCACTCTGACGACAGATTTGGTAAGAAGGCCAAAATAAGATCATGGGGGCCACACTCTCCCAGGAACAACGGGAAATCTTATCCACCTTACAAAGTGTGGCTGAATTATATACAGAAGGGATCCCAAAGAAAGAATTAAAACAGTTGTTACTATGGGCAAGGCTCAATTACCCACTTGCAGAAACATGTCTGTTGTTCGAAGTGGGGTTTTGGCAAGAAATTAATAGGCATTTATATATTTTAGCAATGAAAAAAGAAGAGACAGCGTTAAAGCTACTCTCACCGGCAAGAATCATGTTACAAGGTATCTCAGTGCAGTCAAAAAGACTGGAAAAGCAGCGAGAAGCTGCGGTACCCTCAGAAGAGGGGGCAGGGCGGAGCTCCGGGAAAAAATGAGCTCTTGCTTTAAAAAGCCAGGGGGAAAGGGCTCTCGAAAAAAGAGAGCAGGAAAAAATATTAAACCCCCCAATCAAAAAATACAACGAACCCCAAGAGCGTCCTGAAACTCCAGAGAGTGTAGAGGAGTCAGGAGCGGAAGGGGGGGAGCAGGAAGATAAGGGATCAGGGGGGGCACTTGTTCGCGGCGGGCAAAGCGGCGATGTGGCGGCAGCGGCAAACGCGGGCAGCGTGGGTGAAGATGAGGAGACGCGCGCGGAGGGCGAAATTTGCAAAAACTGGGGTGCAGACCCACATACCAGCGCGGGGGCGGCGAACGCGGGCGGCGGGCTAGGGGTAAATGTGCAGCCTCAGAGGGCCACCGTGGTGAGACGCAGGAGGTGCGCGGTTGTGACGTCAGACCCGGTGTGGAAATCGGCTCGGATAGCGGCGCGAGCTGGGGTGCCGGAGGGAGAGGTGAACACAACGTCAGAGGAGGAGGAGGTGGACTCAGGGACAGACCGAGGGGCGGGGACCTCGGAGGTGGGACGGGGGGGAGAGGATGACGTCAGCTTGGGAGACACAGGGAGCGGCTCGGAGAGCACGCATGCGCAGAAAGTAGGGCGCGGGCGGAGCCGAGCCCGGTCCCCTGTGACGTCTCGGGTGAGGAGGGGCCGTGTTAGGGATTCTACGTCCCGGGACTCCACACCGTCTCCAGACCCGGTGCCTTTGGTTCAAACCCTCGGAGTCCCAGTCCCTTCCCTTCACGGGAGACGCCGAGCCGGAAGAGGAAGTGGGGCAGTCGAGCTTGCGCCGTCATCCGAGCCAGGGAGGCCGGTGACAGCGCCACCTAGTGGCAGGAGGGCAGAAGTGCACGACATGCCGGGTTGGCTCGGCGGAGCCACAGCGCCATCTCGTGGCGAGACTGCAACAATGCAGCAATTTTTTCCAACAATATATAAAAAGAAAAGCACTTCAAAGAAGACAATGTTAACACGACAAAGGGATTATCCATCCTCGGAACTTGATCCACCAATTGTGAGACATTTTCTAAACAACACACAGGCAAAGCTAAGGGAAAATCCTTTAGTTTTGATCAGAAACCCAGAAACAGGACAAATAGAGGGTCCTCTCAAACTAATCACTTGGGGAAAGGGTTTCGCTTGTATTTCCACAGATCGAGGTCTGAAGTGGGTGTCAGCGCGGCACGTGAAGCCATTCCGAACGCGAGAACACGAGAACGCTGATCCGAGAAACAAAGAGACGAGTACTCAGACAGAAGTCGAGACTCAGACTGCGAAAAATGACCCGGAAGAGAAATAAAAAGAAACTAAGGACTCTGGGGGGTTTTCACATAAAAGCGAAAAAGATCTTTTTGGTGCAAACAGAAGGGGGAGATGTGGGATCTCAGCCTCTCAGAACTGGGGTGAATGGTGAAGGGATAAGTTAATTGGAGTGTGAGATACATTGGCTTAAGATTTCTGTACAGGGGGGTCTAGAGAAATAAGATGGAGGAATTGGGGCGTGCCCTTCTCCTTCTTCTTCTTCCTCTAGGCCTCCATTTTCTGTGGTGATGTTGGCACTCCGGGATTGGACCTTACTAGGGGAACACTGGTTAATAAGGGTAGAGGGTATTGGAGAAAAATGATAAATATTGTATACGTAACTCCAAGTATAAAGATAGACGACCGCCCCAGGGGCTCTCAGTGTGTGCCCATGGCTGACTGCTGAGCAGAACTCTGGCAGGCCAAGAGAAAATCTTTTAGATAAGCAATTAATAAACATCGAGACCGAGAACAGATCTGAAGTTTCTTCTCGTCCTTTCGAACCTGGGCGGCCCAAGGCCATCTTTGGGCTTTTTCCAGACCATCTAAACAGCCCCAAAATCCGACACTTAGGGAGCCCGGAGATATCCAGGGCTCGAGTCCGGGATCTGCTGACTCTGAACACTCTGCAAAGAAATCCTACTGAAGACCCCTGGCTGGAGTTATTTGGGAATTTAGCTACTTGAGCTGGGCTTCTTGTAGGACTTTTAGCAGCCTTGTGTTCCTCACCTTGGAGTAAATGAACTTTATCAGTCAAGCTGATATCATTTTCTCCCTTTCCTCCAGTGATTTTAACAAACTTTTCAAGGAAGGAAAACAAAATATTTGCTTTACACTGGCCACTAGAACAGCCATTTTCTTCAACGTTTCTCCAATAAGTTCCCTAGGAGGAAAGAGGGACTGTGTCCAAGTTTCCAAGACGTCTTTCAGAAAGAACCACAACCTCCTCAGTGGAGGGAACCATGCTGTTTTCAAAGGCACTTGGGGTCAGAGAACAGTGCCCTGAACTCACTGTGCCAAAATAATATGGCAATATGGTCAAGAAAATTGTTAGAGAGATGCCTCTGCCCCAATTAAGGTGCTAACGAGACCAAATCCAAGGCAGATTTTATTGAACAGTAAATGTGAGTTAGAGAGAGACATGGAAAGAAAGAGAAAAGGGGGGAGAGCAAGGGAATGACAGGGACAGAGACCTCCCCTGGAGCAGGACAAGTGTGACATTGTCCCCTGTGTGTCTGGCCTTCCCAGGGTGGGGGTTTTACAGCTGAGCCAGTTTGGGTAAGGGGGGTGGTGTTCACCCCCTGAGAAGGGATTATCCCACTGTTTCAGGTTGCAATGTAAGATGTAACCAAATGCACTTTTCCAATCCTCATCCTCATAAACTGCTATAAACAGGCGGGGCAGTGTTCTTTATCTCTTCCATGACTCACCCCTGATAACGCACTCCAAGGGAGATATCTTCTGTGAATAGGCCATTGAGTGTCACTGCAGGACTGATAAAATTCCATCATCCCAATGTGGGATGCTCCGCCCAGGGGGAGGATCCAAGCATTCCTACCTGGATATCAGCTGAGCCTTACACCAGGAGCAGCTTGCCTACTGGATTGCCAGAGGACAAGAGCTCCATAACCACCACTGGACATCCAGAGGAAAACCAGACCCTTCTACAGGATCACTGCTCTGACAGAATCACGTTCATCTCTCCAACAGTACTGCAACCATCATTTAATAGGACTGCTGCCACCACCCTGACCAACAGGGTGTCAGGTTCTATCCTGACTCTGTCAGTTTAAGGCAGTGTTTCCTTATCATTTCCTTGATCTTAATTTTCTTTTTAAATAGTTATTCTGGCTTAGACCTTTCCCCAGGTTTGCCTTAAAACCAGTACAAAAAACAATGTGCTCATCTGTTGTTTTCCAACAAAACAGAATTTCCCAGTCCCAAAACTTTGCCGGATGGAAGAGGAGGCTGCAAGGAAAAGGAACATGCTCCGGGACACCCGGGCAGGTGAGGAGGAAATCAGTGCCCCTTTCCCCCTCTCTCCTGCTCCATCTCCCAGCCCAGCACAGCCCCTGGCTGCAGGACAAACCCATGGTCAACGCCGTCCTGCTGGGGATGCACTGGGGGGATCTCCTTCCCCTTCCCTCTGACATGGAGACAAATCCCATCCTGTCTTTGTCCTTCCTCCCCCAGACAAGGAGCTGAGGATGGAGAACAGGGAGGAAAAATCCCCATGGCAGAACCTCATAGAAGATGCTGTTGTGAGCAGCTCCACGGCACAGGAATCCAACAGGGAGGAAAAGCCAGAGTGATCCCACAGGAGAAGGTTGTGCAAGCCTAGCCCAGTGTGCTCTGAGGAGGAAAGACCCACCCTGAGCCAGGAAGCTGGGCAGAGCTTCAGCCAGAGCTCGGAGCTGGTGGCCCATGGGCAGCTTCATGATAGGGAGAAGTCTTAAAAATGCTTGGAGTGTGGCAAGATCTTCAGGCAGGGCAAATACCCTGATCAGCCACCAGATGATTCACACTGGGAAGTGGGCTTCTGAGTGTGGGGAGTGTGGGAAGGGCTTCAGCTGCAGCTCTGCCCTTGTCAACCACCAGTGGATTCACACCAAGGAGAGGCCCTTCCGCTGACCTGACTGTGGGAAGGGCTTCAACCACAACTCCAAGCTCATCATCCACCAGGGCATCCACACTGAGGAGAGGCTGTACCAGTGTCCCACATGTCAGAAGAGGTTTCAGAGCAGCTCCAATCTCCTCCTGCATGAGCGGATTCACACGGATGAGAGGCCCTTCCGCTCCCCTGATTGCGGGAAGGGCTTCAACCGCAAATCCACCCTTGTCACCCACCGGTGCATTCATACTGGGGAGAGGCCCTACGAGTGTCCCCACTGTGGGAAGAGCTTCTCAGACCAGTCATTCTTTAACCGGCACCAATGGAGGCACCGGTAAGGGAGGCCTTACGAGAGCCCTGACTGCAGGTGGAGCTTCATGCGCTGCTCCATCGCCATCCCCATTGGAGGACCCACAAGGTCAGAGCCCTGGTGACCCACATTCTTTGTGATAAACAGTAAGAAGTGATATGTGTTCCTTCTTTGCCTCTTAGTGTCTTTTGATTTATCTCCCTCCCTTCAAAACACAAATAATCAGGGTAAAAATCCACCCAATTCATCAAAGGCATCTAAAGCCTCACATTTTACTTGTGTTTTGAGGGAAACTTGGATTCTTGGCGACATCTGGGAGGATATGGGGGGTTTTGGGGGTATTTAGTTTGGTTTTCTTTATTTCTTGGTACTCCAAAAGATGAGAGGGATCGATCTGTCAGCTCAAAACCACTCAATGCTACTGAAAACTACTCAATCCCACCCCAAAATTCCTCAATTCCACAGCGCCTGGGGGTGAAATGGGGATGGAATTAGATTGGCCGAAGTGGGATGCAAATCAGAAGGGGTAAAATGGGCATCGGGTGGGGAAGGATGGGTGGGATGTGGTTTGGGAGGTGTGAAATGGGGGAAATACATCTTGGGAAGGGGGTCATTATGTCCAGGAACGGTGGGATGGGTTGGGGTTGGGACTGGGGAGGTGGGCTGGGGTCCGGAATGAGGCAGCTGAAGTTTGGGGATGATGAAGGGAAGGGAAGCCTGTTACTGAGTGAGTTTTTGGATATCCCATGTTCATGAAGAAATGCTGGGGTATCTCACATTTCTGAGGTGGTTTTGGTGCACTCCCCAGCTCTTGGGGGTTTCCTGAGGGCAGCTCCATGGAGCCCCATTGCCAGGGGTGGTTGCCATGGGCAGGAGCTCAGGGATGTAGCCAGAGTCTGTATCGGTGCTGGAGAGCAGAGAAATGATGAATGGCCCCAGACAACTCCAGTGTGTGTTTGGAGACCTGTGAGCTTACTGAGGAGAGGTCAACAGCAATCCCCAGGAGAGATGCACCTTAGACTCCGGGTGTTCCTCACAGCTCAGGGTGAGGAAAGAAGCTTCCCCCATGGTGCATTGCAGCACTATATTAATTTATCCCAATTCTTTCCTCCCTATTGGCCCGTTGGCCTTTCCCACCCCTTTTACCCTTATATGTTCACGTTCTGGTGAGTTCTCCCTTCCCTGTAATCCCATTGGTTTATGTCTCTGGCTATCCACTCTAGCATTTCCTATTGGTTCCTTCCCTGTGTACCACCCGTGAGCCCTCAGACCATTGGATCCCTGATGCTCTTCTCCACCCTCTCTTTTCTTCATTTATAACCTAGACCCACCTTTGGCTTTGTCTTTGGCCCTGGGCCACTTCAGCGTTGCCTGAAATAAAGCACATTGGAACTCCATGCCTGGAACCTCCCGTGTCTTCACTGCCGACCTGCTCCATGTGTGTGTCTGTGTGTATGTGTGTCTCTGTGTGTGTGTGTGTGTGTCTGGGTGTGTGTGTGGGTGTGTGTGAGTGTGTGCTGGGGCTCTCATGTCTCCTGCCTGTTGGTGCAAGATGCTCTCAGGGAAGTTGCATCTACCACCACCGCAGACCACAACAGTGGCACCCGAACAGGGACCTTCATCTGGTACCCCTGGAGAGCGTCTCCAGCATGGCTGTAAGCTAAGTCGCCTTTGGGTCAGCCACTAGCCTAAGACAACCTCTGAGTTTTGTCTGGGCATGCTGAGGGGAGAGACTTGCAATCCTCCCAGAGTCGTGGGCTGGAGGATCGCTTTCCTTGACACACCCCCACGAGATCCCTTGTTGACGCACTGCTGGTGAGTATGTTTCAGTCAGAGTCACCCTTTTCTTTTGTTTTCTCATTTTAACTTGTGGGTGGAAAGACTGCAGAATGGGCACAAAACTTGTTCCACAATGGGAGATTTATATCCAAGTTACATTAGCCCTAGCTGCTCGGGAAATGGAAATTCATTTTTCAAAGGGGAATTTGAAAGCTTTTGTTCATTTTCCTTTCAAATATTTTATGTTACAAAGGAATCAGTTTTATCGCTTGAGGTTTGGGATATGGTTGGGATCAAGTTATTGATTTTGTAAATGGAGGGGAATTTTAAAGTGGAGAAGTTTTATTGTCTTTTTCATTCCATTTATGGCAAAAAGTTTTATCTTCTTTCATGTTCTATTTATGATTCAGTCTAAAAATCAGGGGAAATTTGGAAAAGTTTTGGGTCCCCACTGCAAAACCCCTTCCCCTTCATCTCCCCTCAAGCTCCTAAACCCTTTTCCCTGCCTGAGGAGCAATCAGCAGGTGGATGTCGCTATTCAGCACAGGATTGCTGCCGTTTCCCTCACGCCTCCCAGTCTCCTCTCAGCCCTTACCCGGATGGCACTGGCCATGCTGCTCTGGACCTTCCCCTCAACTTTTCTCCTATTCCTGCATACGCTCTTTTGTCTCCCTCAGTGGCCATTACCCCACAAAATGGTGCCGATACGTTGCCAGCCCTGCCATTTTGTCCCCTCCTGATCCCAGTTTTCCCACCCTTGCACCCCAAAATGGCCACTTTCCCACCTCTCCTCTGGCCTTTCCTGCTCCTCCATAATCAGGCTCCTCCCCTTTGACACGCTCCCCTCCACCCATGGCGTCAATGTCCGCTCCTGTATCAGGATCACCCCTTTTCATCGGTGCCACCCTTCTCGATGCAGGCCCTGCCTCTCCCCTCATGGTCTCCACCTTCTCCACCCCGGGCTCCACCCCTGGTGGCCATGACACTTCTGGCTCCCACATCACCGGAGCTGAAAGGGGACATGATGGTGACTGGAAGGCAGCCACCTAGGCTGCCAGTAGCCCACGACCCGGGGCCACACCAGTTATCCAGGAGCACCGCTCCTCTACCAGCAGGCCCTCCTCCTCAGCAGAAGACAGTGATTCCACAGACTCTAACACTGAGCCTGAGGATCACTGGGCAGGGGTGTGGGAACAAGCTGCTAGGGAAGGTGATTGGGAGATGGCAGGGAGATTGCAGACCCTGGAGGCCCCTGTCCAATCCAAAAGAGGGAGGAAGCCAAAGCAGGAATTCATGCCTGAGACGAAGCGTTGCAAGGCATGCAGAGACTGTGAGAGGAGTCCCTGTCCTACAAGAATAACGAGCCTTGCCAAAAGATGTGATGACAAGCACAAGCAGCATGGAAAAGAAAACAAAAGATGCGGTATATCGATGCAACCAATAACCTGAAAAAGAAAACAGCTCTACACTGCCTGAAAAATACAACTTCCTATTGGTCTTGCATTCCACAAAAAAAGACATTGCTTAATTAGGTCCTACTCATCCAATTATTTCAGTTGTATCCTAATCTTATGTACTATTTCCTTTTTGAGTTAATAATTTAGTACTATTATGACTTATAGCTATTGTTATGTTAGTTATTATCCCTTATTTTGTAAGGTGCTTCCAGAAATCCATAGGGGAAGCCTTCTAATTAAACAAAAAAGAGGAGTTGTGGGGGCCTGTGAGCCTACAGGGGGGAGGGCAACAGCAGTGCCCTGGAGAGATGCACCTTAGGCTCTGGGCATTCCTCATAGCTCAGGGTGAGGAAAGAAACTTCCCCCATGGTGCTCTACAGCACTACGGTAATTTGTCCCAGTTCTGTCCTCCCCATTAGCCCCTTGGCCTTCCCTACCCCTATTGCCCTCATATATTAATGTTCTAGAGAGTTCTCCCTTCCCTGTCTTCCCATTACTTGATGTCCCCACCTATCCACCCTGGCATTTTCTATAAGTCACTTTCCCTGTATACCACCCCTAAACCCTTAGATTCCTGATGATCTCCACTCCCTCTTTTCCTGTATTTATACCCTAAACCATCCTTTACCTTTAACCCCTGCACCCCGGAAGCATTTGACCGAAAAAAACCCCTCGATAGAACTCCATGCCTGGATGCTCCCATGTCTCAACTGCTGAGCTGCTGCTGTGTGCGTGTGTGTGTGTGTGTGTGTGTGTGTCTGTATTTTTGTGTGTTTGTGTGTGTGTGTGTGTGTTTGTGTGTGTGTGTGTGTGTGTGTATGTGTGTGTGTGTATGTGTGTGTCTGTGTCTCTGTGTGTGTATGCGTGTCTGTGTCTGTGTCTGTGTCTGTGTGTCTCTGTGTCTGTATATCTGTGTGTCTGTGCTGGTGCTCTCAGGGCTCCTGCCCATTGGCACAAGGTTGTGTCCACCACCAACACAGACCACATCAATAACTCCTTTTCTTCATTTACTCTGTGGTGTAAATGAGCCATTCTGTCTAATCATGACCAGAATCAATCAGAGCTGTATTTATATAAATTTATCTGGTATTCAGTCTTTAATCCTGCAGGACAAATTGTGTAAAAGTTCAATTCCAGCAGTCCAATCCCTTACACTTTTGATAAAGTCTGGGGCAGGAATTGTATCCAGCCACTCCCAGTCTCCTCTCTTAAAAGGAAATTTAGAAGTCTAGGGGCCCTGCAGGGGTTTGAGGATCCATGGTGGCTGCTGGGTATCATTTCTCCACCTCATGTATCAGCAGGAGTTTCTCCAATAAAGAAATAAAGCTTTTGCCTGAAGCTCTCACTGTGCCCAAGAGAGGAACCCCTGTGAGTGTCTAGGACATCCTGGCCCTTTGGCAGCCTGAGGACTCCTGGGATGTCACCGTGGAGCCCCCGTGAGTCCCTGTGACAAATCAGTGCCTGAGCAGCCCAGGGTGCCCTGGGATGTCACCATGGAATGGCTGTGACTGCCTCTGACCACAGGGCCCTTTATCATTCCCAGAAAGTCCTGGGAGGTCTCCATGGACACCCTGTCTCTGCCTGTGACATTCCAGCTCTGGAACAGCCTGGAGACTCTTGGAAAGTTCCCATGGAACCCCTCTGAGGGCCTGAGACAAATCTGACCCTTAGCAGGCAACCATCACCAGGACCCTGTTGCTCTGGACAATTTCCATGGCAACCATCACCAGCCCCTGTTGCTATGCTCAGTCCCTTGGAAGCTCCATGGAGACCCCATACCAGGGGTGGTTGCCATGGACACCAGCTCAGGCCTATAGCCAGAGCCTATTGACATGGCAACCATTGGCAGTCCCATCAGGCTCATGGGATCCCAGAACCACAGAATTGGCTGAGCAGGGAGGGACCCATCAGGATCCTCCAGTCCAACTGCTGGCCCTGCACAGGACACCCCAACAATGCCAGCCTGGGCCTGGCATCGCTGTCCAAACGCTGCTGGAGCTCAGAGAGCCCTGGAGCTGGGACCCTTCCCTGGGGAGCCTGGGCAGGGCCCCAGCAGCCTCTGGGCAAAAACCTTTTCCTGACATCCAACCTGAGCCTGCCCCGACTCAGCTGCAGCCGTTCCCTCCACTCCTGTCCCTAGGCACGAGAGGGAAGATGTTCCCACAGCCCCAGCCAGGGACCCGCTCCCAAGGTTGTGGCCATGGCCACCAGGGCTGGGACCAGCTGGGATGCTCGGTTTCCACGGGCCGAGGTTCAGGAATGGGATTCCTCGATTTCCCGCTCCCGTTAAAACCGCGCTGCCCTCGCTGCCCTCGCTGCCCTCGCGCCTCCCATGGAAAGCACAAAAGGCAAAAATCCCACCATGGGATGAGAAAAATTTATTGAGAACAGCACCCAGATAAGGAACAAACAGGAACAGCAACAACACTGGTAACAGAAGGGATCAGAAACACTATTTAGAGGGAAAACTACAAGACCACTGACTGTCTCTTTGCAGCCACATATTCACTCCTGCCTGGAAAGGACACTCTTCTCTCAAGGGGAGAGAGTCCCTTTCCTGCCTCTGGCATTAACCTGAAGCAGGAGTGAAAATAATGACATGGCATTAGCCAGACCTTATGTTCTTTGATCCCACATCATGTCATTGGCAGGGGCAGGAAAAGGGACAGGAGTCTTGCCAGTAAGGATCACAGGGAGCATGGAGCACCAGCGTTCTTCCCAGCGTGGGTTCTCCAATGGGGGTAAAAGCTGGAGCTGTGCACAAAGCTCTTCCTGCAGTTAGGGCATTTGCAGGGCTTCCCTTACTGGTGCCTCCGTTGGTGTTTGGTCAAGGCAGAGCTCCGGGTGAAGCTCTTCCCACACTGGGGACACTCATAGGGCCTCTCCCCAGTGTGGATGCGCCGGTGGGTGACAAGGTGGGAGTTTTGCTTGAAGCCCTTCCCACAGTCAGGGCAGCGGAAGGGCCTCTCATCTGTGTGAATCCGCTCATGCAGAAGGAGATGGGAATTGGTCTGAAACCTCTTCCCACACCGGGGACACTCATAGGGCTGTTCCCCAGCGTGGATGCGTTGATGGATGATGAGGTGGGAGTTTTGCTTGAAGCCCTTCCCACAGTCAGGTCAGCACAAGAGCCTCTCCTCTCTGTGAATCCGCTGGTGCAGGATGAGATGTGAGCTGATCTGAAACCTCTTCTGACACTCGGAACACTCATAGGGCCATTCCCCGGTGTGGATGCGTTTGTGGGTAACGAGCTCAGAGCTGCACCTGAAGCCCTTCCCACATTCCCCACACTCATAGGGCCATTGCCCGGCGTGGATCATCTGGTGGCCAATCAGGGTGCTGCTCTGCCTGAAGGTCTTCCCACACTCCAAGCACTTGTAGGGCTTCTCCCCATCGTGAAGCTGCTTATGCACCACCAGCTCCAAGCTCTGGCTGAAGCTCTGTCCACCTTCCTGGCCCAGGGTGGGTCTTTCCTCCTCAGAGCAACCCGGGCTGGGTTTGGTGCCACTCGTACTGTGGGACCTCTGGACTTTTCCTCCCCATTGGATTCATGCGCAGTGGAGCTGCTCAAAGGGGCCTCTTCCACCTGGTTCTGCTCTGGAGATTTGTCCTTCCTGGTCTCCATCCTCAGCTTCTTGTCTGGGGGAGGAAGGACAAAGAGAGGATGAGATTTGCCTCTGTGCCAGAGGGAAAGGGAAAGCAGATCGCCCCAGTGCTTCCCCAGCAGGACGGCATTGGCAGGGGGGTTGTCCTGCAGCTGGGGGCCGTGCTGGGCTGGGAGATGGAGCAGGAGAAAGGGGGAAAGGGGCACTGACTTGCTCCTCACCTGCCTTGGTGTCCTGGGGCATTGTCTCGGTTTTAATAGACAGGTGTCTGCTAAGGAAGGCAAGAGCCTCCCTTGAAATGGAAAATGTAAACAACCTCCTTCTGAACTGTTAAAATTTTGAAATTATGGAGATCTAAGGCAACAGATATGGGAATAGGAATAACAGTTATATAGCAGGAAAATAAAAATATAAACGCAATAGTACAAAGAAAAAACACTGACAGATTCAGAATATGACCTGACACCATGTGGGGCACAGTGGTAGTGGCAGTCCCAATAAACGGTGGCTACAGTCCGCCTGCAGTGACAGGTGTGGCTCTGTTGAAGCAGGGATCCTGTAGGAGGGTGGAGTTTTCCTCTGAAGATCCAGTGGTGGTGGTGTTGGGCCTGGTCTTCCTCTGGGAATCCAGCAGAAAAGGCTGACTCAGGTCTTCCCGCCCTGTGATTATATCCAGGTAGGAATGCTTGGCTCCTCACTCTGAGCATAGCTTCTCACAATGGGTTGATGGAATTTTATCAGTCCTGCAGTGGCACTCAATGACCCATTAACAGAAGATATCTCCTGGGAGGGACGATGGGTTGTGGAAGAGATAAAGAAAACTGCCCAATTAACAGAAGATAACTGCCCCATTAGATAGGAATAGAATACACGCCCCATGTCCAACCTAAGACAGCTGGGAAATGCTTTGCAGTATTCTGTGTCTGTGTGTCTGTGTTCGTGTGCATTTTACACTCAAAGTCCCTCAAATTTCCAGGAGTTTTTCCCAGAGGTATTGGCTCGTCCCTGTGTCCATCTGCACCTCCCCGTGTCACTCTGTCACTGTCACGTCCACACAGCTCTGAGCCCACTGGCACCTCCAAGGTTTGCACTGAATCCCTCCCTCCTGCCCTCCAGCACCAGCAATGCCCATGGCAGGGAGCTCAGAGCAGGAGCAGCCAGGCCAGAGCTAACGCCAGGATCAGGAGCACCTGGCAGAGGCAGGAAGAATCCCCCATTCCAGGGGGCGCAAGGGGGGCACCCGTGTCCCCTCTCAGCCCTAGGGCTACAGACTAGGGAGGAGGTGCCTCAACTGCCTCAGCTGAATTCCTTTCCTCAGCCCTTGGCCCAGGAAGTCTCTGGCTGGAGCACAATCTCTAGAGGAGAGTTTCCATAAGGAAGAGCAAAGAAAGGAATTGTTTCTTCCCTTTCCCTCATCCCTGCCCCTTGTGCTGATTTTCTTGGCATCTCTTAGCAAAACCAACAAAACAGCATCAGGAATGAGGTGTTTCCCAGGGTCAGTTCCTAAATAGGGCCAAAGGAAGGTTTTCTGCCAGGGAAAAAATGACAAATGTGGGATTTGTTCAGACAGTTGAAAACATGACAGTTTCTAAGCACTGGAAATCCAGAGACTATAAAAACCAGAGTTTGCAGTTGTAATGGTCCATTGTCCTTCCTCTTCCCACTGCTGATTTGTCACATCCCAACTCCAGAGGAGCAGATTATGGAAAGAAGAGCTGTAGGGAGTGTTGGAGGCCTAATCCCAGAAACTAGAAGGAAGAGTGAAATCAGGAAAAGATTTCAAGTTGTTTTCTTATCATATTGTCCACAAATAGCTCTGCAGTCCATATTGCAATATCCAGATGAAGAGGCACGTTCCTGGTTTTTAATGCCAAATTGCAGTACTTTGGAACATCTTTCTGGATGAGAACAAACCACAGGCCAATAATTGATCCACTTCAGTTCCCAAATCAGAAATCATTCAATTTCTACCAAGTTGTCTTTCTCTGCAGGTGTCCCAGATTGCAAGGCAAGATGGATTCTATTTGCCATCTCTATGGCAGTTTTCCTTATCTCTTCCACAACCACTCCTCCCTCCTGGGGGGACATCTGCTGAAAACAGGCTATTGAATGTCACTGCATGGCTGATAAGAACTACAGCATTCCATTGGGAGATGCTCTGCCCAGAGGGAACAGCTAAGCATTCTAGCCAGATAGAACCTGGAGATTCTGGAATAGCAGCACAGCTTCTCCCCTGGATTTCCCAGAGGAACAGCAGCTGCATCTTCTTCCACTGGATCCTCAGAGAAAGACTACATCCTTTTCTACAGAAGCCCTGCTCCAACAGAGCCACACCTGCCACTCCTGGAGGACTGTAGCCACATTTCCAATTGAATTGCTACCAGCACCCTGACCAACAGGGTGTCAGGTTGTGTTGTGACTCTGCTATAGTTGTTTTAATTCACTGCATTGTTTATTTTATCCTTTTATTTTCTTCCCTATGAAATAACTGTTATTTCCTGCTCCCATATGTTTGCCTGAGAGCCTCTTAATTCAAAATTTATAGCAATTCAGAGGGGGAGGGTTCACATTCTCCATTTCATGGGAGGCTCCTGCCTTCCTTTTCAGGCACCTGTCTTTCCAAACCAAGACAGCAGGACAGAAGGCACTTTGATTCCTTTTGTTCCAAGTTTCTCCTGAGTTCATGACTTCAGATGAACTGGAATGGTCCCAACAGCACAAAAGCAGCCACAATGAGCAGGATCAAATCCCCGGGTCACCATTAAATGCACTCGATCCACGCCTTCCACAGTCTAGCAGCAGTTCCCGCCTCTGCCCCCAGCTCTGGCTCAACCTGAGGGGCATCGCTCTGGTGTGTGCAGGGCCGGCTCCTGCAGGACACAGTGCTGGGAGCCGCCCTGTGTCCCGAGCTTCAGCATCTCAGGCGCCGCTCCACAGCTGCGGGGCTGTGGCACCACTGTTCCATGGCTGTAGCTCCTGTGTCACCACTGTTCCATGGCTGTAGCTCCTGTGCCACGGTGTTCCATGGCTGTAGCTCCTGTGCCACCACTGTTCCATGGCTTTAGCTCCTGTGCCACCACTGTTCCGCCTTTTCCATGCTCACTCCACTGCTGCTCAAAAGCCGTGCTGTGCTGTTTCAGCACGGTTCCTCAGCTCCTGCGCCACTGCTCCACTGCTGCTCCAACACTGCTCATCTCCCACTGTTCCACTGCTCCTTCTCTGCTCCTCTCCTGCTCCCCTGTTGTTCCACGGCTGCTGCTTCTGTTCTAGTGCTGCTGCCACAGCTGTGGTGTCACAGAGAGGGGAACACTGGGACTGCCAATGCTGTAGTGTCACAGAGAGGGGAATGTTGGGGCTGCCACTGCTGTGGTGCCACAGAGAAGTCAATGTTGGGACTGCCAATGCAGTGGTATCACAGAGAGGGGTGTGTTGGGGGAGTCGCTGCTGTGGTATCACAGACAGGAGAGTATTTGGGGCTGCCACCTCTGTGGTTTCACAAGAAGGGAAACGCTGGGGTTGCAATTGCTTTGGTGTCATAGACAGGGGGACATTGGTATTGCCACTGCTGTCATGTCACCGAGAGGGGAACACTGAGGTTTCCACCATTGGGGTGTTACTGACAAGGAAACACTGGGGCTGCAAATGTTGAGGAGACACAGAGAGGGGAATGTTCGAACTGCCACTGTGGTGCTGCCATAGAGAGTAGAACTTTGGACAGCCACCCCTGCAGTGTCATAGAGAGGAGAACTTTGGGGCTACCACTAATGTGGTGCCAATGAGAAGGGGACATTGGGGCTGCCCCAGCGGTGGTGTCACTGGGAGAACTTTGGGGCTGCCACCACTGTGGTATCATAGACAGGGGAAGGTTGGGGCAGCCACTGGTGTGGTGTCAGAGAGAGAGGGACGTGGGGCTTCCACAGCTGCAGTGTCACAAAGATGGCAAAGTTGGGGCATTCACTAGGTCTCCACCAAGGCAAACAGTTAAAGCAGGGTGCTGGGGGAGGCAGCAGGGAGAGCAGACGCTGTGCTGGGTGAGCGAGGGAAGAGGATGAGGGCAGAAGGCACAGCCCACCAGGAGGCCACCAGGCAGAGCTGTGGAGCCTCCCCAGATGAGGGTGACCTGTCCAGGGAGTGCCCTGCTGCCCCCCAGGACTGTGCTGCCACCCTTGGCAGAGGTGTTTGCCCAGCAGGATGTCCCCTGGTCACCCGGGGCCGTGCCGCTGCCCCAGGCAGGAGGGCGCTGTCAGCTGAGTGTGCCATCCCTGGCGTCAGTGCTGGAGGCACCCCGAGCAGCCTGGCTGTGTTAAATGAGCACCTTGCAACCCCTCCCTGCCCTGCCGTGGCTGGAAAGACTCCTGAAAGGACTGGCTGCTGTGCAGCTGTGCCCTCTGCTGCCCCTTGTTCTGCCCTGCTGGCAGAAACTGCCGCAACCACCCAAGAGCAGCACGGGTTGTCAATGGAGCGTGCTGCTGCCGATCCAGAGGGTGGAGAAACATCATGATGCAGAGTCACATTGAACAGGCACTCTGCCACTCTACTGTGCCCTGCTGCCACAGCTGGGACCCCAGAAGCAGCAATTGGTAGCAGCAGCGAGGCGCTTTGCCCCTGCAGCCGGTTCAAGGCACCCAGCTGCCACCACTGTGAGATGCCTTGCTCCTGCAGGACAGTGCCTGGCCATGGAGCGGGGTTTGCTGCTCCTCCACCAGGCCTGCCATACCAGCTGAGATCTCAGAAGCAGTGCCCGGCCCCTGTGAGATTCCAGCTCCTCTGTGCCATGCTGCTGCCCCTGTAGCCATCTCTGCCTGCGGTGGAACCACCTCTCTGTGCTTTGCTGTGACTGAAAGTGCCCCTACAGCTGTGCCCAGCCACGGCGAGACAGTGCCTGGCCCCGGCGGGAGAGCACCCTACCATTGTAAGGGGGCGCCTGGCTGAGGAGCTGTTCCTGGCTGCTATGGAGCTGCCTGTGCCTGTTGCCAAGCTATCCCTGGCTGCTGTGAGACTCCCAGCTGCTGTGGAACACCTGGCTACCATCAAGCCGTATCTGTCGCTCCATGTCCTGCTGTCAACTGCTGTGAAAAGGTGTCGGCCAAGTGGTTCACACGGGGTAGGTCACCAGGTGGGTCCCCAGGCGGGTGCCCCACCTTGGCCAGCACCCAGCAGCCAGCTTAGAACTGGTGCAAACCAGGGGAATCCGACTGTTTAATTAAAACAAAGCATCACAAAGGCCTGAGGTGGGTGTTGATGCAATGTGATTTCTGCCCAGTGCTCTGAATGTCAAAGTGAAGAAATTCAATGAAATGCAGGGAAGTGGCAGGAGCGACTATGACTCTCCTAAGGCAGTTTTTGAGAGTATAGTTAAAAACCGGGCATTGCTGCAGAGATTGCACTTCCTCGTGGTCCTGCTGGATACCCTGTGTAATGTAACCCAGTCAATCTCTGTCCCAGCACAGAGGCAGTGGGGATGGCCAGTTCAACATCCTCCTGTTGAAATTTCATCCTCCTGAAACAAATTTACAGTAAGAGTTGTGTGGCCTTTTGCCCAAAACCTGGCTCCAGATTATTGGGATTTAATTCCTACATCACACTGCAACATCAGAGTTTGAAAGTGGGCAAAAGATTGCTACGTCCTTGGGGGTCCACTCTCATTCTTATTCTACCTCTCCTAAAATCGTGGCAAATTTACTATCCAGATCCATAAAATGGGGAACCACTTCAAAACCACACCTCTAAATGTGACTAGGTAGCCTTGGTGTCCTAGGGTTTTAATGTGGACAATTTGTCTCAATTTTGTAAGGGAAATTTGATGTCGTATTTTCTAAAAAGCAGGTAGACCTCTTGTCTAAAAACTGGGTAGACCTAGTGCCGAAAAGTTTACCATCAGAACCCCCCATTTTGGCAGACCATGGATTGGCTACACTGGTGAGCTTGGGGTTTTATAGATCAGAGCTTTTAGTGAATAACTTGGAATGTGTTCATTTTCCCACAAGCTGGGAGGGTTTGAGCAGGCTGCCTGAGGTCTATGAACAGCTTGCACCACGGCCAAGTCTGGGACTGAAGACCTGCCTTCTGAGGAATTGTGAATCGTTTGTGCTTGACAACGGGAAGAGAAACAGCAATTTTGAGACTGAGGGCACACCAGAAACATCACCTGCTGAGCCGGAGAACAACACCAAGCTGGCGACATCCCCAGCTCAGACAGAGAACTGCAGGGAACAGACACTGGAAGACATCCTTACTGTGACTGTTCCTGATAAAAAAATCCACCTTGTCCTTGCTGCGGTACGCAGGTGAACTGTGTGTTGGGCTTGATTGAACATCTGAGGGTAACCCATGGGAAAAGGAGGGTTTGCTTTCAGTGTGCTCAATGTCAAAAAGAGTAGAGTAATTATCATAGTATTGTTTGTCATTTTCCTAAATGCAGGGGAACAGCAGAAATGGCTCCAGGCAGGGAGTGGATATGTGAGGAATGCAGCATGGACTTCAAGATGAAAATTGTTCTGGGACAACACAAAAGATTGGCACATTTATTGATTAGAAATCAGGAAAGGGTTGCTTTCCCACCCAAAAGAGACTTCCAACCAAGGAGCCCACAAAAGATGCTTGACAAAAGAGGAGGAAGAACTACTGATAAGTTTGGAGGCTCAGTTTGAGGGGAACAAGAACATCAATAAACTCATTGCAGGACACTCATCACAAGCAAAACAGCTAAACAAAGCAAGGACAAAAGGAGATTGCTGCCCAAGAAACCAGCCGAGGATGTAGATAAAGAAACAGGGATGAGTCATCAAACCAGGAGACCACATGAGGGCCTGAGAATGGACTTGGACAAAGATCTTGGGAGGAGTCAGATGCTTGGGAGAGCAGCTGCTGGAAGGAAAACAGATCCCAAGATGAGTCACTACCCTGATAAGGATAACAACAGCTGGGAAACAGCAAGTGACAGAGGGAGAGGCAGCTGCAGATCCATTATCTCAGAACCCTCAGTGAATGGTATCAGCTGGGACAATTAACACCTTCCCACAGGCATTCAGGCACTTCCTAGATGGCCAGGAGATGCAATCAACAGTCAATCAATCAGCCCAGGAATGCTTCTGATGCTTTGAATCAATCAGCTAGATAGGAACATTTTTCAGTTTTAAAAGCCATATGAGAACACTTGATAGCCTTGGGAACTTCCAAACTAATGGGAAAGCCGACAATGGTGCTTTCAGAGAATTAATTACAGCAAAAGAAATTGAGAAAAATGGGCAGGAGATGAGCAAAAACTCAGCTCCCAGTTTGGGATAACTCTAAGAGACATCAAGAAGATGGACCCAGAGAACTCCTGGACCACGGAGATCTTCAGCTTATGGTTAACATCAAGAAAAATCCCAGACATGGTGAGGGGTTGCAGGACTGTTTTGATTCCTAAGTCAACCAAACCAGAGTGCCTAAAGGACATTAACAACTGGAGACCCATCCAGATCTGATCTTGCTAAGACTGTTCTCCAGCATTTTAACAGCCACACTGACCAAGGCTTGCCTCCTCAACCCAAGGCCAAGAGGCTTTATAAGAGCAGTGGGATGCTCTGAAAACCTGAAACTCCTGCAAATCATAATTCAGTTGACAGAAGGAGAACACAAACCCCTGGGTATTGTATTTGTGGACATCACCAAGGCTTTTGACACCAAAAGCCAGCAGCACTATCTACATGCCCTACAGGAAAGGAAAGCAGATCCCCACATCATCAATTTGGTGAGCAAATTGATGTGTGAGCATTAATTTGTGTGAGCAAATCCATATGCCTGCTCCCATATTTTTGCCTGAGTGCCCCCTTAATATAAAATTTATAGTAATTCAGAGGGGTGGGGAGGGTTTACATTCTCCATTTCAGGGGAGGCTCCTGCCTTCCTTAGCAGACTCCTGTCTTTCCAAACCCAGACAGATTTTGGCGCCCAACGTGAGGTTCGAGGGCACAGAAACAAAAAAGGGAATAACAGCTCTTGAGTAATCTAATTTTTGTGTGTGGCTATAGAAACCTCATTAAGTGACACCATGTGGTCCAGCTTGCCCTGGTTTGGGTGGCATGTCATCATGGTCTTATTTCTCCCATTTGTAGGCCCTCATCTAAACATGGGTCCTATAACCAAGGCTTCTGTGTCTGTTATCTGGATTGTTTTATGGGTGAATAAGGTGAGGAATTAATGGATTTTTAACTTCCTCTGGACAGCAGGCACATGGATTTACAGCTATCACACACTAACTGTATGTTTTTGGGGTTACTTTAATAATGACACCTGCTGTAAGGAAATGACACTGGGCGAAATATTCTCTCTACCCTTTAGCCATTTCTTTGGGTCCTCCCCACCAGTTTTTGAAGGGTTCAGTTCCACTCTGAATATTAATTATATCATACAGTGGCTAGTGTTGCTGATAAGCCTGCTCTATTTAGCATTTAGAGAGAAGGAGTGACTTACCTGGATAACCACCCTGACACCTACCCCAGAACCTAACATGCCACCAGAGTCGTCTAGGGATGCTGCTGCCCCAGAGCCTCACCCTGCCCCACAGCCCACCCCAGATGTGAACTACCCAGATTGGGTGGGGGGTCTGGTGAAGGAGATACATGAGATGGGCCAGATGCTGAAGAAATACACTTCCCCAGCTGGTGAGAAAACCTCTCCCTGCCTTGAAGAGGGGAAGTCTAATAGTGCAGCAGCGGAACCCACAGATGTTACGACTGTCCAGGTTTCCAGCTGAATTGCAAAGGCAGACACAGCCAGCAGCAATTGCCCCTGTAGAAACAAGGAGATCTAAGATGAAAGCAGAGCACCCAGATAGGGGAGGGCCCTCACAACCCACATTGGGAGCCAGAGGTTGCAATCATCACCGAGTCCCTGACGTACGAAAGTCTCCGTAATCTGCACAAAGACATTGTACAATGGAGAGGTGAGACTTATACAACCTGGCTGTTTCGGGTCTGGGATCTTATGGGTACAGGCATGCAGCTGGATAGTGGTGAGGCAAGGAATTTGGGACCCTTGCCAGGAGTCAGGTATCAATCAGATTTTTGTAAGGGAGCCAGGGTCCCTTTCCCTCTCGGAGTGGCTTTTACAAAGTGTCAGAGAGAGGTTTGTTCACAGAGAAAGAATGCAGGAGCAGCACCTTAGAATGTGCTGGAAGACTCTTGAGGATGGGATCCAACAGCTGAGAGAAATGGCAGTATTGGAGGTGGTCTTTGGGAGGGATGGACAGCATGTCAGGTAACCCCGACAAAGCCAGGTGCACAGGGAGAATGTTGTGGAACCTGGCAAATCTGGGGCCATCTCAATACACCACCTTTATTGCAACAATTAATGCCAACACAAACCGAGAGACAATGGATTCTGTGGCCAACAATCTTAGGAATTATGAAAGTATGATCAATGGACTGATGCAGGCTCATGTCTCTGCTGTGATTAAGGACCTCAGAGAGGAGATGAGGGAGGTGGTGAGGGAAGAGGTGAGGAGGAACAGTTCCCACATTGCACCACTGTGAGTCACAGGCGCCAGAGTCAGAGCCCACCGTTCCCCAGCTAGAGAGAGGGGGGGTACACCCCATGGGCTGACCTTTGTTTTTTTTTGCGTGAACATGGGGAAGACATGGGAAGGTGGGATGGAAAACCCACTTCTGTCCTGGCAGCACAGGTGCGTCAGCTCAAGGAGGGAAACACAAATCAAGGGAACTCCAGTAAAGTGAAGGTAACCTCAACCTCCCATGACCAAGCTGCTGAGTAGGATCTGTCAGGTCCCCTGGAAGGTACCTCTACCATGTATACCCAGGGTTAGAGGGACCCTGCCTCCAGCCATGGAGAGGCACAGGAAAACCGGATTTTCTGGACGGTGTGGATCCAATGGCATGGCACATCAGAACCACAAAAGTACGATGCTTTAGTTGATACTGCTGTTCAGTGTACCCTAATACCATCAGGACATGTGCGGACAGAAGCTATTTCCATTGCCGGGCTGACGGGGGGGATCACGGGAATTGACCCTGTTAGAAGCCGAGATGAGCCTGACTGGGAAAGAGTGGAAAAAACATCCTATTGTGACTGGCCCAGAGGTCCCATGTATTCTGGGCATAGATTTCCTCCTGAATGGTTATTACAAAGACTGAAAGGGACTCAGATGGGCTTTTGGCATAGCTGCTGTGGAAGCAGAAAACATCAAGTAGTTGAACACTTTGCCTCGACTATCAGAAAGCCCATCTGCAGTAGGACTCCTGAAGATGGAAGAGCAAAGAGCACCAATTGCCACCTTGACAGTGCACCGCTGGCAGTATCGGATGAATCAAGATGCCATGATCCCCATCCACAAAATTATCCGTGAGCTGGAGAGCCAAGGGGTGGTCAGCAAGATCCACTCACCCTTCAACAGCCCCACTTGGCCTGTGCGCAAGTCTGGCAGAGAATGGAGATTGACTGTGGACTATTGTGCCTTGAATGAAGTGACTCCACCACTGAGCGCTGCTGTGCCGGACATGCTGGAACTCCAGTACGAGCTGGAGTCCAAGGCAGAAAAGTGGTACGCCACCATTGACATTGTTGCCCGATTGATAAATGACACAAAACTCGGATAAGTTTTGTGGGTGCTTTATTACGGGCCCGGGGACCTGGGGGACTCACGTCCCATAAACCTGAGCCCCCGATTTCACATATGGGTGCTTCCCTCCTATACATGCGATTCACAACAAAGTCTCCAAGAAACAGTTCCCCGTTCCTCTTGCCTAATCACAGATCTCTTGTGATACATTCCTTAGTTCACAAGCAAGATCATAAATCTTCTGGTTATCTTATTCTAAGAGCATTGTATGCTGCCTTCAGACAGGTTAGCATTCTTACTTTCCTGCACTAGTTTAATTATTTATTAAATTCCTAAGACTACCTGCTAGGTTACACACAAACCCAACACACACACTATCAACGGCTACAAAACTGCAAAACTGCTTTTAACAAACCAATTCACACACAACTCATAACTAAACTATAATTACACATTCTGCAAAATTTCATTTCTTTTCCAACAACATTGCTAACACATTTTTCTCCATTGCTCTGGCAACAGAATGCAGGCCTCAGTTTGCTTTCACCTAGAGGGGAGTGCAGTATACCTGGAACTGACTTCCCCAGGGGTGGAAGCACAGTCCCACCATCTGCCATGGACTGATCCAGCCTGCACTGGAAAAGGGTGAGGTTCCAGAACGCCTGCAGTACATGGATGACATCATTGTGTAGGGGAACACAGTAATGGAAGTATTTGAGAAAGGATCATCAGGATTCTGCTAGAAGCCAGCTTTGCTATCAAGAAGAGCAAAGTCAAGGGACCTGCCTGAGAGATCCAGTTCCTGGGAGTGAAGTGGCAAGACAGACGGCGTCAGATTCCCACTGAGGTCATCAACAAAATCACCGCGATATCTCCACCAACTAGCAAGATGGAAACACAAGCTTTCCTGGGTGCCATAGGTTTTGGAGAATGCACATTCCTGAATACAGTCCAGGTTGTGAGCCCTCTTTACCTGCAAGAAGAAGGAGTTCCACTGGGGTCCTGAACAGCAACAAGCCTTTGCCCAGATCAAGCAGGAGATCGCTCATGTGGTTACCCTTGGCCCAGTCAGGACACGACCAGAGGGGAAGAACGTGCTCTACTCTGCAGCCAGGAACCATGGCTTGTCCTGGAGTCTTTGGCAGAAGGTGCCTGGGGAGACTCAAGGCCGACCACTGGGATTCTGGAGTCGAAGCTACAGAGGGTCCGAAGCCAACTACACTCCCACAGAGAAGGAAATCTTGGCTGCCTGTGAAGGAGTCCATGCTGCCTCAAAGGTGATTGGCATGGAAGCACAACTCCTCCTGGCACCTCGACTACCGGTGCTGGGGTGGATGTTCAAAGGCAAGGTTCCTTCCACCCACCATGCCACTGACGCTACCTGGAGTAAATGGATTGCTCTTATCACACAGCGCACCCGTGTTGGTAACCTGAATCGCCCTGGGATTCTGGAGATAATTACAAACTGGCCTGAAGATGAGAACTTTGGTCTGACTGATGAAGAGGATCAAGAATCAGTGACATGTGCTGGAGAAGCTCCTCCATATAACCAACAGCCCCCAGAGGAAACACACTATGCTCTTTTCACTGATGGTTCCTGTCTCATCATAGGGATGAACCAGAAGTGGAAAGCAGCTGTATGGAGCCCCACCCGACAGGTTGCACAAGATACCGAAGGAGAAGGTTGATCAAGTCAACTTGCAGAACTCAAAGCTGTTCAGCTGGCCCTGGACATTGCTGAGAGATAGAAATGGCCAAAGCTCTATCTTTATACTGATTCATGGATAGTAGCCAATGCTCTTTGGGGCTGGCTGGAAAGGTGGAAAAAGGCCAACTGGCAGCGTAGAGGAAAACCGATCTGGGCTGCTGATGAGTGGAAAGACATTGCCGCTTGGTTAGAGAAGCTACCTGTGAAGGTCCACCATGTGGATGCTCATGTCCCCAAGAGTCAGGCTAATGAGGAACACCGAAACAACGAGCAGGTAGATCAGGCAGCAAAGATAGAGGTGTCAAAGACAGACTTAGATTGGAAACATAAGGGGGAGTTGTTCCTAGCTCAATGGGCCCATGATGCCTCAGGTCATCAGGGCAGAGATGCCACCTATAAGTGGGCACGAGGGGTGGATCTAACCATGGACAATATATCACAGGTTATCCATGACTGAGACATGTGCTGCCATCAAGCAGGCCAAGTGAGTGAAGCTGCTCTGGTAAGGTGGGCGGTGGTCCAAGTACCAGTATGGGGAGGCCTGGCAGATTGACTCCATCACACTGCCCCAGACACGCCAGGGCAAGTGCTACATGCTGACCATGGTGGAAGCCACCACAGTATATTTGGAGACCTACCCTGGGCCTCACGCCACTGCCCAGAACACCATCCTGGGCCTGGAATAGCAAATCCTGTGGAGACATGTCACCTCTGAGGGAATTGAGTCAGAAAATGAGACCCATTTCAAGAATGGCCTTATCAACGCCTGGGCCAGGAACATGGTATTGAATGGATATATCATATCCCCTACCATGCACCAGCTGCTGGGAAAGTTGAACGGTGCAATGGACTACTTAAAACAACCCTGAAGGCACTCGGTGGGGGGCTGGGACTTTTAGAAATTGGGAAATGAACCTAGCAAAAGCCACCTGGAGGGTCAACACCAGAGGGTCCATAAATTGAGCTGGTCCTGCCCAGTCTGAACCCCTGCGCACAGTGGGTGGAAATAAAGTCCCTGTTGTAAATGTGAAAGGTATTTTAGGAAGGCTTGTTTGGATTGATCCCACCTCAGGCAAAGACAAACCCATCCGTGGAATGGTTTTTGCTCAATGACTGTTTACACTTGGTGGGTAGTGCAGAAAGATGGAGAAAGCCGTTGTGTACAAAAGGGAGACCCAGTCTTAAGTGAGAACTGTGTGTAAGGGGTTTTTTTTTGGTTTTGGTTTTTTTTTTTTGTGGTGCAGATGGAAATAGAAAAAGGAATGGATAATGTTGAAGATTGCATGCAAGATGTTTTCCATTACCATCTGTATGGCAGATTACCTTTGTCAAGTGGGCAGTTTGCCTTATCTCTCTCTTTGAGTGACCACATTCACACCTCCCTCTGGAGGGGACATCTGCTGATAACAGACTATTGAATGTCACTGCATGACTGATAACAACTATACCATCCCATTGTGAGATGCTCCGCCCAGAGGGAGGAGCCAAGCATTGCTACCCAGATATAATCCGAGATTCTGGAACACTAGCACAGCTTTCTCCACAGGATTCCCCAGAGGAACAGCGGCTGTCTCTACTCCTACTGGGTCTTCAGAGGAAGAATACATCCTTCTCTACAGATCCCCCTCGCTCCAACAGAACCACATCTGATACTTCAGGATGTCTGCAGCCACATTTCCAAGTGGACTGTCACCCACACCCTGACCCACAGGGTGTCAGGTTAGGTTCTGACTCTGTCAGTGTTGTTCTGGTGTACTGCATTGTTTTATTTCATCCTTTACATTTTTTTCTTTTCCCCTTTAAAGAACTGTTATTTCTTACTCCCATATTTTTTCCTGAGAGCCCCTCAATTTAAAATTTATAGTAATTCAGAGGGGTGGGGAGGGTTTACATTCTCCATTTCAGGGGAGAATGTAAACTCTCCCTTAGCCTTCCTTAGCAGACTCCTGTCTTTCCAAGCCAAGACACCAATGAACTCCTACCAAATTCGGCGAAACAAATTCCTCGGTAAAGGCCGCGTGGCTTATTGCCTGAAACCTGGCCCCCTCGGTTGCAGACAGGGGCAAAGAGCTCCGAAGTGAAGTGACCACCCACTCTGTTCTCACCTAAATAAATGTGGTCTTAATTCGATGGCTCAAAATCTGGATTTTGTCCTTTGGATGGGGGGCACTCTGGGGGCTGCCAGTACGCCTGTCCAGGGTATCAGTGGGCACTCAGACTTAGATCCTAGCCTCCCACGAGACAGTGAACCGTTTGTGCTTGGTGAGGGAAGCGGCAAAGAGGTGAGTGAAGGCACACCAGAGGCATTGCCTCCAGTGCCTGGGGAACATGGAGGGCAGTCACCAGATAACATCGTGAAGGTGGCTGTTCCTGACAAAAATCCACCTTGTCCCTGCTGTGGTACCCGGGTAAACTCTGTGTTAAGCCTGATTGAACATCTAAAGGAGTTGCACAGGAAAAGGAGGGTTTGCTTTCGGTGTGCCAAGTGTGGAAAGGAAAATATTAACTATCATAGTGTTATTTGTCATTTTGCAAAATGCAGGGGTCCAGAAACTGAAACGGTTCCAGCTGGAGAGTGGATCTGTGAGATATGCGGCAGAGACTTCACAACCAAAATTGGCCTGGGACAACACAAAAGATTGGCACACCCGTTGATAAGAAACCAAGAAAGGATCGTTGCTTCCCAACTGAAAGAAACATCAAATCGAGGAGCCCACAAAAGATGCTGGACAAAAGAGGAGGAAGAACTGCTGATAAGACTGGAGGCACAGTTCCAGGGAAACAAAAACATTAATAAACTTATCGCTGAACACATAACAACCAAAACAGCTAAGCAAATTAGTGACAAAAGAAGATTGCTGCCTAGGAAACCAACAGATGGAGCTGACAGAGGACCTGTGGTGAGTCATCACACCAGGAGAGCAGCTGAGGGCATGGGAATGGAACCTGGGTTGAGTCAGCAATCCCAGGCAACAACCGTGGACAATGGACCTGGGGAGAACCATCTGCCAGAGAGGCCAGCTGCCAGAGGGAAAACAATGGATAAGTTAAGACGACACCCTGATAAGGGTAACTGTCGCCAGAAACCAGCAGAGGGTGGGGCAGCTGCAGGCTCATTACCAAAAGACAATCAAGGAACACTTCTCAGCTGGAGCCATTAGCCACTTCCCCAGAGCATTCAAGTAATTGATGGATGGCCAGGAGATGGTCAGAATAATTAATCAGGCAGTGCAGGACTGCTTTGAATGCCTAGAATCAATAAGCCAAATAAGAAATGTTACATGTGGAACAAATGGGAAGGACACCCAGGAGAAGCAACCAAGAAAGCTGTTTCAGAACTGGATGAAACACAGAGTGATCAAAAAAGGTAATTACCTTCACTTTCAGCATTTATTCCGTCTTTTAAGGGGGAAACTAGCAAAAATTGTTTTGGATGACGTAGAGTGTTTGTCCTGGGATATATCACCCAGTGAAATTTACTCGGTATTTAAAGCCAGATGGGAAACACCTGGTAATTTTCCTGGCATCAGGGAATTTGAATTTAATGGGAAGGCAGACAACAGAACCTTCAGAGACTTAATCACAGCCAAAGAAATTGAAAGAAATGTGAAGGAAATAAGAAAGGGCTTGGCTCCAGGTCCAGATGGGATTACTCTTGGGGACATCAAAAAGATGGATCCCAGGTATTCCTGGATGGCTCAGCTCTTCAACTTATGGTTAACATCCGGGGAGATCCCAGACATGGTGAGGCTTGCAGAACTGTTTTGATTCCCAAATCTACAAAACCGGAACATTTGAAAGACATTAATAACTGGAGGCCTATCACAATCAATTCCATCTTGTTGAGACTGTTCTCCAGGATTGTAACAGCAAGGCTGAGCAAAGCATGCCCCCTCAACCCAAGGCAAAGAGGCTTTATTAGAGCAGCAGGATGCTCTGAAAACCTGAAACTCCTGCAAACTATGGTTCGGACTGCCAAAAGTGAACACAGACCAATGGGTGTTGTATTTCTGGACATCGGCAAGGCGTTTGACACTGTAGGCCACCATCACATCGTACATGCTTTGCAGCAGAGGGGAGTGAATCCCCACATCATCGCCCTGATGAGCAATATGTACAAAGACTTCAGTGTGTATATCACCACAGAAATGAACACACGCACAGACAAAATCCAGATCTGGGTTGGAGTAAAGCAGGGTGACCCACTGTCACCCCTTTTATTTAACCTGGCTATGGACCCCCTGTTGTGCAAGCCGGAAGAGAGTGGTAAAGGATTCCACCGAGGACAGAGCAGTATAACTGCAATGGCATTCGCCGACAATCTGGTCTTGTTGAGCGACTCCTGGGAAAACAGGAAAAAAAACATCAAGATATTAGAGACCTTTTGCGATCTCACCGGTCTCAAAACACCAGGGGAAAAGTGCCACGGCTTCTATATCAAGCCCACAAAAGACTCTTACACCTTCAATAACTGCGCTGAATGGACCATCAACGGCACACCCCTGAACATGATCAACCCTGGGGAATATGAGAAATACCTTGGCCTACAGTTTGACCCCTGGACTGGGATAGCAAAAACCAACCTCTCCACAAAACTAGAATTCTGGCTCAAATGAATTGATCAAGCTCCACTTAAACCTTGCAAAAACTTGATATCCTCAAAATACACACCATCCCTCGACTGACTTACCTGGCTGACCATTCAGAAATGAAAAGATCTTCTGGTCAAGGCCCTTGAAGCCCTTGACCAGAAGATCTGAACAGCGGTCAAGGACTGGATGCAACTACCTCCGTGCACCTGCAATGCCATCTTGTACTTGAGCACGAAGGACGGCAGTTTGGGCATCACCAAGTTGGCGGGACTGATCCCCAGTGTACAGGCCCGGAGACTGCACCGGATTGCGCAGTCCTCAGATGAAACAATGAAGGAGTTCCTAGAGAAAGATCAAATGGAACAACTGTATAAGAAATTGTGGATTCAAGCTGGAGGGGAAAGCGAGAAGATACCCTCAATTTGGGAAGCACTACTGGTGAATGAACCATCCAACAGTGCAGACACAACCTCAGAGCGGGAAGCACCGACCCTGAAAACTAAATTTCCTAAATCTTGTGACTGGCGGAGAAAAGAATTCCAGAAATGGACCAAATTAGTGTCCCAAGGCCATGAAATTAAAAGCTTTAAAGGTGAAAAAATTAGTAGTGATTGGCTCCAATACTATAGACACATACCTCACAGGAAACTCCTCACTGCACTACAACTTAGGGCCAACCTCTACCCCACGAGAGAATTTCTCTCCCGGGGTAGAGAAGAAAATTACATCAAGGCCTGTAGGCACTGTGATGTGGACAATGAAACCCGCACCCACATTGTCAGCTACTGCCCAGTGACTCAGGACGCTCGAATCAAGAGGCACAATCACGTCTGTGAAAGGCTTATTGAGGAGGCGAAGAAGAGGGACTGGATAGTTTTCAAAAAACCACACATAAGGGAAACCATCAAGAAGCTGTACAAACCAGATCTGGTATTTGTTAAGGATGGACGTGCATTTGTCGTGGAAGCGACAGTACGATACGAAGCCTCCAAAACATGTCTGGAAGAAGCCACTGCAGAGAAAGTAAACATGTAAAAACATTTGGAAACTGAGGTGCGAAGCCTCACCAATGCAAAGGACGTTGTTTTTATGGGCTTTCCCCTTGGAGAGTGGGGGAAATGGTACGAGGGGAACGTTGAACTTTTGAGTACACTAGGCCTCTCAAAATCGAGGCAAGCGATGCTTGCAAAGACTTTATCCACAGAAGCACTCCTATCATCTGTGGACATTGTACATATGTTCACCAGCAGGGCCAGAAGATTACATGATTCAGGGTAGTGAATTTTTGCATTTTTTGTCCTTTGTAACGTTTTGTAGATTTTTATTGCTGTTTTTATATGTTGATTTTTGTATGCAGTTTTTTATTTTGTATCACTTTTATATTTTAATAAACTAGAGAGTAGCTAGGTTCGTAAGGAAGCCACAAGACAGTTAGGTGGCTCATAATGAGTAGGAACAAAGACTTTAATTCATAACGTATCAATTAGCACCTGATTCAGACCAATTTACTGTATTTGAACCAATTTACCGGATTTGTCCAAGATGGACGAGCCATCTTTATTTAACGCGGAAAAGGAACATATATTATTTATATGTGTTTGAAAAATAGCCAAATGCCTCGTCACCTAATTAGTGATATGCATGAATGGATGAACGAGATTCCCACTGTCCCTACCTACTATCCAGAAAAACCACAGCAAAGGGAACGGGCTTGGTGGAATCAGCAGGGAAAGAAGACCCTGTTGAGCTTGACTCTAGTCTGGCGCTGTGAAGAGACGTGAGAGGTGTAGAATAAGTGGGAGGTCAGGCGTGCGCTCGGTGGTGCGGGGCGACCCACCTGCCGGCGTCCCGGTAACTACTCTGATCGTTTTTTCACTTACCTGGTGAGGTGGGGTGGCAAACCCCGAGGGGGCTCTTGCTTCTGGCGCCCACCCCCGGGGTCGCTAGCAGCCACTCTATTGGATAGTGAACTCCCATCTCCCAGTCGGTCTATCGACCGGTCTGCCTGCAGGCATAGGAATGAGGCTGAGCACTCAGACATCTCTTAGTGACTTGTTCAGCCATCCTATCTCTCTTTTCCCTTGAGGAAATACTGTATCCTCCGCACACCAGCAGGTCCTTTTCTGTCTCCGCAGGAGGCAAACCAAGACAAGCAGAGCTCCTCTGGGAAAATCCCAGAGTGAGCTTTGGAGGTCCGTCTATGCCTCTCTGCCCCTGTGGGGACAGAGATGATTCCTCCTACCTGGCTCGCCAGTGCCTGTTTTGTGGAGATAAACAAAACTCCACAATTTTGTGAAAGTTGTAAAGCCGGTATGTTTATTACAGCGCTGGATGCATGTGGAGATTACTCTCCTTAAAAGACATGCATACTTCTGGGAATTTCAAGTCCCTTTTTATCCCCCTCTCAAATAGATATGCATACAATTTTACAACAGGTTCATACATATTCATTTTCACAAATTTCGCCATTTCCACATTTGCCACTAGTTCTTCTTTATCAGAAAGAATTCCAAGGTCAGGTTGACCTGCTCTCACAGCACCCTTTCTGTCTCCCCCCCTTATCTCTGTCCTTCACTGAAGCAGTTTCTCCGAGCCTAGGCTTCTTATGAGAACAGGCAGTCAGACTAAATAGCTATGTTTTCAAACTACAGACTTAACTCAAAGATGTACATTTCAAAGATGTACCTAAATCAAAATGAATTTCTAGTCTGGAGAATTTCTACTCTCACTCACCACAGCCTCAGCCAGGGACCGGCTCCCAAGGCCCTTGCCATGGCAACCAGGACTGGGACCAGCTGGGATGCTCCGGTCTCCATGGGCCAGAGTATAGGAATGGGATTTCCCTATTTCCTGCTCCTGCTAAAACCGCACTGCCATTCACTGCCCTCCTACCTCCCATGGAAAGCACAGAAGACAAAGATCCCACCGTGGGATGAGAAATATTTATTGGGAACAGCACCCAGATAACGAAACAAACAGGAACAGCAACAACACTGATAACAGAAAGGTTCAGAAAAATTAATTACAGGGAAAACTACAACACCACTGACTGTCTCTTTCCAGCCACATGTTCACTCCTGCCTGGAAAGGACACCCTTCTCCTCAGGGGAGGGAGAGAGAGAGTCCCTTTCCTTCCCCTAGCAACAACCTGATATGGGAGTGAATATAATGACACAACCATGGCCAGACCCTCATGTTCTTGGACCCACATCATGTCATTGGCAGGGCCAGGAAGAGGGACAGGTGTCTTCCAAGCGTTAATGACAGGGAACATGGATCACCAGGGCTCTTCCCAAAGGGGATCCCTCCAATGGGGGATGAAGCTGGAGCAGTGCAAGAAGCTTTTACTGCACTGGGGGCATTTGCAGGGCTTCCCTTACCGGTGCCTCTGTTGGTGTTTGGTCAAATGAGAGCTCTGGGTGAAGCTCTTCCCACACTTGGGACACTCGTAGGGCGTCTCCCCAGTGTGGATGCGCAAGTGGATGATGAGCTGGGAGTTGCGGATGAAGCCCTTCCTGCAGTCAGGGCAGCGGAAGGGCTTCCCCTCTGTGTGAATCCGCTCATGCAGAAGGAGATGGAACCTGGTGTGAAACCTTTTCTGACACTCAGAACACTTGTAAAGTTTCTCCTCAGTGTCGATGCGTTGGTGGGTGATGAGTGCGGAGCTGCAGCTGAAGCCCTTCACACACTCCAAGCACTTGTAGGGCCATTGCCTAGAGTGGATCATGTGGTGGCAGATCAGGGTGCTGCTCTGCCTGAAGCTCTTCCCACACTCCAAGCACTTGTAGGGATTCTCCCCATTGTGAAGCTGCTCATGTACCATCAGCTCCAAGCTCTGGCTGAAGCTCTGTCCACCTTCCTGGCCCAGGGTGGGTCTTTCCTCCTCAGAGCACACTGGGCTGGGTTTGGAGCCCCTCCTCCTGTGGGATCTCCAGGGCTTTTCCTCTCTGTTGGAGTCCTGCGCAGTAGAGCCGCTCAAAGTGGCCTCTTCCATGAGGTTCTGCGGTGGGGAT
Source organism: Melozone crissalis (assembly GCF_028551555.1). NCBI lineage: Eukaryota > Metazoa > Chordata > Aves > Passeriformes > Passerellidae > Melozone > Melozone crissalis. The sequence continues at coordinate 1,021,159 of NW_026535981.1, forward strand.
TTGTCCTCCCTGGTCTCCCTCCTCAGCTTCTTGCCTGCGGAGGGAAGGGCAAGGTCAGGATGGGATTTGCCTCTGTGCTACAGGGAAGGGGAAGGAGATCCCCCCAGTGCATCCCTGGCAGGAAGGCATTGCCAGCGGCGTTGTTGTGCAGCCGGGGGCCGTGTTGGGCTGGGAGATGGAGCAGGAGAGAGGGGGGAAAAGGACACTGACTTCCTCCTCACCCGCCCGGGTGTCCGGGGGCATTGTCTCAGTTTGAAAAGACAGGTGTCTGCTAAGGAAGGCAAGAACCTCCCTTGAAATGGAAAGTATTAATCCCCTCCCTCTGAATTTTTATATGTTTAAAATTAAGGGGGTCTCAGGCAAAAATATGGGACTAGTTAAAACAGTTATTGACTAGAAAAAATTTAAAAATACAAATGCAGCTGTACAAAAAAACCCCACTAACCTAATCAGAGTATAACCTTATACCTTGTAGGTCAGGGTGCTGGTAGCAGTCCCATTATATGGTGGCTGCAGATCTCCTGCAGTGACAGATGTGGTTCTGTTGGGATCCTGTAGAAGGGTGGAGTTTTCCTCTGAAGGTCAGTGGTGGTGGTGTTGGGTCTGGTCTTCCTCTGGGAATTCTGTGGAGAAGAAAGCTGTTTCTGTGAGAATCCATTGGGAAAGGCTGGCTGTGGAGTTCCAAGGCCGAGCTTATATCCAGGTAGGAATGCTTGGCTCCTCCTCCTGGGCAGAGCATCTCACAATGGGATGATGGAATTTTTATCAGTCATACAGTGACACTCAATGGCTCATTAAGAGAAGATATTTCCCAGAAGGGGTATTGGTTGTAGAAGAGATAAAGAAAACTGCTCAATTAAGAGATGATACCTGCCCCACTTCTAACAGATGGGAATTGACAAACCCCCAGCTACATCTTGCAACCTAAGACAGTCATCTCCATCTTCCTCACAGCCTTCTCCTCCATGCCACCAACGACTGGGAATGGAAAATCCTGGTTCTGGAAAAACAAGGGTTTAGCACAGATTGAGATTGAATGTCCCTCTGCCCAAGTCCATCTCTAGAAGTAACCGGCCATCTGTGCTCCATAAAAACCTCCCAAACATCAAGGTTAAGCCCTGAAAATGCTTCCCAGGAGTTGCCTGTCCCTCATCTCTCCCCTTTGGTGTTTCAGGGTTGCCCCCTGTCCCAGCTGGTGTGAGTCACACTTGGATTGGGGGTCCCCTGTTTACTTGGTCCCCGCCCTCCCCTGCAGGAAGTCCCAAGAAGCAAAACGTTTCCCCTTTTTCCATCTCCTCATTTAGGGATGCTGGGGGGTTTTGGGATCCTAGGGTCCCTACTTTCCTAATTCTCTGCTTTGGAGTGCAGGGGATCCCAGGAGTCCCTCCTTCCCCTCTCCAGGCTCTTGAGGCTCCTGCCAATGGCGGTGCTCCCCCCTCTCTGGGCTGCCGACTTTGGGCTCCTGAGGGACACAGGACTCTGCTCCTCCAGGCTGCCTCTGCCGGCAGTTGCCACTGGGACCCTCCAATGTCCCTCAAGGGACCTTTTTCGCTCAGCCTTGGACTTCTTCATTCTCCAGACATCCCCTCAAAAAACCCAGCCCAGGGAACCCCCCAGGATATCTAGGCCAAGCTCCCCCCCTCACCAGTCATCTATGTGATGGCGGGGGTGAAGATCCCATGGGTGGGGATGCGAATTCGTGGAGTACTTGACCTCGTGGTTCCTTCTGCTTTCTCTGATCCTCCTTTGTCCCTCATCTTCCTCTTCCATTCCCTCCCTCCTCCTCCCCCAGCAGCAGCCGCACCCTCGGTGGCCTGTTCCCGCAGCCCTCGCAGCCTGTGGCAGGAGCGGGGATGGAGCTGGGACAGGTCGGGATGGGCAGTGCGGGGCTCTTGGCTGCTCCTAGCCACTGCGGGTGGGGGGAACCCAGCCTGGGCCAAAGGAGAGGCAAACTGGGAAAACTGGGGCCTGAACATCCAAACTGGGTCTTGCTGGGGACCCTGCCTGGGTGCTGCCAGCCCTTGGGGATCCACTCAGGAGATCTGGGAGGGGCGAATGCAAAGAGGGCTGGGGGATTCCAGGAGTTTCATCACTGGGAGGGAGTGAGCTGTACTGGGATCATACTGTGATCATATAGGCATTGACTGGATTTATCCTGGGTTTGTGTTGACATCATACTGGGATCATACTGGGAGCAGCTGGACTCCTGCTGGTGGAGACTGTGATCACAATGAGGTGAATGGGATCACAGTGGGATCATACTTGGACTGAGTAGGAGCCTGCTGGGTGCAATTGTGGCCCTGTTGAGGCAAATGGGATATACTGGGAGCAAGTGGGATCATGCCAGGAGCAAGTGGGAGGAACTGGAATCATGCTGGGTGCACACTGGGGGTCATTAGAAGCAACTGGCCTTCCACTGGGATGAACTCAGATTATGCCAGGAGTGACTGGGAATATGCTGGAAGGAACTGGGATATATTGGGAGAGACTGGAACAAAAGTCAGGGTGAAAGGGAGAAAGTGGAACCATGTGGGGCACAAGTGGTTCATACTGGCAGCAACTGGGACCACAGTGGGCTCATCCCTGCATCGTACTGGGACTGACTGGATTAACACTGGGAGTTTCTGAGAGTGACTGGGAACACACCATGCACATCATCCCTGGACTGGGGGTGACTGGGAGCAACTGGGAGCACACTGGGAGAAACTGGCATAATCCTGGGACTGACTGGGTTGATCTAGCTGCAGGTAACTGGCACCATCCTGGGAGTGCTTGAAAGTAACTGGGATTATTCTGGGACCATACTGGGAATGCTGGCATGTCACAAAGATCATACTAATACATAAAATTTCAATAGTCAATGCAAATTTTATTTCTATATCTTTGATTTGAAAGAAGGTGGGCAAGCAGCGCTGGGTGGCCGAGGAGTCACTGCTCCACTCACGGCACACACTACTTACAAATTCAGTAAAGTATATATACTGTTTTTAAGCTTATAAAGCATTTTCCAATGTGCTTGGTTAATACAAATGAGTAAATATCAGTAAGCTGGAATCAGCAATTTCATCATCTTTCCAGGTGGTTGTTGGCTTCCTGTCCTTCTTGTGCTCGTCTGGACGGAGGCCCCTTCACCGCTGTCTGCTACAATATCCTTTTAAGCTTTTTATTATATATAAGCATTTAGTCACATTGCAGTCCCTTTAGCTTTACAACAAGTTCCTCTATTTTATTCTAACCATCAGCCATCTTTCTACCTCATCTCTTTACTTTACCATACTTCCCCTATTTCAAAGCTTTATTTGGCTATAGAAAGTTTCAAAACCCTTCTTTGTATCTATCCCAAGGAATGCATCCATTTTCCACACAGCAGATACAAGCATTTGCTGATTCCATTGCAGATTGACACAAATCACAAAAACATTTTTCACAATATTGCTCACCAAATTGACGATGTGGTGATCTGCTTCCCTTTCCTGTAGGGCATGTAGAATGTGCTGCTGGCTTATGGTGTCAAAAGCCTTGGTGATGTCCACAAATACAACACCCAGGGGTTTGTGTTCTCCTTTTGTGACTAATGATTTGCAGGAGTTTCAGGTTTTCAGAGCATCCCACTGCTCTTATAAAGCCTCTTTGCCTTGGATTGAGGGTCAAGCCTTGGTCAGTGTGGCTGTTAAAATCCTGGAGAACAGTCTTAGCAAGATGGAGCTGATTGGGATAGGTCTCCAGTCATTAATTTCCTTGAGGTGATCTGGTTTGGTTGACTTAGGAATCAAAAGAGTCCTGCAATCCCTCACTGTTGTGTTGGGTCTGTATAAGTTGGACTGTTCTGTTCCACCCTGTCGGATTCTCGGCTGTTTAGATGGCCTGGAAAGGCCCGGGGTGGCCTTGGACATCCCGCGCTTCAAAGGACGAGAAGGGACTTCAGATCTTTTCTCGGTCTCGGTGTTTATTAATTGTTTATCTAAAAGATTTTCTCTTGGCCCGACAGAGGTCTGCTCAGCAGTCAGCCATGAGCACACTGAGAGCCCCTGGGGCGGTCACCTATCTTTAGACTCGAAGTTACGTATACAATATTTATCATTTTTCCCCAATACCTTCTACCCTTATTAACCAGTGCACTTTTAGTAATAACCAATCCCAAAGTGCCAACATCACCACAGAAGATGGAGGCCAAGAAGAAGAAGAAGAAGAAGAAGAAGAAGAGGACACGCCCCAATTCCTCCATCTTACTTCTTTAGACCCCCCTGTACAGAAATCTTAAACCCTGTGTTTCACTCTAACTAACTTATCCCTTCACCATTCACCCCAGTGAAATCCTCCTATCCTCATACAGGTGTTGTCTCCTGTGTAGGATCAAAGTCCAGCCACCAGACACTTCTGGCAACATTCCAGGACTCCCGAGCCCCCCAAGGGTGGTCCCGGTCACTCTGCACCTCAGTCCTGAGGGGCTGAGATCCCACACCACCCTATCTTGTAATGGTTCGGCCCTGGTTCTCCCTTCCCTCCCTTGTGCTGCCAGTTATCCCAGCTCCTCCCCTGTTGCCTTGGAGATAAATGTACCCTGTCTCAAATCCCTCCCCGTGCCCTGTCCGTCACTTGGCACTCCCACCCTTCTCTCTGGAACTCTCTAGAAACATCTAACTAGAGCGTCGAGTGATTGGCTCAGGGGCCGAAGCTCCACCCTCAAGTTATCCCCATTGGTGTCCTCCCTAAGTCAATTTTTGGTATCCCACTCCCCTCTGAAACCATATTCGTATTTGTCCAAGGACTGACTCCTCCCCTGTGTCCCTCCCTCCTTATAAGCTGTTGCAACTTCCCCCTCTTCCTCTTCGGTTGTCGGTTTCCCCTGGGATTCAATAAACCTGGATTCATCACAGCTGGAGAGTGCTCTCTTCTTATTTCTGCTGACTGTAGCCATAGGCCATGCCACGTCCTACCACAAGGTACCGCTACTGTCATAGCACAGAGCGTTTGCCTTAGGTGCTGTCCCGAACCACGGAGATTGGGATAGTGCCCACCTACTGCTAGCGGTGCTGGAAAGCTGGCCGGGATGTCCAAGAAGGACCATTTTTCTCCAGCTGGACCGCTTCAGTTGTGGCGCCCAACATTCCCCACTGCCTCTGTGCTGGGGCAGAGATCGATTGCGTTACATTACCCAGGGTATCCAGCAGGACCATGAGGAGGTGCAATCTCTGCACCAATGCCCAGTTTGTAACTATACTCTCAAAAACTGCCTTAGGAGAGTCATAGTCGCACCTGCCATTTGCCTGCACTACATTGAATTTCTTCACTTTGACATTCAGAGCACTGGGCAGAAATCACATTGCATCAACACCCACCTCAGGCCTTTGTGATGCTTTGTTTTAATTAAACAGTCGGATTCCCCTGGTTTGCACCAGTTCTAAGCTGGCTGCTGGGTGCGGGCCAAGGCGGGGCACCCACCTGGGGACCTCCCTGGTGACCTTCCCCATGTGAACCACTCGGCCGACACCTTTTCACAGCAGTTGACAGCAGGACATGGAGCGACAGATACGGCTTGATGGTAGCCAGGTGTTCCACAGCAGCTGGGAGTCTCACAGCAGCCAGGGATAGCTTGGCAACAGGCAAGGGAAGCTCCATAGCAGCCAAGAATGGCTCCGCAGCCAGGCACCCCTTTACAGTGCCAGGGCGCTCTCCCGCCGGGGCCGGGCACTGTCTTGCCGTGGCTGGGCACAGCTGTAGGGGCGCTTTCAGTCACAGCAAAGCACAGAGAGGTGGTTCCACCGCAGGCAGAGATGGCTACAGGGGCAGCAGCATGGCACAGAGGAGCTGGAATCTCACAGGGGCTGGGCACTGCTTCTGAGATCTCAGCTGGTAAGGCAGGCCTGGTGGAGGGGCAGCAAACCCCACTCCATGGCCAGGCACTGTCCTGCAGGAGCAAGGCATCTCACAGTGGTGGCAGCTGGGTGCCTTGCAGCGGCTGCAGGGGCAAAGCGCCTCCCTGCTGCTACCAAGTGCTGCTTCTGGGGTTCCAGCTGTGGCAGCAGGGCACAGCAGAGTGGCAGAGTGCCTGTTCAATGTGACTCTGCAGCATGACATCTCTCCACCCTCTGGATCAGCAGCAGCGCGCTCCATTGACAACCCATGCTGCTCTTGGGCGGTTGTGGCAGTTTCTGCCAGCAGGGCAGAACAAGGGGCAGCAGAGGGCGCAGCTGCACAGCAGCCAGTGCTTTCAGGAGTCTTGGCAGCCACAGCAGGGCACGGAGGGGCTGCAGGGTGCTCATTTAACACAGCCAAGCTGCTCAGGGCGCCTCCAGCACTGACGCCAGGGATGGCACACTCAGCTGACAGCGCCCTCCTGCCTGGGGCAGCGGCACGGCCCCGGGTGACCAGGGGACATCCTGCTGGGCAAACACCTCTGCCAAGGGTGGCAGCACAGTCCTCAGGGGCAGCAGGGCACTTCCTGGGCAGGTCACCCTCATCTGGGGAGGCTTCACAGCTCTGTCTGGTGGCCTCCTGGTGGGCGGTGCCTTCTGCACTCATCCTCTTCCCTCGCTCACCCAGCACAGCGTCTGCTCTCCCTGCTGCCTCCCCCAGTGCCCTGCTTTCACCATTAGCCTTGGTGGAGAGCCAGCGAATGCCCCATCCTTGGAAACATTCCAGCTTGGATGGGCTCTGAGCAAGATAATGGAGTGAAAGATGCCTCTGCCCGCACCCCACAGGAGGCGCTGTGGTGTCAGCTACTGGAGTGGCTGGGGTCTCCTGTAGGATGCAATTCCCCCAGAGAGCACAGAGAGAACACAAAGCACCACAGCTGGCAAGAACATCCTCCATGGAGATGGGAATATTCTGGATCAACAGGCTCAAGCTGCTGAGTTTTGCCCCCTTGTAGATGGACACAAGTGTCAGAAGTGACTGAGAACCAGGAGGCCCCACAGTGTCTCTGAGTCCCCTTGGTTCCCTGAGATCACACAGTGTCCCAGTGTCCCTTTGGTTCCATGAGGCCCCACAATGTCACAAAGATCCCTGGACACCACAAGGTTCTGGGAGATCCCAATGGATTGTTGGTTCCAACTGGCCTCACTGAGTCACAAGGGCCTCTGGATTCCATGAGACCCTACAGTGTCACAGTGTGCCTTTGGTTCCACAAGCCACAGTGTCACAATGGTTCCTGAGCATCTTTAGGCACCAGAGTCTCAGAGCATCCCCTCAGTTTCATGAACTCCACAGTGTCACAATGTCCCTTTGGTTCCATTTAGTTCTGCAGTGTCACAAGGATTCCTGGAAAGAATGAGGCCCTGAGGTATCACAATGTATGGTTTCATGAAGTCCCAGAGTTTCACAGTCTCCTCTTAGTTCCATGGATTCTACAAGACCCTGGAGTGTCACAGGACGCCTATAGTCCCATTGTCACATTATGACAATGTCCCCAGGAGGCCCTGCAGTGTCACAGAGGAGCAGCACTGGAGTGGGCACAGCACCAGGGGAGGTTTGGCAGTGTTCCCATATCTGTGACACAACAGTGGTGGCAACACCAGCGTTCCCCTCTCTATGATACCATAGATGTTCAAGACCGAGCATTGCCCTGTCAGTGACATCCCAGTGGTGGCAACCTCAAAGTTCCCCTGTCTGTGACATGACAGCGGTGGCAATACCAATGTCCCCCTGTCTATGACACCAGAGCAATTGCAACCCCAGCGTTCCCCTCTCTGTGACACCACAAAGGTGGCACCCGCAGCGTTCTCCTCTCTATGACAGCACCACAGTGGCAACCCCTATATTGCCCTCTCAGTGACACCACAGGGGTGGCAGCCCCAAATGCTCCCCTGTAACACCACAGTAGTGACTCCCCCACATCCCCTCTCTGTGATAACACTGAGTTGGCAGTTGCAACATTGACTTCTGTAGGACACCACAGGGGTAGCAGCCCCAAGATTACCCTGTCTTTGAGCCCACAAGGATGGCAGCCCAAACATTCCCCTCTCTATGATACCACAGCGGTGGGAGCCCCAGAAATCCCTCATCTGTGGAACCCTAGCAGTGTCACAGAATCACAGTATCACAGAAATTCTAGGCTGGAAGAGACCTGTACAATCATCGAGGCCAACCTATGTTCTAACACCTCAACTAGACCATGGCACCAAGTGCCACATCCAGTCTTTTTTTAAACTCTTCGAGGGATGGTGACTCCACCATCTCCCTGGGTAGATGATTCCAGTATTTGACCACTCTTTCTGTAAAATACTTCCTCCTTAATTCTAGCTTGCATCTCTCTTGGCGCAGCTTGAGACTGTGTCCTCTTGTTCTGTCTGTTGTTGCCCGGAGAAAGAGACCCCCAGCTCATCACAGCCACCCTTCAGGAAGTTGAAGAGAGTGATAAGGTCACCCCTGAGTCTCCTTTTCTCCAGGCTGAACAACCCCAGCTCCCTCAGTCGTTCTTCATACGGCTTGTGCTCCAAGCCCCTCACCAGCCTCATTGCTCTCCTTTGGAGACGCTCAAGCATCTCAACGTCCCTCCTAAAGTGAGGGGCGCAGAACTGGACGCAGTACTCCAGGTGAGGCTTTACCAGTGCTGAGTACAGGGGAAGAATGACCTCCCTGCTCCTGCTGGCCACACCGTTCCTGATACTGGCCAGGATGCCATTGAGCTTCCCTGCCACCTGGGCACACTGATGGCTCATGTTCAGCCGACTTCAATCAGCACCCCCAGGACCCTTTCCACCTGAACATTGTCCAGCCACACTGTCCCTAGCTTGTATCGTTGCAGGGGGTTATTGTGGCCAAAGTGCAGGACTCAGCACTTGGACTTATTGAAATTCATCCCATTAGATTCTGCCCATCCATCCAACCGTTCCAAGTCCCTCTGCAAAACCCTACGTCCCTCTAACAGATCAACACACGTTCCCAGCTTAGTGTCGTCTGCAAATTTGCTGATAAAAGACTCTAAACCCTCATCCATGTCATCAATAAAAATATTAAACAGAACTGGCCCCAGCACAGACCCCTGGAGGACACCACTGGTGACTGGTCACCAGCTGGATGCAGCATCATTCACCACCACTCTCTGGGCCCGGCCATCCAGCCAGTTCTGAACCGAGCAAAGAGTACTCCTGTCCAAGCCACGGTCTGCGAGTTTGTCTAGGAGTACACTGTGGGAGACAGTGTCAAAGGCCTTGCTGAAATCCAAGTAAACAACATCTACAGCCTTCCCTGCATCCACTAGGTGGGTTACCTGGTCATAAAAGGTGACCAGGTTGGTCAAACATGATCTACCCCTCCTAAATCCACGCTGGCTGGGTCTGATACCCTGGCCATCCTGTAAATTTTGCGTGATGGCACATAATATAAACTGTTCTATTATTTTGCCAGGTACTGAGGTCAGGCTAACTGGTCTATAATTACCAGGATCCTCCTTTGCACCTTTTTTGTAAATGGGTATCACATTGGCCAGCTTCCAGTCATCCGGAACCTCACCAGTGAGCCATGACTGTTGGTAAATGATGGAGAGTGGTTTTGCAAACTCATTTGCCAGCTCTCTCATTACCCTGGGATGGATCCCATCTGGTTCCATAGATTTATGAATATCCAAGCATTTCAGTAGTTCTATGACAGCCTCCTCTTGGATAATGTGGGGTCCATTCTGCTCCCTGACACCATCAACCAGCCCAGGCGGGCAGGTGTCTTGAGGGCAAGTCATCTTCCCACTAAAAACTGAGGCAAAATAGGCATTAAGCACTTCTGCCTTTTCCTCATCTGCAGATACTAAGTTCCCTCCTTTGTCCAACAAAGAACAAAGGTGGTCTTACCTTTCTTTCTACCATTAATGTATTTATAAAAACATTTTTTATTATCCTTTACAGAAGTCACCATTCTAAGTTCAAACTGAGCTTTGGCCTCCCTAATTTTTTTTCTGCATGCTCTAGCAGCCTTCTTGAATACTTCCTTAGAGACCTGACCCTTTTTCCAACGCTGATACATCCTCTTTTTATTCTTAAGTTCCTCCAAAACCTCCTTGCCCAGCCAGGCTGGACGTTTACCCTGTTGACTGATCTTTCGGCACACAGGGATAGTCTGTTCCTGTGCCCTCAAGATCTCTGTTTTGAGGTATGCCCACCCTTCCTGAACTCCTTTGTTTTTAAGGACTGCTTCCCAAGGGATGCTCTGAATAAGTCTCCTAAACAGGCCAAAGCCTGCCCTCCGGAAGGCCAATGCAAGAGTTTTACTGGTGCTCTTCCTGACTTCACCAAATATTGAGAACTCTATTATTTCGTGATCACTCTGCCCCAAGCGACCTCCAACCACCACATCTCCCACCAGCCCATCTCTATTTGCAAACAGCAGATCTAACATAGTCTCTCCCCTGGTGGGTTCACCCACCAGCTGCAACAAAAAGTTGTCCTCCATACATTCTAAGAATTTCCTGGACTGCCTCTTTATTGCTGTATTAAGTTCCCAGCTGATGTCTGGTAGGTTGAAGTCACCCACAAGAACAAGGGCTGATGATCTTGAAACATTACCTAGCTGCTTATAGAATAAGTCATCTACTTCTTCTTCCTGGTCAGGTGGACGATAATAGACTCCCAGTATGGTGTCAGCCTTGTTGGCCTTCCCCTTAAATCTTACCCATAGACATTCAACTCCATCTTCCTTAGTTTCAATTTCGATGGCATCAAAAGTTTGCTTAATATAAAGGGCCACCCCTCCTCCTCTTCTTCCTTTTCTATCTCTTCTGAAGAGCTTGTATCCATCCAGTGTAGTACTCCAGTTATGTGAGTCGTCCCACCATGTTTCCATGATGGCAACTACATCATAGCTCTGCAGTTGCACCATGGCCTCCAGCTCTTCTTGTTTGTTGCACAAACTGCGTGCATTGGTATACATGCACCTCATCTGGGCTACTGACTTCATCCCTGTCTTAGCCTTGCAATTCTTGGGCCTGTTTCCAGATAGCTCAGCTGGTTCCCCTTCCCCCTTTAAACCTAGTTTAACGCTCTCTCAATGAGGTCTACCAGTGTGTGAGCTAAAAACCTTTTGCCCTTAACAGAGAGGTGTACCCCATCTGGTTCCAGCAGAGAAGATGCTGTAAAAGTTTCCCCTTGATCAAAGAATCCAAACTTTTGCCGATGACACCAACCCTTAAGCCACTTGTTGATGATGCGGATCCTTCTGTTTCTTTCATCATTTTCCTCCGCCACCAAAGGGACTGAGCAGAACACTACCTGCGCTCCTGCCCTATCAACTACCTGACCCAGTACCCTGAAGCCCTTTCTAATTGCCCTGACACTCCTCTTCTCAATCTCATCACTGCCAGCCTGGAGTATCAGCAGTGGGTAATAATCAGAGGGCTGAATCAGCCCAGGAAGTCTCTCAGGTTTTTTTTGTACCCGGGCCCCAGGGAGGCAACAGACTTCCCTGTGGGATGGGTCTGGTCGACATATGGGGCCCTCAGTTCCCTTCAGGAGGGAATCACCTACTACAATTACCCTTCTTTTCTTCTTGATGCTACAGGTAGTGATCTGTCTTGCAGGTGAATCATAACTGGGGAGTTCACTGGGCAGACAATTTGCTCCTAAATCATCTAGTTGTATCTCTAGATCCAGGATCTCATACCTATTCTGAAGTGGTACCTGGCTGGATGATGGGGAGGGGGAGATCTTTTTATTATTACCTCCCCGAATGAAGACCCATTTCCACTCCTCTTCATCCACTGGGTGCCCTTCTGTTGCCTGAGAGCGGGAGGCATATAAGTCTTCAGACTCTTGATCAGAAGCCTCCCTTAAAGATGGTAGGGCTGAACTCCACCAGTCTGTTTCACTTTCACTTTCCCTAATACTCCTTAACCTTTCAACTTCCTCCGTAAGCTCAGCCACCAGTGAAAGGAGGTCATTCACTTGTTCACAGCGCAGGCAGGTCTCCTCCACAACACTCCCTGATGCCACCAATAAGCTCAAACACTCTGGGCACGGATGGGTCTGTACACACACAACCTTTTTGGAGGGCCCAACTTGGTCACTTATACCAGCCACAGCTTTTGACCATGTAGGAACCATTATTGACAAACACCTCAGAAACAACCAGGCAGCAGAAAGACCTCAAAGAACACAGAGCACTCCTTACTAGCAAGAAAGCTGGCAAACCTGGCTGCTTGGTCGGCCTGCGCGAACTGCCACGCAAACTGCCTTGCATACTCCCCGAGACTCACCACACCCCTGTTTGCCCGCTCCTGTTTGCCACGCTCCCCAGACACCTCTTATAATCAGCCACTCAGCAGCAACTGAGGAAGCTCCACCCTCTGCTCCTCTCTGTCCCACAATTCCATGCCAGGAACAGGAAAATCCCAAATTCGGGACAATCCCGGAGGATGAGGAAGGAAGGGAGGAAGGAAGGAAGGAATCCCGGCCTCGGCCACACCCAGTCCCCCCACCCAGTGATGGAAAATCCACGGGAAAAGACAAAATACGGGAAAAGAAAAGCCAAAATTCGGAAAAGGGAGTAGTGGCAGCTCCAGAGCGGCCCCAGGGCCGGGAAGGGGCCAGGATGGGTTCAGAGTCCACTCGGGATCCCGGGACACTCCTAGGGAATGCGGGGATTCAGGAAATCTGGGAACTCAGGAAATACGGGGTTCAGAAATTCAGAAATCCGGGGGGTTCGGAAATCCGGGTGTTCAGAAATTCAGGAATCCAAGGATTCAGAAATCCGGGAGTTCAAGAATCCATTATTCAGATGTCTGGGGATTCAGAAATCCAGGGATTCAGGAATCCAGGGATTCAGAAAATCCGAGGGTTTGGAAATCCAGGGATTCAGAAATCCGAGGGTTCGGAAATCCAGGGGTTCAGGAATGCAGAGATTTGGAAATTCAGGGATTTGGAAATCCGAGGTTTCAGAAAACTAGGGATACTCCAGCAGCAGGTCCGGGTCGGGGCCACAGGACTGCTGAGGAGGCGGCAGAGGCGCTGCGAGGGATGCAGGATCCGGGGAAGGCAGGAGCGAGGCACAGCTCTGCGGCACAGCTCCGTGGCACAGCTCCGCGGCACAGCCCCAACATTTCCCTCTCTGTGACATAATAGTTGTGGCAGCCCCAAGTCCCCCTCTCTGTGACACCACAGCAGTGGAAGGCCCAGAGACCCCTGTCTGTGACACCGCAGCTTTGGCAGCCCCAACATTCTCCTCTCTATGACTCCACAGCAGAGGCAGCCCCAGCATTCTCATGTGTATGATACCACTGTGGTGGCAGCTACAACGTTCCCCTCTCTGTGACACCTCAGTGGTGGCAGCCCCAGTTGCACCTTCTATGACACTACAGCAGCAGCCACCCCAACATTCCCCTCTCCACAACACCAGAGCTGTGGCAGTCCCGTTGTCCCAGTCTCTGTGACACCACAGTGGTTGCTGCCCGAACGTTCCCCTCTCTGTGACACCACAGCTGTGGCAGCAGCACTAGAACAGAAGCAGCAGCCGTGGAACAACAGGGGAGCAAGGGAAATCCAGAGAAGGAGCAGAGGAACAGTGGTAGATGAGCAGTGTTGGAGCAGCAGTGGAACAGTGGTGCAGGAGCTGAGGAACCGTGCAGAAACAGCACAGCACAGCTTTTGAGCAGCAGTGGAGTGAGCATGTAAAAGGCGGAACAGTGGTGGCACAGGAGCTACAGCCATGGAACAGTGGTGGCACAGGAGCTACAGCCATAGAACAGTGGTGGCACAGGAACTGCAGCCATGGAACAGTTGTGGCACAGGTGCTACAGCCATGGAATGGTGGTGGCACAGAAACTGCAGCCATGGAACAGTGGTGGCACAGGAGCTACAGCCATGGAACACCGTGGCACAGGAGCTACAGCCATGGAACAGTGGTGACACAGGAGCTACAGCCATGGAACAGTGGTGCCACGGCCCCACAGCTGTGGAGCGGCGCCTGAGATGCCGAAGCTGCGGTACACAGAGTGGCTCCCAGCGCCGTGTCCTGCAGGAGCCAGCCCTGCACACACCAGAGCGATGCCCCTCAGGCTGAGCCAGAGCTGGGGCAGAGGCAGGAATTGCTGCTGGGCTGTGGAAGGCGTGGATCGAGTGCATTTAATGATGACCTGGGGATTTGATCCTGCTCATTGTGGCTGCTTTTGTGCTGTTGGGACCATTCCAGTTCATCTGAAGTCATGAACTCAGGAGAAACTTGGAACAAAAGGAATCAAAGTGCCTTCTGTCCTGCTGTCTTGGTTTGGAAAGACAGGTGCCTGAAAAGGAAGGCAGGAGCCTCCCATGAAATGGAGAATGTGAACCCTCCCCCTCTGAATTGCTATAAATTTTAAATTAAGAGGCTCTCAGGCAAACATATGGGAGCAGGGAATAACAGTTATTTCATAGGGAAGAAAATAAAAGGATAAAATAAACAATGCAGTAAATTAAAACAACTATAGCAGAGTCACAACACAACCTGACACCCTGTTGGTCAGGGTGCTGGTAGCAATTCAATTGGAAATGTGGCTACAGCCTTCCAGGAGTGGCAGGTGTGGCTCTGTTGGAGCAGGGCTTCTGTAGAAAAGGATGTAGTCTTTCTCTGAGGATCCAGTGGAAGAAGATGCAGCTGCTGTTCCTCTGGGAAATCCAGGGGAGAAGCTGTGCTGCTATTCCAGAATCTCCAGGTTCTATCTGGCTAGAATGCTTAGCTGTTCCCTCTGGGCGGAGCATCTCCCAATGGGATGCTGTGGTTCTTATCAGGCATGCAGTGACATTCAATAGCCTGTTATAAGCAGATGTCCCCCCAGGAGGGAGGAGTGGTTGTGGAAGAGATAAGGAAAACTGCCATAGAGATGGCAAATAGAATCCATCTTGCCTTGCAATCTGGGACACCTGCAGAGAAAGACAACTTGGTAGAAGTTGAATGATTTCTGATTTGGGAAATCATTAAAAAAAAAAAAAGTGGGTCAGTTATTGGCCTGTGGTTTGTTCTCATCCAGAAAGATGTTCCAAAGTACTGCAATTTGGTATTAAAAACCAGGAACTTGCCTCTTCACCTGGATATTGCACATAACCTACAGAGCTATTTGTGGTCATTATGATAGGAAAACAACTGGAGATCTTTTCCCAATTTAACTCTTTCTTCCTGTCTCTGGGATTAGGCCTCCAACACCCGATGTTGGAGTCTTAATTCCATAATCTGTTCCTTTGGAGTTGAGATGTGAAAAATCAGTGGGAGGAGGGAGAGACAATTAAAACTGCAAACTCTGTTTTTATAGTCTCTGGATTTCCAGTGCTTAGAAACTGTCATGTTTTCAACTGTCTGAACAAATCCCACATTTGTCATTTTTTCCCTGGCAGAAAACCTTCCTTTGGCCCCATTTAGGAACTGACCATGCAAACACCTCATTCCAGATGCTTTTTTGCTAGGAGATGCCAAGAAAATCAGCACACGGGGCAGTGATGAGAGAAAAAGAAGAAACAATTCCTTTCTTTGCTCTTCCTTGTGGGAACTCTCCTCTAGAGATTGTGCTCCAGCCAGAGACTTCCCAAGCCAAGGGCTGAGGGAAGCAATTCAGCTGAGGCAGTTGAGGCATCTCCTCCCTGGTCTGTAGCCCTAGGGCTGAGAGGGGACACGGGTGCCCCCCTTGCACCGCCTGGAATGGGGGATTCCTCCTGCCTCTGCCAGATGCTCCTGATCCTGGCATTAGCCCTGGCCTGGCTGCTCCTGCTCTGAGCTCCCTGCCATGGTCATTGCTGGTGCTGGAGGGCAGGAGAGAGGGATTTAGTGCAAACCTGGGAGGTGCCAGTGGGCTCAGAGATGTGTGGACGTGACAGTGACAGAGTGACACAGGGAGGTGCAGATGGACACAGGGACAAGCCAATACCTCTAGGAAAAACGCTTGGAAATTTGGGGGACTTTGAGTGTAAAATGCACATGAACACAGACACACAGACACAGAAAACTGCAAAGCATTTCCCAGCTGTCTTAGGTTGGACATGGGGCGTGTATTCTATTCCTATCTGATGTGGCAGTTACCTTCTGTTAATTGGGCAGTTTTCTTTATCTCTTCCACAACCCATCGTCCCTCCCAGGAGATATCTTCTGTTAATGGGCCATTGAGTGCCACTGCATGACTGATAAAATTCCATCATCCCATTGTGAGAAGCTCCACCAGGAGGGAGGAGCCAAGCATTCCTACCTGGATATAATCAGAGGGCTGGAAGACCAGAGTCAGCCTTTTCCACTGGATTCCCGGAGGAAGACCAGGCCCAACACCACCACCACTGGATCTTCAGAGGAAAACTCCACCCTCCTACAGGATCCCTGCTTCAACAGAGCCACACCTGTCACTGCAGGCAGACTGTAGCCACCGTTTATTGGGACTGCCACCACCACTGTGACCTTCAGGGTGTCAGGTCATATTCTGAATCTGTCAGTGTTTTTTCTTTGTACTATTGCGTTTATATTTTTATTTTCCTGCTATATAACTGTTATTCCCATTCCCATATCGTTGCCTTACAGCCCCATAATTTCAAAATTATAAGAGTTCGGAAGGAGGGTGTTTACATTTTTCCATTTCAAGGGAGGCTCTTGCCTTCCTCAGCAGACACCTGTCTATTCAAACTGAGACAATGCCCCAGGACACCCAGGCAGGTGAAGAGGAAGTCAGTGCCCCTTTCCTCCTCTCTCCTGCTCCATCTCCCACCCCAGCATGGCCCCCAGCTGCAGGACAATCCCACTGCCAATGCCATCCTGCTGGGGAAGCACTGGGGGAATCTCCTTCCCCTTCCGTGTGGCACAGAGGCAAATCTCATCCTCTCTTTGTCCTTCCTCCCGCAGGCAAGAAGCTGAGGATGGAGACCAGGGAGGACAAATCCCCACAGCAGAACCTCATGGAAGAGGCCACTTTGAGCAGCTCTACTGCGCAGGAATCCAATGGAGAGGAGAAGTCCCAGAGGTCGCTCAGGAGAGGGGCACCAAACTCAGCCTGGGAGGAAAGACCCACCCTGGGCCAGGAAGGTGGACAGAGCTTCAGCCAGGGCTTGGAGCGGTGGTGCATGAGCAGCTTCACAATGGGGAGAAGCCCTACAAGTGCTTGGACTGTGGGAAGGTCTTCAGGTACAGCTCTGAGCTTGTCACCCACCAACGCATCCACACCAGGGAACAGCCCTACAAGTGCCTTGAGTGTCCAAAAATGTTTCACACCACTTCCACTCTCGTCAGGCACCAGCGGATTCACACGGAGGAGAGGCCCTTCCACTGCCCTGAGTGCGGGAAGGGCTTTAGAGAAAACATCAGCCTTGTTACCCACTGGTGCATCCACACCAGGGTGAGGCCCTACGAGTGTCCCAAGTGTGGGAAGAGCTTCACCCAGAGCTCTCATTTGACCAAACACCAACAGAGGCACCGGTAAGGGAAGCCCTGCAAATGCCCCCAGTGCAGTAAATGCTTCTTGCACTGCTCCAGCTTCATCCCCCATTGGAGGATCCCCTTTGGGAAGAGCCCTGGTGATCCATGTTCCCTGTCATTAACGCTTGGAAGACACCTGTCCCTCTTCCTGGCCCTGCCAATGACATGATGTGGGTCCAAGAACATGAGGGTCTGGCCATGGTTGTGTCATTATATTCACTCCCATATCAGGTTGTTGCTAGGGGAAGGAAAGGGACTCTCTCTCTCCCTCCCCTGAGGAGAAGGGTGTCCTTTCCAGGCAGGAGTGAACATGTGGCTGGAAAGAGACAGTCAGTGGTGTTGTAGTTTTCCCTGTAATTAATTTTTCTGAACCTTTCTGTTATCAGTGTTGTTGCTGTTCCTGTTTGTTTCGTTATCTGGGTGCTGTTCCCAATAAATATTTCTCATCCCATGGTGGGATTTTTGCCTTTTGTGCTTTCCATGGGAGGCGGGAGGGCAGTGAGCGGCAGCATGGTTTTAGCAGGAGCAGAAAATTGGGGAATCCCATTTCTGAACCCCGGCCCCTGGAAACCGAGCATCCCAGCTGGTCCCAGCCCTGGTGGCCATGGCAAGAGCCTTGGGAGCGGGTCCCTGGCTGGGGCTGTGGGAACCTCTTCCCTCTGGTGCCCAGGGACAGGAGTGGAGGGAACGGCTGCAGCTGAGTCGGGGCAGGCTCAGGTTGGATGTCAGGAAAAGGTTTTTGCCCAGAGGCTGCTGGGGCCCTGCCCAGGCTCCCCAGGGAAGGGTCCCAGCTCCAGCAGCGTTTGGACAGTGCTGCCAGGCCCAGGCGGGCATTGTTGGGGTGTCCTGTGCAGGGCCAGCAGTTGGACTGGAGGATCCTGGTGGGTCCCTCCCAGCTCAGCCAATTCTGTGGTTCTGGGATCCCATGAGCCTGAGCATAGGACTGCCAATGGTTGCCATGGCAATGGGCTCTGCCTGAAGGCCTGAGCTGGTGTCCATGGAAACCGCCCTTGGCATGGGGTCTCCGTGGAGCTGTCAGGGGACTGACCATAGCAACAGGGGGCTGGTGATGGTTGCCATGGAAACTGTCCAGAGCAACAGGGGGTTAGTGATGGTTACCATGGAAACTGACCATAGCAACAGGGGGCTGGGGAGGGTTGCCATGGAAACTGTCCAGAGCAATGGGTTCTGGTGATGGGTGCCTGCTAAGGAACTGAGTTGCCACAGGCACTCAGAGGGGTTCCATGGGAGGCGTCCTGATTTTTTAAGATTTTCTAAGATATTGACATTCTTGTAGCGAACTTTCTCACACACTTGCTGTAAATAACTCATTGTTTTGCATTCCTTTATGGAGGCGGAGAAAGTTGATGGACTCTTGGTTTGTCCACTGTCATTGGAGAGGTGGCACTGTCACCCTCCAATCCACTGTCACTCTTGGGAAAATATAAAGGTTGGAGTAAGAAAATTAACTTTCCTTTTTTTTTCACCATGAGAACAGCGATATATGCTTGTGTTTTTTCATGTCCTATAGCAACACATGGGAACTTTCCAAGAGTCTCCAGGATGTTCAAGACCTCGAATGTCCCATGCAGAGACAGGGGCTCCATGGAGACCTCCCAGGGCTTTCTGGGGATGGTAAAGAGCCCAGTGCTCAGAGGCAGTCACAGCCATTCCATGGTGACATCCCAGGGCACCTTGGGCTGCAAAGGCACCGATCTGTCACAGGCACTCACGGGGGCTCCATGGTGACATCCCAGGAGTCCCCAGGCTGCCAAAGAGTCAGGATGTCCCAGACACTCACAGGGGTTCCTGTCATGGGCAGAGTGGGAGCTTCAGGCAAAAGCTTTGTTTCTTCCTTGGAGAAACTCCTGCTGAGTTATGGGATGGAGAAATGGCACACAGCAGCCACCATAGAACCCATAAAACACTCCAGGACCCCTAGACTTCTAAAATTTCTTCTCAGAGAGGAGACTGGGAGTGGCTGGATTCAATCCCAGCCCCAGACATTGACAAAGGTGCAAAAGATTGGACAGGGGGAATTGAACTTGTCCCACAGGATTAATGATGGAATACCTGAGAGATTTCTAGAAATACAGCTCTGATTGATTCTGATCATGATTAGACACAAAGATCTTGATCAGAGTTATTTCCTCCACAGTATAGGAGATCTAACAATTAGAATATTCTGCTCTAGGCAGCAAGTTTGAAGTCAACAGGGCCTTGCTGGAGTTGTTGGAGCACACTGCAGGCAGAGCCTCCTGCTCCAGCAGGAGCTGCCTTTCCTGCGCCATGAGCAGGGCAGGTCCCGCTGCAGGAAAAGCCCCAGGCCAGCCCCAGCACAGGGAAGGGCTCGGGCAAACATATACACACACAAGGGCAGAGTGCCATGCTGGGAGCTGTGCCAGGGAGAGCCTGAGGCACCAAAGGCACCTTGGCAGCAGCAGCTGCTTGCAGGCCATGGCCAGAAGCCTCCCTTGGCAGCCTGGCCTGGTGGCCACCACTACAGAGCTGCTGCCTCAGGGCTCATTCCTGGCTGGGCTCTGAAAAGCCACTTCTGCTCCAGGAGCCTGAATGGGAAGCCATTGGCCCCAGCACCTCGGGGACAAGATATTAATGACAAAACTCTTCATGCCAGCAGAGCCAAGGCAGGGGCAGAGGAAAGGGGAGAGCCAGGCCCAGGGCACAGGGCTGCCATGGTGATGGCTGTAAGGTCACTGCTCCTGCAGCAGCCTGGCTGCCCTCAGCAGACATTCTGGTCAGAAGCGTTGTGAGGGCACCCAGCACATCAGAGAACCCACACTACAGGAATTCTGTCCTTGGGAATGAGAGGGTTTCACTGGGTCAGGCTGCACAAAGCTCCCGCTCTTGGACAATTCCTGGGATAGGCCATCCAATTCTCTAGAAAAACAGCTGCCGTTTCATGCCACTTTCATAATTGTAGAATATTTCTTCCTTCTAACAAATGTAAATCCACCCTCATTCAGTTTAAAGATATTGACTCTTTTTCTGTCATGGCAAGATTTGGGAGAAAATAACTTTGACCACAATTTTTCCATTTTCACAGACCTTATTTTTTTTCCAAAAATCTCCCAGGATGGGGTTTTGGAGGCCTCATCACAAAACCAGCAGGGGGAGTCTGCAGGCTCTGGGCTCAGTGGTGTGGAGACTGAGGACAGAACAGGAGTAGCCTGGGAGGGATGGAAGGGTAGTTTCAGAGGGGCAGGAGCTTTTCTTCATAGTGGGAATGAGCCTGAAGAAGACATAACAGCACCAAGAGCAGCTGGGGAGGTGCAGAGTGGACACTAGCAGAAAGGAATTTCCCTGCCAGGGCAGGGCTGTGGTGCAACACATCCCCAGCAGTAGCCTGGAGCAGCCCAAGGCTCTGTGTGGGCAGGCAGAGGCAAGCAGGAGGCAGAGCTGTCAGCAAAGGAAGGGCCCAGCCAGGTGGGGCAGCTGGGGGATGCTGACAGCCTGCAGGGACAGAGGCGCAGGGCAGGGACACCGTTGGACGGTTCCCTGCACCGTTGGACAGCCTGGGCTGCACAGGGCACAGGGATGGGCAGCAGCGGCAAGACAGCCCTGCCAGAGCCAACTTGGGCAGCACTTTGGCCATGGCTGCTAGCCCTGGGCCTGAGGCCATGTGAGAGTCTGTCCGAAATATCCTTCATTTTTGCCTCACGATTGCTATGAAGAGAGACCATCAAAAAACTAAAAACTGCTGAACCAGTAGTGGGGGGGGAAATCATGTGCCTCTTAGCTCTGTTTCCAGAGAAGTTTTTTGCTATACGCAACACTGAACTCAAAGGAGCACTCTGCCCTTTTTCCTGAACAATGGTCCTGGAATTTCTCTCCGCCTCCTGACCTGGCTGGTTTGTGCTTTAGCGTGGTCCCTCCTCCAAGAGAAGACCCCTCTCGCCCATCCTCAACCATCATGATAGACAAGTAGAGATGTAGGCCTCTTCATCAAGGACCCAAGACATGAAACCCCTGTGTGAGAAGGCTCCCTCTCACCTTCTTTCAGAGACTGGGACTGAAACCCTCCCAACTCGGGGGAGCTGTGCAGAGGGCAGGGAGGAAAGCTGCCCAGAGCAAGCACAGGTACAGGCAGTGGGCCATGAAAACAATAGTTCTCACTTGCTGCCTGGCTCGACTTTGTGCACCCCTGAACAAATACTATTCTTTCCCCCGAAGATCTTTGTTTCGGTTGTGAAATTCATTCCCCCTTCCCCCAACGAAAAATAGTATAACTTGAGGTCCAGAAGAACTGTGCCTCCGAGATCTCCCCGGACGTGGCCTGGCAGACTCCATTGGCTGGATCCCGAAGGATAACGCAGCACCACGTTTGGTAGCTATAACCCACCCCTCCTCTTCCTCCCTCTTTTCCTTATTTTCTCCTTTGTTCCCCCGGTTCCCCTCACCAATGCATTTCTCTTGTGGTTATTTCAAGAAAATTGCACTTGTTGATTGTAACTGCAAATCCCCTGTGCCGTGTTGGGTTTTTTTGCACCCTGAGATCACCCCTACGAACCATCACATCATCCATTCACTAGGACGGATCATGACAAATGGTCTCCATGATTCCATGGGGCCTTGCAATGTCACAATGATCTCCATGGATCCATGGTGCCTCTCAGGATCACAACGGCCCTTTGGCTCCACGAGGCCCTGAAATGCGGCAATGGCCTCTTGGTTCCACAAAGCCCTGCTGCTTCACACTGGCCCCTTGGGACCATGCAGCCCAACAGAACCACAATGATGTCCTTGTTTCCACGAGGCCCCACAGTGTCACAATGGTCCCTTGGATCCATGGTACTCTGCAGTGTCACAATGGCCTCTGCATGTCACAAGGCTCAAAAAAGTCACAATGGTCTCCATGGTTCCTCAAGACCCCACAGTGTCACAATGGCCCCATGGATCCATGGTACTCACAGTGTCACAATGATCTCCTTGGTTCCACAAGTTCCTACAGTGTAACAGGCTCCACAAGGGCCTACAGTGTCACCATGGCCCATTGGCTCCACAACGCCCTGCAGTGTCACAATGGTCTCCATAGGAAGGAAACAAGTGAGCCCCAGTGGTGCAGGGGCAGATGAGAGGCAGTCATCAGAGGCCAAGGCTAGCCAGACTTGACTGTATTAGCAGATTTTATCTGGGAGCAACCCTTGGATATAGGGAATTTTAGAGGTGGAATCCTAATTTCAGCCATGGGAGGCTAGACAAGAAAGACAGTTCTTTTGCATAGGAATAAAAGCACAGAGCCCCAGTGCGTCATGGTCAGATGGGAAGTGGCCCTTGGCATGGCTAACTCAGTGGGACCTGTCAGACAGCCCACAGGAGGCCAAACCAGGCAGACCTGTTCCATGTTCCCCTGATTTCATGGAGTCCCATACTGTCACAATGATCCCCTTGATTCCATGAGGTCTTGCAATGTCACAATGGTTTCTTGGTTTCACGAGGCCCACATGGCTCCATGCGGTCCTGCTGTGTCACAATGGCTCCTTGTTCCTATGGGCCCCACAGTTTGATCATTGACCCTTGCTTCTATAGGGCCTCTGAGTTGCACAATGGTCTCCTTGATTCCGTGAGGTTCCATAGTCTCACCGTGGTGATCTTGGACCCACATTGTCACAACTGACCCATGGTTTCATGAGGTTCCGTAGTGTCACCATGGTAGCTGTCAGAGGCTGGATGAGATCGACGTGCCGAGACACCTTGGGATGCTCGGAATGCCTGTGTGGGGTCAGGGCCAGGTCAGGCCTTGGTTTGTGGTGAGACAGAGCCCTGCCCCCAGCCCTGGCCTGGCAGAGCTGTCAATCACACAGCAGGGGGTGATGTTAACCCAGCTCTGATTAGCCCAGCTGTTAATCAATCACACACTAGCAGCTGGTGCTACTCTGGCTCTGATTGGACAAGCAACTGGCAGTCACACGCCAGGGGTGGGCCCATGAGGGCCCAGGGCCTTAAAAGCCGGAGGACGAGGACAGCCCAGGGTGTGGATCCTGGCTGTTTCTGGGGTTTCTGTGTTAGTGATGCTGGAACCTGAGCAGTTGGTACCTATGTGCATGTCCTTGTCCTTCTGTGGATCTTCTGTCTTTCTGTTGTTTGCTATTTCTTTTTCTAATCCTTCTTACCTGGAACCTTTTTGGGTTAATTTAACATCTTAAGGGATAAAGGTTTTTAGATTCAATTTGCTAAGTTATTGAATTTAATGCTATGATAAGGGTTTCATATTGAAGTGGATGTTGTATTAAACCCTTTGCAGAAGTTCCTTGATTGTCTATATTTTGCCAGTAAAATTTTGGGTCCTTTTGACCTCTTAGCTCCATTGATCAGAGCATGGTGCTGGTGTCAGTGAGGCTGTGGGTTCAATCCTGTGTGGGCCATTCACTTATGAGCTGGACTTGAGGATCCTTCTGGGTCCCTTCCTATCAAGAATATTCTTTGCATCTGGCCATGTTGATAATATCTGGTTGGTGTTTCTCCTGTGCACCAAACTCGAGTCAAGGAACCTTTGGTTACCCCCAGCTTTTCAGTGTTCTGGGGTGTTGCAGCCCTGCAGGCTCACAATGGCCTCTTGTTTCCATGAGGCCCCACAGTGTCACACTGGCCCCTTGGTTCCATGGGCCCCAACAGTGCCACCGTGATCCTCTTGGTTCCACAACTTCCCACAGTGTCCCACTGGCTCCTTGGTTCCCTGAGAATCTGGAGTGTCACACAGGTTTATGCCATTTGTCCTTGCTGCCCCTCAGATCCCCCTGGCCCACAAAGAGCCCCGAGCCACCCGTGAGGGACAGGCTCTGCTGTCCCAGGCTGGGCTCAGGGCTTGGCCTCTCTGCTTCCTGCAGCCAAGCCAGGCCTTGCTCAGCACTGCAGTTCCCTGCTCAGAGCCTTGGGCTCCCTGCAATCCTGGCCTCGAGGATCTGCTCTCAGCAGTCCCTGGGCAGCCTTTGGCACTCCCTGCCCTCACTGGGGCCCAGCCATGCTCCAAGGCACTTGGAGTTTTGCTGCTGACTCCTTGAGCAGCTTCTTCATCCTTCTCTCCGTGCCTGAGGCTCCTGGATCCAGCTCCAAACCCACCATGGGGATCATGAAAATACAGAATGCCCTCAGGGGCTCTTTGTCTCCCTTCCATTGTCTTTGAGTCTCCAGGGCTTGCGCAGTGATTGGAGTCAGTTTGGAGTTCTGTTCAGGAGGAAGATTTCAAAGTGCACCTCATGATTTATAGTTTTTTAATCATTAGTATTGTTTTTTATTTTTCAGTTCATTGAAGAGCTGATAGACGTATTCCCCAAGTGATCTTGATGCTGAATGTCTCCTTAAGAGGTCTGGGCACAGAGAAGAATGACACCCTTGCAAGCTGACTCTGTTTGGACAACCTGCTCCTCATCCCCAGCCTCACCATGCCTGACATCATCCACCTGCAATTAACATCCAAAAATATAAAAAAAAATTAGTGCAATTTATTATTTATTTTTAATATTTTTTTCAATTAAATGTATTTATTGTATTTATTTCTTATTTGTAATAATAGTTGTTTCATTTTTATTACCAAATTTTATATTTATATCAAAAATCTATGCGTGTTTAGCAACCAATAAAATTAATGGTAACTGGTTCTAAGTATCACAATTCCCTTCATTCACTAATTCACGTCTATTAGTTATTAATTTTTACCCTCTTTCTGCTACTTTGCCCTATGTTTAGTAGTTTTGTAATCTTTTTAATCATGTTTTTCTCACACATGGTTCAAGGGGGCACTTGGGCTTACATGGAAATAATTTTGGGGCACATTTGGGGCAGTTTTGGGTCTGGGGAGGGAATTCAGAGAGAACTTCAGCGTCGGGAGGACACTTGGGGGAGCCGGGTGGGAAACGGGGTGGGGGGGAGGCACTCAGGGATTCTGAGGGACAATTCGGGGTCCAGGGGACCCCTTGGGGATGCAGGGGGGCCCTTGGAGATCAGGGAGGGGAATTTGGGGCCCTTTGGGGTCTGGGCGGGCCCTTGGGGGGCTCTAACGGGGCTTTCTGGGCGCGGGGGTGAAGGCAGAGCGCTAATGGCGCCCTGCAGAGCACGGGGGTGACGGGAAATCAAGTCCCGGCTGCATTCAAATGCCATGAGCGCCGCAGAGCATGATGGGAGCCGTAGTCCCAGAAGTAGCTCCACAGCAGCACTTGGGGGTCCGGGGAGCCAGTTGTGGGTGCAGGCGGCCACTTCGGGTCCTCAGAGGGCACCTGCGAGGAACCTATGGTTCCGGGAAGCCCTTGGGGGGCACCTACAGAGTCGTTATAGGTCCCTTTGGGGCACAGAACATGACGGGACTTGTACGGCCGGAACAGGTTATGTCGGGGCTCTGGGGTCGCAGGGCATATTGGAGATGGTGGTCCGGCTATAAAGACGCTCTACAGTGCGCAGAGCATCACGGGAGATGAAGTCTCAGCTGCAATGGCGCTCAGTGGATGCCGCGGTGCATGATGGGAGCTGGAGTCCCGAAAGGACCCATTGCTCGCTGTCGTCTTCACCAGCCCTTTCCATCATTCCAGAGGCTGGTCCATCACAGGGGATATCCTAAATCCACTCGGTGCCTGCTTCTTCTCCAGGTGTCTGTAAGGTTGCTTTGGCAATGAGTACCACACTCTGATTAAATTCTTTCATGAGGCACCTGTGCCAATAGCACCCATTTCCAAGCTCCAAGCTCAGGACAGTGTCCCAGGCAGTGACATGGGACACAAGGTCTGTCTGCAGTCATCCAGGGGTTTTTCTCGCCACCACAGGCACACAGCACTTGCCGTCGTGGGTTTGGGGTATAGTCAGTCTGCCAGGACTCCCCACACTTATATTCCAGCCCTCAGGGGCAAAATCCTCGCCAAAAAGGTTTTTTATTTGGGAGGTCAAAAACTCTTTATTTGATATTTCTGAGCCCAAATCCTCCCTAAATGAGTGTTTCTTAGCTCCCTAAACTGGTATTTCAGACACCAAAATATCCTTAATTGATGTTTCTCAGCCCAAAATCTCTCTAAATTGCTGCTTCGGAGCTAAAAATAGCCCTAAATTGCTTTCGTTGAGACTCGGAGCTCCCTAAATATTTTTTTTTCCCGAGCCAAAAGCCTCCCCAAATCAGTGTTCTGAAGCCCCAAAGCCCCCAGAATTGCTCATTCTCGGCCCCAAAGCTCCTGAGCTCACCGTTCTGGCTCCGAAGCTGCTGACACAGGGGTTTCTAAGCCATGAAGTTCCCAGATCAGTGTTCCAGAGCCCTGATGCCCCTCACTCACGCCCTGTGCCCGGTGTGCCATCAGCCCGTGGGGTTCATCCCAGCCTGGGAGGCTCCGGGAGCGATGGGCGGGGAGCACTGGCTGTGCCCATTTCCCACCCCCAGCCAAGGAACCGCTCCCTGACCAGAGCGGGGAAACCTCATTTAGGGGAAATTGGTGTAAAACCAGGAAAGGAGCTGCAGGGAGAGAGGGAAGAGCCCGTGGGGGCGGGAAGGGGTCGGGAACAGTGAGCTAGTGAGCTGTATCTATCCCAGTTTTTAAGCAGTGCTTGCGCCCCAGTGTAGAGCGGCTTCTTCCCAGACCTGTCCCAGGTAAGCGCCTGCCCCTTGCTCCCGGGTTTCCTCAGGGCTTGCTCCTTCTGCTCCCGAAATTGATGTTTCTCAGCCCAAAAGTTCCCTACATCACTGTTTTGGAGCTCCAAAGCTCCCTAAATAGGGGCTACAGAGCCCAAAATCGGCTTAAATTGGTTTTTTGGAGCCCAAAAGCTCTCTAAATTGTTCTTTTTGCTCTGAAAATATCCCCAAATCACTCTCCCTGACTCCCAAAGCTCCCAACATGATTTTTTCTCAGCCTTGAACTCCCCAAACCAGGGTTTCATAGGCCTGTGTGTCCCTAAATTGGTGTTTAAGAGCCCCAGTGCTCCCTAAATCAGTATTTCTGAACCCAAATGCTGTTTCAGGTCCCAAAAACGTCCCCAGGTGGGTGAGCCCCAATGCTCCTGAGACTCCTGTATTCTCAGCTGTGAACATCCCCAAATACCAATTTTTGAGGCCAAAAGTGCCCTGAAATGGTATTACTGAGCCTCAAAGTATCCTCAGTTGCTGCTTTTGAGCCCCAAGTGTCCGGAGACTGAATTTCTGAGACCAGAAGTTCATTAAATTGGTGTTCCTGAGCCCTGAAGCTCCCCAAGTTGCTTTTCTGGACTCGCAGAGCTTCCTGAGTTCCCTTCACCTGAGCTCCAGGTGAAAACTGCGCGAGGGCGTACACGGCCCTAAGTCCGGCTAGCTGAAGGGGTGAAGCAGCCGACGCCCCTGCGCATCTGAGGCCAACCCCCCTTGGCGTCCTGGCCTCGGGCTGGGTTGGATCGCGGACTTGGATTCGTGCAGGACGAGACGAGAGAGGAGGCGACCACTTGCTGGGGGTAAAATGTCGGTTTATTGAAGAGCCCACATGCAGCAAAGGGCAAACCAACAGCTGGAAAAACCCACAGCAAATGGCCTCAAACATGGAGGGAGACAGAGTTTTACAGGGAAGGGGTGGAGAAGGGAGGGAAGCCCAGCTAACAAATGGGAGAACATATTGGGAGGCACATAACACAACTGACAGATGAACATATCCAATAAATACAAAGTAAAGGAGGGGCCCCGGGACACCAGCCAACCACAACCCCCAGAGAGAAGAAAGTTCTCGCAAGCAGGGAGGAGTGGGGGGTGATTGACTGGGCCCAGGGAGGAGGAAAACTTTACTTATATGGTGGGATAAGGGAGGAGCAGTTATGTAACTTAGGAGATTGACAACTAAGAGGGGCAGGGGTAACCATGGTAACCTAACTGCCAAAGGCTCTGTGGCGGGAAAACTGGAGGGGGAAGAACCATCTTACAAAGAGCAGGGGGGGAATAATACATAAAATGGGGGAGCAAAACCAAGAAACTTAAAAACACACTACAACAAAAAGGCAGCGCTTGGGAGGTGGAGCACACGGGCCAGCAGCCAAGCAAGGCAGCACCACCCGCGGCTGTGTGAGCAGGAGCCCCGCCGGGGAAGGGCTGATCCCTGCCCAGCATATTGACACCACACCTGCCCAGCCACAGGGGGCTGTGGCACTCAGGAACCACTGCCCTGGAGGTCCCTGGGGTGGCAATCCTCCTCCAGCTGTTCTCCAGTCCTGGTGGAATTTCCTAAAGAATATCAGTGTCTGCAACAACAGAAGCGTGACCCTGCCCAAACAGAAATGTCTGCAGCAGAGCAATCTGCACAGTCTGCAGCTGCCCCTGTGGGCAAGGCCAGTGCAATCACTGTTGGCCATGCACAGCAGTGACACCCCCTCCTCACAAAGGCCTCTCGAGCATTGACCGTCCCTGGGCTGGGCACTGCTGAGGGCCCTCAAGTGCTGAGATCAGTTCTGCCAGAGGGGATTGAGTGGGAAAAGCTCCCTGGACCATCCTGCGGCCTTCACTGGGTTTTGCTGAGGCCTGAGGGAGCCCTGCTGCCCTCCAGGGCCCCAGGGCTTTCAGTGTCTTTGTCTCATCAAGGCCTAGCAGTGCAGCAGAGGGTGGGGAACCAGTCAGGAAGGGTTGGAGGGAGACCACAAAGTAAATATTTCATAGAATTCCTATTCAAAGCCGATTGTCCCTTCCCACCCACAGTCTACAGACACTAATCCAGTTCCTAATTCGTTCCTACATAGAGAAAAAATCGTCAATTCAGGCCTTATTTATTTATTTAATGTTATTTTTGACCAATAGCAAAAATTGTTGCCATGACTCTTGCTACACATTAAATGGGAGAAAAGTAAAAAGTAAGTACCATGTTGATTAGGCCCAGCCTGGATGCCATGAATACATTATGGCCAAATGTTTGTTTCTTTGATCTTGGGGGATCAGGAAATATTTTTAGTCTGAATATATAATAAATAGTTATTTCATGGAGTGAGTAGAACTTAAAAATATAAAATATAAATATTAAAACAATAGCTCACCTTAGCACCCCAGACAAAGCATAATGAGATTTCACCACCACTCATACAATGCTCCTGGATTTAACTCACGTGCTGGTATTAATGTTGTATTAGACTCAATGCATAACTCAAAATGTCTAATTTATTTGGCCTCTGTTGGCAGACCAGACTCTGTTGGTCTCTGGGCAAGAGACTGCACTGACAATGCAGAAGAGAGAGTTTTTTGTGAGGTTTTTTTTTGTTTTCTTTTGGCTTGGTTTTTTTGTTGTTGTTGGTTTTGTATGTTTACCTTTCTCCTCTCTCCCTGCAGCGCCTCATTTTCTTTTCCTTTATCCTCTCCTCTTCTGTCTTTCCTCCTTCATTTTCTTTTTCCACCTCAAAGCTTCCACTTTGCCTCAGGATTGCAGCTCTGGCCCTGCCAAAAATAATTCTCCTGTCTAAAGCAGTTGTCAGGGCTCCTTCAAAATAGGAGAGACAGAGAGGACAATGTGTCTCTGACTGTGAGAAGTGGGGTGACCCATCCCTGGAAGCACAATCATCTTTCCATGAGCGGTGATCTGAGCTAATGTCTGTGCTCATCAGTGATCAATGGCAGAAGCACATCCAGGACAGCTCCACGTGCACATCATCTACTCATTGTTACTGTTTGAGAAGCCATCTCGCTATTGCTCTGCTTTAGGAGAAAACCCCTCAAACTCTGAGCATTTTTTCCCATTTATATGCTTTCCCTCCTTTCAGACCAGAGCAAAACAGCAAAATGTAGTGGGAGGAGATGGAGCAGGGTTCATTCCTGGGAAATCACCCCTGGCATTTCCTGTCTGATGCCTTCAGTTAGACCTGTGGGACAGCCATGGGCCCTAGGGCTGTGACTTCTCTTGGGTCCCTGCCGGCATTTCTCTATTTCTATTCCTCCCCTCTTTTCCTCACCTGGGTCTATCCTCTCCTTAGGCACCAGGAAAGCTTTCTTACATGCAGCAGCTTTTGGCACGGGGTCCCTTAATTCAGTCCAGGTCCTCCTTCTCTGGAACGTGGCCAAAGAAAACAGAAGGTCCCAAGGAGCAGAAAGCCTAAGGAAATGGAGTGCAAGAAAGAGGGAGAGCAGAGCACAGCAGTGAGCTGTGCCCTGAGCAGACCTTTCCTCACTCCTGAGCAGTCCCTGTTTCTGCCTTCACCTCGTCCCTGCTGCTCTGATGGATGTGCTCAGAAGAGACAGGTGGCTTTGTTGGAAGGGTCAGCAGGGCCCTGCTTTCTGCAGCCAGCTGTGCAGAAGAGGATATGTGGGAAACTTCCCAGTCTGACCCTTCCCAAGGCTCTCTGGCCATCACACTCCAGCCACCAGAGGTGTTCAGTGTTGGGAGGAGCCACTCCACAGCAGTGGCTGCAGTGCCCCAATGGGCCCTGCTGGACTCCCCACACCCAGCCCCTGTGTCCTCCCTGGTTCCAGCCCAGGTTCCTCATAGCAGTCTCACCTGTCTGATTCCATAAAGCCATTTATTCCCAGTGCAGTGACACAGAAACACCCTGAGCTGTTCCCCCAGCAAGGGAGCCCCTCAGTTTTATCCCCTCAGTCTGCATGCCCAAGGCTCAAGTCTGGCTCTTCCTCCCGGGCCCTCAGCTCCTGCTGGGTCTCTCGGTGTCCCTTCCCCAGCGGTGCCACCACTCTTGGTGCCCTTTGTTGGGCTCTGTTGGCAGTTCATGAGCTCTTGTCTCAGGCTCCCACCTGGAGCTCAGCTTGCATCAGGCACTGCAGCTGCCCCAGCCACCTGCACCAGGTGTGTTCACAGCCAGGAGAAGGGAGAGTGGGAGTGAGGTGATTTCAGTTTTGTCTTTGTTACCCAGCTTGCTGCTCTATTGGGAATTGCTGAAAAAGCAAAGCAATCGTCTGTCCCCAAGTCAAGTCTGGTTTGCCCATGGTGGCAGCTGGAGAGGGATGTCCCAGGCTTTATGTGAGCTCTTCAGTTGTATTTTTTCCTCCTATCCAGTTGAGGAGGGGGAGTGAGAGAAGTTTGATGGACATTTGGCAGCCAGCCTGTAAATATTCTCAGTTCAGTCAAAGAATGAACAGAGACAATTTCTCACAAACTGAACCTAACAATCCTAGGGAAAAAAAAAAAACAATTAATATCTCTCTTTCTATAACCATTGTTTATAAAAATGGTTTGTTAGAGTGTACTATTCATAGTGCATCAATAGTGTGAGAGGTTTTCACCTTAAGACCAATCAGGTCTTACGTCCACTACTGTTCCTATATGAACTGTATATTTCTTAATACTGTACACGAATAATAAAGTGTCTTTCATGCCTTCTGCATCATGGAATGAGTGGTAATTGTTCTCTGGTCGGGACACCTCCTGCGTCGACTCCAGCCAAGGTCACTTGTCTTTTCACCATAGATTTCTTCATAGCTGGTCAAGATAACCTCCAGGATTTGAGTCTGAAGGAATGGAAAATGGTCCCTTGCCTCTGAGGAAAATATGACTGGGGTTGAACACCAGGTTCTGCACTCTGCAAAAGCAGAAGGTCTTAATTTTTACCAAGGAAGATGAAGTGTGTGTCTGTGAGAATTCTCAGAGCTCCAGGGCAGACAAGATGGGTTAGGGACCAGCTGGAAGTGCAACAGAACATCTTATCAACTGCCTTATCTTCTCTAGTGCTGAGATGTTGCTCACCACAGAGATTTT
Organism: Melozone crissalis; assembly: GCF_028551555.1. NCBI lineage: Eukaryota > Metazoa > Chordata > Aves > Passeriformes > Passerellidae > Melozone > Melozone crissalis. The sequence goes on from NW_026535981.1 coordinate 1,053,126, forward strand.
GCCCCTCTTTTCCCTTGCATTGCAGAGTGAACCTAGAGAAAATGATACGGGAGACCACAAGCAAGGACTGAATATCTTGGAAAGAGCTGTGTTCTGTTTAGACAGTGATGCAAGGCAAAATCAGTAAATTAAAAAACCCTGAGTAGAACAGCGGTTTGAGTAGTATGAGGGATCTATGTGTCACAAAAAAGCTCTTAAATGCATTTTTAAAACCTAAGGGGAAATACCATAGTGAAGCTTCCTCTTGTTCATTTTTCTTTTTCTTTTCAGGTGAACCTAATGACCCCAAAAGAGGGAGTTCATGGCAGCATGACCAAGAAGGTCAATTTGAGTTCATAAGTAAGTGTGGACTCATGGCTCCCATTGCTCTTGCCTGTGCCTATCCTTGGGAACCTTGGATGGGATGTGTTATCCCTGAGAGAAGTGAGGCCAGTGGAGATCTCTCCCCTGAGCACGCTGCCTGCAGAACCCCTTCCAGAGCACAGCAGAAGGTCTGGCCTTTGGGCTGGGATCAGTTTGGTCAGAGGGGTGACCTCCTTTGACCAGGGACACATCCTACTTTAGCGGGGGATGTTGCTGAGCAGGGCTTTGAGGGTCAGGCTGAAATGAATGTGCCAAGGGACAGTGAAGGGGCCTGGGAGGTTCCTCTCCACTCCTGGTGTGTGGCAGAAGAGTCTCACCCTCTCGTGGGTGGCTGTGCTCTGGTGGGACTGAGACACCTGTGTGGTGCCTGAGTGCTGTGGCAGCTGAGGCAGCTCCCTGACCCAGGAGAGCCTCAGTGGGCCCGAGGGTCAGGGACCCCCTAGCACTGCATGGGGCTCCTGGGCCAGCTGTGGAATGTGTTCTGCCCCAGAACCTGCTCAGTGCAGCCCTGGCGTTGGGGAAAGGTCCTTGTTAAATACCCTGTCTTTGATTTTATTTTTATGTGCACCTGATGTCCAGTGTCTGTGGCTGCTGTCTGTCTGGCTCAGAAAGGTGTAGAAGCGCTATTCAAAGAGCGAAGTAAGTGTGCTGGATCCCATTGCTTGTGTCTGTGGCCATCCTTGGGAACCCTTGGGATGCGATGGGATGTGTTATCCCTGGGAGAAGTGAGGCCAATGGAGATCTCTCCCCTGAGCACGTTGCCTGCAGAACCCCTTCCAGAGCACAGCAGAAGGCCTGACCTTTGGGCTGGGATCAGTTTGGTCAGAGGGGTGATCTCCTTTGACCAGGGACACATCCTACTTTAGCGGGGGATGTTGCTGAGCAGGGCTTTGAGGGTCAGGCTGAAATGAATGTGCCAAGGGACAGTGAAGGGGCCTGGGAGGTTCCTCTCCACTCCTGGTGTGTGGCAGAAGAGTCTCACCCTCTCGTGGGTGGCTGTGCTCTGGTGGGACTGAGACACCTGTGTGGTGCCTGAGTGCTGTGGCAGCTGAGGCAGCTCCCTGACCCAGGAGAGCCTCAGTGGGCCCGAGGGTCAGGGACCCCCTAGCACTGCATGGGGCTCCTGGGCCAGCTGTGGAATGTGTTCTGCCCCAGAACCTGCTCAGTGCAGCCCTGGAGTTCCTTGGGGAAAGGTCCTTGTTAAATACCCTGTCTTTGATTTTATTTTTATGTGCACCTGATGTCCAGTGTCTGTGGCTGCTGTCTGTCTGGCTCAGAAAGGTGTAGAAGCGCTATTCAAAGAGCTAAGTAAGTGTGCTGGATCCCATTGCTTTTGTCTGTGGCCATCCTGGGAACCCTTGGGATGGGATGGGATGGGATGTGTTATCCCTGGGAGAAGTGAGGCCAGTGGAGATGTCTCTCCTGAGCACATTGCCTGCAGAACCCCTTCCAGAGCCCAGCAGAAGGCCTGGCTTTTGGGCTGGGATCAGTTTGGTCAGAGGGGTGACCTCTTTTGACCAGGGACATGTTCTACTCTAGCAGGGGTGTTCCTCACAGTTGGTAATGGTTTCAAAGACAGAGCACATCCCTTCTGGGATTTCCTTTCCTTTCTTTGAGCACTAAAAGAGGAATCTCACCCTGGGTTTAGCTACAGGGACAAAAGGCAGAAGCCTTTCTGTGCAGGTGAGTGCCACTCCTTGCCCACACTACCTGGAAACTGAACCCTGCCAAGCAGGAAGGAGATCCAGAGCTCTGTCCTGTATGAGGGCTCAGTGCAGTCAGATTGAGCAGTCCCACCTGTCCATAAATTCCCATTTCCAAAGGCCTGCAGCCAGTCCTTTGTTACATTGCCCATCCCCATGCAGATGCCCAGGATGCCAGGGTGCAGAGATGTCCCAGCAGGGGCTTTTTCCCAGCACAAGCAGAAGGAGAGGAAACAAAAAACCAACCTGTAGAAGACCTAAGAAGAGACCTGTGGGAACCCAGAACATCCCTCTGGCTGTCCAGGATGGCCAGGACCCCTGCCAGGGGGCTCAGAAGCCCTGGCACGGAGCCCAAAACACCAGTGGATTTGATTATGACCCGTGGAGCAAATTACAGACCTTATATGAAGATCAGCATGCCACAACAGTTTAGGTAGAATATTAGTGAAGTTATCACACGATGGAAAAGTAGATTTTTGGGGTTTTTGGTATGGGGGTTCTGGAGGCAAGATGGAGGGAACTGGGTGTGTCCAGCCTTTCTCCTTCTTCTTCTTGGCCTCCATCTTCTGCTGTGATGTTGGCACTTACTGATTGGTTTAGAGTAGAAGCTCACTGTCTAACATAGGTGATAGGTATTGGAAAGTAATTGTAAACATTGTACACGTAGTTTTTAGTATAAAGACATAACACCGCCCCGGGGGCAGGCAGAGTGCCTCAGACTGTCCTGCTGAGCTGACCTCGGCAGGGCAGGAGAAAATTTTTTATAGATAAGATAAAATAAACAACCTTGAGACTGAGAAATGAAGAGCCCTGACTCCTTCTTCAAGCGTCAGGCTGGGAAAAGAGATTTTGAACTTTTCTTGGGGTCACTCTGAGCAGCAAGAGACGTTGAGACACTGGCATCCCTGGTGGGCTCCAAGAGGGCACCCAGGTGGGCTCTTGGCAAGCAGCCACGCCACAGCCATCAGCCGCTGAAACCCAGCCCGAGAAGGAAAGGAAACAGGCACTCTCAAGGGAAAAATCCAGAAAGAGCATCTCGACCTCTGCTGAGAAGATTCGTTTCAAGCTCGACCCGGAAAGAGGAGGACCAGAAGCATGCCTGGAAACCCTCACCTGCGAGCTGCTGGACGGTGACCAGGGCAAGCTCCGGACTGACCTTGCAGATGATTCAGCTTTTGGTAAGAAAAGTCAAAATCGAGAACATGGAGGGGACATGCTCCCAGGAACAACCCAGCATCTTGTTAGCCCTACAGGGCGTGGTAGCCACATACCCTGTGAAAATCTCTGAAAAAAGATAAAACGGCCTTGAAGCTTTTATCCCCAGCAAAGGTAATGTTAGAGGCAATTTCGTAGAATTCCGCGGGGGCTGTCAGCTATCAACAGGCAGCAGTATTCTCTCGAGGATGGGGGAAGTCATCCTGCCATCAGCAGGCGGCAGTTGCCCTTACCGACCAGGGAGGGGCAAAGGTAATCCCTAGCAAACAGGTGTGGGAGGAATTGGCATCATCTCCAGAGTGCCCAGGGTCCCATGGGTCCCCAGAACGCCCAGAAACCCCAGAACTCTCAGGTAGAGGAGGGCGGAGGGGGTCGGGGAACCCGGGGCAGAGCCGCTTCTCGGCGACTGGCGAACCCGTGCCACGGCGGCGCCGGCCGGGAGCAGCCTGGGGGGGCCGCAGAGGCGGCCGTGGGGGCCGCGGAGGCCGGCGGGGGCCCACGGGGGCAGCGGGGCAGTCGCAGGCACAGCAGCGGCGGAGGCGATAGCGCGCATGGCGGTGCCCGCAATCGCAGCAGCGGGCGGTCGGCAGCGTGCAGGGCACGGCCGGCGGCTGCGGGGACAGCGCCGAGCGGGGCCGGGCCGGGCGGAGCGCGGGAGCGGGAGGCGCGGGGCTGGCGGCAGCGGCGGGCGCATGCGCGATGGCGGCGGCGGCGGTTTCACGCAGGTGGTGCCAAAGCCGCGCGCGAAGGGCAGAACCCGCGCGACTGCGATGGCGGCGGGCGGCGGTACCCAGGGAACGCGCACGGGCCGCGGCAGCCGCGCCGGGCGGGACTGAGGCGGACGGGACGGGACGGCTGCAGCGTCCCTGCGACCGCCACGGAGCGCGGCAGGCGCCCGGTGATGACGCACAAACCCGGCAGCCGGAGCGGGGCGGGTTTTTCCCCAGTGCGCAGACGCGGCACGGACACGGCCGAGCGGGGACCGGAGCCAGAACGGGAGCGGGGCAGCGCCGGTGTCGGTCACGGGCACAGAGGGCGTTCCCCAGACCGCGCCTGCGCCGAGAGAAGCGCCGGGGAGGCGCGGTCGGGGCGGGGGCATCCGCACTCCCGTGAGGGCAGCGGCAGAGACCGGGCGCGGTTTGCGTGCCGCGGTCACGCAGCCAGCCCCGGCAGCCAGCGCACAGTTTCAGCCTCCATCAGAATCTCAAGCGGAAGATTTTTCGCGGCTGCAGCGCATGTTGTGTGAGGCGCACCGAACTCCTCAACAGCCCGGTCCCACAGGAGTGACGGAAACAGCATTTACCAGATGATCAGGCTTCAGATGCAAAAGATGGACATGTAAAAAAGCTGTCCAAAATCAGTGTAAAGTGAGAAAGCACACAGGCTTTTTCCCAAGATACAGAAAAAAGGGGAAACCAGTGCAAATCAGTGGTATTCCAAATATGATATAAATGGAAATCTTCTGTTGTGCAAAATGCCTCTCAGGGAGGTAAACCACCATAGAAAGATAGAAGTATTAGTAGTGATTCAATTACCTGAAATGTCTCTGAAGACAGAGTATTTGAGAAATATCAATCAGATCCTATCTGTGGGGTCACCAGCTGATTCTCCAATGATTCAGAATTTTGTTGGTATTGAGTTTGTAACCTTTGTTATTTTTGGATTTTATAGGTGATACTGATAAATAAGGATTGTTATTAATGCTATATGAATACTTTAGAAAAGTTGTCATAACCCCTTCAAACACTTCTTGTTGATAAGTTGATTATATAATGAGAATTCTCAGAATTTATGATAAGAATTATGATCAAGGTATTGTTGTAATATTTACAGCCAGCTTTCATGTGTTTCACTGTCTCTTTGAGTGATCATCTGCAAGACACGTATCTCTTCAGAATCTTGTCTTTTTGTTTTTTAACTACTCATGTTTTTTAGGTTTCTTTTAAATCCAGATTGCCAGTTTTGTGGTTTTCTTCAGTTATTATTTCTTCAGTTATTATACAGTACCTCAGCCGAGAATTCAAGAGGTTTGCTGTGTTTGAAGAATTTCTGTCCTGACGGAAGTTGCGGAGGGATTCAATTCTTTAATGGTTTGATTGATCTTTAATCCTAAGGTTTCCTATTCATAATTGCTGTTTTTAAGAGTCTTGTTTTAAAATATATTAAGTGATGTCCATCAATTAGAGTTTGAACTCTGGCCAAGGTCTAGCTCTTCTTGAATGGAATGTTTGACAATCAACCCAGATGTTTTCTGCATCAAAAAGTATTCAAGTCCTTTTGGCTTGGCAATTTGACCATGTATGATAGCTGAGCCTGATTTCAAAGGGAGTTTGAGAAACATGAATCCAGACATGAGTTCTCCAGTTCTCTGTTGTTTTAAGGTTCATCAGGTATCGCAGACTCTGGGATGACAGTTCAGTGTTGCAGTGATTGATAACTGTATGACTGCAGATGTGTTATTGGTTATGTGTATTATCTGATTGATTTCTAATTGCTGTTATCTTACATTTCCCTATGCAGTATTGCATAGAGACTGAAACAGAACAGACCAATGTTTTATTTTCATATATGCAAAAAGCCAATCATATAATGCACATTTTTCACAGTGGTGGTAGCACGTAGCTGCAACGCAGCTTTGTCTCCCCTTCCCAGGGAAGTCCTGCTCCATGACCTTTATCTGCCTCCCCAGCAGCTCAGTGGTAGGAAAAGCCACTTGAAGTGGCTGGTGGATTCTCCCTCGGTTTTTTGGCAGAGGCTTTGAGCCAGGAGGTTCTCTGGAGGGATGCTGGCTTTGGAAACCTCTCCTGAGCTTGCAGGTGTGGAGTAAAACTCCCTGCTGGACCAGTGAACAAGTTATCCTCTGATCCATCTGGGACCCCCATGGCTTGAGGTCAGCCCTTGCTGGGGAGCTGCTGCTTGGGAGAAATAGCCACTCCCTTTTCATAAGTTTAGAAAGGTTTATTAAACCTTATCAAAATACAACAGAAGACTGAATAGAGAAAATGTTATGGCGCCAGGAGCAAAGGATTTTCCACACTATGTGCTCACCCACACAATGGAGGTTTTGCCTTTTAACCCTTTAGCCCCTCCCAAAATTCTGTCCATTGACCCCTTCTTCACTGTCCAGTGGTGGAGTTTACTTCCTCAAATCTTGATTGGAGGTCAGATGTCACCGTAGTGACAAGCTGACCCTCCCAAATATCCCAACCCTGGCTGTCCCTTGATACCAACTGTGGGGGTAAAAAAAATTTTTCTTAACCTCTGTACATGGTATTTGTCTGTTAATTGTGAGAGTCAATCATTGTGGCATTCACATTCTCTGAACAGAAACACATAATTCTCTCTCTCAAGGTTTTTTTTTTCCTGGAGAATCACAGAGAAAAGAAAGAAAACAATTCTTATCTCTATCATGTGGAATGTGTTAGGAAGATTCTTTACCTGAAATGATTTGTCAGTTGGATTCTGCTGAGGATTGTTTTGTTTCCTTGGCCAATTGGAAAAAGCTTTGTCTTGGCTGTCTGGAGACAGTCACAAGTTTTCTTTAGTATTCTTTAGTATTCTTTAGTATTCTTTGTAGTATGCATCTTTAATATAGTGTAGTACAATGTAATATAATATAGTTTAATAAAGCAACTGTTCAGCCTTGTGAATCAACGGAGTCAGCTGCCAATCGTTCTCTGTGTTGGGGCATCCTGCTTTTTGATAAATCATCACATTACTCATCTCTCACACTGCTGCTCCTCCCCAAGTGCTTTGCTCTCCTGCACTCACACTTCTCTCTGCCAATCTGTGGCTTATTAAACAGTCTGCTGGCTTTGTCTCTCCTGTGGCTGCAGGCAGCATCAATTCCTGTGGACACGGAGAGAGCTGTGGCTGGAAAAATTAATGGAGGGGAAAGAAACAGGGAAGGAGAAGGGCTCTGGTGAAGATCACACTGCCCTCCTGAGGCTCCTGGGGGAGAAGGCAAAGTTGCACCAAGACCCCATGCTGTTCTCTGATGACATTTTTTTCATTGAGCCAATGGTAAGTGATAGCTGAGACCTCATTTTCCTCCTCTTCTTCCTCCTCATCCTCCTCCCCCTCTTCCTCCTCCCATCCACTCTACCCCCAGCTGTGGTCACTGGGCAGATCCTCAGCTGGCTCGATGTGCTGGGAGGGAAGACATTGAGTTTCTGGTGCACCTGCAGAGCTCGCCTAAAAATGCCAAATGCTAAAAGCATTTCTGCCCTGGAGGCTCAAGGCAGGGCTGGGAGCCTGACAAGGCCAAGCTGTGCTGCCAGGGCCTGAGCTCAAGGGCACTCTGTGCGTGTCCTTGCAGTGTCCACAGGGAGCAGTTCTTGTAGGTAGGGGCTCCCCCCACACGTGAGGTTCAGCAGAGGCTGTTGGAGCACTGCCAGCTCACACACTGACCTGAAGCTTGCAATGTTTTGCTGGGAAAGTGAGGCCAAATTCAGCCTAAGGCTAATCATAGAAATGCCAATCCCCTCCTGTAACCACGCCTTGCACTATTTCTGAGTGTCCCTTCCAGTGTCCTCTGTGAGCCTGGACACAAGGGTGGAAGGTTGAAATGGGCCTTTGGAGTTGTCCTGCACACAGGGACAGAAAACCTTTTCCTTTTCTGTTTCTGCAAGCAAACCACCACGTCCTCATATCAACCAGAGCCCTGATTCTGAGTACTGGCATTGTGAGAGGCAATGAAGGCCTGGTGTCTGCACAGTGCAACATCCCTTCTCATCTTGGAGTAAACCCTAGAATAATGCCAGCCTCTGCCTTCTTTTAAAGCAGGTTAAACTAATATTTTTATTTCCAAGGTTCTGGTTCCAGGCAAATTTGGGAGAGAACCCCCAAAGGGGCTCCTCTAGGAAAGCAGATTCAATCGGCCCCTCCCCCAGCTGGTCCTGGAGAAAAGACCTCCTTGAAGGGGAAAAAACCTGTTTATTAAACAATAAACCCTAAACAGTATTAATCAATAAAACCCCTTGCTGCTCCAAAAGAGATGACAAACTCAGAAAGTCCCTCCCTGGGTTGCAGCTCAGCTCACTCAGTCTCTGATCAGTCCCTCTGGTCCTGGAAATGTCGCAGGCCAGGCCCGGCCCGGTGGCCGCAGCTGGAGCTGCCAATGCTCTTCTGGTGTTCAGTCCAGAGCAGTTTTGAACAGGTCCAAAGAAAAGGGAAAAAAACTCCACAGTCCAGGGAACTTCTTTGCCTCAGCAAGCTAAATTAACTAAAAGCAGAGGAGAGCTCTGTCCCGCTGTCTGTCCAGCCGCAGACAATGCAGTCCAGGAGCAGGAGTGTGGAGGAGTGAGTGCAGTGTCTGAAAACAAACTGCTGCTTTTTCTCTCCCCCCTTCACTCTCTGCAACAAGTCTTAAAGGTGCAACACTTATTATTCAGCATAAACAGAATAAGACGATTTGGGATAAAAGCAGCATATAGTCAACCCAGGACAGGGGTCATGTTCTCTTCTTGTGAAGAGCCACCAGTGCACAGTGGCAGTTGCATCCCACTGTAGCTGACAGCAGCATGATGTGACCAAGAGCCTTTGTCAGAGTAGCAGGAGTATTGTGGAGAGTGGGAGCTGAACAGCTGAGCATTGAGAGCTTCTAGTGCTGTGTTGAGCTGGGTTTTGAGTGTTTCCTTGGGCTTCTTGTGTTTTTCACTCATTACTAATGCTCTAAACAGAGGCTTACAGGTGTGGTTGAAAACAAGAAATGTGAAGTTTGAAGAGAAGTGTTTTGCTGTCTCTTTCTGCTGTAGGAGGGAGAAATCGGGCTGAATTGTTTGGCCAAAATCAAGATGACCTTCAAACCCCTGGAAGCACTGGAGAATGGCAGTGTGGCTTACTGCAGCATCTCAGGTACAGCTCCTTTGCCCTGCTTCTCTCCCCCTCAGTGAAGCCATGGTGCAAGCCTGAGCCCACTGGGCTCCCATGGAAGTGCTGGGAAGAGTCCCTGGTCAGCAGGGCAGTGCTGGCACTTCCCCCCTGGCCCTGCAGGTCCCAGGGAGTCTCCTGTGCCAGGCCAGGGCTCAGAATGCTGTGTGTGCCTGACTGATCCCAGAACAGCCCAGGCAGTGCAGGGAGAGGTTTTCATGCCATGGCTTTGCCAGCAATCCCTCAAAGGCCAGAGAGCTGCAGAGCAGAACAGCTTTAGTGAACGAGCACTCAGCCCCTGCAGGCCCCTGGCCTCCAGGATGATGCATCCATTTGACATGGATCCATCATCAGGCAGCAGGCACTGAGTTAGAAATGTGTTCCCTGAGCCTGGATCACCTCCCAGTGCCCAGACAGCAGCAGAGCAGAGGTGACTGAGCCCCCCTGAGCCCAGGGTGTTGGTAGAAGGAGCAGCCTTGGCCAGCACCTGCCTCTCTCTCTTTGTGGGAATTGAGCCCTTGCAGCTCTGTCTGTGGAAATAGAACACAGTGCTGAGTGTCAGGAGTTGGGGACTTTGGCAACAAAGTCCTGTGCTCCTGGGCCAGGTAGTTTGGGAATTGCCAAACTCAGAAGGAGCTTTGTGCCTTCACTGAATGATTTCAAAGCTCCACTAAGTGCATGGGAAGGACAGCATAGAACCAGAGTATGTTAAGGATGGAATGGACCTTAAAAGCCTCTGGGCAGGAACACCTCCCCCTAGAACAGGTAGCTCCATGCCCCATCCAGCCTTGCTTGGAACACTTTCAGGGCTGGAACCTCCACAACAGCCCTGGGGAACCTGCTCCAGTGTCTCACCACCCTCAGAGTAAAAAATTTCCTAATATCTAAGCTAAATTTCCTTTCTTTCAATTTAGACCTGTAACTCCTTGGCCTGTCACTACAAGGCAGCAGAGATGTTTTAAACTCAGCAGACTGGTGGCTGAAATTGGAAAGCAGCCCAAGGAATGGGTTAGTAATTAGAAGTCAACCCCAAGGCTGAGGGAAGAGGAGGGTCCATATCCTCTCCTGCAGCATCAGGAGCTGGTTGCATCCAGCTCAGAGTCAGGGACTAGCACTGAGGCAGCCTGGAAAATAGAGTATAACAGAGGGAATGATTGTACTGCAATGGACATCTCTCCCCAGGCTGTGAGAGCAGGCTGCCCCTGCACCTCTCAGGAGAAGGCCAAGGACCCTTGGAAGAATTCAGCTCTCCTACTCTGAACCTTGGGAACATTTCTATCAACGCCCCCACATCTATGAGGTGAGCAGCAGGGCTTGGGGTGGATCCTGATGGCTCCTGAGGCAGGAGCAAGCCTGGTGGAAGTGTGGAATTGCTGCCAACCTGGGCAGTTGTGAGCAGGGAATATTTGATCTACTGGTGAAATCTGGGAGGGTCTGAAAGGTGTGTCTGTTGTTCATGAAGCCCCAGTTCCTTCCTTGGGAATCAGCTGGGAGGCTTGCTGCAAAACAACCCCTTGACACATGAAACGAAGCCTGGGTCAAAAAGGGATGTTCAGAGGCTTTTGTGGCAGTGCCAGACACAAGGCACCTTTGGACTGGGCTGTTCAGAAGCAGCTGGAAGAAACTGGCTGCCTTTGAGCTTCAGTCCACTGCAGACAGCTTCCAGTCAAGTGTCTCCTGCTTATTGCTGCAAGTCACAGGAAAGCCATCCAGCCTCCTGGCTCAGTGCTGGCCCTTGCACAGGGCTTGGGAGTTCTTTCCCTTGCTGACCAGTCCCTCACCACACTTCAGCCTTGGTGCATCTCTGGCTCTAGAAAGAGAAAAGTGTTCCTGAGAATAAAGCAAAGCATTTTTCTACCTATTTGCCTCCTCCTCAATAGTGTCAAGTTTGCAAAAAAAACCAAAGAGGGAGCAGCTGAAAGAGGTAGAAAATGAGGCACTACATCATGCCAGACACTTCCAAAAGCTTGGCTGTGGGATGCAAAGACATGCTGAGTTTTCTTACCAAAAGATGATGCTGTCTATACATTTTGATGCTGATGCCTCATAATCAATGTATTGTTTTCATGACATGGGAAAAGGTGAATGAGTAGATGGTGCTGTTGGAGCTGTGCTCAGTGGGGCAGCAGCAGCTCTGGGGTGATTCCCTACGCAGCTGCAATCAGCCCACGTTGCTCTCAGGGCCAGGTCTGAACGAACTTGGTGGTGCTGAGCAGAGGTGCACTGCTCTGTGTCCATGGGATAACCCCAGGGTTGTGGACTCCAGTTCTGTGGAGTTGCCACTGCTTTGCATGAAAACCCAAGGGCAGAACTTGTCCTGTTGTATTTTTTTGCCATTCATAGCATCGTCTGCTATTTCTGGGCATTAATTGTGTCATTAGACAATAACTCACAAGAAGGGAAGATTCCACATATATTTCCATTTTGCTTTCTTGCTGCTGCAGGTGGAACTGATAAACCTAGGAGCTATTGATGCTCCCTTCACCTATAGCCCTTCAACTGCAAACGTGGGCTTCTGCTTCAAGTTTGCGCCTGAGGAGGGCATCATTGCACCAGGTGGGACCCAGACTGCTCAGATCTCCTTCAGTGCCACCATAGTGGGGAGGTTTGAGGAAGAATTCCAGTTCAGTGTGGCTGGATCTCCTATATCTGCACTCCTGACTATCAAGTAAGGACGGTCAAAGCCAGGCACGCGCCCGCACGTCCTCAGCACAAGAGAAAGGGGCGCCCCATGTGAGCGGTCCCAGCCCCTCCACAGGTGTGGGATTGGTGCCGAAAGCCAGACAACTCTTAGTGGTGGATCACTCGGCTCGTGCATTAATGAAGAATGCAGCTAGCTGCAAGAATTAATGTGAATTGCAGGACACATTGGTCATCCACACTTTAAACACACTTGCGGCCCCATGTTCCTCCCAGGGCTACGCCCGTCTGAGTGTTGCTTGACGATCAGTCGCCGTCCAGCGACCACCACGGTGGTTCAGCTGGGGTTGCCTCACAGGCCAGTTGACTGTGGTCAGCAGCGGTGGTGATGGTGGCTCACCGGTGCCCGGAGGGAAAGGCGGTCAGGGGTTTGGCAAGGGATGCGTTTCCCTCGGCGGCCTCAATTTTTTCCCTGTGACCCAGCAGGCATCATCATCGTCATGGCCGTCATCGTCATTGTTGCCGTGCAGGGCTTTCATCCCCCTATATGCAGGCTCAGGGACTGCTCCGTAGTTCCCCACTCCGGGAGTGAGCCACTGGGGCAGAGTTTGTCCTTGCAGGGCCCGTACCGCGGTACGGTGGTGGTGGCAGCTGAGGAGAGTAAGAGACAGCATTGAAAGCACCGCCGTGGGCCAAGAGAAGGGAGAGGGCAAGAGGGAGATGAGGCGCAAGCCTCGCCCCCAGCCTCCGCCCCACGTGGGTGGCTGTCTGCAGGTGGATACTGCGGGGGTACTGTGCCACTGCATGTGCGTGTGAGGCGAGAGCGCTGGGGACAGATGTTCCGACCCCCTCCTCCTTTCGCCTGCCCTCCTCCTCTTCTGTCGTGGTCTCAGGGCGCAAATAGCACCATGGCTTTTCTCTCTCTCTCCACCAAGGCCATCACGTGCCGCCTGGTCCCCCATCAGGGCTGTCTCTGCCACACTCCCTTTTCGGTTCTCATCTCCGGGATGGGGCACTCTGTCTCCGCTTCTCTCCCTCTGGCTTTATTTTCCCCTGGCGCGTGGGTGCCAGTGGGGAGGAAGGTGAGGGTAATAGGTGGGAGAAGCTGGCTGGCTGTTGGCCTGTTGGCATGCTGCTTCTTTAGGAGCTGCATGGGCCAGGAGGTGCGGCCAAGCTTTGGCCTTGCGACCTCAGATCAGACGTGGCAACTCGCTGAATTTAAGCATATTAGTCAGCCAAGGAAAAGAAACTAACGAGGATTCCCTCAGTAATGGTGAGTGAAGCGGGAAAAGCCCAGCGCCGAATCCCTGCCCCGCAGTGGGGTGCGGGACATGTGACATACGGAAGTCCCAATCCCTGGCGGCGCTCTCGGGGGACCCAAGTCCTTGTGATCGAGGCCGCAGTCCGTGGACGGTGTGAGGCCGGTAGCGGCCCCTGGCACGCTGGGCCCGGGCCTTCTCGGAGTTGGGTTGCTTTGGAGTGCAGCCCAAAGCGGGTGGTAAACTCCATCTAAGGCTAAATACTGGCATGAGACCAATAGCCAACAAGTACCGTAAGGGAAAGTTGAAAAGAACTTTGAAGAGAGAGTTCAAGAGGACGTGAAGCCATTAAGAGGTAAACGGGTGGGGCCCATGCAGTCCGCCCAGAGGATTCAACCTGGTGAGTTGTGGTCGGCACAGGTTCAGCGGAACCTCGCCTCTGCCTCCCTTCCGTCCCCTGGGCGAACCCCATCCACGGAGGCAGGCTGGGGGGTGCAGGCCGGTGCGGGGACTGCCGCCCAGCCGGCAGCTGGCCCTGTCCGGGCACATTTCCTCTGTGATGGTGCGCCACGACCGGCTCCAGGTCGACTGGGAAGGCCTCCGACGGGCAGGTGGTCCGACGGGCAGGTGGTCCAGTGCCGCGCGAGCAGCGGTGGGTGTTACAGCCCTCGGGCAGCAGGTCTCGCCGAATCCCAGGGCCGAGGAAAAGGACTGCCGCTGCGCCCTCCTCCCCCCACATCAGCAGCGCCGTGGTGGGGGGCATCGTTTCCCCGCCTCTCACGGGGGGGGGGGGGGGGGGGGTGGCATCCTCGCAGCACGGCGTTTCGCGCAGGGGTGTGGGGGCTGGGCCTGCCAGTCTCTGGCGCTGCTGTCAACTGGCCTGGACTGTCCTCAGTGCGCTTTGACCGCGCGGCACCACCAGGCTAGGCTCACGGGCCGCGCTGGGGTGCCCGGGATCCACAGCGATTTTGGCTACCCACTCGACCCATCTTGAAACACGGACCAAGGAGTCTAGCACGTGCACGAGTCAGGGACCGTTGTCGAAAGACCGCAGCGCAATGAAGGTGAGGGCCGGCGCGCGCCGGCTGAGGTGGGATCCCGGGGCACGTGTTGCCCCTGGCAGCCCCGGGCGCACCACCGGACCGTCTTGCCCGCCGCCTCCTCGCGGGGCCGGGGAGGTGGAGCGTGAGCGTCCATGCTAGGATCCGAAAGATGGTGAACTATGCCTGGGCAGGGCAAAGCCAGAGGAAACTCTGGTTGAGGTCCGTAGCAGTCCTGACATGCAAATCGGTCGTCCGACCCGGGTCTAGGGGCAAAAGACTAATCAAGCCATCTAGTAGCTGGTTCCCTCCGAAGTTTCCCTCACGATAGCTGGCACTCGGCAATGGGCAGTTTTACCCAGTAAAGCAAATGATTAGAGGTCTTGGGGCCAAAACGATCTCAACCTATTCTCAAACCTTCAATGGGTAAGGGGGCCGGCTCGCTGGCGTGGAGCCGCGCCGTGGAATGTGAGTGCTCAGTGGGCCCCTTCTGGTAAGCAGAACTGGTGCTGCGGGATGAACCAAACACTGGGTTAAGGCGCCCGATGCCGACGCTCATCAGAGCCCAGAAAAGGTGTTGGTTGATCTAGACAGCAGAACGGTGGCCATGGAAGTCGGAATCCGCTAAGGAGCGTGTAACAACTCACCTGCTGAATGAACTAGCCCTGAAAATGGATGGCGCTGGAGCATTGGGCCCATACTCAGCCGTCGCTGGCAATGCGAGGCCTGCGGGGGCTAGGCCGTGATGAGTAGGAGGGCCACTGCGGTGCACCTCGAAGCCAGGGGCGTGGGCCCAGGTGGAGCTGCTGCAGGTGCAGATCTTAGTGGTAGTAGCAAATATTCAAATGAGAGCTTTAAAGGCCGAAGTGGAGCAGGGTTCCATGTGAACAGCAGTTGAACATGGGTCAGTCGGTCCTAAGCGATAGGTGAGCGCCATTCCGAAAGGGCGGGCGATGGCCTTTGTTGCCCTCAGCCAATCGAAAGGGAGTCGGGTTCAGATCCCCGAATCCAGAGTGGCGGAGACGGGCGCCGCAAGGCACTCAGTGCGGTGACGCAACCGATCCCAGAGAAGCTGGTGGGAGCCTCGAGGAGAGTTCTCTTTTCTTTGTGAAGGGCCGGGCGCCTTGGAATGGATTTGTCCCGAGAGAGGGGCCCTCACCTTGGAAAGCGTCGCGGTTCCAGCGGCGTCCGGTGAGCTCTCGCTGGCCCGTGAAAATCCGGGGGAGAGGGTGTAAGTCTCACGCCGGGCCGTACCCATATCCGCAGCAGGTCTCCAAGGTGAACAGCCTCTGGCATGTTGGAACAATGTAGGTAAGGGAAGTCGGCAAGCCGGATCCGTAACTTTGGGATAAGGATTGGCTCTAAGGGCTGGGTTGGTTGGGCTGGGGCGCGAAGTGGGGCTGGGCACGTGCCACAGCTGGATGAGGTGCCGCACATGGGTGAGCGCGCTCCACGTGGCCCGCCCGGGCGCTGGGGCGTGCACGTGCACAGTGGCGACTCTGGACACACGCCGGGCCCTTCCTGTGGATTGCCCCGGCTGTGGCAGGCGCCACCTTCCCCCCGCTCCGCCCGCCCTCCGCCTTGCCGCGGCCGGCGCCCCAGCGGCGGCCGTCATCATTGCTCACTGCCGCCCCAGTGGTTCCCGCAGGTGGGGTTCCCGCGGTGTGTGGCCAGCACGCGTGCAGCCGCAGCCGGCGTTGGCTCAGCAGTTTGTGTGGGGGAGGGTCCCCGGGCCAGCGCCCCGCCTCAGTCGGTGCCTAGCAGCTGGCTTTGAACTGGTGCGGACCAGGGGAATCCGACTGCTTAATTAAAACAAAGCATTGTGAAGGCCTGAGGCGGGTGTTGACGCAATGTGATTTCTGCCCAGTGCTCTGAATGTCAAAGTGAAGAAATTCAATGAAGCGCGGGTAAACAGCGGGAGTAACTATATTTACTAACTGGGCATAGCCGCGGAAGTTGCACCTCCTCGTGGCCCTGCCGGATACCCTTGTGGTAACTGAGTCAACTTCTGCCCCAGTGTGGGAGAGGGCGCATATCAGCCCTCCCTATCGTTGGACTCACCACCCAACAATAGTTTCACGAATCGCTGAAACAAAAAGGTTGGCACAGTTAGTTCGCTGTTGCACAGAGCCTTGTCCATGGGCTGTTGTTGACACAGTTGGTAGTTTGAGAGAGGGTCGGCTACTATATGCTTCTACCCTCACTTGGACTTGTCACTTTATTGCTTACCGGACTGACAAAATGGCTTTGCGTTATATCTCGACTACCACTCAGACTGACCCATTACATCTAAGGGTCATTGATGCCAAATTACCATCTATGCCCTCTGTGCCCAGGGAAGAGGGATTCGATCTTGCAAGTTTGGTGTTTTTTAACTCCAAAATTGTTAAAGAAAATGGTGTACGTCATGTGGATGTTTGGTAGGGTTTGGGGCAACTCCCTGAGCCCTATAAGATCTCCCCTATGGGGATAGCCCAGGATGAGGCTGAGAGTGCGGTGGGAGGTACCAAAGAGCCCAAAACACCCGAGGCTCCTCACGGGTCTGAAGGTGATGGTACAACGCCAAGAACACCTGTCGTGTCCATGCCTGACAAACAACCATCTTGTCCTCGTTGTGGGACCCGGTTTACTAGGATGTTTGGGCTGATTGACCATCTCAAAAGGACACACGGGCAGAGAAAGATCATTTTCAGGTGTTCAAAATGTGGTAAACAAAATCTAAAATACCACAGTATCTCCTGTCACATCCCGCGCTGCAAGGGGGTGGTGTGTGTGGCTCCCACTGGGGAATGGGTCTGTGAGGTGTGCCAACATGGGTTCGCTACTAAGATTGGCCTGGGTCAGCACAAGAGGATAAGACATCCTCTTGTGCGAAATGTGGAGCGGATTGTTGCTTCTCATCCCAAAGAGTCATCGGCCTGAGGGGCCCACAAACAGGTATGGACTGAGGAGGAAGAGGCTCTTCTGGTACAATTGGTGGACGAGTTTGCCAGTAAGAGAAATATCAACCAGCTTATAGCGGAGCATATTCCAACTAAAATGGCAAAGCAGATTAGTGATAAAAGGCGTCTCTCCGTGAAAGGTCATGAAGGACTAGTAGGTGCCACTGGAATTGAACATCCTGCCAGGTCTGCTAAGTTGCCCAAGGAGGGACAGTTAAAGCTCCAATTCCAGAAAGTCATCAAAGCGGGATTATCGTTTGGCAAATTGACCATGTATCGGGAAGCCTTCAAGAAAGTTCTTGATGGGCAAGATCCAGGTCGGGTGGTGAAGGATGTTTATAAGGAGTTTCTTGGTATTCTGGGTGTGCCTAGCCAAACTAAATCTATCAAGGGTCAAAAGACGCAGGCCTCCCATGGCCAAAAAGCATCCAAAACTCCATCAAATTGGATACGCAAAAGAGCTATTAAGAGGGGATAATTCTTGAGGTTCCAACTGCTGTACGAGTTACGTAGAAGGCGCCTCATGCGTCATCCTGGACAGCACGGAAGCCTCTCAGTGCCAATTACCATCAAGTGTTCTCCACGATCAATTTAAAAGAAGGTGGGATACATCTGGTATATTTGGTGGCCTACTGAATTTCCCTCCATATAAGGAGGCGGCTAACACCACATTCGAGGCCCTAATTACTGGAAAAGAGATTGATAAGAACATGAGAGAGATGTGTAAAACCTCTGCTCCTGGGCCAGATGGGATCACTTTGGTCAGATTTTTGCAAAAGGCCCAAAGTTTTCCCGGTTGACTGAGATCTTCAACCTCTGGCTTATCACCGGTACTGTTCCAGATGCGCTGCGGGACTGCGGGACTGCAGGACAGTCTTGATACCCAAGTCTTCAGATGCAGAGAAGCTTGGTGATATCAATAACTGGAGGCCTATTACTATTGGTTCAATGGTGATTAGGCTGTTTTCCAGGATCGCTACTGCGAGGCTGTCCAAAGCATGTCTCATCAACCCCTGGCAACAGGGTTTCATTTGCGCATCAGGTTGTGCCGAAAACCTCAAGTTGTTACAGCTTGTGGTGGAACAGCTAAGTGAGAGCATAAACATCTGGGGGTTCTGTTCATGAACATTGCTAAGGCATTTGACACCGTCTGTCATCAGCATGTATTTGAGGGTCTGGTCCAGAGAGGGGTGGATCCACACATGATAGAGTTGGTGAGGGAAATGTATCGGGATGTTAAGACGTGCATTTCCATGGGAAGAGAAAGGACAGACCCCATATACATTCGTTCAGGTGTCAAGCAAGGCGACCCCATGTCACCTTTGCTGCTCAATTTTAGTGATGCACCACCTTCTATATAAACTCGAGAATGAAGGTGAGGTTTTCCATCATGGGGGCTGGAAATTTACGGCCATGGCATTTGCCGATGACTTGGTGCTGCTGAGTGACTCTTGGGAAGGCATGTGTCATAACATCAAAATTTTGGAGGCCTTTTGCAATCTTACTGGCCTCAGTACGCAGGGGGGAAAATGTCATGGCTTTTACATCAAGCCTACAAGGGACTCGTATACTATCAATGATTGTCCCACGTGGGTGATTAATGGATCCCCCCTTAACATGATCGACCCAGGGAGCTCAGAAAGGTACTTCAGCACATGGGTTGACCCCTGGACTGGCTTTGCAGATCCTAGACTATCAGAGAAGCTCATGGATGGGCTTCATCGGATTGGTCGTTCGCCCTTAAAACCTCTTCAGAAAGTCAATATACTCAGGACCTATACCATCCCGAGACTGATATATCTGGCTGACCATACTGAAGTCAAGGTGGGCCTACTTGAATCCCTTGACCAATTAATTCGTAACACGGTTAAGGAATGGCTTCATCTTCCCCCAAGTACATGTGATGCGATCTTGTATTCGAGTTTTAAAGATGGCGGTTTAGACCTCATCAAGTTGGCGTTGCTCATTCCAAGTATTCAGGCGCGAAGACTCCATAGATTCGGATGAGACTCTTGTGAAGTATCTAAAGGAAGTATATCTGGAATGGTTATTTGAAAAATTGTGGTTGAAAGCGGGGGGGACACAAGAGTCCATCCCATCAATTTGGGAGCCTTTACCATTGGTAGAGTTGGGGGGCGATGATGGAGCCTGGCTGGAATGGGAAGCACCCATCCCTAAGATTCGTTACCCAAGACCTTGTAACTGGAGGAAACGAGAATTTCATAAATGGACCCATCTGGTTGCCCAGGGCCATGGGATTGAGCATTTCGAGAATGATGAGATCAGTAATGCCTGGATAAGGCAGTTTAAGGGCATACCTCACTGTAAACTAATTACGGCCCTACAACTCAGAGCGCATGTCTACCCAACAAGAGAATTCCTGGCTAGGGGTAAGCAAGAGAATGTTGTTCAATCATGTAGATATTGTGGAGCTAGATTTGAGACCGCAGCCCACATTGTCAGAAACTGTGCCATCACTCAAGATGCCAGGATTAAGAGACACAACGCCATCTGTGAGACCCTTAGCGAGGAGGCTAAGAGGGAGTGTTGGACAGTTTTTGAGGAGCCACACCTGAGGGATTATGTAAATGAACTATTTAAATTGGTTTTAATCTTTGTCAAAGGTTCTAAGGCGGTTGTGGTCAATGTGACTGTGAGGTATGAGTACTCTGGTGTCTCATTGAGTGAGGCCGCCTTGGAGAAGGCCAAAAATATCAGCGCCTTCATACACAAATTCAACAACTGACCAATGCTGATGACATTGAATATGTTGGTTTCCCCATGGGAGCCCGTACCAAATGGTTTGGCAATAATACTGAGTTGCTGACCGCCCTTGGTCTCTCTAAAACGAGGCTAGAGAGAACCATGTGGGCCCTAGCATCCAAAGTACTCTTCACCTCCGTTGACATTGTATATATATTCGTTAGCAAAGCTAGATCAATTGTATCTGTGTAAATACTTGGTAAATAAACTAGGCCTCTCCTCTCGACAGGTTCGCTGGACAGTGGAATCGGTTTTTGGGTGGGAGGGGTTCATCCGTCATAACCGCGTCTGGCCCATTTTGGGCTATAAATTCCAATTTGGTCATTCAGGTGGACGGGCCACCTTACTTAACCCGGAAAAGGAACATATACAATTTGTATGTGTTTATTAAATAGCCAAATGCCTCGTCATGTAATTAGCGACATGCATGAATGGATGAACAAGATTCCCACTGTCCGTGCCTACTATCCAGTGAAACCACAGCCAAGGGAACGGGCTCGGCGGAATCAGCGGGGAAAGAAGACCCTGTTGAGTTTGACTCTAGTCTGGCGCTGTGAAGAGACATGAGAGGTGTAGAATAAGTGGGAAGCCAGGCGTGCGCTCGGCGGTGCGGGGCGACCCGCCCGCCGGTGTCCCGGCCGTCAGTGAAATAACACTACTCTGATCGTTTTCACTACTCTGATCACTTACCTGGTGAGGCAGGGTGGGCGAGCCCCGAGGGGGGCTCTCGCTTCTGGCGCCAAGCGGCCGGCACGTGGCGGCCGCGACCTGCTCAAGGGACAGTGGCAGGTGGGGAGTTTGACTGGGTTGGTACACCTGTCAAAGCATAACGCAGGTGTCCTAAGGCAAGCTCAGGGAGGACGGAAACCTCCGGTGGAGCAGAAGGGCAAAAGCTCGCTTGATCTTGATTTTCAGTACGAATACAGACCGTGAAAGCGGGGCCTCACGATCCTTCTGGCTTTTTGGGTTTTAAGCAGTAGGTGTCAGAAAAGTTACCACAGGGATAACTGGCTTGTGGCGGCCAAGCGTTCATAGCGACATCGCTTTTTGATCCTTCGATGTCGGCTCTTCCTATCATTGTGAAGCAGAATTCACCAAGCGTTGGATTGTTCACCCACTAATAGGGAATCTGAGCTTGGTTTAGACCGTCATGAGACAGGTTAGTTTTACCCTTCTGACGATGTGTTGTTGCAGTAGTAATCCTGGGAACCCTTGGGATAGGATGGGATGTGTTATCCCTTAGAGAAGTGAGGCCAATGGAGATCTCGCCCCTGAGCACGTTGCCTGCAGAACCCCTTCCAGAGCACAGCAGAAGGTCTGGCCTTTGGGCTGGGATCAGTTTGGTCAGAGGGGTGACCTCCTTTGACCAGGGACACATCCTACTTTAGCGGGGGATGTTGCTGAGCAGGGCTTTGAGGGTCAGGCTGAAATGAATGTGCCAAGGGACAGTGAAGGGGCCTGGGAGGTTCCTCTCCACTCCTGGTGTGTGGCAGAAGAGTCTCACCCTCTCGTGGGTGGCTGTGCTCTGGTGGGACTGAGGCACCTGTGTGGTGCCTGAGTGCTGTGGCAGCTGAGGCAGCTCCCTGGCCCAGGAGAGCCTCAGTGGGCCCGAGGGTCAGGGACCCCCCAGCACTGCTGTGGGGCTCCTGGGCCAGCTGTGGAATGTGTTCTGCCCCAGAACCTGCTCAGTGCAGCCCTGGAGTTCCTTGGGGAAAGGTCCTTGTTAAATATCCTGGTTTTATTTTTTATTTTATTTTCAAATGTACTTCAAATTCAGGATATGTGGTTCATGACTGTCTGGTTGGGAAAGTCCTAAACCTGATATTCGACGCAGTCGTTAAGTGTGCTGGATCCCATTCCTCTTGTCTGTGGCCATCCTTGGGAACCCTTGGGATGGGATGGGATGGGATGGGATGTGTTGTCCCTGAGAGAAGTGAGGCCAATGGAGGTCTCTCCCCTGAGCACATTGCCTGCAGAACCCCTTCCAGAGCCCAGCATAAGGCCTGGCTTTTGGGCTGGGATCAGTTTGGTCAGAAGGGTGACCTTCTTTGATCAGGGACACATCCTACTCTAGTGAGGGATGTTCCTCACAATTGGTAATGGTTTCAAAGACAGAGCACATCCCTTCTGGGATTTCCTTTCCTTTCTTTGAGCACTAAAGGAGGACTCTCACCCTGGGTTTAGCTACAGGGACAAAAGGCAGAAGCCTTTCTGTGCAGGTGAGTGCCACTCCTTGCCCACACTACCTGGAAACTGAACCCTGCCAAGCAGGAAGGAGATCCAGAGGTAAGGGCGTGGTGCAGTCAGATTGAGCAGTCCCACCTGTCCATAAATTCCCATTTCCAAAGGCCTCCAGACAGTCCTTTGTTATGTTGCCAATCCCCATGCAGATGCCCGGGACCCTGGGATCCCAGGGTGCACAGATGTCCCTGCACTGGGCTTTTCCCAGCACAGGCCAGGACAGCCTGGGGGAGAGGAAACAAAAAACCAACCTGTAGAAGACCCAAGAAGAGACCCTCAAAAAGAGGCTTTAAAACAGAGGAGTTCATCATCCTCAGGCAGGATGGGTGGGCTCCCCTTCAAACAAGCAATGTCAGTTTCCCACTGACACCAATCCTTTTCTACAGGATGGACAAATAAGGAGTAAATAAAAACCCACGGAATGTGACATAGATGAAGACTTCCAGGAGCCCAGTTGTGGGGTGTGGAGGTTCAGGGACATCACACCATGACCAGTATGATCCAGTGAAGCCAAATTTATTATCCCTAAAAAGACTAGATTTATAATAATTTTCTACTGCCCACACATCTCTAGCTAATACATGATTGGTTAATCCTAGCTGTTTACACATCTGAATTAAAATGCTGATTAGATCATCTAATTTTTTGTGCATCTTGCTGTGGTTGTCTGGCCCACCCATTGCTTTCTCTTTTTTCTCACTCTCCCAAGCTTGCTGACAAATTTGCTGATTCCTGATGACTCTTCTTCTTGTATCTTTCTCAAGGATATACTGACCCCATTTCTTAATATGTCCATTATCCATTATTTGTGAATGTGTTCATTGTCCACTAGTACAAGCAGGCTGGATTGTGCATCGGCTGAATATGGCCATTGTCTAGCAAGAGCTCCTCAACCTGCAAAAAATCCTCAACACCCCAGAGCCTGACCATGCCCCACAGCCCACCTCAGAAATGAACCACGCAGATTGGGTGGGGGGTCTGGTGAAGGAGATGTGTGAGATGGGCTGGATGCTGAAGGAATACACTTCCCCAGCTGGTGAGAAAACCTCCTCCTGCCTCAAAGAGGGAGAGTCTGATGGTGCAGCAGCGGAACCCACAGATGTTACAACTGTCCTGGTTCCAGCTGAACTGCAAAGGCAGTCACAGCCAGAAGCAGTTGCCCCTGTGGAAACGAGGAGGTCTAAGATGAAATCAGAGCACCCAGACAAGGATAAGAATGGAGGGCCCTCACAACTCACAGGGGAGCCAATGGTTGAGATCATCACTGAGTCCCTGATGTACAGAAGTCTCTGTAATCTGCACAAAGACATTGTACGACAGGGACGTGAGGCTTATACAACCTGGTTACTCTGGGTCTGGGATCTTATGGGTACAGGTGTCCAGTTGGATGGTGGTGAGGCAAGGAATTTGGGACGCTTGACCCAGCACTCAGGTATCAATCAGATTTTTGTAAGGGAGCCAGGGTCCTTTTCCCTCTGGGAGCGGCTTTTAATAAGTGTCAGAGAGAGGTTTGTTCACAGGGAGAGAATGCAGGAGCAGCACCATAAAATGCACTGGAAGACTCTTGAGGATGGGATCCAACAGCTGAGAGAAGTGACGGTATTGGAGGTACTCTTTGGGAGGGATGGACAGCATGATAATGACCCCAACAAGGTCAGGTGCACAGGGCAAATGTTGTGGAGCCTGGCAAATCTGGGGCCATCCCAATACACCACCTTTATTGCAACAATTAATGCCGATACCGGCTGAGAGACAGTGGGTCATGGGGAGCTGTTCAAAGGGGAGACAGTGACAAGTCAGGGCAGACTTTGCTGAGCTCCGTCCAAGCCCTTTCTCCCAGCCCTGCCCCTGTTGCTCTGTGCCCCCCAGTTTTCCTTTTCTCAGAGCTCTTCCTTCAGCCCCGTGCCTGGAATTTTGCTGGGATCTGGCCCCATTGCTGTGATGAGCAGGGGCTCTGCCCATGGACACCAAGGGGTCAGCTCTGCTCTGCAGCAGTGGGGTCATGGAATGGGGACGGGGCAAGTCCTGGGGTAGGATTCCATCAGCTCAAGCAGCTTCTGAGGCTGAGGAGCTCAGCAGCATCTCCTGTCCCAGGACTAAGGGAGGATGATGGCCAAAGGCAGTTTGAGAGGGTTTCCTGCTGTGCCCAGGGAGAGCAGAGACAGCTGTGCAAGGCAAGAGCAGTGGCTGGAACTCAGCGAAGGGCTAGGGGAGCTGCTCTGTCACTCCGTCTGTCCCCAGCTGCCCTTTTCTGTGATCCAGGGCAGTCCCTGTGTTCCCCTGGAAATCAGCCTGACACAACTGAGAGCAGAAGGACCCACAGCAGAGCAAACTGGTTTAGCCTTTCTCAGAGTCCCAGCCCCACTCTGGCCAAGGACACTCCTGTCCGCCAGTGTCCCCTGGAGGCAGCTGACAGCTTGGATGGCATCCTGAGGACACACCAAGGGTCCTGTCCATGGCACTGCTTGAGGAGAGTGGGCTCATTGCCAGGGCCCCAGGCTGCCCTGCCCAGAGCTCCCCGGGCACAGGGAGCTGGGACACCCCATTGCTGTGCTCAGCCTGCACAGGAGGAGCCCAAGGGCTGGGCCTGGCCCTGCAGCTGGAGCTACAACTGCAGAGAGCCTCTCAGCAATGCCAGCAGCACCTGGGCAAGGCAAGGAGAGAGAGAGAGCCGGGCCTGAGGAAAAGCCTTCCCCTGGCCAGCCCTGCCCAGCCCCTGCCAGGCAGCAGCAGGGCAGGACAGTGGCCCTCAGGCCCTGGTCAGCAGGGAATGGGCACATGGCCACAGAGATGCCCTTCATCTCTGGGGCTCCTCTGCCAGCCCAGGAGGGACTGAGGGCCCTGAGCCCCCGGGCTGAGGGCTGTGCTGGCTGCGAGGGGACACAAGAGCTGTGCTGCTCAGGGCAGTGTCTGCCCTGCAGGGCAGGCGCAGCAGGTGCCACATCTGCCCTGCAGCAGGGCTGCCCTCGGCACTGCCTCCCTCCTTCCCTGCCCACGGCTCGTCTGCTGGAGCTGTCCCAGCCCGAGCTGCTCCTGTGGGCCGGGGCTCCTTCCCTGCCAGAGCTGCCAGAGCCCAGCCCAGCCCCTGGGCCACCGCTGCCCTGCAGCTGCTCGGCCTTGCAGGGATTAAAGAACAGCTCCCCCAGCCTGGGCACCAGGGAAAGGTGATGCTGCATGGATCTGGAGCTGGGCAGGTGTGGGCTCTTGCTGAGGTTCCCAGGAAAACTCAGTGTGATGGCTGAAGAGCCTCAGCCCCTGCTCTGCCCTGCACAGCTGAGTTTCCATTGCCACCAAGCTGAGCCAGGGAAAAGTGGGAGCACAGATTCAGGAAAGCAGAGACCCAAGCAGGAAACCCCTGCCCTGAATGACCCAATGAAAAGTCCCCTCAGGAATGAGCTGGGCATGAGCTGCAGCTCTGAGCAGCCCTGGCCCGCACAGCACCCTCTCCACAGCAGCAGGACCTGCCCTGTCAGTAGTCACTCCGTGCACCCACAGCTCACCTGCAGCGTCCATGGGGAGCTGCCAGGCAGGCTGAGAGCTGCCCCTGGCAGGTGGCACATGCCCTGGGCTGGCCAAGAGCCCTGAGGGCTGCAGGAGCTGCTCTGCAGGACAGCCCTGGGCAGCCCTGGCTGCAGCCCCAGCTTCACCCCCTGCAGCCGTCCCTGGCAGCAGGAGCCATCCTGCCCTGTCCCTCTGACGGTGCCCAGGGCAACCCCGCTCTGCAGCACATCCTCCCCCAAAGCAGAAAGGGCGGCAGCAGAGCCATCCTTACAGTCACATCAGTC
Source organism: Melozone crissalis (assembly GCF_028551555.1). Taxonomy (NCBI): domain Eukaryota; kingdom Metazoa; phylum Chordata; class Aves; order Passeriformes; family Passerellidae; genus Melozone; species Melozone crissalis. The sequence goes on from NW_026535981.1 coordinate 1,078,948, forward strand.
CTGCCATCTCCAGCTTTAGGAGATCCCTGCAGCCAGAAACTGACTGTGTCAAAAACTGGGAAGATTTCTCCATGAATGAGCTCAATATTGTCCTTCCAGTTCCTTTAAGTCTCTCTCTGCTTCACTGCTCTCAGGTACCTGCAAGCAGTGCCCTCAGCCCTGCTGGACTGAGACAAAAGCTGCTTATCAGGAGAAATGACTTTTTGTGTTCTTCTTGGTTTCCAAGAGCTCCTGTGGCAGAAGCCCAGCCCAGCTCAGCAGCACAGACACAGCACAAGGACTTTAATGACCCTCTCAGGGCTATGCTGCTGTTTACATAAGACTCAGTCCTAGAGAGTGTTCAAAGAACTTCTCAGGAACTAAAAATTAAATTTAAACTCCAAAGTTTCTACAAGTTTTAATGCGTCCCACTGAGGGACACAACTGAGAAAGTTCTCCAGGCAGAGCAGAACATTGGAGGCAGTGATATCTGGTGGGGACAAGCAAGGGAAAGGTGTCTCTGGTGCTGAGCAAATCTGGATGTGTTTGAGGAATGCAAAGGGCCAAGGCCTGAGCCCCAGCCCCTGGCCAGGCAGATCCTGTCCCTCCCTCCTTGCTCAGGGCTCTTCCCAGGATGGGCACTGGCATGTGGGGATGTTCAATGCCTGGGGCAGGAGCATGGGGCGGCCCCTGCCAGGCTGCTGAGCAGGGACAAGGAGGCAACGAGGCCCCAGGCCTGCAAGGGTCACTTGTCCCCTTCTGGCCCCAGGGCCAGCAGCCATGGCCAAAGTGCTGCCCAAGTTGGCTCTGGCAGGGCTGTCTTGCAGCTGCTGCCCATCCCTATGCCCTGTGCAGCCCAGGCTGTCCCATGGAGTCCCTGCCCTGTGCCTCTGTCCCTGCAGGCTGTCGGCATCTCCTAGCTGCCCCACCTGGCTGGGCCCTTCCTTTGCTGACAGCCCTTCCTCCTGCCTCCCTCTGCCTGCCCACACAAAGCCTTTGGCTCATTATCAAAAGGGTTAATTAATTTTTGCTGTGCCTGTGAGCTTTTAGTACAGGAACAAGGCATGCAGGGGCTGCCTTCCCAGCAGGAATGGTTGGAAGACAAGAAGACATCTGGCTCAAGAATGCAGTGATAGAAAAAAGGACTAAATCTGGGAACTTGGAGTGGGTTTTACGATATTGGATAAATTGTAATACACATTTGTTGACATTGGTAGAATTACATGTTCACATAATGTTAGGAGTTATCCCTTGCTAGACCTCAGGCCTGAATAAATGATGCCCTCTTAAACTGCAAATGTGGGAGATTAGGGACCGATCGGAAGATCTCGCAATGTTATGGGTAGACAGAACCCCTCCCCTTTACTGTTAAAGTTACTTAGCCCCCCGTTTTGTTGGCCGTTAACCCCCATTATTTATAACCCCGTGTAACCGTTAATAAATGCCATTTGCCATCCACCACATTGGTGTCTGCGAGTACGTGGCCCGAGCGGCAGGGGGATTGTTGCTGTGCCATTCCTGAATCAGGTCGTCACACCTCAAGTGGAGGCAACAAAGCGGTGCCAAAACCTGGGACTTTTCCCGGGAGATGGGGATCGACTGGTCGGGTGAACAACGGCCGCAGCAGCTGGCCCAGCTCAGTGGGGAGGATACTCCCGGACCAGCGAGAGGAATGGAGACCCTCGCAAAGGTCATTTTTCAGGTTCACAGGCAGTGGGATATTGACTGCAAGCCAGGGGATTTTGCCCTCGTAGTATCGAGGCTACTGCGGATTGGGGTTATTTGCAGCCGGTGGATATTCTCCACACAGAAATGTGGTATAGGTGTAGCAAGGCCCTAGCCGAGGAGGCCATATCCTCAGGCTCGGGGCAGAATCTCAAATTATGGGGGAGAGTCGTGTGGGCTCTACGGAAAACACGGCAGGAGCAAGAAACGTGGAAAACCGCGCAGGACTGTTTGCTGGTGGTGCCCTGGCTGGGTGCTGGGGCGGCTACGCAGACTGTGGGTGATTGCGATTTTGCTGAGTGCAGGGATTCGCAGCCGCGGGGATGCTCTTCGCGGCTCCCAAGCCCAGGCGCGCCGGCTGACGGAAAAGAGCAGGCGCAGTCATTTTGGGACAGGCTGTTAGAGGAAGTGCAAGGCACCACTGTTAACTCGGAGGCGCGAGGCACCGTCATTAACTCAGAGTCTGAGAGCCTGGGTGGAGCCTCCGCCTTCTGCGCCGCAGGGTGGCGAACCCCAGGTGTCGGAGAATGACTTAAAGAAAAGGCCATGAGACATAAAATTGAGAGAAAAGTATAGGGGAAAAGTAAAAGCAGTTTCTAACAGTTCTCAGCCTTCTGATTTCTATAAACAATTAGACTCTCTTTATAAACAATGGAGTTCTCAGATTGTCTTCCCATAACAAGTAGAACACCGTCTCTGGGAAGGCCTGCCATCCTGAGAGCAGATGTAAAAGTTTTGGGAACACTGGTTTCTGTTTTAGTTTCTGGTTTCTGTTTTGGTTTCTGTTTTTAATAAACAATTGTAGGCATTCTAAAACAAAGGGAGTGGTTAGAAGTTTCTCTGTTAGCCTATCATGACATTGGATTACAGAATATTCATGGCGTTCGTTAGCACTGTTATTTAAGGTGATTGATTGATCAATACAGTTGGAGTTCGATGCATCAATCGGATGGTCGTGTCTCCCTTCACTTCAATATATGGTGACCTCCGACCGTGATAGTGAACACCACAGGGAAGCGAACGCCACGCGAAGTGAAGCCAGGTTCGGGTTCCGTAAGATCGAAACTGCAGCCGGAACGGCGTAGAAGCGCGGAAGACAAAGCGGAGGGTAACCCGCCGGCCCGCGCCGCTCTGCGAGTGACTATACAGATAGGCTCGTCCGAGACATGCGGCCGCGACCTTGATTTGAAGAGCTGCAACATGCGCACATAGGTATGGAAAGGCAAGCCGCATATGAACTTTTTATTACCCTTTTGCAAAAAAGGCAAATTAAGGGAATAGATTTACAGAAAGAATTACCGCGTCTTTTAGTTTATGGCCTAGAAAGGGGGATCTTTATAAATCCTCACACAGTTCACGAATTGTTGGAGTGGCGTAGATTTGGTGATTTATTGTGGCAGGCTACGTTAGATGATGATAAAACTGCTAAGAAGTGGGGTAAATTATGGCGGGTCGTTAACACCGAGCTTTTGCAAATTCAAGCTGAAAAAAGGGCTGCTCACCAGGCTACTGCCGCTTACGATCGTAACAAAGAATGCGATCAAGATAGGGAATTTGATAAGAACGCGGGAATTCCTCTTGGCCCCGCGACGCGGACAGTTTTATTACCTGCTTCGCCGCCTCCCTCGGAAAGCCAGGCTATGAGTCACACTATGAGCCAGTCGCAGACCGCCTCACTGCCTGCCGAGCAGCCCCCCTTAACGGGCCAGGCTACAAGCCCGGCTACGAGCCAGCCTACAAACCAGGCTACGCAGACTGCTTTAGTACCCGCTTCGCAGCCCCCCCTAACCAGCCAAGCTCCGCGGGGTGCCTTGTTGTCTGCTTTGCCGCAGGCTACACAGAGCACCTCTGACTCTCCCGTACCTGCTGCGTCTCAGCAGCTGGGGCCCAATACGTGTACTCCGTTCCCGACAAGCAATCAGCCGGTCCCTGGGTCGGAAATTGGCTTGGCGGCGGCGATTGCAAGGGAAAGACGGGACGCGTGGGCTGCCCTGGCCAAAGATGCAATTGACAGGGGAGATCAAGAGCTGATAAGTTCGGCTCGAGAACTGGTTTGTCTGGTTGTCTTTAACCCCCAGCCTGGAGGAGGTTTTCAAGCCACAATTAGCACTCTTGACTGGAAGCTGTTATCTCAATTGCAAGCTGCTGTTAGTCAGTTTGGCTTTAAAAGCGAACCAGCTAAGCAAATGCTTGATTGTATTTTTAACACCAGTATCCTCCTCGTTAATGATTGTCTTGGCATAGTTAAATTAATCTTTACCCACCATCAACAATTGCTGTTTAATGATCATTGGCGGATACTTGTTAGTGAGTGTGTGGTAGTTCAAAGACAGCCGGGGGATCCCTTGCATGGTATCACTATTAATGAGCTTATGGGGCTGGGACCTTTTCTTCGTACTGATGCACAAGTTTTAATAGGTCCGGAAAAGTGCCGGGAGGCAATGCAGTTAGTCAGACTCGCGATAGATATGGTAAAGGAACCAGGAGGGATACCAGTGTATATGGGAATTAAGCAAGGCAAAGATGAGACATTTGGCGCTTTTGTTGATAAAGCTGCGGCTGCAATTAAGAGAGCTGGCGTGCCAGAATATTTGCGCAGGGTCCTACTCAGGCAGTGTGTCCTTCAAAATTGTAATTCTGCTACTAGAAACCTACTTAATGCTTTAGGTGCGGATTGGACTGTAGAGGAAGCATTAGAGAGGATGGCTCTTATTCCTACCAGGCAGCAGGCTTTTGTGGCGGATGTACTCAAACAGATAGGAATAGGTTTGCAAGAACAGGCAAAGTCCTCTCAGAGTCAAGTGTTAGCCGCTTTTGCACCTCTTCAAGCGTCAGCTGCGTTTGCAGCATCTAATAAAGAGGGCCGCACGAAATGCTGTCCATGCGAAGGCAAGGGCCGCTTGCGCCGGGAATGCCAAGCACCAACAGAAGTCATCGCTGCATCATCGGTGCTCTTTCCTGCCCCTAACCCGACACCACAGGGAGCCACCGCGGGCGAAGCTAAACCGCCGCGAAGGGAGTGACCCGCAGCGCAAAGCAGAGATGAATTAGCAGAAGGATTCAACAGGACTTTGGACTTATAGTTACGGTAAAGGGATTTTCCATATGGTTTACGGATTAACGGAAATGTGTGAATTCAGTGATTTATGGTAGAATTGCAGTGCTGTGCTACTCCGAACTCGGCACGGGCGCGCCGGAGGCAGCGGCGGGAAGATCAAAAGCCGCCGCCGCAGGAGCCGCCGCGCGGGAGCGGCCGCGCCACCCCGAGAGCGGAGCCGCCGCCGCAGAAACCAAGCCGCGCCGCGCCGGAAGTGAACAAAGAGCGCCGCGGGGGGAGCGACCGGAGCCGCATCGCCCTCATGTGTGAACTGGGGGCCAGATGTCCACGGGCGGCCAGTTGCTGCTTGGGAACAGTGACTGGACATCAGAGAGCAGGTGATGGAGGAGCAATCATGCTGTGCATTGATAGTTTTCGTCCTGCACACTCCTTAGCGGATTCCGACTTCAGAGTGCTTTTTTGAGCGGTAGCGCTTCTCCCTCCGCCCCGTAGCTGGCAGGAGCTACAGTTTAAGATCTAACAGCCGTAATAACTGTGACTCTTGTCAACAAAAGAAAAGATTCCTATTGCAATTAAAAGATTAGTGAAACTAAACAAGCGACACCAAGGACTGTTGCTGTCAGGATGTTTTTCACCTAAGTTAGAGAGATCTTTTGTTCTCCCCAGCACAGACTGTAAAGCAGATCAGCGTAAATGAATGCAGGAGTCATATTTCGGCCGATTTGGCTCGGCATTGGTTATGCTGTCTTGGAAACATCTGTATTACCAGAGACTTTGAACATCAGAAACCCGGATGGCTGGGCCGGTGGAACATTAGACTTTAAAGCTGTGTTTTGAAAAGTTTAAAAATGTTGAGATGTGTTGGATTGATTGTATGAGTGAGATGTTGTGAGTGTGTTTTTGGTATAAAAATGCTATAGCAAACACGTGAAGAAAGTTATTTTAGCTTAATATTTTAGAATCAGGCCTGTAAGTAAGTTATAGTAAATGCTATATTTTATTTCTATAGTAGGTTTTATCTGTTATTAAGTAGTTTAAGTTAAGTTATCCATTAAGTGCCATTAAATGTTAAGGTTAAAATTGTTGAGCTTGTTTTCGGTTGGGTTCGAGGTCTGCTAAGTTTAAATTATATATAGGTTTGAGTTGTGTGAGATTTAAAGAAAATTAAATTTTGTTAAGTATTATTAAGTAAGTTAAGTTAGATTTTGTTAAGTTTGCATTAGATTTAAGTGATTTTACATGACTTACAAATAAGTCTGTTAAGTCAAATATTTTAAGTGCTTTAAATGCATACTACTTTTCACCACTCCAAATTAACAAAGGACTGAGAATTGCCCAGTTGATGCCATTTGAGCCAAATGACTAAAGGATTACAAACTGAAAACTGACTTTGAACATTTCTGGGAAGCTCATGAAAAAAGGTGGATGTGATAAATTCAAGGACAGAAAGAATCATTTTCAGACTTTTTCACCTTCTCTCCAGGTTGCATGAATGAAAACAGTTAACAGCTTTCTTTTCTTAGTCCAATTACCACCTGTTGTGGAGGTAATGTCTCCTCCACAAGAGTTTCTGTGAGGAAAAACTTCACCATTATCTTACCTTGTTGCATTCAAAAAATAGTCAGTAAGATAATAGAAAAAACCTGCAAACTAACCTCCTTTCTTAAAAAGAAAAAACGGGGGAAATGTCGGAGAATGACTTAAAGAAAAGGCCATGAGACATAAAATTGAGAGAAAAGTATAGGGGAAAAGTAAAAGCAGTTTCTAACAGTTCTCAGCCTTCTGATTTCTATAAACAATTAGACTCTCTTTATAAACAATGGAGTTCTCAGATTGTCTGCCCATAACAAGTAGAACACTGTCTCTGGGAAGGCCTGCCATCCTGAGAGCAGATGTAAAAGTTTTGGGAACACTGGTTTCTGTTTTAGTTTCTGGTTTCTGTTTTGGTTTCTGTTTTTAATAAACAATTGTAGGTATTCTAAAACAAAGGGAGTGGTTAGAAGTTTCTCTGTTAGCCTATCATGACATTGGATTACAGAATATTCATGGCGTTCGTTAGCACTGTTATTTAAGGTGATTGATTGATCAATACAGTTGGAGTTCGATGCATTACCAGGATGGTCGTTCTCCCCTTCACTTCAATACCCGGGGTGGAGGGACGCGGACGTGGTCGGCAGGAACAGAGAAGGTTTGCAGGACACCGCACATGCTGGCAGGAAAGAGGGGAGGGTTTTTCCCCAGTTCTCAGACACGGCACGGACACCGACAAGTGGGAACGGAGCCAGATCGGGATTGGGACAGCGCAGGTGTGGGTCACAGGCAGAGAGGACGTTCCCGAGACCGCGCCTGCGCCGAGAGGAGCACAGGGGAGTCGTGGTCAGGGCGGAAGCGCCTGCACTCCCGTGACGGCACAGGCAGAGGCGAGGCATGGTCGAGGTGCAGAGGGTGCCCGAGGTACCGGCCCTGCTCCGGTCCCGCGGCAGCGGGCACGCAGCCAACCCCAACAGCCAGCTTTCATGTGTTTCACTATCTCTTTGTGTGATCATCTACAAGACATGTGTCTCCTCAGAATCTTGTCTTTTTGTTTCTTAACTACTCATATTTTTTAGGTTTCTTTTAAATCCAGGTTGCCAGTTTTGTGGTTTTCTTCAGTTATTATTTCTTCAGTTATTATACAGTACCTCAGCCGAGAATTCAAGAGGTTTGCTGTGTTTGAAGAATTTCTGTCCTGACAGAAGTTTCGGAGGGATTCAATTCTTTAATGGTTTGATTGATCTTTAATCGTAAGGTTTCCAATTCATAACTGCTGTTTTTAAGAGTCTTGTTTTAAAATATATTAAGTAATGTCCATCAATTAGAGTTTGAACTCTGGCCAAGTTCTAGCTCTACTTGTAATGGAATGATTGAGAATCAGCCCAGATGTTTTCTGCAACAAAAAGTATTCAAGTCCTTTTGGCTTGGCAATTTGACCATGTATGATAGCTGAGCCTGATTTCAAAGGGAGTTTGGAGAAACATGAATCCGGACATGAGTTCTCCAGTTCTCTGTTTTTTCAAGGTTCATCAGATGTTGCAGACTCTGGGATGACAGTTCAGTGTTGTAGTGACTGATAATTGTATTATTTCAGATGTGTTATTAGTTATGTGTATTATCTGATTGATTTCTAATTGCTGTTATCTTACATTTCCCTATGCAATATTGCATAGGGACTGAAACAGAACAGATCAATGTTTTATTTTCACATCAGGACCCATTCATCACCTCCAAGATTTTCAGATAATTCTCCAGTCCCTGCGGGGACATGGATTTTTTTGTGTTTTAGCAGGTGCAAAAGTCCAGGTAGACCTCAGTAAATAATGCGAAACTTGATCAAGTGCATGAGAATGCTCACAGGAAGCATGGGCAAGAAAATGCTGACCATTCCACAAGCAAAAAAAAAAAAAGAAAAAAAAAAAGAAGAAGCACAGATGTTGACTGCATGACTGCGCAGAGATTCCAGCCCTTGTGCTTCACCCACAGAAGATTGTAGACTTTACATTTCTTCACAGATGAGAGCCACGTAGTGATACCTACTAGTGTCACTAGAACTTTGCCCAAAAGACAAGACTTTTTAATAATTAGTAAAGACAGAAGCAGCATCCTTAGACTTGTCATTTATCCTTCGATTGTTTCAGCAAATCAGAATGAAGAGCTGACAGACTTAGCCAAAGCTCTTCAACCACTACTGACTGTTCCAGAGAACATCCCAGTAGCCAAAGCTATCGCTTTGCCACCACATGCAGCAGAACAAGTCATGCTAGTGTTTGATCAGCAAGACTTTCCCTCTAGAGACCACGTCCATAGAATTCTCCAGTGTTCGTCATTCAGGAGAAAACTTCAGGCTCATAGAGACTGCTGCACAACCTCAAGAAGATCAATGAAGTCATTGAGGACATAGAACTGCTTCAGCAAAGACTTCCTTCACTCTCAATGATTAGCCACTTGTGATCATTGATCTCAAAAACAGTTTCTTCAGCTTCCTCCTCCATCCAGATGATGCTCCTCCTGTTGCATTCTACGTCCCAAACATCAACAAAGAAAAGCCTCTACAAAAGTACCAACACAACAAGAGCTGCAAAAAGCTTGTGACCATCCTGCAGAAGAGACAAGAATTGAACCTCCTGTTCATGCAACAGAGAAGCCTGTGTGCTGCCTTGAAAGAACAATGTTTTTACGCAGACCATACCGAAGTCGTAAGAGACTCCATTGGCAAACTGAAAGAAAGGCTAGCACAGAGAAAGACTGAGAGAAAAGCCCAGCAAAGACAGTTTGAGTCATAGTTTGACTAGTCCTCATAGCTGACCACCGTTGTTTCCTCCTTATTAGGCCCAGTTGCTATGATACTCCTCACATTGATTTTTAGACCTTGCATTTTAAACAAGTTAGTATTGTTTGTTAAAAACCAGTAAGAAAAAGTTAACATTTTATTTGTTGACCACCAACAGTTGCTTTGAAGCGCGTTAGTTGCAGACATGTTGTATTGTTTTTTACCAGTTGTCAGTTTTGCCATGTATCAGTGTGATAGCCTTTGTATTTTTATAACCTTTACACTTTCTGTGGTTTTAATTAATCATAAAGGGGGGGAGGCAAATCTGGGAGATTAGGGACCGATCAGAAGATCTCGCAATGTTATGGGTAGACAGAACCCCTCCCCTTTACTGTTAAAGTTACTTAGCCCCCCGTTTTGTTGACCGTTAACCACCATTATATAACCCCGCGTAACCATTAATAAACGCCATTTGCCATCTATCACATTGGTGTCTGTGTGGCCTGAGCAGCAGGGGGATTGTCACCGTGCCATTCCTGAATCAGGTCATCACGCCTCAAGCGGAGGCAACATGCAAATTAGTGTTAATGAGTCTTATTCTGATGTTTTTGAGATTTGGTGTTGGCGAGGCCTCACAGAACCAAGGACTCAGCTGTGACACAGTGCAAACTCATGGAACAAAGGGTCCATGGTGACACAGCAGAACTCCATGGAACCAAAATCCATTCTGGCACATTGGAGCCACATTGAACCAATGTGATACTGCGGCTCCAAGGAGACCATTGTGACTCTGAGAAACCTCTTGGAAAAAAGGGGCCCATTCTGACACAGCAAGGCCTGGTGGAACCATGTGTCCATTGTGACACTGCAGAACCTCACGGAACCAAGGTGACCGTATTCTACTATGGAACCTCCTGGAACAAAGCGGCCGTGCTGACACTGCAGAACCAAGGAGAGTGCTGCTGGCAGTGTGAGAGCTCATGGAACCAGAAGTCCATTGTGACACAGCAAGGCCCTGTGGAACTAAGGGTCTGTTGTTAAACTGTGTGGCCTCATGGAACCATGAGCCATTGCGACACAGCGTGGCCACACGGAGCCAAGGGGCCACTGTGACACTGCGGATCCAAGGAGACCATTATGACTCAGGAGCTTCATGGAACCAAGAGTCCATTGCTCCACTGTGGGGCCCTGTGGAATCAAGGGGATGATAGTGACATATGGGGCCTCATGGAACAATGGAGACTGTTCTGACACTTTGGGACCCACTGGAACCAAGGGGCCATTATAGCATGGCAGGGCCTCATGGAATCAAGGGGACTCCAGTGAACACCATGGGTTTCCATGGGATGAAGGTTCCAACAGAACCAAGGAGGTCGTTGTGACACACCAGGGCATCATGGAACCAAAGGTCCATTGTGACACAGCAAGGCCTCATGAAATCATGGAGGCCATTTTTACGCTTTGAGGCCTTGTGAAACCAAAGGGCCATTGTGACACTCTGTGGGATCTCAGCCTCTCAGGGCTGAGATACAGGGTTTAAGATTTCTGTACAGGGGGGTCTAAAGAAGTAAGATGGAGGAATTGGGGCGTGCCCTTCTCCTTCTTCTTCTTCTTCTTGGCCTCCATCTTCTGTGGTGATGTTGGCACTTTGGGATTGGTCCTTACCAAAAGTGCACTGGTTAATAAGGGTAAAGGGTATTGGAAAAAAATGATAAATATTGTATACTTAACTCCGAGTATAAAGATAAGTGGCCGCCCCGGGGACTCTCAGTGAGTGTGTGCCCATGGCTGACTGCTGAGCAGAACTCTGTCAGGCCAAGAGAAAATCTTTTAGATAAGCATTTAATAAACACCGAGACTGAGAAAAGATCTGAAGTCCCTTCTCGTCCTTTGGAGCGCGGGCTGCCCAAGGCCACCTTGGGCCTTCCCAGACCATCTAAACAGCCGAAAATCCAGCAAGTGGCGTCCGCTGCGTGGGCTACCTCTCACCAAACCTTTCGGGGGGGGAAAAAGCCCTGAAGAGCTGAAGAGCTGAAGAGCCAAGAGGACAGCACTGATAACTCCTGAGGAGAGAAGCCTGAAGAAAGAAAGAAGAAAAAAAAAAACGGCCAGGAGAATCTGCAAAAATCAGCAGTCACTGAGAATTCCATCTCTCAGCTTCTGCCGAAGACAGTTCGTAGCAGAGCGGCCTGGACTGGGACCAGAAAGGCGCCTCTGGATCCATCTCTCGTGACCTGCTGGACGGAGATTGGGAGCCTTCAGACCACTCTGACGACAGATTCGGTAAGAAGGCCAAAAATAAGAATATGGGGGCCACACTCTCCCAGGAACAACGGGAAATCTTGTCCGCCTTACAAGGCGTGGCTGAATTATATACAGAAGGGATCCCAAAGAAAGAATTAAAACAGTTATTGTTGTGGGCAAGGCTCAACTACCCCCTTGCAGAAACATGCCTGCTATTCGAAGTGAGGTTTTGGCAAGAAATTAATAGGCATTTATATTTCTTAGCAATGAAAAAAGATGAGACAGCGTTAAAGCTGCTCTCGCCGGCAAGAATTATGCTATAAGGTATTTCAGTGCAGTCAAAAAGACTGGAAAAGCAGCGAAAAACTGTGGCACCCTCAGAGGAGGGGGTGGAGCAAAGCTCCGGGAAAAAATTAGCTCTGGCTTCAAAAAGCCAGGGGGAAAGGGCTCTTGAAAAAAGAGAGCAGGAAATAATATTAAACCCCCCGGTCAAAGAACGCAAGAAACCCCAAAAGCGTCCTGAAACCCCAGAGAGTATAGAGGAGTCAGGAACGGAAGGGGGGGAGCAGGAGGAAGACAAGTGATTGGGGGGAGCGCTTTCTCACGAAGAGCAAGGTGGCAGCATGGGAGCGGCGGTGCAAACGGGCAGCGCGGATGAAAATGAGGAGATGCGTGCGGCAGGCAAAACTCGCAAGAACCCGAAGGGGGGAGTCACATACCAGCGCGGAGGCGGTAAACACGGGCGGCAAATTGGGGGAAGCCGCACAGCTCCAGCGGGCCACCGTAGCGAGACGCAGGAGGCGCGCGGTTGTGACGTCAGACCCGGTGCGGAGGTCGGCCAGAATCGCGGGGCGGGCCGGAATGCCGGCGGGAGGCGGGCTGGACACACCGGAGGGAGGAGTCAACACAGCGTCAGAGGAGGAGGAGACAGAGTCAGGGACAGACGGAGGGGAGGAGGCCTTGGGGGTGGAACGAGGAGGAGAGGGTGACGTCAGCTTGGGAGAGACAGGGAGCGGCTCGGAGAGCACGCATGCGCAGAGAGTGGAGCGCGGGCGGCGGCGGGCCCGATCCCCTGTGACGTCTCGGCGAGGAGGGACCGTGTTAGGGGCCCCACACCCTCTCCGGACTCGGTGCCTCTGGTTGAAACCCTCGGAGTCCCAGTCTCTTCCCTTCAGGGGAAACGCTTTGGTGTTCAAGCCCCATTTTTAGCTGAATTAAAAGCCAAGCAAACACGGTCTCAAATGAGATCGCCGACACAGCAGTCAACCGGAAGAGGAAATGGGGCAGTCGAGCTCACTCCGTCATCTGAGCCAGGGAGGCCGGTGACAGCGCCACCTAGTGGCAGGAGGACAGAAGTGCACAACATGCCGGATCGGTTTGGCGGAGCCACAGCGCCATCTCGTGGCGAGACTTCAACAATGCAGCAATTTTTTCCAACATTATACAAAAAGAAAAGCATTTTAAAGAAGACAATGTTAACACAACAAAGGGATTATCCGTCGACTTCGGGATTTCATGAAGATGATGAAAGCTCAGATGAAGAACAGCTACAAGGAGAAGATGTCATAAGGATCACAGCATCGGAAGGTGTCCCAACATGGATGCTGTCAGCAGCAGAAGCAGCAAAAAGCTTCTTGCATTCATTTGATACAGCAAAAAAGAAATATCAACAGGATCCTCAAGTTTCCTTTTCGGATTTAGGAGCAAGGCCAAAAACCTCAAGGCGAAAAATGAGACACCATGAATCACCGATGACATCCACAACACCATTATTCATGCAAATCCCAATGGAGTCTCAAGAAGAGGAATTTCAAGAGCCGGTGAAGACGATGGATTGGAAGTGAATCAAAAAAGCGTTGGCAAAGGAAAAGCATTTATTCCCGGGATCAGGAGATTTGACAATGCCAGTGACATATGATGCCCAGGGACAGAATCCAAGGTGGGAAAGGATGGGTCATGAGACACTCAAGGACTTAGGGAAGGCGGCTCAAACTTTTGGGCTGAACTCACAATACTTCAAACAGCTACTAAGAGGGACATTTACTATGTATGATCTCACACCATATGATATTCGAAGTATTGTGGCAATGATCCTCACTGACACACAGAATCTTATCTGGGAAAAAAGGTGGAGAAAATATCTTGCTGAGTTGCGGAATAGATATCAAGGTGGGCCAAATGCGAACCTCACAGAAGGGCAATTAGCAGGGGATCCTCCAGATGACAACCCAGGGGAACAAGCAGCGCGGCTTCCACGAAGAGTGTTAAACGACATCAAAGAAGCGGCGCGATTGGCAATCATACAAATTACACCGACAGGAGCTCCGGATGTTCCGTTCTCTTGCATCAGGCAAGGTCCCACAGAGCCATTCATGTCGTTCATCGACCGACTCACGCAAGCCGTGGATCGACAGGTGACGACAGAAGAAGCGAAGAGGCCTCTCTTGGAGAGCTTAGCTTTTGGCAATGCCAACCCGGATTGTCAACGGGTGATTAGCACCATGCCAGGACGGCCATCCTTGGCAGAGATGGTGGAGGCATGCAGCAAGGTGGGGACACCTCAGCACGTCGCAGCGATTGTGAAGAATGAATTAAGAGAGGAATGGGAAGAACAGCTAAAGGAACGCTCAGAAGGGCAATCAGAGGACAAGACATTGGAGAAGATGTTCGAGAAATTACTCCATCAACAGGACAAAAACGTCAACAAGGTTCTTGCGACAATGCAGAAAAAGAACAAACCCCAAGGAGGACAGTGCTACAGATGCGGGGAGTCTGGGCACATGAAAAGGAATTGCCCACAGACACATATACCAACGCCAGCCCAGAAAGCAGAAAGGCCAATTTGTGCACGGTGCAGAAGAGGAAGACACTCTGTGAAAGAATGTTATTCCCAGACAGATGTGGAAGGAAATCCGTTACCGCATCCAGGAAACAAGAAATGCAGCGCGGGAAATCGCCAGCACGCTCAGACACAAGTACTGGCGGTGTCACAAGAACAGACAGGGCAGTCATCAGTGAGCGACAAGCAGATACCCTCAGCAAAACCCTCAGTCGATTCCACAGTGACCCGGACCTCCTCCCACCAGGGGCACAGTGTGCATTGGCAGCTTCAAAACTAGTATGCTTTCTAGATGAAAGTCATGCGGAGATACCAACAGGAATCCGCGGGGATTCATACAAGAAACAAGATTTCTTGATAATTGGACAAGACAAGTGCAGTATTCTTGGACTCATTGTTTATCCAACAGTTGTCTCAGCGGACAAAAATACAGAGTTAACAGTTTTGGCGAGAGTGCTTCGTCCACCATTGACTGTGCCGGAAAATACTGTGGTTGTGAGAGCCTTCGCATTGCCGCCACACGCAGTTGGAGAGGTCATGTCAATCTTCGACAAAGAAGATCTCCCTATGAAAGAGCATGTTGAAGTACATACAACATGGGTGAAGCACATAGGTCGAGACCGACCCACGCTCACGTGCCAATTGACATGTGGGGACAGGACAATATCGATCAGAGGTATGCTCGACACAGGGGCGGATGTAACGGTAATATCGTACATCTTTTGGCCACGCAATTGGAGCTTGGTCGCGCCATTGGGCTCTCTCTCAGGCATCGGGGGAGCATCTCTGTGTCTGCAAAGTGAGAATTCCGTCGTTGTCACGGGACCAGGAGATAAGACGGCGATCATTCATCCTTTTGTCGTCCAAAAGCCAATCACAGTCTGGGGTTGGGACCTTTTGGCACAATGGGGCACGAAGATCGAAGTGGATTTTTAATAGGGGTCACTGCAGCACTCGCCACACTGTAGCTGACATGGAAAACAGATGATCCAGTTTGGGTGGATCAGTGGCCCCTTGAGCGGAAAAAGTTGAGTGCTTTGAAAGACCTGGTCCAAGAACAATTGCAGAAGGGACACATCAAGCCAACAGACAGCCCTTGGAATTCTCCGGTGTTTGTCATCAAGAAAAAGCTATCGGGCAAATGGAGGTTGTTACACGATCTCAGGAAGATCAACGAAGTCATAGAAGACATGGGGCCACTTCAGTTGGGACTTCCATCTGTCTCGATGATTCCCAGAGATTGGCAGCTTGTGGTCATTGACCTCAAGGATTGTTTTTTCAGTATCCCATTCCATCCAGATGATGCTCCGAGATTTGCCTTTTCTGTTCCGAGTATCAACAGGGAAACGCCTCTGCAGCGGTACCATTGGGTCGTCCTTCCACAAGGCCTCAAAAATTCTCCGACGATCTGTCAATGGTACGTGGCACGAGCTTTGGCACCAGCACGGAAGAAATTTCCGAAGGCGAAGATCATTCATTACATGGATGATTTGCTCATTGCAGCATCAACACGACAGGAGCTGCAAGAAGCTCGCGACTGTGTGATCGCAGAACACTCCAGAGCCTTGTGGAGCCAAGGGGACCACAGTGACACTGTGGGGCTCAGTGAAACCAATGGCCTGTGGTGACACTGCAGTGCCTTAGGGAATCATGGAGACCATTGTGACACCGAAGGCATCATTGAACCAAGGGGCCATTGTGACACTACAAGACCTCATGGAAGCAAGGAACCATTGTGACACTATGGAGTGCTGGCAGGCCAAGGGGAAGTTGTCACACTGTGTGGCACTATGGAACCAAGGAGTCCATTGTGACACTACAGGGCCCCATGGAACTAAGGATTCATGGAACAGTGTGGGACCCCATGGGACCAAAGGTCCATTGTGACATTGTGGGGCCTCATGGAATCCTGGGGGCCATGATGACACTTGGAGGCCTCACTGAATCAAGGGGCTTTGCAGGGCCTCATGGAACCAAGGACACCCTTCTGACACTGTGAGTCCCCATGGAACCAAGGGTCCATTGTGACACCATGGAACCAAGGAGACCCCAGTGACACTGCAAGACCTCATGGAAGCAAGGGACCATTGTGACACTGCAGGGCCCCATGGATCCAAGGGAACAGGTAAGAGCTCTGGTTGGCTTGGCCTGACTGGTCCAACTGCCCTTGGTATGTTGAGGCTCTCTTCTCCTGTACCCCTGAGACACTGGGGCTCTGGACTTTCCTTCAGATAGAAAAGAACTATCCTTCTCATTCAACATCCATGGCTAAAATGGGATTTCCCCTTCAAAATTCTCAATATCCAGGGATTGCTCCCAGATAAAGCTGCCATTACCAAAAAGTCTGTCTGACCTTTACTTCCTGAGAGCTGTCTTTCACTTGCCTTCTAACAGTGTAAGGCTCAGTGCTTTCCTTCATATGGAAAAGAGCCCTCCCTCCTGCACAGGCACCCCTGGCCAAAATGAGTACTTTTCCTCCAAAATTCCCTATATGCAAGGGTTTCACTCAGACAAAAGCTGCCAGAACAGACTGCTCTAGCTGGCCTTGGCCTCTGGTGGTCACCTCTGTTCTGCCCTGAAACACTGTGGCCCTTTCCTTCCCATGGAAAAGAACCATCCTTCTTCAGGTGCCCATGGCCAAAATTGGGATTCCACCTCCAAAAGTCCTATATCCAAAGATTGCTCCTACACAAAAGGTGCCATTACAGACCGGTCTGTCTGGCCTTGGCCTCCTTAGGGCCAGCTCTCATCTGCCTTCCAAACACAGGGGCTCCATGCTTTCCTTCCTATGGAAAAGAACTGGCCTTCTCCTCCAGGCAAAAAGGGCTGAAATTGGGATTCAACATTCAAAGCTTCAAATATCCAAGGATTGCTCCAGGAAAAACTTGCCAGGACAGACAGACAGGCCTGGCTGTGGCCTCTGGTGACTGCAGTTCATCAGCCCCTCAAACACAGGGGCTCTGTGCTTTCCTTTCTGTGGAGATATTGGTGACACTGTGGGGCCTCATGGAACCAACAACATCTTTGTGGCTCTGTTGGGCCGTATGGTCCCACAGGGCCAGTGTGAAGCAGCAGGGCTTTGTGGAACCAAGAGGCCATTGCTGCATTTCAGGGCCTCGTGGAACCAAAGGGCTGCTGTGATCCTGAGAGGCACCGTGGATCCATGGAGATCATTGTGGCATTGCAAGGCCCCATGGAATCATGGAGACCATTGTGACACTGCGGGGCCCCATGGAAGCACAGGGCCATTGTGACACTTGAGAAGCAAGGAGAACATTGGGACACTGCAGATCACTGTGAAACCGAAGAGAACATGGAACAGATCTTGCTGGCTTGGCCAGCCAGGTGACAGGTCCAGCTGATCTTGGAATGTTGAGGGTTGCCTCTTATCAGCCCCTGGAGAACTGGGGCTCCATGCTTTCCTTCCTATGAAAAAGAACCGTTCGTCATTCCAGGTGCCCACAGCTAACATTGACACTCCCTCTGAAAAATTCCCTATATGCAAGGGTTGTCCCAGACAAAACCTGCCAGGACAGAGAACTCTGGCTGGCCTTGGCCTCTGGTGGTCACCTCTCATCTCATGGAAGCCCTGAGGAAAGTATTTGAACAGGTTTGAATGTTGGAACATCAGTGAGTCTCTGTTCCTCTGAAAAACTCAGATGCTCTTCTAATCATATGTGGGGTTTTTTTCTCATTGTGTATTATACATGAAATATTATTTTCAGCTAAAAAAATATTACTCTTACCATTCTACCAGTGTTATCTGGCACAAAATTCCTCCTCTGTTAATGGATCCAGGTCACCTGTATAAGCAAACACAATAAAAAATCCAGCAGGAATTATTTGTGTCTGCTCCCATCTGTCCCATCTCCTCTCAAGCTGGAGGTGCAGCCTCAGCACTTGGGAAGGCTCAAGGGCTCACAAGCTCAGCTCCCACACAGAGAATGTGCACACCCTGGCTGCTCTTCTTGGCCCCTGCACGCTCAGCCAGGCTGAGATGGATACTGATGGTTTCTGGGCCAGGTTCTCGGAGCACAGCCCAGCTCCCTGCAAGTTCTGCCAGCTGCCCTGAGCTCTGGGCAGCACCAAGGGCCTCTCCTCAGCCCAGCCCGGCCGGATCTGCCCCCACAGCTCTGCTCAGGCCAGGCTGCTCTGGGCATTGCCCCACCCAGCGCCTGGCAAGGCCGCAGCAGCAGCTGCAGCTGCCACAGGACGCAGCCCCACCATGGGGGAAGGCGCTTGGCCAAGGCCAAAGGAGGCTCCCTGGCTGCCCTGCTCCCCTCGGGCTGAGGTGCTAAGAGCTCTGCAGCCCCTGCTGCCATCCCATCTGCCCAGGGCAGCACAAGAGCCCTGGCCTTGGGGCCCTCAAGAGCTGCTCCTGCTCCATGCCCAGGGCCCATGCCAAAGCTGGGGCAGCCACAAAGCTGTGCCCATTTCTGTTCATTGCTGCTGTCATGGGGATGGATCGTCAGCCTCTTGGATGTTGCTGATGAATTTTATTACTCCAGAGGCCTCTTCTTTCTTGAGCTCTACAGTTCAGGAATTCACTGAAAAAGGCTCATAAGCATTTGTTCAAAAGGCCCTGGGAATATCTTAAATTTTCAATTCTTCTGTGGTTAATCAGGAGTATTTCAGAAATGTATTCAAATTTTGAGAACAATGTAGACATTCCACTATCATATTTTCTGAAAAATCCCTTTGTCAGGATTTCTTCCCCTGGGAAGCTGAGAAGCATCAGAAAAGAATGAAAACAAATAATTATCTGATTGCTTCTCCTGTGTTTGCTGCTTTGGAATGTGGTCTGGAGATTGTTTAACAACAGGTGCATATTTGATTGGTTTCCGGTGAATTGTTTTTACTTAATGAACAATCATCATCAGCTCTGTCGGACTCTGAGGAATCAGTCATGAGTTTTCATTATCATTCTTGTTAAGCCTTCTGTCTGTATCCTTTCTTATTCTTTAGTATACTTTCAGTATATGTAATGTAATATAATATAATATAATATAATATAATATAATATAATATAATATAATGTATCAGCCTTCTGAGAACATGGAGTCAGATTCTCATCTCCCACCTCATCCTGGGAACCCTCAAAAACTCAAAAAAGACAGAATTGTTTTGCCTGCTTTCGTTTCCTGTTTATAGATTGAATCAGCCATGTCTAATTGATACTGACCACCAGCACCTTCAAATTCAGCCTGAACAGATATGAAAATCAAGGCTGACAAACAATATCCCTTTGTCCCCATCCCCAGCATTTCCCTCATCCAACCCTTGGCACCCCTATGGATCAGGAATGGTGTGGCCAGCAGGAGTAGGGCAGGCATTCTTCCCCTGTGCTTGGCACTGCTTGGGCAGCACCTCGAGTGCTGTTTGTAGTTCTGGGTCCCCCAATTTAGGAAGGACATGGAAGGGCTGGAGCATGTCCAGAGAAGGGCAACAAGGCTGGGGAGGGGTCTGGAACACAAGTCCTGTGAAGAGTGGCTGAGAGAGCTGGGGTTTATCCTGGAGATGAGGAGGCTCAGGGGAGACAAGGCAGTGTCAGGGCACAGGTTGGACTTGATGATCTCCAAGGTCTTTTCCAACCTTGCTGATTCTGTGATTCTCTGAAAGCACCCTTGGAGCAGTTGCAGGATGAGCCCTGGGACTCCTCTTCAGAAGCTCCAGCAGCTCAGGTCCCTCAGCTAGTCCTGCCAGCCCCAAAGCCCATCCTGTCAGTCCTGCAGAGCCTCTGCAGCTCCTCCTCACTGCCCAGAACAGGGAGCCCCAAAGCCAGACACAGCAGCCCAGATGTGCCCCCCTGGCCTGGGGTGCCTCTGGCAAGGGAGCAGCACCAGGCACTACAGGAGCCTGCAGACAATTCCTGCAGCACTTGTAGGATGATCCTGCTGCCCAAGGGACGTTCCCATGGGGCTAAGTCAGGAACTGCAATGGGGAGTGTGGCCAGAGAGGAAAGGGCAAACAGGGATGGGCTGTTTGCAGGGGAAGGAACAGGGGTGGGCAATAGGAAGAAATTTGTACCAGGGAAGAGTAAAGAAAGCAAAGGTGAAACAAAGGAAATGCTATAGGCAGTTTGGGGCTGGCTGCCAGGCAGTCCTGGCTCTGAGTAACAGCATCTGCAGTGGGACGGGAAAGTCCCAGCTGATGGGAACAAACTTTCTGGCTGACTGCAGAGGCCAGGACAAAGCTGAGTGGTTTCCCTGGTGTCCCCCAGCCCTTGCTGGCCCCAGGGGCTGATGGCATTTGTGCTCCCTCAGGTTCATGTCCCCACACCAACAGCATGGGGGTGCTCCCCCTGCTCTGTACAATGCAAATAGGGGCTCCTGAGCCACTGCTGCTGTGTCTGTGCCTGCAAGGATGGGGCACCTGTGTGAGTTGGGGGAGAGGCCAGGGCTGCAGAGGGGGGATGTTGTTGGCAGCTCCATCAGGATGCTCTGGGACGCTGCCCTGGACTGTCCAGTGCACTGGGGATGGATCAGCCCCTGCTCTGCTGCTCCTTCCCATCTGCCCCAGGGCCCTTGCAGAGCCCCAGCCATGCTGTTTGCCCCCAGCCTGCCCAGAGCCAGACTGGGGCTGCTCACGGGGTTTTTCTGTGCTGAGCATTGGCCTGGGCGTGTTTTGAGAGAGCCTGGGCAAGGAGCCTGGAGCCCCCAGGGCCTGGCCAGAGGCATCAGCGCTGCCCCAGCAGTGCCCATGGCCTGTCCCTGCTGCAGCCCCGGCACTGCCACCCCAGGGCTGCGCCCGGCCCCGAGAGCACTCAGGCCCTGCAGCAACACCAGGGCCACCAGGGCAGCAGGGCAGGGCCACAGCAGCAGCACTGGCAACACCAAGTGCTGCTGCTGCTGCTGGGCACAGCTGCTGGGCCAGCACTGATCTGCCCCCAGCTCTGCACACAGACATTGCTGCTGCAGCTCCAGAGAAGGCAACAAAAGGGGGATCTTCAGTGAATACTTTGCTGGGAGATCATTTAGTTCCTTTCATGCCACCGAGAGCGCAGCCTCTGATTGACACAGTCGGTGGCCACTTGGAAGGTGGAGAGAAACAAAATGAGAAATGGCACAAGGAGTGGCTTTTCTTTGTGGACAATATGAAAAAACTAAAACAAAGAAAAAGAACCTCCAAAATGAAACTATCAAAAAGTATCAAAGGTTATTACAAGTGATTTGCAGAAACTGGCTAGCAGTTTAATGTTCCAGAAACCATCCAATCATCAGCGTCCACACTGCAGCCTTGAGCTCCTGATTCCTCAGGCTGTAGATGAGGGGGTTTAGGGCTGGAGGCCCCACTGAGTACAAAACTGACAGGGTCAGATCCAGGGATGGGGAGGAGATCGAGGGGGCCTTCAGGTGAGCAAACATGACAGTGCTGAGGAACAGGGAGAGCACAGCCAGGGGAGGGAGGCAGGTGGAAAAGGCTTTGTGCTGTCCCTGCTCAGAGGGGATCCTCAGCACGGCCCTAAAGATCTGCACATAGGAGAAAACAATGAACACAAACCAGCCAAGTCCTAAACAGGCACAAACTTCAATGAGCCCAAGTTCCCTGTGGTTTTAGTGTGAGCAGTAGACCTTGAGGATCTGAGGGATTTCACAGAAGAACTGGCCCAGGGCATTGGCCTGCCCCAGGGGCAGGGAAAATGTATTGGCTGTGTGCATGAGAGCATGGAGAAAGGCACTGGCCCAGGCAGCTGCTGCCATGTGGGCACAAGCTCTGCTGCCCAGGAGGGTCCCGTAGTGCAGGGGTTTGCAGATGGACACGTAGTGGTCACAGCACATGATGGTCAGGAGGGAAAACTCTGCTGAAATGAAAAAGATAAAACAAATTAGTTGGACTGCACATCCTTTGTAGGAGATGGTGCTGGTGTCCCAGAGGGAATTTCGCATGGCTTTGGGGACAGTGGTGCAGATGAAGCCCAGGTCAGTAAGGGCCAGGTTGATGCCGAATTTTGCCCCAAAAGGCGAGAATAACTGCCTAAGAGACTCAATTTAAGTCAGCATAGACAGGAGGTATTTTATTGCGACATGTCGGAGAAATCACAAAAGGGATTTCTGAGTATCTCGTAACCGAAGCAAGCCTTTTATACAGTTTTGATTATGAAGTTACATCATATCACATGCATAATCATGTTTTTGCATACATATTCATAAGAGGCGTGGTGTGGGCAGAGCGTGGGCGGAGACATCTCTTTTGAGGATCATTTTGGTGGTCGTTCTGGTTGCCTTCATCGTGGGCAGGGGTCACCTGATGAGTCTTCCTCCTTAAACTTTTGAACTCCTACCCTAATATGGCCAATTCCCGGTGTACTTGGCTTGGTCCCATGGCTTGGCAAGGCTCTCAGGGTTAGTTTGACTTTGTTGGCTCTGAACATGCTTAGCCCATCAATTCCCCTATCCCTATCTCTCTTTCCTGTCATTGTGTTCCATGCTTTAACTGATTTATTGCTCTATATGTTTCCTAAGTGCTATGTTCTCTTCGAATGTTTCTCATTCCATGTTTTAACTCATTATTTCTTGAAGGCTATCCGTTTTGGGGCTTCAAGGTTGAGCAGGAAGAAGAACATGGGCATGTGCAGGTGGTGGCCGCAGGCTACGGCGCTGATGATGAGGCCGTTGCCCAGGAGGGCAGCCAGGGAGATGCCCAGCAAGAGGCAGAAGTGCAGGAGCTGCAGCTACCCCGTGCCTGCCAATGGCAGCAGGAGGAAGTGGTTGATGGAGCTGCTGTTGGACATCTGCTGTGGCTGCACTTGGGTACCTGTTCATGGAGAAAAGGACAGTGAAGGATTAGAGGAGATACCTGTAACCAAAATCAAAGCCATTTCCCACACACCCTGCCCTGGAACACACAGAGACACCCTTTTGTGTGCAAGAGTTGCAGAAATTTTTTATCAGCTCCCCCATATCTCTGCTGGTATTCTTGGATATCAGAAACTCTCAGCATTTCTGTGCCCCCAGGGAGAACTAAGCAAGTTCTCTGAGGCCAAGTGATGAGTGGAGAGTGAGGGGAGATGATCTGTTGTTCTGACCTGTTCAGTGTTTCTCTGGACTTGAACCCTTCTCAGGTGGAGGGTGATCACCTTCCCACATTTCCCCTAAAATATGACCAGGCACTGCTGAGAGCAGATGGATCCACCACAGCCCAGCTCCACATTTGTAGCCAAGGACTAACGTCACTCATTCCAACAACCCAGCAGCATTTTCACTGTCACAACACCTCTGCCTTTCCCCATGGATCTTATCACTCAGAGATGATCTAGGACAGGTTTGCAAGCTGGGTTGAAGCTCCCGGCTTGGACTGAAATCTCAGAGGGACTTCCAAGTGTCCTTATGATGGCATTGGATGAAGGAAGATGCAGCTCCTTCCCTGGCTGCACTGACAGCATTGTCCAGAGCCGGGCACTGGCGTCAGCGTCACCCTGAGCCAGCGGTGCCCCCTCCAGAGCCCCCAGGGCCAGACAGCTTCTCCCAGCCCTGTGCTCTGCAGAGGGAACTGGGCCCGGGGCTGCAGAGCTGCCCCACGGCTCTGCTGCAGCTCTGCCTGCACAGGAGGGGCTGCACGCCTTGGAGCCCCAGCCCTGAGGGCAGAGGCTTGGCTGGGGCACAGGAGGGAGGGGGCTTGTTCAGAGGGAGGGGCTGCACTGGAGGGGCTCCTGTGGACATCTCTAAACTCTCCCTGCCACAGCATTGCTGGGTTTTGTTTTCTCTCATTGCCTGATCTTCTCTCTGCTTGCTGGAGATTTTCCTCCTGCAGGGGTTTCCCTCTGCCTGATCTGTCCCTGCAAGCACTCACAGACCCCAAATCTCTGCACTCTCCCTGGCCTGACAGAACCCTGCCTGTTTGCAGGGCACTGGCTGGGGGCAGGTTCTGTTTGCAGCTTGGAGAAAGGACAGCTCAGACTGAGCCTAATGGCTCCAGCAAAGGTGGTGCTGCTGCTGCTGACCATGGACAGAGTGGCTGAAGGCACATTAGGGATCTCCTGTGAACCTACTGGTCACTAAAAGGAACAGTTTGGTTGTCTCAGGCCCCACTTACCAAAATTCATAACTAATAATTAATATTCATCCTTTAATATTTATCCGCCCTCCCTGACACTCTCCAGTAGTAGGAATCTGAGCACAAAGTCTTAGGAAATTGCCTCATTTTTATAAAAATCTATGTCTTGGAATATTCTGTGACTGATCAGAACCCCTCAGTACATCAGAGCTTCATAAGCATTTCACCTCCCCTGCACCAGAAATACCCAGAGTTCTACTCACAGAGTAAGCAGACATTGGGATGTTGCAGCTTTAGGAGATAACTGCAGGAGTTGCAGCTGCATTTTCCTGCAGCCAGAGGTTCCTGTGCCAAGGCTGGCAGTGATTCTGCCCAAGGCACTTCTCAGCCCCTTCCCAGCCCTGCCTGATTGAAGCTCTCTGTGCCTCTGTGCTGTGCCTGGGGTGGCTGCAGGCAGTGCCCCAGCCCTGCTGGGCTGTGCACAGGTGCTGCTCCTGGGCAGAGCTGTCTCTCTGCAGTGCTGCCCTTGCCAGGAGCTGCCTCTGAGCCAGGAGCCCAGGCCAGCTCAGCAGCACAGACACAGCACAAAGACTATAATGAGCCTCTGGAGCTTTGTGCTGATGCCCTGAACATCAGTCCCTGAGAGGGAGCTGAAGAAACCTCTCAAGAACTTCGAGTCAGAATCCAACTCCAAAATCTCTTTGACTTTTAATGGGTCCCACTGAGGGACACAACTGAGAAAGTGTCCCCAGGCCCCAGGCAGAGCAGAGAACTGGAGGCACTGATGACAGCTGGGGACAAAGAGAAGCCAAGTCTTGCTGCCCAGGGGCACAGCAGGGTCTGTGCCACCAAGGGCTGTGAGGAGACACCTTGTCCTGAGGCACTGGGGCCTCCTGGCACAGCCCCATCCAGGCTGGGCACTGTCAGCCCCTTGTCCTGCCCTCAGCATCCCCCCCTAGCTCACATCCCAGCGGCCTCAAGGATCTGCTGGAAGGAGTCCCTGGGGAGCCTTGCTCAGCAATGGCGCTGGGGGCTCCTGAATGCTCCCTGCAGGGACTGCAGGTTTTACAAAGGACTTTGGGTTTTGCTTTGACCTTGCAGTGTCTGAGAGCTTTGTGCAATCATGGCCTCCAATTATCAGCTGTAATTAGTCCATGGAGAGGATTTGTCTGTAACAACCCTCAGTGGGGCTCATTAATGCTTCAAGGTACTTCAGTTATTTTAAGGTACTTGGTGTCTCCCTTTTGATAGAGACTCCGTGAGAGATTTGTGCAATCATGGCCTCAGTTATCTGCTTTAAGGAGTCCCTTGAGAGCGTTGTATTGACACTCAGTGGAACTCATTAATACTTTGAGGTAATAATGGTTTTTAAGGTGCTTTGGAATTTCCTTTCCTCACTGAGGCTTCTGAGAGGTTTTTGTGCCATCTGGCCTCCAATTCTCTCCTCCAAGGAGTCATGAGGACCATGTTTGGGGAGGGACCTCAGTGGGACTCATTCATGCTTTGAGACACTCTGGGATTTTCTTCTGTCTTTGACTCCTGGAAAGATTTGTGCAATCTCCTCTCAGGCCCTGAGATTCAAGGGCTCAGCTCCAAATGCACCATGGGGCTCATTAGAATCAAGCAAGTCCTGACAAACCATGGTTTTGCCTTGAGTTCTCTCTACTGTAGTGCAGTTCACTAGGAAGTTTTTTTTTATTGTTATGGAGAAATATTTCAAAGAGCTTCTAATAAATCCACATTCCTGTTTTAAGGGTGTATGGTTCTATTTAGAGAAGAAATGTTAGCAGCCTTCTGTGACTGATATTGACCCAGGGACTTTCCTAAGGAGCTCTGGCCTGCTCTGAGAAGCTGTGTCTTGAGATCTGACACAGTGTGGAGAGTCTTGCTCCACATTTCCAAACCCCATCCTGTCTCTTCTCAGTCACCTGACATCAGCTTAGCTTGGAGAACTGGCTGCTCTCAGGCAAAGAGGGGTTTTTTTCTTTTCTTTTAGCGCTCTAAAACTCCTAAGCTCCCTGTTGAAAACAGACACCCTCCTCAAGTGTGTGCCAAGCCCAAGCTGCCACCAAGACCCCTCCAGAGCTGCCCTGGGCCAGCTGTGAGGATGGGTGGAGGCCCAGAGGCCTAGCATCAGAATCTCAATCCCCCAGTCATGGAGGACTGGTTCTAGATAAGAGGAATAGGCTTTCAGGTTAGGGTGAGATGCTTTCTTCTCATATTGATCTTTGCAGACACATGCTGATTTATGTTACTTTAGGTTACCCCATTGGCCCATTGGCCTAATTACCCTAGTTCAACTCCTATTGCCCACATTTGTTTGGCCCTAGAATGTTCTCTCTCTGTCCCTCCATTTGCCCTAGTTTGCTGTATTCCTCAACCCTTGTTTCCTATTGTCTGACCTGAGATCTGACCCCCTCCTCTGCACCATTTTCCCCCATATCAATTGGACCCTGACCCTCAGCTCCACCCTCACTACCCCATATAAGACCCTGATCCCTCAGCCTACACCCAGTCTTCATCCCTGGACCCTGTTCAGCTGTGTAGCCTGTTCCTGTACCAATAAACCCAGTTTGCTGGAGATCATATGAAGACCCATCCTGCTCATTCTGTCAGCTTTTTAAGGTAGCAGTGAGGTTTTGGGCTTATGAGTGCTGGACGCTCCAAGGGCCTCAGTAGTGCCATGATGCTACACATGGCGCGCGAAGAGGAACCAGATTCCATAAGGTCCCTGTGAGCGTCTCCAGCAGTGATCCTGCCAGCCAGACGTCACTGGAAGCTGTACCCCTTCGGTCAGCCACAACACTGAAGTGAGACTCCAGTTTTATCTAATCTCGCTAAAGAAGAAGTTGACAAGCCCCTCAACATCTATGGGACCTGAATCTCTGACAGCCCCATAAGCCCCACTTTGGCTGGAGATTGTGCCTGTGAGACTGAGAGTGAGTGACTGAGTCCAGAGAGCTCCCAGGGGTTTGAGCTTCTAATTTTCTATTCCTGTGGGTGGGCATTCCCTCTTTCACTGGGGGCAGCTATGGGAAATACTCATTCCCAAGCTGAAAAGGATGTTTTTGTTAAGTTTTGAAGAGTTTTAAATTTAGAGGGGAGTTAATTTTCTGAAGGGAGTTTAAAAGGTATTGTTCATGGTTATTTGACGAGCTTCCTGATATCTCTGTTGATTCTATCTATCAGTTATCGTTTTGGGATGCTGTTGGGGATAAGCTTTATATTTTACAAATACAAGGGGTTTTAAAAGTTGAGAAATTTTATCTGTTGTTTCATTCAATTTATAGGATCATTTAACGAATTCATGGTTCCAACCCTTTGCCCTAGTTTATTCAACCCGCCCTCCACGTTCCCAAACCCAGGTTCCCTGAGAACAGGATGGGAGATGGAGCCCGCCTTTAGGCACAGACAAGCCATCTGCTGTCTGCCATCTCCCCTCCTTTTCTGTCCTTTCCTCAGGGTGGCAGTGGCCATGCTGCCTTGAGATATTCCCTCAACCACATTCCTTCATTCCCTAGTTCTAATCCTCCTTCCTATAAATCACAAGATGGCAATACTCCTGTTAGAGAGACCGCCATTTTAGATACCCTCCCGCCTTCATCCCCATTTCCCGCCTTTGCTCCAGGTGCCTCCTCTATGACGGGTCCTACCTTAATGTTGAATTCTACCGCTGCATTGGGTCCCTCCCCTGTCATCAGAAAGGTTCTCCCCAATGCGGGCTGCACCTTTCCACTAGCAGTCCAGCCTCTTCCAGTTCCTACATCATTGGAACCGGACATGGGGCCAACTGGAAGGAAGCCATTTTGGCTAACAAAGCCTTCAACGCCAGGCATTGCCGGTCAGCAGAAAGACCTGCACCTCTGCCAGCAGACCTGCCTCCTCTACAGAGGAAAAGAGTGATAGCTTATCTGAGAGTAAGGATGAGCCCAAGGATTCTTGGCAGAAAATGCGGAGAAAAGCTGCAAAGGAGGGGGACTGGGAGGTGGTATCCAAGATTCAGGTGGCACCTGTGCAGTATAAGCTGGGGCCACAACCTATATGGGGATCCATAGGGAATAGATTCCCATTTAGGTTTTGGCCCCTGCTTATAGTGCACAGCTGCGACCTGAATCTTGGATTCCCTACCTCCATCGGGAAATGAAGGACTTAGTAAAGCTGCCAAGGATTATGGGAGGGGTTCTCCCTATTTTAACAATTTGCTGGACATGCCATTACTGCCCACATAATGGTGCCACAAAATTTAAAATGGTGTATGAAAATTATATTGTCATCTGATGAATTTGTTTTCTGGAAAGGAGTTTGGATAAATAAAGTTCATGAGTTACCAAAAGGTTACGTTGAGGAAGAAGGGCGACAACACCTCACAATGGACCACATTACCAGGGAAGGAGACTATGCTAGACTGCAGTATCAGGCTGAAGTCATCCCCCAGTCAATACTGGAAGATCTCAAAGGTGCTGCACGGTCCACCCTCCTCCAAACACCTGATGCTTCTACACACCACACTGACTTCACTTACATTCACCAGGGCTCGGATGAGAGCTATATCAAGGTCATAAAGCACCTTATGAAAGCCCTGGAAAAACAGGTAGATGATCAAAAGGTCCAGGATTATCTTATTAGCAAATTAGCTTTCTGTAATGCCAGTATTGACTGCAGAAAGGTTCTTCACAGCCTCCCCCTTGACCCTGAGCCGACCATTGCTCAGATGGTTGATGCTTGCATTTGCCAGGCGATCTCAGACTGTGACTCCAGCCTAACCAAGGCCACCAGCCAGGGTGCAATTGAAATGCTGGTTGCAGCAAATGTGCTTTCCCACAATACAGAATGTAATAAAGGCAGTGGAAACTGTTACAACTGCAGGAAAACTGGACATGTAGCAAAAGACTATAAATACAAGAATACTGTTCTGGTTTTTTACCCAGCCTTCAGTCCCACAGCCATTACCCAAACTGTTCCTGAAGCCAACAGCACTACCAGCCCTCAGGAAACTCCCAGCAGAGCATGAAATGACACTAAATATGAAGTTATTCTTTCTCACCCTTCCATTGGTGAGAGATGTCCTAGGTTACAGTATAAAGATGTATTCTATTCCCATCCTCAAGAGCTGTTGAAACAGGAGGGGCATTGTTTTATTCCTTATCTCCTGTTAATAAACCCATCAATGCCTTTCTGCATGACTCAGAGATAACGCCCTCTAGAAGCCATTTCTGTTTAATGGACCACCTCATGACTCATAGAATGATATCAGCCCATTGTGAGATGCTCCACCCAGGGGGGAAGAGCTAAGCATGCCCCCCTGGATATTATCTGGGGTTTGGGACAAAACAAGCTGCCTTTCCACTGGATTCCCCAGAGCAACAGCTACCTTTTCCACTGGATCTTCAGAGGTAGGCTACACCCTACTACAGGATCGCTGCTCCAACATTACCACATCTGCCACTCCAGGAGGACTGCAGCCACCATTCCAACTGGACTGCTACCAACACCCTGACCAACAGAGTGACAGGTTATATTCTGACTTTATCAGTGTTTTTTGTTTTGTATTATTGCATGATTTTTTTCCTAATAAATTGTATTTCTGACTTTGAGTCTCTCTCTGGTTTTGTTTTCAAACCAGAGCAAATGGAAAAGCCTGAGTGGGTTTCCTGAAAAACAAACCCACCTCAGAAACCACCTGCTCAGTCCAGGCTGCCTGGAATGATGTCACCCTTCTACAAGGGACAGTGTGAGCATAAATGATCTCTGGGAGCTGAGTCTTGCAGCTGAATTCTCTGTCCCTGTCCGTTCCCTGGATCTGTGTTGCAGATGAAGCTACTGGTGCCATCCTCACCTTTTACCTCTCTCTTGAATGCAAACAGATGTTCCGAGGTGTATTAAGCACGATTTTTCAAAGTTGCTACAAAACTTTTGTGTTCCTCATGGAACGAAGGGGCCATTTTGGCACTGAGGAGGTGACGTGGAAGCAAGGAGTTAGTTGTGACCCATGGAAGCAAGGGGCCATGGTGACACAGCTGGGCCACATGGATCCAGTGGTCCATTTTGACACTGTGGATCCAAGGAGACAATGGAGACACCCCCAGAACCTCATGGGAGCAAGGAGTCCATGGTGACCTAGCAGGGCTGCATGGAGCCAATGGTCCATGGTGGCACTGCCCATCCAAGAAGGCCTTTGTGACACTGAAGAACTTCATGATACTAAATATCCATGGTGACACAGCAGGGCATCATGGGAACCAAGGAACCACTGTTGGCAGTGTGGAAACTCATGGAACCTGGAGCCATTGTGGCACTGCAGAACCAACAGAGCTGCTGGACCTTGTCCCCTGGCCCTGCACAGCTCCCTGGGAGGCACGGCAGGAGCAGCACCCTGGGAGCCTCAGGAATGACCCTCTGGGATCCATGGCACACATTCCCAGGGGCGGGAATTCCAGTTCTCAGACAGCGAAAGATGTTTCTGCCCTGGAAGGCAAAGCTCTTAAGAAGGAGACAAAGGCCAAGTGGAGCAAGATCTTACAGTGACATTTCACTGCCAGCCTTCATAGCTTCACCCGTGGTTGTTGTAGCTCCTGGAGTGGGAATTAAATCAGGGCAGGGTCTTTGTTGGGAGCTGCCCTGGGTCAAGAGAGACACTGAGAGAGAAACAGAGCAGGCAAAGAAAGGCAGGAGAGAAAGAAGGGCACAAACGCAATCAGCTGCGAAGGTGGCACTCTGAAAAACAAACTGGAACTGACAAAAAATGAATGGGACAGAAATCAGTAATTATGAAAGTTTTATTTACTATCAAAATGCAGGCCACACATCCAGCCCCACACAATCCCAATCCCACACCCTCAAGTTTGGATGCCACTTCTCCCAATCTCCTTCCAACCCCATCTCACCCTGGACATTGTGGAATCAAGTAGATTTGTCATGGGACTGAGTTTTTCTTAGGTGGGAATAAGGCATTTTGATATGGATTGGTCAATTTTTCGATAAAATTGCGGTGTTTTCAATGGGATTGAATAATTTTGAGGTGACAGACCAATCTATCTGGAATTCTGGAGTGCAAAGATATGGAGAACACTTGCTGAAATCCCCCAAGAACCCACAAATCCTACAGAACAAATGTTCTCAAACCATAAATTCCACCTCAAATACCTGTTAAATGGCGGGACTTTAGACATCCTTGATTAATTACTTTCATTTTAGTCCTATTTCAGGTGTTTTTAAGTGATAAAGACAAATCAGAAGAAAATTAGGGCCAAAAGGATAACCAGCCAGGTGTCCTCCCAACATGGATCACTGGGAATGTCGGTCCTCAGTGTTCTGACCAATGTGGGTCCTCCCATGGGGATGAAGCTGCACCAGTGCACAAAGCTCCCTCTGCAGTTGGGGCACACGCAGGGCTTCCCTTACCAGTGCCTGCGTTGGTGTCGGGTCAAGGTTGAGCTGTGTGAGAAGCTCTTCCCACACTAGGGACACTCGTAGGGCCTCTCCCCGGTGTGGATACATTGGTGCCTAATGAGTTCTGAGCTGCACCTGAAGCCCTTCCCACATTCCTCACACTCGTAGGGCCATTCCCTGGTGCGGATCATGTGGTGGCATATCAGGGTGCTGCTCTGCCTGAAGCTCTTCCCACACTCCAAGCACTTGTAGGCTTCTCCCCATCGCGAAGCTGCTCATGCACCACCAGCTCCGAGCCCTGGCTGAAGCTCTGTCCACCTTCCTGGCCCAGGGTGGGTCTTTCCTCCTCAGAGCACCCTGGGCTGGGTTTGGAGCCCCTCCTCCTGTGGGATCTCCAGGGCTTTTCCTCTCTGTTAGATTCTTGTGCCATGGAGCTGCTCAAAACAGCCTCTTCCATGAGGTTCTGCTGTGGGGATTTTTCCTTCCTGGTCTCCATCCTCAGCTCTTTGTCTGGGGGAGGAAGGACAAAGAGAGGATGAGATGTGCCTCTCTACCAGAGGGAAGGGGAAGGAGACTCCCCAGTGCTTCCCCGGCAGGACGGCATTGGCAGTGGGGTTGTCCTGCAGCCGGGGGCCATGTTGGGCTGGGAGATGGAGGAGGAGAGAGGGGGAAAGGGGCACTGACTTCCTCCTCACCCGCCTAGGGTGTCCTGGGGCATTGTCTCAGCAGGTGTCTGCTAAGGAATGCAGGAGCCTCCCTTGAAATGGAAAATGTAAACAACCTCCTTCCGAACTGTTATAATTTTGAAATTACGGGGCTCTAAGGCAACAGATATGGGAATAGGAATAGCAGTTATTTAGCAGGAAAATTAAAATATAAATGCAATAGTACAAAGAAAAAATACTGACAGATTCAGAATACAACCTGACACCCGATGGGTTACAGTGGCGGTGGCAGTCCCAATAAACGGTGGCTGCAGTCCTCCTGCAGTGACAGGTGTGGTTTTGTAGAAGCAGGGATCCTATAGAACAGTGGGGTTTTCCTCTGAAGATCCAGTGGTGGTGGTGTTGGGCCTGGTCTTCCTCTGGCAATGTGGTGGAAAAGGCTGACTCTGGTCTTCCCGCCCTGTGATTATATCCAGGTAGGAATGCTTGGCTCCTCCCTCTGGGCGGAGATTCTCACAATGGGATGATGGAATTTTATCAGTCCTGCAGTGGCACTCAATGGCCCATTAACAGAAGATATCTCCGAGGAGGGAGGATGGGTTGTGGAAGAGATAAAGAAAACTGCTCAATTAACAGAAGATAACTGCCCCATCAGATAGGAATAGAGTACACCCCCATATCCAACCTAAGACAGCTGGGAAATGCTTTGCAGTATTCTGTGTCTGTGTGTCTGTGTTCATGTGTATTTTACACTCAAAGTCCCCCAAATTTCCAAGAGGTTTTCCCTGGGGTGTTGTCTTGTCCCTGTGTCCATCTGCACCTCCCTGTGTCACTCTGTCACTGTCACCTCCACACATCTCTGAGCCCACTGGCACCTCCCAGGTTTGCACTGAATCCCTCCCTCCTGCCCTCCAGCACCAGCAATGACCACAGCAGGGAGCTCAGAGCAGGAGCAGCCAGGCCAGGGCTAACACCAGGATCAGGAGCACCTGGCAGAGGCAGGAGGAATCCCCCATTCCAGGGGGTGCAAGGGGGGCACCCATGTCCTCTCCCAGCCCCAGGGCTACAGACCAGGGAGAAGATGCCTCAATTGCCTCAGCTGAATTGCTTCCCTCAGCCCTTGGCCCAGGAAGTCTGGCTGGAGCACAACCCCTAGTGAAGAGTTTCCGCAAGGAAGAGAAAAGAAAGGAATTGTTTCTTCCCTTTCCCTCATCCCTGCCCCTTGTGCTGATTTTCTTGGCATCTCTTAGCAAAACCAACAAAAAAGCATCTGGAATGAGGTGTTTCCCAGGGTCAGTTCTAAATAGGAACTAAGGAAGGTTTTCTGCCAGGGAAAAAGTGACAAATGTGGGATTTGTTCAGACAGTTGAAAACATGACAGTTTCTAAGCACTGGAAATCCAGAGACTATAAAAAACAGAGTTTGCAGTAGTACTGGTCCATTGTCCTTCCTCTTCCCACTGCTGATTTGTCACATCCCAACTCCAGAGGAGCAGATTATGGAAAGAAGAGCTGTAGGGAGTGTTGGAGGCCTAATCCCAGAGACTGGAAGAACGAGTGAAATCAGGAAAAGATTTTCAGTGGTTTTCTTATCATATTGACCACAAATAGCTCTGCAGTCCATATGCAATATCCAGATGAAAAGGCACATTCCTGGTTTTTAATGCCAAATTGCAGTACTTTGGAACATCTTTCTGGATGAGAACAAACCACAGGCCAATAATTGACCCACTTCAGTTCCCAAATCAGAAATCATTCAACTTCTACCAAGTTGTCTTCCTCTGCAGGTGTCCAAGATTGCAAGGCAAGATGGATTCTATTTGCCATCTGTATATGGCAGTTTTCCTTATCTCTTCCACAACCACTCCTTCCTCCGGGGGGGACATCTGATAACAGGCTATTGAATGTCACTGCATGGCTGATAAGAACTACAGCATCCCATTGGGAGATACTCAGCCCAGAGGGAAGAGCCAAGCATTCTAGCCAGATAGAATATGGAGATTCTGGAATAGCAGCACAGTTTCTCCCCTGGATTTCCCAGAGGAACAGCAGCTGCCTCTTCTTCCACTGGATCCTCATAGAAAGACTACACCCTTTTCTACAGGACCCCCTGCTCTAACAGAACCACACCTGACACTCCTGGAGGACTGCAGCCACATTTCCAGTTGGATTGCTACCAACAGGGTGTCAGGTTGTGTTGTGACCCTGCCATAGTTGTTTTAGTTTACTGCATTGTTTATTTTATCTTTTTATTTTCTTCCCTATGAAATAACTGTTATTTCCTGCTCCCATATTTTTTGCCTGAGAGCCCCTTAGTTTAAAATTTATAGCAATTTGGAGGCAGGGGGGTTTACATTCTCCATTTCATGGGAGGCTCCTGCCTTCCTTTTCAGGCACCTGTCTTTCCAAACCAAGACAGCAGGACAGAAGGCACTTTGATTCCTTTTGTCCCAAGTTTCTCCTGAGTTCATGACTTCAGATGAACTGGAATGGTCCCAACAGCACAAAAGCAGCCACAATGAGCAGGATCAAATCCCCAGGTCACCATTAAATGCACTCGATCCACGCCTTCCACAGCCCAGCAGAAATTCCTGCCTCTGCCCCTTGCTCTGGCTCAGCCTGAGGGGCATCGCTCTGGTGTGTGCGGGGCCGGCTCCTGCAGGACACAGCGCTGAGAGCCACTCTGTGTCCCACAGCTTCGGCATCTCAGGCGCCTCTCCACAGCTGCGGGGCTGTGGCACCACTGTTCCATGGCTGTAGTTCCTGTGCCACCACCATTGCATGGCTGTAGTTCCTGTGCCACCACTGTTCCATGGCTGTAGCTCCTGTGCCACCACTGTTCCATGGCTGCAGTTCCTGTGCCACCACCATTCTATGGCTGTAGCTCCTGTGCCACCACTGTTCCATGGCTGTAGCTCCTGTGCCACCACTGTTCTGCCTTTTCCATGCTCACTCCACTGCTGCTCAAAAGCTGTGCTGTGCTGTTTCTGCACGGTTCCTCAGCTCCTGCACAACTGCTCCACTGCTACTCCAACACTGCTCATCTACCACTGTTCCTCTGCTCCTTCTCTGGATTTCCCTTGCTCCCCTGTTGTTCCACGGCTGCTGCTTCTGTTCTAGTGCTGCTGCCACAGCTGTGGTGTCACAGAGAGGGGAACGTTCGGGCAGCAACCACTGTGGTGTCACAGAGACTGGGACAACGGGACTGCCACAGCTCTGGTGTTGTGGAGAGGGGAATGTTGGGGTGGCTGCTGCTGTAGTGTCATAGAAGGTGCAACTGGGGCTGCCACCACTGAGGTTTCACAGAGAGGGGAACATTGTGGCTGCCAGCACAGTGGTATCATACACATGAGAATGCTGGGGCTGCCTCTGCTGTGGAGTCATAGAGAGGAGAACATTGGAGCTGCCTCTGCTGTGGAGTCATAGAGAGGAGAATGTTGGGGCTGCCAAAGCTGCGGTGTCACAGATAGGGGACTCTGGGCCTTCCACTGCTGTGGTGTCACAGAGAGGGGGACTTGGGGCTGCCACAACTATGATGTCACAGAGAGGGAAATGTTGGGGCTGTGCCTCGGAGCTGTGCCGCGGAGGAGCTGTGCCTCGGAGCTGTGCCGCGGAGCTGTGCCGCGGAGCTGTGCCGCAGAGCTGTGCCGCAGAGCTGTGCCTCGCTCCTGCCTTCCCCGGATCCTGCATCCCTCGCAGCGCCTCTGCCGCCTCCTCAGCAGCCCTGTGGCGCCAACCCGGACCTGCTGCTGGAGTATCCCTAGTTTTCTGAAACCTCGGATTTCCAAATCCCTGAATTTCCAAATCTCCGCATTCCTGAATCCCTGGATTTCCGAACCCTCGGATTTCTGAATCCCTGGATTTCCAAGTCCTCGGATTTTCTGAATTCCTGGATTCCTGAATCCCTGGATTTCTGAATCCCCAGACATCTGAATAATGGATTCTTGAACTCCCGGATTTCTGAATCCTTGGATTCCTGAATTTCTGAACAACCGGATTTCCGAACCCCCTGGATTTCTGAATTTCTGAACCCCGGATTTCTTGAATTCCCAGATTTCCTGAATCCCCGCATTCCCTAGGAGTGTCCCGGGATCCCGAGCGGACTCCGAACCCATCCCGGCCCCTTCCTGGCCCCGGGGCTGCTCCAGAGCTGCCGCTGCTCGCTTTTCCGAATTTTGGCTTTTCTTTTCCCGTATTTTGTCTTTTCCCGTGGATTTTCCATCACTGGGAGGGGACTGGGTGTGGCCGAGGCCGGGATTCCTTCCTTCCTTCCTCCCTTCCTTCCTCATCCTCCGAGATTGTCCCGAATTTGGGATTTTCCTGTTCCTGGCATGGAATTGTGAGTCAGAGAGGAGCAGAGGGTGGAGCTTCCTCAGTTGCTGCTGAGTGGCTGATTATAAGAGGTGTCTGGGGAGCGTGGCAAACAGGAGCGGGCAAACAGGGGTGTGGTGAGTCTCTGGGGAGTATACAAGGCAGTTTGCGCGGCAGTTCGTGCAGGCAGACCCAGCAGCCAGGGTTGCCAGCTTTCTTGCTAGTAAGGAGTGCTCTGTGTTCTTTGAGGTCTTTCTGCTGCCTGGTTGTTTTTGAGGTGTTTGTCAATAATGGTTCCTACATGGTCAAAAGCTGTGGCTGGTATAAGTGACCAAGTTGGGCCCTCCAAAAAGGTTGTGTGTGTACAGACCCATCCGTGCCCAGAGTGTTTGAGCTTATCGGTGGCATCAGGGAGTGTTGTGGAGGAGACCTGCCTGCGCTGTGAACAAGTGAATGACCTCCTTTCACTGGTGGCTGAGCTTACGGAGGAAGTTGAAAGGTGAAGGAGTATTAGGGAAAGTGAAAGGGAAACAGACTGGTGGAGTTCAGCCCTACCATCTTTAAGGGAGGCTTCTGATCAAGAGTCTGAAGACTTATATGCCTCCCGCTCTCAGGCAACAGAAGGGCACCCGGTGGATGAAGAGGAGTGGAAATGGGTCCCCATTCGGGGAGGTAATAATAAAAAGACCTCCCCCTCCCCATCATCCAGCCAGGTACCACTTCAGAATAGGTATGAGATCCTGGATCTAGAGATACAACTAGATGATTTAGGAGCAAATTGTCTGCCCAGTGAACTCCCCAGTTATGATTCACCCGCAAGACGGACCACTACCTGTAGCATCAAGAAGAAAAGAAGGGTAATTGTAGTAGGTGATTCCCTCCTGAAGGGAACTGAGGGCCCCATATGTCGACCAGACCCATCCCACAGGGAAGTCTGTTGCCTCCCTGGGGCCCGGGTACAAAAAAAACCTGAGAGACTTCCTGGGCTGATTCAGCCCTCTGATTATTACCCACTGCTGATACTCCAGGCTGGCGGTGATGAGATTGAGAAGAGGAGTGTCAAGGCAATTAGAAAGGGCTTCAGGGTACTGGGTCAGGTGGTTGATAGGGCAGGAGCGCAGGTAGTGTTCTGCTCAGTCCCTTTGGTGGCGGAGGAAAATGATGAAAGAAACAGAAGAATCCGCATCATCAACAAGTGGCTTAAGGGTTGGTGTCATCGGCAAAATTTTGGATTCTTTGATCATGGGGAAACTTTTACAGCATCTTCTCTGCTGGAACCAGATGGGGTACACCTCTCTGTTAAGGGCAAAAGGTTTTTAGCCCACAAACTGGCAGACCTCATTGACAGAGCTTTAAACTAGGTTTGAAGGGGGAAGGGGAACCAGCTGAGCTATCTGGAAACAGGCCCAAGAATTGCAAGGCTAAGATAGGGATGAAGTCAGTAGCCCAGATGAGGTGCATGTATACCAATGCACGCAGTTTGGGCAACAAACAAGAAGAGCTGGAGGCCATGGTGCAACTGCAGAGCTATGATGTAGTTGCCATCACGGAAACGTGGTGGGATGACTCACATAACTGGAGTACTACACTGGATGGATACAAGCTCTTCAGAAGAGATAGAAAAGGAAGAAGAGGGGGAGGGGTGGCCCTTTATATTAAGCAAACTTTTGATGCCATCGAAATTGAAACTAAGGAAGATGGAGTTGAATGTCTATGGGTAAGATTTACGGGGAAGGCCAACAAGGCTGACACCATACTGGGAGTCTATTATCGTCCACCTGACCAGGAAGAAGAAGTAGATGACTTATTCTATAAGCAGCTAGGTAATGTTTCAAGATCATCAGCCCTTGTTCTTGTGGGTGACTTCAACCTACCAGACATCTGCTGGGAACTTAATACAGTAATAAAGAGGCAGTCCAGGAAATTCTCAGAATGTATGGAGGACAACTTTTTGTTGCAGCTGGTGGGTGAACCCACCAGGGGAGGGACTATGTTAGATCTGCTGTTTGCAAATAGAGATGGGCTGGTGGGAGATGTGATGGTTGGAGGTCGCTTGGGGCAGAGTGATCACGAAATAATAGAGTTCTCAATATTTGGTGAAGTCAGGAAGAGCACCAGTAAAACTCTTGCATTGGCCTTCCGGAGGGCAGGCTTTGGCCTGTTTAGGAGACTTATTCAGAGCATCCCTTGGGAAGCAGTCCTTAAAAACAAAGGAGTTCAGGAAGGGTGGGCATACCTCAAAATAGAGATCTTGAGGGCACAGGAACAGACTATCCCTGTGTGCCGAAAGATCAGTCAACAGGGTAAACGTCCAGCCTGGCTGGGCAAGGAGGTTTTGGAGGAACTTAAGAATAAAAAGAGGATGTATCAGCGTTGGAAGAAGGGTCAGGTCTCTAAGGAAGTATTCAAGAAGGCTGCTAGAGCATGCAGAAAAAAAATTAGGGAGGCCAAAGCTCAGTTTGAACTTAGAATGGCGACTTCTGTAAAGGATAATAAAAAATGTTTTTATAAATACATTAATGGTAGAAAGAAAGGTAAGACCAGCCTTTGTTCTTTGTTGGACAAAGGAGGGAACTTAGTATCTGCAGATGAGGAAAAGGCAGAAGTGCTTAATGCCTATTTTGCCTCAGTTTTTAGTGGGAAGATGACTTGCCCTCAAGACACCTGCCCGCCTGGGCTGGTTGATGGTGTCAGGGAGCAGAATGGACCCCACATTATCTAAGAGGAGGCTGTCATAGAACTACTGAAATGCTTGGATATTCATAAATCTATGGGACCAGATGGGATCCACCCCAGGGTAATGAGAGAGCTGGCAAATGAGTTTGCAAAACCACTCTCCATCATTTACCAACAGTCATGGCTCACTGGTGAGGTTCCGGATGACTGGAAGCTGGCCAATGTGATACCCATTTACAAAAAAGGTGCAAAGGAGGATCCTGGTAATTATAGACCAGTTAGCCTGACCTCAGTACCTGGCAAAATAATAGAACAGTTTATATTATGTGCCATCACGCAAAATTTACAGGATGGCCAGGGTATCAGACCCAGCCAGCATGGATTTAGGAGGGGTAGATCATGTTTGACCAACCTGGTCACCTTTTATGACCAGGTAACCCACCTAGTGGATGCAGGGAAGGCTGTAGATGTTGTTTACTTGGATTTCAGCAAGGCCTTTGACACTGTCTCCCACAGTGTACTCCTAGACAAACTCGCAGGCCGTGGTTTGGACAGGAGTACTCTTTGCTGGGCTCAGAACTGGCTGGATGGCCGGGCCCAGAGAGTGGTGGTGAATGGTGCTGCATCTAGCTGGCGACAAGTCACCAGTGGTGTCCCCCAGGGGTCTGTGCTGGGGCCAGTTCTGTTTAATATTTTTATTGATGACATGGATAAGGGTTTAGAGTCTTTTATCAGCAAATTTGCAAACGACACTAAGCTGGGAACGTGTGTTGATCTGTTAGAGGGACGTAGGGTTTTGCAGAGGGACTTGGAACGGTTGGATGGATGGGCAGAATCTAATGGGATGAATTTCAATAAGTCCAAGTGCCGAGTCCTGCACTTTGGCCACAATAACCCCCTGCAACGATACAAGCTAGGGATGGTGTGGCTGGACAATGTTCAGGTGGAAAGGGACCTGGGGGTGCTGGTTGACGGTCGGTTGAACATGAGCCAGCAGTGTGCCCAGGTGGCCAAGAAGGCCAATGGCATCCTGGCCAGTATCAGGAACGGTGTGGCCAGCAGGAGCAGGGAGGTCATTCTTCCCCTGTACTCAGCACTGGTGAGGCCTCACCTGGAGTATTGTGTCCAGTTCTGCGCCCCTCACTTTAGGAGGGACGTTGAGATGCTTGAGCGTCTCCAAAGGAGAGCAACGAGGCTGGTGAGGGGCTTGGAGCACAAGCCTTATGAAGAACAACTGAGGGAGCTGGGGTTGTTCAGCCTGGAGAAAAGGAGACTCAGGGGTGACCTTATCACTCTCTTCAACTTCCTGAAGGGTGGCTGTGATGAGCTGGGGGTCTCTTTCTCCGGGCAACAACAGACAAAACAAGAGGACACAATCTCAAGCTGCGCCAAGGGAGATGCAAGCTAGAATTAAGGAGGAAGTATTTTACAGAAAGAGTGGTCAAATACTGGAATCATCTACCCAGGGAGTGGTGAAGTCACCATCCCTCGAAGTGTTTAAAAAAAGACTGGATGTGGCACTTGGTGCCATGGTCTAGTTGAGGTGTTAGAACATGGGTTGGACTCAATGATCTTACAGGTCTCTTCCAGCCTAGAATTTCTGTGATACTGTGATTCTGTGACACTGCTAGGGTTCCACAGATGGGGGATTTCTGGGGCTCCCACCACTGTGGTATCATAGAGAGGGGAATGTTTGGGCTGCCATCCTTGTGGGCTCAAAGACAGGGTAATCTTGAGGCTGCTACCCCTGTGATATCCTACAGAAGTCAATGTTGGAACTGCCAACTCAGTGGTATCACAGAGAGGGGATGTGGGGGAGTCACTACTGTGGTGTTACAGGGGAGCATTTGGGGCTGCCACCCCTGTGGTGTCACTGAGAGGGCAATGTTGGGGTTGCCACTGTGGTGCTCTCATAGAGAGGAGAACGCTGCGGGTGCCACCTCTGTGGTGTCACAGAGAGGGGAATGCTGGGGTTGCAGTTGCTCTGGTGTCATAGACAGGGGAACATTGGTATTGCCACCGCTGTCATGTCACAGACAGGGGAACTTTGAGGTTGCCACCACTGGGATGTCACTGACAGGGCAATGCTCGGTCTTGAAAATCTGTGGTATCATAGAGAGGGGAACGTTGGTGTTGCCACCACTGTTGTGTCACAGATATGGGAACACTGCCAAACCTCCCCTGGTGCTGTGCCCACTCCAGTGCTGCTCCTCTGTGACACTGCAGGGCCTCCTGGGGACATTGTCACATTGTGACAATGGGACTATAGGGGCCCTGTGACACTCCAGGGTCTTGTAGAATCCATGGAACCAAGAGGAGACTGAAACTCTGGGACTTCATGAAACCATACATTGTGATACCTCAGGGCCTCATTCTTTCCAGGAATCCTTGTGACACTGCAGAACTAAATGGAACCAAGGGGACATTGTGACACTGTGGAGTTCATGAAACTGAGGGGATGCTCTGAGACTCTGGTGCCTAAAGATGCTCAGGAACCATTGTGACACTGTGGCTTGTGGAACCAAAGGCATACTGTGACACTGTAGGGTCTCATGGAATCCAGAGGCCCTTGTGACTCAGTGAGGCCAGTTGGAACCAACAATCCATTGGGATCTCCCAGAACCTTGTGGTGTCCAGGGATCCTTGTGACATTGTGGGGCCTCATGGAACCAAAAGGACACTGGGACACTGTGTGATCTCAGGGAACCAAGGGGACTCAGAGACACTGTGGGGCCTCCTGGCTCTCAGTCACTTCTGACACTTGTGTCCATCTACAAGGGGGAAAAACTCAGCAGCTTCAGCCCGTTGATCCAGAATATTCCCATCTCCATGGAGGGTGTACTTGCCAGCTGTGGTGCTTTGTGTTCTCTCTGTGCTCTCTGGGGGAATTGCATCCTACAGGAGACCCCAACCACTCCAGTAGCTGACACCACAGCCCCTCCTGTGGGGTGCGGGCAGAGGCATCTTTCACTCCATTATCCTGCTCAGAGCTCATCCAAGCTAGAATGTTTCCAAGGATGGGGCATTCACTGGCTCTCCACCAAGGCTAATGGTGAAAGCAGGGCACTGGGGGAGACAGCAGGGAGAGCAGACGCTGTGCTGGCTGAACGAGGGAAGAGGATGAGTGCAGAAGGCGCAGCCCACCAGGAGGCCACCAGGCAGAGCTGTGAAGCCTCCCCAGATGAGGGTGACCTGCCCAGGGAGTGCCCTGCTGCCCCTGAGGACTGTGCTGCCACCCTTGGCAGAGGTGTTTACCCAGCAGGGTGTCCCCTGGTCACCCGGGGCCGTGCCGCTGCCCCAGACAGGAGGGCGCTGTCAGCTGAGTGTGCCGTCCCTGGGGTCAGTGGTGGAGGCGCCCCGAGCAGCCTGGCTGTGTTAAATGAGCACCCTGCAACCCCTCCCTGCCCTGCCGTGGCTGCCAAGACTCCTGAAAGCACTGGCTGCTGTGCAGCTGTGCCCTCTGCTGCCCCTTGTTCTCCCCTGCTGGCAGAAACTGCCACAACCGCCCAAGAGAAGCATGGGTTGTCAATGGAGCGCGCTGCTGCTGATCCAGAGGGTGGAGAGATGTCATGCTGCAGAGTCACATTGAACAGGCACTCTGCCACTCTGCTGTGCCCTGCTGCCACAGCTGGGACCCCAGAAGCAGCACTTGGTAGCAGCAGGGAGGCGCTTTGCCCCTGCAGCCGGTGCAAGGCACCCAGCTGCCACCACTGTGAGATGCCTTGCTCCTGC
This sequence comes from Melozone crissalis, assembly GCF_028551555.1. Classification (NCBI taxonomy): domain Eukaryota; kingdom Metazoa; phylum Chordata; class Aves; order Passeriformes; family Passerellidae; genus Melozone; species Melozone crissalis. Next base: position 1,121,864 of record NW_026535981.1, read on the forward strand.
AGGACAGTGCCTGGCCATGGAGCGAGGTTTGCTGCCCCTCCACCAGGCCTGCCATACCAGCTGAGATCTCAGAAGCAGTGCCCGGCCCCTGTGAGATTCCAGCTCCTCTGTGCCATGCTGCTGCCCCTGTAGCCATCTCTGCCTGCGGTGGAACCACCTCTCTGTGCTTTGCTGTGACTGAAAGCGCCCGTACAGCTGTGCCCAGCCACAGCGAGACAGTGCCCGGCCCCAGCGGGAGAGCGCCCTGGCACTGTAAAGGGGTGCCTGGCTGAGGAGCCATTCCTGGCTGCTATGGAGCTGCCTGTGCCTGTTGCCAAGCTTTACCCGGCTGCTGGGAGACTCCCAGCTGCTGTGGAACACCTGGCTACCATCAAGCCGTATCTGTCGCTCCATGTCCTGCTGTCAACTGCTGTGAAATGGTGTCGGCTGAGTGGTTCACATGGGGAAGGTGACCAGGGGGGTCCCCAGGCGGGTGCCCCGCCTTGGCCAGCACCCAGCAGCCAGCTTAGAACTGGTGCAAACCAGGGGAATACGACTTTGTTTAATTAAAACAAAGCATCACAAAGGCCTGAGGTGGGTGTCGATGCAATGTGATTTCTACCCAGTGCTCTGAATGTTAAAGTGAAGAAATTCAATGAAGTGCAGGCAAATGGCAGGTGCGACTATGACTCTCCTAAGGCAGTTTTTGAGAGTATAGTTACAAACTGGGCATTGGTGCAGAGATTGCACCTCCTCATGGTCCTGCTGGATACCCTGGGTAATGTAACGCAATCGATCTCTGCCCCAGAACAGAGGCAGTGGGGAACGTTGGGCGCCACAACTGAAGTGGTTCAGCTGGAGAAAAATGGTCCTTCTCGGACATCCCGGCCAGCTTTCCAGCACCGCTAGCAGTAGGTAGGCACTATCCCAATCTCCGTGGTTCAGGACAGCACCTAAGGTAAACGCTCTGCGCTATGACAGTAGCGGTACCTTGTGGTAGGACGTGGCTTGGCTTATGGCGACAGTCAGCAGAAATAAGAAGAGAGCGCTCTCCAGCTGTGGTGAATCCAGGTTTATTGAATCCCAGGGGAAACCAACAACCGAAGAGGAAGAGGGGGAAGTTGCAACAGCTTATAAGGAGGGAGGGACACAGGGGAGGAGTCAGTCCTTGGAGAAATAGGGTTTCAGAGGGGAGTGGGATAACACAGATTGACTTAGGGAGAACACCAATGGGAATAACTTGAGGGTGGAGCTTTGGCCCCTGAGCCAATCACTCGATGCTCTAGTTAGATGTTTCTAGAGAGTTCCAGAGAGAAGGGTGGGAGCGCCAAGTGACAGACAGGGCACGGGGGAGGGATTTGAGACAGGGTACATTTATCTCCAAGGCAACAGGGGAGGAGCTGAGATAACTGGCAGCACAAGGGAGGGAGGGGAGAACCAGGGCAGAACCATTACAAGATAGGGTGGAACAGAACAGTCCAACTTATACAGACCCAACACAACAGTGAGGGATTGCAGGACTCTTTTGATTCCTAAGTCAACCAAACCAGATCGCCTCAAGGAAATTGCCAACTGGAGACCTATCCCAATCAGTTCCATCTTGCTAAGACTGTTCTCCAGGATTTTAACAGCCACACTGACCAAGGCTTGACCCTCAATCCAAGGCAAAGAGGTTTTATAAGAGCAGTGGGATGCTCTGAAAACTGAAACTGAAACTCCTGAAACTCCTGCAAATCATTAGTCACAAAAGGAGAACACAAACCCCTGGGTGTTGTATTTGTGGACATCACCAAGGCTTTTGACACCATAAGCCAGCGGCACATTCTACATGCCCTACGGGAAAGGGAAGCAGATCGCCACATCGTCAATTTGGTGAGCAATATTGTGAAAAATGTTTTTGTGATTTGTGTCAATCTGCAATGGAATCAGCAAATGCTTGTATCTGCTGTGTGGAAAATGGATGCATTCCTTGGGATAGATACAAAGAAGGGTTTTGAAACTTTCTATAGCCAAATAAAGCTTTGAAATAGGGGAAGTATGGTAAAGTAAAGAGATGAGGTAGAAAGATGGCTGATGCTTAGAATAAAATAGAGGAACTTGTTCTAAAGCTAAGGGGACTGCAATGTGACTAGATACTTATGTATAATAAAAAACTTAACAAAATATTGTAGCAGACAGCGGTGAAGGGGCCTCCCTCCAGACGAGCACAAGAAGGACAGGAAGCCAACAACCACCTGGAAAGATGATGAAATTGCTGATTCTAGCTTACTGATATTTACTCATTTGTATTAACCAAGCACAATGGAAAATGCTTTATAAGCTTAAAAACAGTATATATACTTTACTGAATTAGTAAGTAGTGTGTGCCATAAATGGAGCGGTGACTCCTCGGCCACCCAGCGCTGCTTGCCCACCTTCTTTCAAATCAAAGATACAGAAATGAAATTTGCATTGACTATTGAAATTTTATGTATTAGTATGATCTTTGTGACATGCCAGCATTCCCAGTATGGTCCCAGAATAATCCCAGTTACTTTCAAGCACTCCCAGGATGGTGCCAGTTACCTGCAGCTAGATCAACCCAGTCAGTCCCTGGATTATGCCAGTTTCTCCCAGTGTGCTCCTAGTTGCTCCCAGTCACCCCCAGTCCAGGCATGATGCGCATGGTGTGTTCCCAGTCACTCTCAGAAACTCCCAGTGTTAATCCAGTCAGTCCCAGTACGATGCAGGGATGAGCCCACTGTGCTCCCAGTTGCTGCCAGTATGAACCACTTGTGCCCCACATGGTTCCAGTTTCTCCCTTTCACCCTGACTTTTGTTCCAGTCTCTCCCAATATATCCCAGTTCCTTCCAGCATATTCCCAGTCACTCCTGGCATAATCTGAGTTCATCCCAGTGGAAGGCCAGTTGCTTCTAATGACCCCCAGTGTGCACCCAGCATGATCCCAGTTCCTCCCACTTGCTCCTGGCATGATCCCACTTGCTCCCAGTATATCCCATTTGCCTCAACAGGGCCACAATTGCACCCAGCAGGCTCCTACTCAGTCCAAGTATGATCCCACTGTGATCCCATTCACCTCATTGTGATCACAGTCTCCACCAGCAGTAGTCCAGCTGCTCCCAGTATGATCCCAGTATGATGTCAACACAAACCCAGGATAAATCCAGTCAATGCCTATATGATCACAGTATGATCCCAGTACAGCTCACTCCCTCCCAGTGATGAAACTCCTGGAATCCCCCAGCCCTCTTTGCATTCGCCCCTCCCAGATCTCCTGAGTGGATCCCCAAGGGCTGGCAGCACCCAGGCAGGGTCCCCAGCAAGACCCAGTTTGGATGTTCAGGCCCCAGTTTTCCCAGTTTGCCTCTCCTTTGGCCCAGGCTGGGTTCTCTCCGCTCGCAGCGGCTAGGAGCAGCCAAGAGCCCCGCACTGCCCATCCCGACCTGTCCCAGCTCCATCCCCGCTCCTGCCGCAGGCTGCGAGGGCTGTGGGAACAGGCCACCGAGGGTGTGGCTGCTGCTGGGGGAGGAGGAGGGAGGGAATGGAAGAGGAAGATGAGGGACAAAGGAGGATCAGAGAAAGCAGAAGGAACCATGAGGTCAAGCACTCCACGAATTCGCATCCCCACCCATGGGATCTTCACCCCCGCCATCACGCAGATGACCGGTGAGGGGGGGAGCTTGGCTCAGATATCCTGGGGGGTTCCCTGGGCTGGGTTTTTTGAGGGGATGTCTGGAGAATGAAGAAGTCCAAGGCTGTGCGAAAAAGGTCCCTTGAGGGACATTGGAGGGTCCCAGTGGCAACTGCCGGCAGAGGCAGCCTGGAGGAGCAGAGTCTTGTGTCCCCCAGGAGCCCAAAGTCGGCAGCCCAGAGAAGGGGGAGCACCGCCATTGGCAGGAGCCTCAAGAGCCTGGAGAGGGGAAGGAGGGACTCCTGGGATCCCCTGCACTCCAAAGCAGAGAATTAGGAAAGTAGGGACCCTAGGATCCCAAAACCCCCCAGCATCCCTAAATGAGGAGATGGAAAAAGGGGAAACGTTTTGCTTCTTGGGACTTCCTGCAGGGGAGGGCGGGGACCAAGTAGACAGGGGACCCCCAATCCAAGTGTGACCCACACCAACTGGGACAGGGGGCAACCCTGAAACACCAGAGGGGAGAGACCAGGGACAGGCAACTCCTGGGAAGCATTTTCAGGGCTGAACTTGATGTTTGGGAGGTTTTTATGGAGTGCAGATGGCCGGTTACTTCTAGAGATGGACTTGGGCAGAGGGACATTCAATCTCAATCTGTGCTAAACCCTTGTTTTTTCAGAACCAGGATTTTCCATTCCCAATCGTGGTGGCATAGAGGAGAAGGCTGTGAGGAAGATGGAGATGCCTGTCTTAGGTTGCAAGATGTAGCTGGGGGTTTGTCGATTCCCATCTGTTAGAAGTGGGGCAGGTATCATCTCTTAATTGAGCAGTTTTCTTTATCTCTTTTACAACCAATACCCCTTCTGGGAAATATCTTCTCTTATTGAGCCGCTGAGTGTCACTATATGACTGATAAAAATTCCATCATCCCATTGTGAGATGCTCTGCCCAGGGGGAGGAGCCAAGCATTCCTACCTGGATATAAGCTTGGCCTTGGAACTCCACAGCCAGCCTTTCCCAATGGATTCTCACAGAAGCAGCTTTCTTCTCCACAGAATTCCCAGAGGAAGACCAGACCCAACACCACCACCACTGACCTTCAGAGGAAAACTCCACCCTTCTAGAGGATCCCAACAGAACCACATCTGTCACTGCAGGTGCTCTGCAGCCACCATATAATGGGACTGCTACCAGCACCCTGACCCACAAGGTGTAAGGTTATACTCTGATTCGGTTAGTGGGGTTTTTTTGTACAGCTGCATTTGTATTTTTAAATTTTTTCTAGTCAATAACTGTTTTAACTAGTCCCATATTTTTGCCTGAGACCCCCTTAATTTTAAACATATAAAAATTCAGAGGGAGGGGATTAATACTTTCCATTTCAAGGGAGGTTCTTGCCTTCCTTAGCAGACACCTGTCTTTTCAAACTGAGACAATGCCCCCGGACACCCAGGCGGGTGAGGAGGAAGTCAGTGCCCCGTTCCCCCTCTCTCCTGCTCCATCTCCCAGCCCAACACGGCCCCCGGCTGCACAACAACGCCGCTGGCAATGCCTTCCTGCCAGGGATGCACTGGGGGGATCTCCTTCCCCTTTCCCTGTAGCACAGAGGCAAATCCCATCTTGACCTTGCCCTTCTCTCCGCAGGCAAGAAGCTGAGGAGGGAGACCAGGGAGGACAAATCCCCACAGCAGAACCTCGTGGAAGAGGCCACTTTGAGCGGCTCTACTGCACAGGACTCCAACAGCGAGGAAAAGTCCTGGAGATCCGCAGGAGGAGGGGCTCCAAACCCAGGCCGGGGTACTCTGAGGAGGAAAGACCCTCCCTGGGCCAGGAAGGTGGACAGAGCTTCAGCCAGAGCTCGGAGCTGGTGGTACATGAGCAGCTTCACGATGGAGAGAAGCCCTACAAGTGCTTGGAGTGTGGGAAGAGCTTCAGGCAGAGCAGCACCCTGATCTGCCACCACATGATCCACTCTAGGCAATGGCCCTACAAGTGCTTGGAGTGTGTGAAGGGCTTCAGCTGCAGCTCCGCACTCGTCACCCACCAATGCATCCACACTGAGGAGAAACTTTACGAGTGTTCTGAGTGTCAGAAAAGGTTTCACACCAGGTTCCATCTCCTTCTGCCTGAGTGGATTCACACAGAGGGGAAGCCCTTCCGCTGCCCTGACTGCAGGAAGGGCTTCATCCGCAACTCCCAGTTCATCACCCACTGGCGCATCCACACTGGGGAGACGCCCTACGAGTGTCCCAAGTGTGGGAAGAGCTTCACCCAGAGGTCTCACTTGATCAAACACCAACAGAGGCACCAGTAAGGGAAGCCCTGCAAATGCCCCAACTTCAGGAAAAGCTTCTTGTACTGCTCCAGCTTCATCTCCCATTGGACAACCCCCGTTGGCATGAACCCTGGTGATCCATGTTCCCTGTCATCAATGCTGGGAAGACACCAGTCCTTTTTCCTGTCCCTGCCAATGACATGATGTGGGTCCAAGAACATGAGGGTCTGGCCATGGTTGTGTCATTATATTCTCTCCTACATCAGGTTGTTGCTAGGGGTAGGAAAGGGACTGTCTCTCCCTCCCCTGAGGAGAAGGGTGTCCTTTCCAGGCAGGAGTGAATATGTGGCTGGGAAGAGACAGTTGGTGGTGTTGTAGTTTTCCCTGCAAATAGATTTTCTTATCCCTTCTGTTATCAATGTTGTTGCTGTTCCTGTTTATTCCTTATCTGTTTGCTGTTCCCAGTAAATTGTTCTTATCCCACACTGGGATCTTTGTCTTCTGTGCTTTCCATGAGAGGTAGGAGGGCAGCGAATGGCAGTGCAGTTTTAGCAGGAGCAGGAAATAGGGAAATCCCATTCCTATAGTCTGGCCCATCGAGTCCGGAGCATCCCAGCTGGTCCCAGTCCTGGTTGCCATGGCAAGGGCCTTGGGAGTCGGTCCCTGGCTGAGGCTGTGGTGAGAGAGAGTAGAAATTCTCCAGACTAGAAATTCATTTTGATTTAGGTACATCTTTGAAATGTACATGTTTGAAATGTACATCTTTGAGTTAAGTCTGTAGTTTGAAAACATAACTATTTAGTCTGACTGCCTGTTCTCATAAGAAGCCTAGGCTCAGAGAAACTGCTTCAGTGAAGGACATAGATAAGGGGGGGAGAAAGAAAGACGGCTGTGAGAGCAGGTCAACCTTACCTTGGAATTCTTTCTGATAAAGAAGAACTAGCGGCAAATGTGGAAATGGCGAAATTTGTGAAAATGAATATGTATGAACCTATTGTAAAATTGTATGGATATCTATTTGAGAGGGGCATAAAAAGGGACCTGAAATTCCCAGAAGTACGCATGTCTTTTAAGGAGAGTAATCTCCACATGCATCCAGCGCTGTAATAAACATACCGGCTTTACAACTTTCACAAAATTGTGGAGTTTTGTTTATCTCCACAAAACAGGCACTGGCGAGCCCGGTAGGAGGAATCATCTCTGTCCCCACAGGGGCAGAGAGGCATAGACAGACCTCCAAAGCTCACCCTGGGATTTTCCCAGAGGAGCTCTGCTTGTCTTGGTTTGCCTCCTGCGGAGACAGAAAAGGACCTGCTGGTGTGCGGAGGATACAGTATTTCCTCAAGGGAAAAGAGAGATAGGATGGCTGAATAAGTCACTAAGAGATGTCTGAGTGCTCAGCCTCATTCCTGTGCCTGCAGGCAGACTGGTCGATAGAGCGACTGGGAGACGGGGGTTCACTATCCAATAGAGTGGCTGCTAGCGACCCCGGGCGTGGGCGCCAGAAGCAAGAGCCCCCCTCAGGGTTTGCCACCCCACCTCACCAGGTAAGTGAAAAAACGATCAGAGTAGTTACCGGGACGCCGGCAGGTGGGTCGCCCCGCACCACCGAGCGCACGCCTGGCCTCCCACTTATTCTACACCTCTCACGTCTCTTCACAGCACCAGACTAGAGTCAAGCTCAACAGGGTCTTCTTTCCCCGCTGATTCCACCAAGCCCGTTCCCTTTGCTGTGGTTTCACTGGATAGTAGGTAGGGACAGTGGGAATTTCGTTCATCCATTCATGCACTTCACTAATTAGATGACGAGGCATTTGGCTATTTTTCAAACACATATAAATAATATATGTTCCTTTTCTGCGTTAAATAAAGATGGCTCATCCACCTTGGACAAATCTGGTAAATTGGTTCAAATACAGTAAATTGGTCTGAATCAGGTGCTAATTGATGCGTTATGAATTGGCTTGTGGCTTCCTTACGAACCTAGCTACTCTCTAGTTTATTAAAATATAAAAGTGATACAAAATAAAAAACTGCATACAAAAATCAACATATAAAACCAGCAATAAAAATCTACAAAATGTTACAAAGTACAAAAAATGCAAAAATTCACTACCCTGAATCATTTAATCATCTGGCCCTGCTGGTGAACATATGTACAATGTCCACAGATGATAGGAGCGCTTCTGTGGATAAAGTCTTTGCAACCATCGCTTGCCTCGATTTGGAGAGGCCAAGTGTACTCAAAAGTTCAACGTTCCCCTCGTACCATTTCCCCCGCGCTCCAAGGGGAAAGCCCATAAAAACAACGTCCTTTGCATTGGTGAGGCTTCGCACCTCAGTTTCCAAATGTTTTTACATGTTTACTTTCTCTGCAGTGGCTTCTTCCAGACATGTTTTGGAGGCTTCGTATCGTACTGTCGCTTCCACGACAAATGCACGTCCATCCTTAACAAATATCAGATCTGGTTTGTACAGCTTCTTGATGGTTTCCCTTATGTGTGGTTCTTTGAACACTACCCAGTCCCTCTTCTTCACCTCCTCAATAAGCCTTTCACAGATGTGATTGTGCCTCTTGAGTCGAGCATCCTGAGTCACTGGGCAGTAGCTGATGATGTGGGTGCGGGTTTCATTGTCCACATCAAAGTGCCTACAGGGCTTGATGTAATTTTCTTCTCTACCCCGGGAGAGAAATTCTCTCGTGGGGTAGAGGTTGGCCCTAAGTTGTAGTGCAGTGAGGAGTTTCCTGTGAGGTATGCGTCTATAGTATTGGAGCCAATCACTACTAATTTTTTCACCTTTAAAGCTTTTAATTTCATGGCCTTGGGACACTAATTTGGTCCATTTCTGGAATTCTTTTCTCCGCCAGTCACAAGATTTAGGAAATTTAGTTTTCAGGGTCGGTGCTTCCCACTCTGAGGTTGTGTCTGCACTGTTGGATGGTTCATTCACCAGTAGTGCTTCCCAAATTGAGGGTATCTTCTCGCTTTCCCCTCCAGCTTGAATCCACAATTTCTTATACAGTTGTTCCATTTGATCTTTCTCTAGGAACTCCTTCATTGTTTCATCCAAGGACTGCGCAATCCGGTGCAGTCTCCGGGCCTGTACACTGGGGATCAGTCCCGCCAACTTGGTGATGCCCAAACTGCCGTCCTTCGTGCTCAAGTACAAGATGGCATTGCAGGTGCACAGAGGTAGTTGCAACCAGTTCTTGACCGCTGTTCAGATCTTCTGGTCAAGGGCTTCAAGGGCCTTGACCAGAAGATCTTTTCATTTCTGACTGGTCAGCCAGGTAGGTCAGTCGAGGGATGGTGTATAATTTGAGGATATCAAGTTTTTGCAAGGTTTAAGTGGAGCTTGATCAATTCATTTGAGCCAGAATTCTAGTTTTGTGGAGAGGTTGGTTTTTGCTATCCCAGTCCAGGGGTCAAACTGTAGGCCAAGGTATTTCTCATATTCCCCAGGGTTGATCATGTTCAGGGGTGTGCCGTTGATGGTCCATGCAGCGCAGTTATTGAAGGTGTAAGAGTCTTTTGTGAGCTTGATGTAGAAGCCGTGGCGCTTTTCCCCTTGTGTTTTGAGACCGGTGAGATCGCAGAAGGTCTCTAATATCTTGATGTTTGTTTTCCTGTTTTCCCAGGAGTCGCTCAACAAGACCAGATCGTCGGCGAATGCCATTGCAGTTATACCACTCTGTCCTCGGTGGAATCCTTTACCACTCTCTTCCGGCTTGCACAACAGGGGGTCCATTGCCAGGTTAAATAAAAGGGGTGACAGTGGGTCACCCTGCTTTACTCCAACCCGGATCTGGATTTTGTCTGTGCGTGTGTTCATTTTTGTGGTGACATACATACTGAAGTCTTTGTACATATTGTTCATCAGGGCGATGATGTGGGGATCCACTCCCCTCTGCTGCAAAGCATGTATGATGTGATGGTGGCCTATGGTGTCAAAAGCCTTGGTGATGTCCACAAATACAACACCCAGTGGTCTGTGTTCACTTTTGGCAGTCCGAACCATAGTTTGCAGGAGTTTCAGGTTTTCAGAGCATCCTGCTGCTCTAATAAAGCCTCTTTGCCTTGGGTTGAGGGGGCACGCTTTGCTCAGCCTTGCTGTTACAATCCTGGAGAACAGTCTCAACAAGATGGAATTGATTGTGAAAGGCCTCCAGTTATTAATGTCCTTCAAACGTTCCGGTTTTGTAGATTTAGCAATCAAAGCAGTTCTGCAACCCTGACCATGTCTGGGATCTCCCCAGATGTTAACCATAAGTTGAAGAGCTGAGCCATCCGGGAATACCTGGAATCCATCTTTTTGATGTCCCCAAGAGTAATCCCATCTGGACCTGGAGCCAAGCCCTTTCTTATTTCTTGCATATTTCTTTCAATTTCTTTGGTCGTGATTAAGTCTCTGAAGGTGCTGTTGTCTGCCTTCCCATTAAATTCAAATTCCCTGATGCCAGGAAAATTATCAGGTGTTTCCCATCTGGCTTTAAATATCGAGTAAATTTCACTGGGTGATATATCCCAGGACAAACACTCTACATCATCCAAAACAATTTTTACTAGTTTCCCCCTTAAAAGACGGAATAAATGCTGAAAGTGAAGGTAATTACCTTTTTTGATCACTCTGTGTTTCATCCAGTTCTGAAACAGCTTTCTTGGTTGCTTCTCCTGGGTGTCCTTCCCATTTGTTCCACATGTAACATTTCTTATTTGGCTTATTGATTCTAGGCATTCAAAGCAGTCCTGCACTGCCTGATTAATTATTCTGACCATCTCCTGGCCATCCATCAATTACTTGAATGCTCTGGGGAAGTGGCTAATGGCTCCAGCTGAGAAGTGTTCCTTGATTGTCTTTTGGTAATGAGCCTGCAGCTGCCCCACCCTCTGCTGGTTTCTGGTGATGGTTATCCTTATCAGGGTGTCGTCTTAACTTATCCATTGTTTTCCCTCTGGCAGCTGGCCTCCCTGGCAGATGGTTCTCCCCAGGTCCATTGTCCACGGTTGTTGCCTGGGATTGCTGACTCAACCCACGTTCCATTCCCATGCCCTCAGCTGCTCTCCTGGTGCGATGACTCATCGCAGGTCCTCTGTCAGCTCCATCTGTTGGTTTCCTAGGCAGCAATCTTCTTTTGTCACTAATTTGCTTAGCTGTTTTGGTTGTTATGTGTTCAGCGATAAGTTTATTAATGTTTTTGTTTCCCTGGAACTGTGCCTCCAGTCTTATCAGCAGTTCTTCCTCCTCTTTTGTCCAGCATCTTTTGTGCGCTCCTCGATTTGATGTTTCTTTCACTTGGGAAGCAACGATCCTTTCTTGGTATCTTATCAACAGGTGTGCCAATCTTTTGTGTTGTCCCAGGCCAATTTTGGTTGTGAAGTCTCTGCCGCATATCTCACAGATCCACTCTCCAGCTGGAGCCCTTTCAGTTTCTGGACCCCTGCATTTTGCAAAATGACAAATAACACTATGATAGTTAATATTTTCCTTTCCACACTTGGCACACCAAAAGCAAACCTTCCTTTTCCTGTGCGACTCCTTTAGATGTTCAATCAGGCTTAACACAGAGTTTACCCGGGTACCACAGCAGGGACAAGGTGGATTTTTGTCAGGAACAGTCACCTTCACGATGTTATCTGGTGATTGCCCTCCATGTTCCCCAGGCACTGGAGGCAATGCCTCTGGTGTGCCTTCACTCACCTCTTTGCCGCTTCCCTCACCAAGCACAAACAGTTCACTGTCTCATGGGAGGCTAGGATCTAAGTCTGAGTTCCCACCGATACCCTGGACAGGCGTACTGGCAGCCCCCAGAGCGCCCCCCCTCCAAAGGACAAAATCCGGATTTCGAGCCATCGAATTAGGACCACATTTATTTAGGTGAGAACAGAGTGGGTGGTCACTCCACTTCGGAGCTCTTTGCCCCTGTCTGCAACCGGGGAGCCAGGTTTCAGGCAATAAGCCACACGGCCTTTACCAAGGAATTTTTTTCATCAAATTTGGTAGGAGTTCATTGGTGTCTTGGCTTGGAAAGACAGGAGTCTGCTAAGGAAGGCAGGAGGCTCCCCTGAAATGGAGAATGCAAACCCTCCCCACCCCTCTGAATTACTATAAATTTTAAATTAAGGGGCTCTCAGGCAAAAATATGGGAGTAAGAAATAACAGTTCTTTAAGGGGGAAAAGAAAAAAAAATTTAAAGGATGAAATAAAGCAATGCAGTACACCAGAACAACACTGACAGAGTCAGAACCTAACCTGACACCCTGTGGGTCAGGGTGTGGGTGACAGTCCACTTGGAAATGTGGCTGCAGACATCCTGAAGTATCAGGTGTGGTTCTGTTGGAGCTAGGGGGATCTGTAGAGAAGGTTGTATTCTTCTTCTGAAGATCCAGTAGGAGTAGAGACAGCCGCTGTTCCTCTGGGGAATCCTGTGGAGAAAGCCGTGCTAGTGTTCCAGAATCTCGGATTATATCTGGGTAGCAATGCTTGGCTCCTCCCTCTGGGCGGAGCATCTCACAATGGGATGGTATAGTTGTTATCAGTCATGCAGTGACATTCAATAGTCTGTTATCATCAGATGTCCCCTCCAGAGGGAGGTGTGAATCATGTGGTCACTCAAAGAGAGAGATAAGGCAAACTGCCCACTTGACAAAGGTAATCTGCCATACAGATGGTAATGGAAAACATCTTGCATGCAATCTTCAACATTATCCACCCCTTTTTCTATTTCCATCTGCACCACAACAAAAAAACCAAAACAAAAAAAAACCCCTTACACACAGTTCTCACTTAAGACTAGGTCTCCCTGTTGTACACAACGGCTTTCTCCATCTTTCTGCACTACCCACCAAGTGTAAACAGTCATTGAGCAAAAACTATTCCACGGATGGGTTTGTCTTTGCCTGAGGTGGGATCAATCCAAACAAGCCTTCCTAAAATACCTTTCACATTTACAACAGGGACTTTATTTCCACCCACTGTGCGCAGGGGTTCAGACTGGGCAGGACCAGCTCAATTTATGGACCCTCTGGTGTTGACCCTCCAGGTGGCTTTTGCTAGGTTCATTTCCCAATTTCTAAAAGTCCCAGCCCCCCACCGAGTGCCTTCAGTGTTGTTTTAAGTAGTCCATTGCACCGTTCAACTTTCGCGGCAGCTGGTGCATGGTAGGGGATATGATATATCCATTCAATACCATGTTCCCTGGCCCAGGTGTTGATAAGGCCATTCTTGAAATGGGTCTCATTTTCTGACTCAATTCTCTCAGGGGTTACATGTACTCCACAGGATTTGCTATTCCAGGCCCAGGATGGTGTTCTGGGCAGTGGCGTGAGGCCCAGGGTAGGTCTCCAAACATGTGGTGGCTTCCACCATGGTCAGCACGTAGCACTTGCCCTGGCGTGTCTGGGGCAGTGTGATGGAGTCAATCTGCCAGGCCTCCCCATACTGGTACTTGGACCACCGCCCACCTTACCAGAGCAGCTTCACTCACTTGGCCTGCTTGATGGTAGCACATGTCTCAGTCATGGATAACCTGTGATATATTGTCCATGGTTAGATCCACCCCTCGTGCCCACTTATAGGTGGCATCTCTGCCCTGATGACCTGAGGCATCATGGGCCCATTGAGCTAGGAACAACTCCCCCTTATGTTTCCAATCTAAGTCTGTCTTTGACACCTCTATCTTTGCTGCCTGATCTACCTGCTCGTTGTTTCGGTGTTCCTCATTAGCCCGACTCTTGGGGACATGAGCATCCACATGGTGGACTTTCACAGACAGCTTCTCTAACCGAGCGGCAATGTCTTTCCACTCCTCAGCAGCCCAGATCGGTTTTCCCCTACGCTGCCAGTTGGCCTTTTTCCACCTTTCCAGCCAGCCCCAAAGAGCATTGGCTACTATCCATGAATCAGTATAAAGATAGAGCTTTGGCCATTTCTCTCTCTCAGCAATGTCCAGGGCCAGCTGAACAGCTTTGAGTTCTGCAAGTTGACTTGATCAACCTTCTCCTTCGGTATCTTGTGCAACCTGTCGGGTGGGGCTCCATACGGCTGCTTTCCACTTCTGGTTCATCCCTATGATGAGACAGGAACCATCAGTGAAAAGAGCATAGTGTGTTTCCTCTGGGGGCAGTTGGTTATATGGAGGAGCTTCTTCAGCACGTGTCACTGATTCTTGATCCTCTTCATCAGTCAGACCAAAGTTCTCACCTTTGGGCCAGTTTGTAATTATCTCCAGAATCCCAGGGCGATTCAGGTTTCCAACACGGGTGCGCTGTGTGATAAGAGCAATCCATTTACTCCAGGTAGCGTCAGTGGCATGGTGGGTGGAAGGAACCTTGCCTTTGAACATCCACCCCAGCACCGGTAGTCGAGGTGCCAGGAGGAGTTGTGCTTCCATGCCAATCACCTCTGAGGCAGCCTGGACTCCTTCACAGGCAGCCAAGATTTCCTTCTCTGTGGGAGTTTAGTTGGCTTCGGACCCTCTGTAGCTTCGACTCCAGAATCCCAGTGGTCGGCCTCGAGTCTCCCCAGGCACCTTCTGCCAAAGACTCCAGGACAAGCCATGGTTCCCGGCTGCAGAGTAGAGCATGTTCTTCCCCTCTGGTCCTGTCCTGACTGGGCCAAGGGCAACCACATGAGCGATCTCCTGCTTGATCTGGGCAAAGGCTTGTTGCTGTTCAGGACCCCAGTGCAACTCCTTCTTCTTGCAGGTAAAGGGGGCTCACAACCTGGACTGTATTCAGGAATGTGCATTCTCCAAAACCTATGGCACCCAGGAAAGCTTGTGTTTGTATCTTGCTAGTTGGTGGAGATATCGCGGTGATTTTGTTGATGACCTCAGTGGGAATCTGACGCCGTCTGTCTTGCCACTTCACTCCCAGGAACTGGATCTCTCAGGCAGGTCCCTTGACTTTGCTCTTCTTGATAGCAAAGCTGGCTTCTAGCAGAATCCTGATGATCCTTTCTCAAATACTTCCATTGCTGTGTTCCCCTACACAATGATGTCATCCATGTACTGCAGGCGTTCTGGAACCTCACCCTTTTCCAGTGCAGGCTGGATCAGTCCATGGCAGATGGTGGGACTGTGCTTCCACCCCTGGGGCAGTCGGTTCCAGGTATACTGCACTCCCCTCCAGGTGAAAGCAAACTGAGGCCTGCATTCTGCTGCCAGAGGAATGGAGAAAAATGTGTTAGCAATGTCAATGGTGGCGTACCACTTTTCTGCCTTGGACTCCAGCTCGTACTGGAGTTCCAGCATGTCCGGCACAGCAGCGCTCAGTGGTGGAGTCACTTCATTCAAGGCACGATAGTCCACAGTCAATCTCCATTCTCTGCCAGACTTGCGCACAGGCCAAGTGGGGTTGTTGAAGGGTGAGTGGGTCTTGCTGACCACCCCTTGGCTCTCCAGCTCACGGATAATTTTGTGGATGGGGATCATGGCATCTTGATTCATCCGATACTGCCAGCGGTGCACTGTCAAGGTGGCAATTGGTGCTCTTTGCTCTTCAACCTTCAGGAGTCCTACTGCAGATGGGATTTCTGATAGTCCAGGCAAAGTGTTCAACTACTTGATGTTTTCTGCTTCCACAGCAGCTATGCCAAAAGCCCATCTGAGTCCCTTTGAGTCTTTGTAATAACCATTCAGGAGGAAATCTATGCCCAGAATACATGGGACCTCTGGGCCAGTCACAATAGGATGTTTTTTCCACTCTTTCCCAGTCAGGCTCATCTCGGCTTCTAACAGGGTCAATTGCTGTGATCCCCCCGTCAGCCCAGCAATGGAAATAGCTTCTGTCCGCACGTGTCCTGATGGTATTAAGGTACACTGAACAGCAGTATCAACTAAAGCATCGTACTTTTGTGGTTCTGATGTGCCAGGCCATTGGATCCACACCGTCCAGAAAATCCGGTTTTCCCGTGCCTCTCCCTGGCTGGAGGCAGGGCCCCTCTAACCCTGGGTATACATGGTAGAGGTACCTTCCAGGGGATCTGACAGATCATACTCAGCAGCTCGGTCATGGGAGGTTGAGGTTACCTTCACTTTACTGGAGTTCCCTTGATTTGTGTTTCCCTCCTTAAGCTGACGCACCTGTGCTGCCAGGACAGAAGTGGGTTTTCCATCCCACCTTCCCATGTCTTCCCCATGGTCACGCAGAAAAAATCACAGGCCAGCCCGTGGGGTGTACCCCCCCTCTCTCTAGCTGGGGAACATTGGGCTCTGACTCTGGCGCCTGTGACTCACAGTGGTGCAATGTGGGAACTGTTCCTCCTCACCTCTTCCCTCACCACCTCCCTCATCTCCTCTTTGAGGTCCTTAATCACAGCAGAGACATGAGCCTGCATCAGTCCATTGATCATACTTTCATAATTCCTAAGATTGTTGGCCACAGAATCCACTGTCTCTCGGTTTGTGTTGGCATTAATTGTTGCAATAAAGGTGGTGTATTGAGATGGCCCCAGATTTGCCAGGCTCCACAACATTCTCCCTGTGCACCTGACTTTGTCGGGATTATTATCATGCTGTCCATCCCTCCCAAAGAGCACCTCCAATACTGCCATTTCTCTCAGCTGTTGGATCCCATCCTCAAGAGTCTTCCAGCACATTCTATGGTGCTGCTCCTGCGTTCTTTCTCTGTGAACAAACCTCTCTCTGACACTTCGTAAAAGCCACTCCCAGAGGGAAAGGGACCCTGGCTCCCTTACAAAAATCTGATTGATACCTGAGTCCTGGCAAGGGTCCCAAATTCCTTGCCTCACCACTATCCAGCTGCATGCCTCTACGCATAAGGTCCCAGACCCGAAGTAGCCAGGTTGTATAAGTCTCACGTCTCTGTTGTACAATGTCTTTGTGCAGATTACGGAGACTTTTGTACGTCAGGGACTCGGTGATGATTGCAACCTCTGGCTCCCCTGTGGGTTGTGAGGGCCCTCCCCTGTCTGGGTGCTCTGCTTTCATCTTAGATCTCTTTGTTTCTACAGGGGCAATTGCTGCTGGCTGTGTCTGCCTTTGCAATTCAGCTGGAAACCTGGACAGTTGTAACATCTGTGGGTTCCGCTGCTGCACTATTAGACTTCCCCTCTTCAAGGCAGGGAGAGGTTTTCTCACCAGCTGGGGAAGTGTATTTCTTCAGCATCTGGCCCATCTCATGTATCTCCTTCACCAGACCCCCCACCCAATCTGGGTAGTTCACATCTGGGGTGGGCTGTGGGGCAGGGCCAGGCTCTGGGGCAGCAGCATCCCTAGACGACTCTGGTGGCATGTTAGGTTCTGGGGTAGGTGTCAGGGTGGTTATCCAGGTAAGTCACTCCTTCTCTCTAAATGCTAAATAGAGCAGGCTTATCAGCAACACTAGCCACTGTATGATATAATTAATATTCAGAGTGGAACTGAACCCTTCAAAAACTGGTGGGGCGGACCCAAAGAAATGGCTAAAGGGTTGGGAGAAGATTTTGCCCAGTGTCATTTCCTTACAGCAGGTGCCATTATTAAAGTAACCCCAAAAACATACGGTTAGTGTGTGATAGCTGTGAATCCATGTGCCTGCTGTCCAGAGGAAGTTAAAAATTCATTAATTCCTCACCTTATTCACCCATAAAACAATCCAGATAACAGACACAGTAGCCTTGTTTATAGGACCCATGTTTAGATGAGGACCTACAAATGGGAGAAATAGGACTATGATCACATGCCACCCAAACCAGGGCAAGCTGGACCACATGGTGTCACTTAATGACGTTTCTATAGCCACACACAAAAATTAGATTACTCAAGAGCTGTTATTCCCTTTTTTGTTTCTGTGCCCTCGAACCTCACGTTGGGCGCCAAAATCTGTCTGGGTTTGGAAAGACAGGAGTCTGCTAAGGAAGGCAGGAGCCTCCCCTGAAATGGAGAATGTAAACCCTCCCCACCCCTCTGAATTACTATAAATTTTATATTAAGGGGGCTCTCAGGCAAAAATATGGGAGCAGGCACATGGATTTGCTCACACAAATTAATGCTCACACATCAATTTGCTCACCAAATTGATGATGTGGGGATATGCTTCCCTTTCCTGTAGGGCATGTAGATAGTGCTGCTGGCTTTTGGTGTCAAAAGCCTTGGTGATGTCCACAAATACAATACCCAGGGGTTTGTGTTCTCCTTCTGTCAACCGAATTATGATTTGCAGGAGTTTCAGGTTTTCAGAGCATCCCACTGCTCTTATAAAGCCTCTTGGCCTTGGGTTGAGGGGGCAAGCCTTGGTCAGTGTGGCTGTTAGAATGCTGGAGAACAGCCTTAGCAAGATCGGATCTGGATGGGTCTCCAGTTGTTAATGTCCTTTAGGCACTCTGGTTTAGTTGACTTAGGAATCAAAACAGTCCTGCAACCCCTCACCATGTCTGGGATTTTTCCTGATGTTAACCATAAGCTGAAGATCTCCGTGGTCCAGGAGTTCTCTGGGTCCATCTTCTTGATGTCTCTTAGAGTTATCCCAAACTGGGAGCTGAGTTTTTGCTCATCTCCTGCCCATTTTTTTCAATTTCTTTTGCTGTAATTAATTCTCTGAAAGCACCATTGTCGGCTTTCCCATTAGTTTGGAAGTTCCCAAGGCTATCAAGTGTTCTCATATGGCTTTTAAAACTGAAAAATGTTCGATGGGTATGATTTCACAGGACAAACACTGTGTCATTCAGGATCATTTTAGCAAGTTTTCCCCTATCTAGATGGAACAGGTCCTGGACGAAAAGAAAATTACCTTTCTTAACTGCTCTTCTTTTCATCCATTTTTGAAAAGCTCCTGTTGTTCCTTTTTCCTGGGTCCCCATTTTTCCCTTATCTCTGGTTGCTATTCTTACCTGGCTGATTGATTCAAAGCATCAGAAGCATTGCTGTGCTGATTGATTGACTGTTGATTGCATCTCCTGGCCATCTAGGAAGTGCCTGAATGCCTGTGGGAAGGTGTTAATTGTCCCAGCTGATACCATTCACTGAGGGTTCTGAGATAATGGGTCTGCAGCTGCCTCTCCCTCTGGCACTTGCTGTTTCCCAGCTGTTGTTGTCCTTATCAGGGTAGTGACTCATCTTGGGATCTGTTTTCCTTCCAGCAGCTGCTCTCCCAAGCATCTGACTCCTCCCAGGATCTTTGTCCAAGTCCATTCTCAGGCCCTCATGTGGTCTCCTGGTTTGATGACTCATCCCTGTTTCTTTATCTACATCCTCGGCTGGTTTCTTGGGCAGCAATCTCCTTTTGTCCTTGCTTTGTTTAGCTGTTTTGCTTGTGATGAGTGTCCTGCAATGAGTTTATTGATGTTCTTGTTCCCCTCAAACTGAGCCTCCAATCTTATCAGCAGTTCTTCCTCCTCTTTAGTCAAGCATCTTTTGTGGGCTCCTTGGTTGGAAGTCTCTTTTGGGTGGGAAAGCAACCCTTTCCTGATTTCTAATCAATTAATGTGCCAATCTTTTGTGTTGTCCCAGAACAATTATCATCTTGAAGTCCCTGCTGCATTCCTCACATATCCACTCCCTGCCTGGAGCCATTTCTGCTGTTCCCCTGCATTTAGGAAAATGACAATACTATGATAATTACTCTACTCTTTTTAACATTGAGCACACTGAAAGCAAACCCTCCTTTTCCCATGGGTTGCCCTCAGATGTTCAATCAAGCCCAACACACAGTTCACCTGGGTACCACAGCAAGGACAAGGTGGATTTTTTTATCAGGAACAGTCACAGTAAGGATGTCTTCCAGTGTCTGTTCCCTGCAGTTCTCTGTCTGAGCTGGGGATGTCGCCAGCTTGGTGTTGTTCTCCGGCTCAGCAGGTGATGTTTCTGGTGTGCCCTCAGTCTCAAAATTGCTGTTTCTCTTCCCGTTGTCAAGCACAAATGATTCACAATTCCTCAGAAGCAGGTCTTCAGTCCCACACTTGGCCGTGGTGCAAGCTGTTCATAGACCTCAGGCAGCCTGCTCAAACCCTCCCAGCTTGTGGGAAAAGGAACACATTCCAAGTTATTCACTAAAAGCTCTGATCTATAAAACCCCAAGCTCACCAGTGTAGCCAATCCATGGTCTGCCAAAATGGGGGGTTCTGATGGTAAAATGTTTGACACTTGGTCTACCCAGTTTTTAAACAAGAGGTCTACCTGCTTTTTAGAAAATAACGACATCAAATTTCCCTTACAAAATTGAGACAAATTGTCCACATTAAAACCCTAGGACACCAAGGCTACCTAGTCACATTTAGAGGTGTGGTTTTGAAGTGGTTCCCCATTTTATGGATCTGGATAGTAAATTTGCCACAATTTTAGGAGAGGTAGAATAAGAATGAGAGTGGACCCCCAAGGACGTAGCAATCTTTTGCCCACTTTCAAACTCTGATGTTGCAGTGTGATGTTGGAATTAAATCCCAATACTCTGGAGCCAGGTTTTGGGCAAAAAGCCACACAGCTCTTACTGTAAATTTGTTTCAGGAGGATGAAATTTCAACAGGAGGATGTTGAACTGGCCATCCCCACTGCCTCTGTGCTGGGACAGAGATTGACTGGGTTACATTACATAGGGTATCCAGCAGGACCACGAGGAAGTGCAATCTCTGCATCAATGCCCGGTTTTTAACTATACTCTCAAAAACTGCCTTAGGAGAGTGATAGTCGCTACTGCCACTTGCCTGCATTTCATTGAATTTCTTCACTTTGACATTCAGAGCACTGGGCAGAAATCATATTGCATCAACACCCACCTCAGGCCTTTGTGATGCTTTGTTTTAATTAAACAAAGTCGTATTCCCCTGGTTTGCACCAGTTCTAAGCTGGCTGCTGGGTGCTGGCCAAGGTGGGGCACCCACCTGGGGACCCCCCTGGTCACCTTCCCCATGTGAACCACTCGGCCGACACCTTTTCACAGCAGTTGACAGCAGGACATGGAGCGACAGATACGGCTTGATGGTAGCCAGGTGTTCCACAGCAGCTGGGAGTCTCACAGCAGCCGGGTAAAGCTTGGCAACAGGCACGGGCAGCTCCATAGCAGCCAGGAACAGCTCCTCAGCCAGGCACCCCCTTACAGTGGCAGGGTGCTCTCCCACTGGGGCCAGGCACTGTCTCGCCTGGGCACAGCTGTAGGGGCGCTTTCAGTCACAGCAAAGCACAGAAAGGTGGTTCCACCGCAGGCAGAGATGGCTACAGGGGCAGCAGCATGGCACAGAGGAGCTGGAATCTCACAGGGGCCGGGCACTGCTTCTGAGATCTCAGCTGGTATGGCAGGCCTGGTGGAGGAGCAGCAAACCCCGCTCCATGGCCAGGCACTGTCCTGCAGGAGCAAGGCATCTCACAGTGGTGGCAGCTGGGTGCCTTGCAGCGGCTGCAGGGGCAAAGTGCCTCCCTGCGTCTACCAAGTGCTGCTTCTGGGGTCCCAGCTGTGGCAGCAGGGCACAGCAGAGTGGCAGAGTGCCTGTTCAATGTGACTCTGCAGCATGACATCTCTCCACCCTCTGGATCAGCAGCAGCGCGCTCCATTGACAACCCATGCTTCTCTTGGGCGGTTGTGGCAGTTTCTGCCAGCAGGGGAGAACAAGGGGCAGCAGAGGGCACAGCTGCACAGCAGCCAGTGCTTTCAGGAGTCTTGGCAGCCACAGCAGGGCAGGGAGGGGTTGCAGGGTGCTCATTTAACACAGCCAGGCTGCTCAGGGCACCTCCAGCACTGACCCCAGGGACGGCAGCCCAGCTGACAGCGCCCTCCCGCCTGGGGCAGCAGCACGGCCCCAGGTGACCAGGGGACATCCTGCTGGGCAAACACCTCTGCCAAGGGTGGCAGCACAGTCCTCAGGGGCAGCAGGGCACACCCTGGGCAGGTCACCCTCATCTGGGGAGGCTCCACAGCTCTGCCTGGTGGCCTCCTGGTGGGCTGCGCCTTCTGCCCTCATCCTCTTCCCTCGCTCACCCAGCACAACGTCTGCTCTCCCTGCTGCCTCCCGCAGAACCCTGCTTTCACTGTTAGCCTTGGTGGAGACCCAGTGAATGCCCCAACTTTCCCGTCTTTGTGACACTGCAGCTGTGGAAGCCCCACGTCCCTCTCTCTCTGACACCACACCAGTGGCTGCCCCAACCTTCCCCTGTCTATGATACCACAGTGGTGGTAGCCCCAAAGTTCTCCCAGTGACACCACCGCTGGGGCAGCTCCAATGTCCCCTTCTCTGTGGCACCACATCAGTGGAAGCCCCAAAGTTCTCCTCTCTGTGACACTGCAGGGGTAGCTGTCCAAAGTTCTATTCTCTATGGCAGCACCACAGTGGCAGTTCGAACATTCCCCTCTCTGTGTCTCCTCAAAATTTGCAGCCCCAGTGTTTCCTTGTCAGTAACACCCCAATGGTGGAAACCTCAGTGTTCCCCTCTCGGTGACATGACAGCAGTGGCAATACCAATGTCCCCCTGTCTATGACACCAAAGCAATTGCAACCCCAGCGTTTCCCTCCTTGTGAAACCACAGAGGTGGCAGCCCCAAATACTGTCCTGTCTGTGATACCACAGCAGTGACTCCTCCAGCACACCCCTCTCTGTGATACCACTGCATTGGCAGTCCCAACATTGACTTCTCTGTGGCACCACAGCAGTGGCAGCCCCAACATTCCCCTCTCTGTGACACTACAGCATTGGCAGCCCCAGTGTTCCCCTCTCTGTGACACCACAGCTGTGGCAGCAGCACTAGAACAGAAGCAGCAGACGTGGAACAACAGGGGAGCAGGAGAGGAGCAGAAAAGGAGCAGTGGAACAGTGGGAGATGAGCAGTGTTGGAGCAGCAGTGGAGCAGTGGTGCAGGAGCTGAGGAACCATGCAGAAACAGCACAGCACAGCTTTTGAGCAGCAGTGGAGTGAGCATGGAAAAGGCAGAACAGTGGTGGCACAGGAACTACAGCCATGGAACAGTGGTGGCACAGCCCCGCAGCTGTGGAGCGGCGCCTGAGATGCTGATGTTTCAGGACACAGAGCAGCTCTCAGCGCTGTGTCCTGCAGGAGCCGGCCCCGCACACACCAGAGCGATGCCCCTCAGGCTGAGCCAGAGCTGGGGCAGAGGCAGGAATTGCTGCTGGGCTGTGGAAGGCGTGGATCGAGTGCATTTAATGGTGACCTGGGGATTTGATCCTGCTCATTGTGGCTGCTTTTGTGCTGTTGGGACCATTCCAGTTCATCTGAAGTCATGAACTCAGGAGAAACTTGGGACAAAAGGAATCAAAGTGCCTTCTGTCCTGCTGTCTTGGTTTGGAAAGACAGGTGCCTGAAAAGGAAGGCAGGAGCCTCCCATGAAATGGAGAATGTGAACCCTCCCCCTCTGAATTGCTATAAATTTTAAACTAAGGGGCTCTCAGGCAAAAAATATGGGAGCAGGAAATAACAGTTATTTCATAGGGAAGAAAATAAAAGGATAAAATAAACGATGCAGTAAATTAAAACATCTATAGCAGAGTCAGAACACAACCTGGCACCCTGTTGGTCAGGGTGCTGGTAGCAATCCAATTGAAAATGGGGCTGCAGTCCTCCAGGAGTGGCAGGTGTGGCTCAGTTGGAGCAGGGCTTCTGTAGAAAAGGTTGTAGTCTTTCTCTGAGGATCCAGTGGAAGAAGAGGCAGCTGCTGTTCCTCTGGGAAATCCAGGGGAGAAGCTGTGCTGCTATTCCAGAATCTCCAGATTCTATCTGGCTAGAATGCTTGGCTCTTCCCTCTGGGCGGAGCATCTCCCAATGGGATGCTGTAGTTCTTATCAGCCATGCAGTGACATTCAATAGCCTGTTATCAGCAGATGTCCCCCCAGGAGGGAGGAGTGATTGTGGAAGAGATAAGGAAAACTGCCATACAGATGGCAAATAGAATCCATCTTGCCTTGCAATCTGGGACACCTGCAGAGGAAGACAACTTGGTAGAAGTTGAATGATTTCTGATTTGGGAACTGAAGTGGGTCAATTATTGGCCTGTGGTTTGTTCTCATCCAGAAAGATGTTCCAAAGTACTGCAATTTGGCATTAAAAACCAGGAACGTGCCTCTTCATCTGGATTTTGTACATGGACTGCAGAGCTATTTGTGGTCAATATGATAAGAAAACAACTGGAAATCTTTTCCTGATTTCACTCTTTCTTCTAGTTTCTGGGATTAGGCCTCCAACACTCCCTGCAAGTCTTCTTTCCATAATCTGCTCCTCTGGAGTTGGGATGTGACAAATCAGCAGTGGGAAGAGGAAGGACAATGGACCATTACAACTGCAAACTCTGGTTTTTATAGTCTCTGGATTTCCAGTGCTTAGAAACTGTCATGTTTTCAACTGTCTGAACAAATCCCACATTTGTCACTTTTTCCCTGACAGAAAATATTCCTTTGGCCCTATTTAGGAACTGACCCTGGGAAACACCTCATTCCAGATGCTGTTTTGTTGGTTTTGCTAAGAGCTGCCAAGAAAATGAGCACAACGGGCAGTGATGAGGGAAAGGGAAGAAACAATTCCTTTCTTTTCTCTTCCTTGCGTAAACTCTTCACTAGAGGTTTGTTCCAGCCAGAGACTTCCTGGGCCAAGGGCTGAGGGAAGCAATCAGCTGAGGCAATTGAGGCATCTTCTCCCTGGTCTGTAGCCCTGGGGCTGGGAGAGGACATGGGTGCCCCCCTTGCACCCCCTGGAATGGGGGATTCCTCCTGCCTCTGCCAGGTGCTCCTGATCCTGGTGTTAGCCCTGGCCTGGCTGCTCCTGCTCTGAGCTCCCTGCTGTGGTCATTGCTGGTGCTGGAGGGCAGGAGGGAGGGATTCAGTGCAAACCTGGGAGGTGCCAGTGGGCTCAGAGATGTGTAGAGGTGACAGTGACAGAGTGACACAGGGAGGTGCAGATGGACACAGGGACAAGACAACACCCCAGGGAAAACCTCTTGGAAATTTGGGGGACTTTGAGTGTAAAATACACATGAACACAGACACAGAGACACACAGAAACACAATACTGCAAAGCATTTCCCAGCTGTCTTAGGTTGGATATGGGGGTGTATTCTATTCCTATCTGATGGGGCAGTTATCTTTTGTTAATTGAGCAGTTTTCTTTATCTCTTCCACAACCCATCCTCCCTCCTCAGAGATATCTTCTGTTAATGGGCCATTGAGTGCCACTGCAGGACTGATAAAATTCCATCATCCCATTGTGAGAATCTCCGCCCAGAGGGAGGAGCCAAGCATTACTACCTGGATATAATCACAGGGCTGGAAGACCAGAGTCAGCCTTTTCCACCACATTGCCAGAGGAAGACCAGGCCCAACACCACCACCACTGGATCTTCAGAGGAAAACCCCACTGTTCTACAGGATCCTGCTTCTACAAAACCACACCTGTCACTGCAGGCGGACTGTAGCCACCATTTATTGGGACTGCCACCACCACTGTGCCCCACGTGATGTCAGATTGTATTCTGAATCTGTCAGTGTTTTTTCTTTGTACTATTGCGTTTATATTTTAATTTTCCTGCTATATAACTGTTATTCCTAGTCCCATATCTGTTGCCTTAGAGCCCCAAAATTTCAAAATTTTAACAGTTCAGAAGGAGGTTGTTTACATTTTCCATTTCAAGGGAGGCTCTTGCATTCCTTAGCAGACACCTGTCTATTAAAACCGAAACAATGCCTCAGGACACCCTGGCAGGTGAAGAGGAAGTCAGTGCCCCTTTTCCCCTCTCTCCTGCTCCATCTCTCAGCCCAGCATGGCCCCTGGCTGCAGGACAACCCCACTGCCAATGCCGTCCTGCCAGGGAAGCACTGGGGGGATCTCCTTCCCCTTCCCTGTGACACAGAGGCAAATCTCATCCTCTCTTTGTCCTTCCTCCCCCAGACAAGAAGCTGAGGATGGAGACCAGGAAGGACAAATCTCCAAAACAGAACCTAGTGGAAGAGGCCACTTTGAGCAGCTCCACTGCGCATGAATCCAATGGGGAGGAAAAGTCCCAGAGGTCCCACAGAACGAGTGGCACCAAACCCAGCCCGGGTCTCTCTGAGGAGGAAAGACCCACCCTGGGCCAGGAAGGTGGACAGAGCTTCAGACAGGGCTCGGAGCTGGTGGTGCATGAGCAGCTTCACGATGGAGAGAAGCCCTACAAGTGCTTGGAGTGTGGGAAGAGCTTCAGGCAGAGCAACACCCTGATCCGCCACCAGATGATCCACACCGGGCAATGGCCCTACGAGTGTGGGGAATGTGGGAAGGGCTTCAGGTGCAGCTCTGAGCTTGTTACCCACAAACGCATCCACACCGGGGAACGGCCCTATGAGTGTTCCAAGTGTCAGAAGAGGTTTCGGATCAGCTCCCATCTCATCCTGCACCAGCGGATTCACACAGAGGAGAGGCCCTTCCGCTGCCCTGACTGTGGGAAGGGCTTCAAGCAAAACTCCCACCTCATCATCCATCAACGCATCCACGCTGGGGAACGGCCCTACGAGTGTCCCCAGTGTGGGAAGAGGTTTCAGACCAGTTCCCATCTCCTTCTGCATGAGCGAATTCACACAGAGGAGAGGCCCTTCCGCTGCCCTGACTGTGGGAAGGGCTTCAAGCAAAACTCCCACCTTGTCACCCACTGGCGCATCCACACTGGGGAGAGGCCCTATGAGTGTCCCGAGTGTGGGAAGAGCTTCACCCGGAGCTCTGCCTTGGCCAAACACCAACGGAGGCACCAGTAAGGGAAGCCCTGCAAATGCTCTAACTGCAGGAAGAGCTTTGTGCACAGCTCCAGCTTCAACCCCCATTGGAGAACCCACGTTGGGAAGAACGCTGGTGCTCCATGCTCCCTGTGATCCTTACTGGCAAGACTCCTTTCCTTTTTCCTGCCCCTGCCAACGACATGATGTGGGATTGAAGAACATAAGGGTCTGGCTGATGCCATGTCATTATTTTCACTCCTGCTTCAGGTCAATGCCAGAGGCAGGAAAGGGACTCTCTCCACTTGAGAGAAGGGTGTCCTTTCCAGGCAGGTGTGAATATTTGGCTGGAAAGAGACAGTCAGTGGTGTTGCAGTTTTCCCTCTAAATAGTTTTTCTGATCCCTTCTGTTACCAGTGTTGTTGCTGTTCCTGTTTGTGTCTTATGTGGGTGCTGTTCCCAATAAATTTTTCTCATCCCACGGTGGGATTTTTGCCTTTTGTGCTTTCCATGGGAGGCGGGAGGGCAGCGAGCGGCAGCATGGTTTTAGCAGGAGCAGAAAACTGGGGAATCCCATTTCTGAACCCCGGCCCCTGCAAACCGAGCATCCCAGCCGGTCCCAGCCCTGGTGGCCATGGCAAGAGCCTTCGGAGCGGGTCCCTGGCTGGGGCTGTGGGAACCTCTTTCCTCCAGTTCCCAGGGACAGGAGTGGAGGGAACAGGTGCAGCTGAGTCGGGGCAGGCTCAGGTTGGATGTCAGGAAAAGGTTTTTGCCCAGAGGCTGCTGGGGCCCTGCCCAGGCTCCCCAGGGAAGGGTTCCAGCTCCAGGGCTCTCTGAGCTCCAGCAGCGTTTGGACAGCGCTGCCAGGCCCAGGCTGGCATTGTTGGGGCGTCATGTGCAGGGCCAGAAGGAGGATCCTGATGGGTCCCTCCCAGCTCAGCCAATTCTGTGGTTCTGGGATCCCATGAGCCTGGGGATGGGACTGCCAATGGTTGCCATGTCAATGGGCTCTGGCTGTAGGCCTGAGCTGGTGTCCATGGTAACCACCCCTGGCATGGGGTCTCCATGGAGCTTCCAAGGGACTGAGCATAGCAACAGGGGCTGGTGATGGTTGCCACAGAAACTGTCCAGAGCAACAGGGTCCTGGTGATGGTTGCCTGCTAAGGGTCAGATTTCTCACAGGCCCTCAGAGAGGTTCCATGGGGACTTTCCAAGAGTCTCCTGGCTGTTCCAGAGCTGGAATGTCACAGGCAGAGACAGGGTGTCCATAGAGACCTCCCAGGACTTTCTGGGAATGATAAGGGGCCCTGTGGTCAGAGGCAGTCACAGCCATTCCATGGTGACATCCCAGGGCACCCTGGGCTGCTCAGGCGCTGATTTGTCAGAGGCACTCACGAGGGCTCCACGGTGACATCCCAGGAGTCCCCAGGCTGCCAAAGGGCCAGGATATCCCAGACACTCACAGGGGTTCCTGTCATGGGCAGAGTGGGAGCTTCAGGCAAAAGCTTTGTTTCTTCCTTGGAGAAACTTCTGCTGAGACATGAGGTGGAGAAATGACACCCAGCAGCCACCATGGATCCTCAAACCCCTGCAGGGCCCCTAGACTTCTAAAATTCCTTCTAAAAGAGGAGACTGTGAACAGCCGGATCCAATCCCTGCCCCAGACTTTGTCAAAGGTGTAAAGGATTGGACTGGTGGAATTGAACTTTTACACAATTTGTCCTGCAGGATTAAAGACTGAATACCAGATAAATTTATATAAATACAGCTCTGATTGATTCTGGTCATGATTAGACTGAATGGCTCATTTACACCACAGAGTAAATGAAGAAAAGGGGTTATTGATGTGGTCTATGGTGGTGGTGGACACAACCTTGTGCCAACGGGCAGGAGCCCTGAGAGCACCAGCACAGACACACAGATACACAGACACAGAGACACACAGACACAGACACAGACACACACACACACATACACACACTCACCCACACACAGAGACACAGAGACACACAGACACATACAGACACACACACAGACAAACACACAAAAATACACACACACACACACACACACACACACACACACACACACGCACACAGCAGCAGCTCAGCAGTTGAGACATGGGAGCATCCAGGCATGGAGTTCTATCGAGGGGTTTTTTTTTGGTCAAATGCTTCTGGGGTGCAGGGGTTAAAGATAAAGGAGGGTTTAGGGTATAAATACAGGAAAAGAGGGAGTGGAGGAGATCATCAGGAATCTAAGGGTTTAGGGGTGGTATACAGGGAAAGGGACTCATAGAAAATGCCAGGGTGGATAGGTGAGGACATCAAGTAATGGGAAGACAGGGAAGGGAGAACTCTCTAGAACATGAATATATGAGGGCAATAGGGGTAGGGAAGGCCAAGGGGCCAATGGGGAGGACAGAACTGGGACAAATTACCGTAGTGCTGTAGAGCACCATGGGGGAAGTTTCTTTCCTCACCCTGAGCTATGAGGAATGCCCAGAGTCTAAGGTGCATCTCTCCAGGGCATTGCTGTTGCCCTCCCCCCTGTAGGCTCACAGGCCCCCACAACTCCTCTTTTTTGTTTAATTAGAAGGCTTCCCCTATGGATTTCTGCAAGCACCTTACAAAATAAGGGATAATAACTAACATAACAATAGCTATAAGTCATAATAGTACTAAATTATTAACTCAAAATGGAAATAGTACATAAGATTAGGATACAACTGAAATAATTGGATGAGTAGGACCTAATTAAACAATGTCTTTTTTTGTGGAATGCAAGACCAATAGGAAGTTGTATTGTTCAGGCAGTGTAGAGCTGTTTTCTTTATCAGATTATTGGTTGCATTGATACACCGCATCTTTTGTTTTCTTTTCCATGCTGCTTGTGCTAGTCATCACATCTTTTGGCAAGGCTCGTTATTCTTGTAGGACAGGGACCCCTCTCACAGTCTCTGCATGCCTTGCAACGCTTCGTCTCAGGCATGAATTCCTGCTTTGGGTTCCTCCCTCTTTTGGATTGGACAGGGGCCTCCAGGGTCTGCAATCTTCCTGCCATCTCCCAGTCACCTTCCCTAGCAGCTTGTTCCCACACCCCTGCCCAGTGATCCTCAGGCTTGGTGTTAGAGTCTGTGGAATCACTGTCTTCTGCTGAGGAGGAGGGCCTGCTGGTAGAGGAGCAATGCTCCTGGATAACTGGTGTGGCCCCGGGTCGTGGGCTACTGGCAGCCTAGGTGGCTGCCTTCCAGTCACCATCATGTCCGCTTCCAGCTCTGGTGATGTGGGAGCCAGAAGTGTCATGGCCACCAGGGGTGGAGCCCGGGGTGGAGAAGGTGGAGACCATGAGGGGAGAGGCAGGGCCTGCATTGAGAAGGGTGGCACTGATGAAAAGGGGTGATCCTGATACAGGAGCGGACATTGACGCCATGGGTGGAGGGGAGCGTGTCAAAGGGGAGGAGCCTGATTATGGAGGAGCAGGAAAGGGCAGAGGAGAGGTGGGAAAGTGGCCATTTTGGGGTGCAAGGGTGGGAAAACTGGGATCAGGAGGGGACAAAATGGCAGGGCTGGCAACGTACCGGCACCATTTTGTGGGGTAATGGCCACTGAAGGAGACAAAAGAGCGTATGCAGGAATAGGAGAAAAGTTGAGGGGAAGGTCCAGAGCAGCATGGCCAGTGCTGTCCGGGTAAGGGGTGAGAGGAGACTGGGAGGCGTGAGGGAGACGGCAGCAATCCTGTGCTGAATAGCGACATCCACCTGCTGATTGCTCCTCAGGAAGGGAAAAGGGTTTAGGAGCTTGAGGGGAGATGAAGGGGAAGGGCTTTTGAAGTGGGGACCCAAAACTTTTCCCAAATTTCCCCTGATTTTTAAACTGAATAATAAATAGAACATGAAAGAAGATAAAACTTTTTGCCATAAATGGAATGAAAAAGACAACAAAACTTCTCCACTTTAAAACTCCCCTCCATTTACAAAATCAATAACTTGATCCCAACCATATCCCAAACCTCAAGCGATAAAACTGATTCCTTTGTAACATAAAATATTTGAAAGGAAAATGAACAAAAGCTTTCAAATTCCCCTTTGAAAAATTAATTTCCTGAGCAACTAGGGCTAATGTAACTTGGATATAAATCTCCCATTGTGGAACGAGTTTTGTGCCCATTCTGCAGTCTTTCCACCCACAAGTTAAAATGAGAAAACAAAAGAAAAGGGTGACTCTGACTGAAACATACTCACCAGCAGTGCATCAACAAAGGATCTCGTGGGGGTGTGTCAAGGAAAGCGATCCTCCAGCCCACGACTCTGGGAGGGTTGCAGGTCTCTCTCCTCAGCGTGCCCACATAAAACTCAGAGGTTGTCTTAGGCTAGTGGCTGACCCAAAGGCGACTTAGATTACAGCCATGCTGGAGACGCTCTCCAGGGGTACCAGATGAAGGTCCTGTTCGGGCCCCACTGTTGTGGTCTGCGGTGGTGGTAGATGCAACTTCCCTGAGAGCATCTTGCACCAACAGGCAGGAGACACGAGAGCCCCAGCACACACTCACCCACACCCACACACAGACACACACACACACACACACACACACAGAGACACACATACACACAGACACACACATGGAGCAGGTCGGCAGTGAAGACATGGGAGGTTCCAGGCATGGAGTTCCAATGTGCTTTATTTCAGGCAACGCTGAAGAGGTCCAGGGCCAAAGACAAAGCCAAAGGTGGGTCTAGGTTATAAATGAGGAAAAGAGAGGGTGGAGAAGAGCATCAGGGATCCAATGGTCTGAGGGCTCATGGGTGGTACACAGGGAAGGGACCAATAGGAAATGCTAGAGTGGATAGCCAGAGACATAAACCAATGGGATTACAGGGAAGGGAGAACTCACCAGAACATGAACATATAAGGGTAAAAGGGGTGGGAAAGGCCAACAGGCCAATAGGGAGGAAAGAATTGGGATAAATTAATATAGTGCTGCAATGTACCATGGGGGAAGCTTCTTTCCTCACCCTGAGCTATGAGGAACGCCCGGAGTCTAAGGTGCATCTCTCCTGGGGATTGCTGTTGACCTCTCCTCAGTAAGCTCACAGGTCTCCAAACACACACTGGAGTTGTCTGGGGCCATTCATCATTTCTCTGCTCTCCAGCACCGATACAGACTCTGGCTACATCCCTGAGCTCCTGCCCATGGCAACCACCCCTGGCAATGGGGCTCCATGGAGCTGCCCTCAGGAAACCCCCAAGAGCTTGGGAGTGCGCCAAAACCACCTCAGAAATGTGAGATACCCCAGCATTTCTTCAAGAACATGGAATATCCAAAAACTCACTCAGTAACGGGCTTCCCTTCCCTTCATCATCCCCAAACTTCGGCTGCCTCATTCTGGACCCCAGCCCACCTTCCCAGTCCCAAACCCAACCCATCCCACCACTCCTGAACATCATGACCCCCTCCCCAAGATGTATTTCCCCCATTTCACACCTCCCAAACCACATCCCACCCATCCTTCCCCACCCGATGCCCATCTTACCCCTCCTGATTTGCATCCCACTTCGCCCAATCTAATTCCATCCCCATTTCACCCCCAGGGGATGTAGAATTGAGGAATTTTGGGGTGGGATTGAGTAGTTTTCAGTAGCATTGAGTGGTTTTGAGCTGACAGATCAATCCCTCTCATCTTTTGGAGTGCCAAGAAATAAAGAAAACCAAACTAAATACCCCCAAAACCCCCCATATCCTCCCAGATATCGCCAAGAATCCAAGTTTCCCTCAAAACACAAGTAAAATGTGAGGCTTTAGATGCCTTTGATGAACTGGGTGGGTTTTTACCCTGATTATTTGTGTTATGAAGGGAGGGAGATAAATCAAAAGACACTAAGAGGCAAAGAAGAAACACATATCACTTCCCACTGTGTATCACAAGGAATGTGGGTCACCAGGGCTCTGACCATTGTGGGTCCTCCAATGGGGATGGCGATGGAGCAGTGCATGAAGCTCCACCTGCAGTCAGGGCTCTCGTAAGGCCTCCCTTACTGGTTCCTCCATTGGTGCCGGTTAAAGAATGACCAGTCTGAGAAGCTCTTCCCACAGTGGGGACACTCGTAGGGCCTCTCCCCAGTGTGGATGCACCGGTGGGTGACGAGGGAGGATTTGCGGTTGAAGCCCTTCCCGCAATCAGGGCAGTGGAAGGGCCTCTCATCCGTGTGAATCCGCTCATGCAGGAGGAGATTGGAGCTGCTCTGAAACCTCTTCTGACATGTGGGACACTGGTACGGCCTCTCCTCAGTGTGGATGCCCTGGTGGATGATGAGCTTGGAGTTGTGGTTGAAGCCCTTCCCACAGTCAGGTCAGCGGAAGGGCCTCTCCTTGGTGTGAATCCACTGGTGGTTGACAAGGGCAGAGCTGCAGCTGAAGCCCTTCCCACACTCCCCACACTCAGAAGCCCATTTCCCAGTGTGAATCATCTGGTGGCTGATCAGGGTATTTGCCCTGCCTGAAGATCTTGCCACACTCCAAGCATTTTTAAGACTTCTCCCTATCATGAAGCTGCCCATGGGCCACCAGCTCCGAGCTCTGGCTGAAGCTCTGCCCAGCTTCCTGGCTCAGGGTGGGTCTTTCCTCCTCAGAGCACACTGGGCTGGACTTGCACACCCTCCTCCTGTGGGATCACTCTGGCTTTTCCTCCCGGTTGGATTCCTGTGCCGTGGAGCTGCTCAAAACAGCCTCTTCTATGAGGTTCTGCCATGGGGATTTTTCCTCCCTGTTCTCCATCCTCAGCTCCTTGTCTGGGGGAGGAAGGACAAAGACAGGATGGGATTTGTCTCCATGTCAGAGGGAAGGGGAAGGAGATCCCCCCAGTGCATCCCCAGCAGGACAGTGTTGACCCCGGGTTTATCCTGCAGCCAGGGGCTGTACTGGGCTGGGAGATGGAGCAGGAGAGAGGGGGAAAGGGGCACTGATTTCCTCCTCACCTGCCCGGGTGTCCCAGAGCATGTTCCTTTTCCTTGCAGCCTCCTCTTCCATCTGGCAAAGTTTTGGGACTGGGAAATTCTGTTTTGCTGGAAAACAACAGATGAGCACATTGTTTTTTGTACTGGTTTGAAGGCAAACCTGGGAAACGGTCTAAGCCAGAATAACTATTTAAAAAGAAAATTAAGATCAAGGCAATGATATAGAAACACTGCCTTAAACTGACAGAGTCAGGATAGAACCTGACACCCTGTTGGTCAGGGTGGTGGCAGCAGTCCTATTAAATGATGGTTGCAGTACTGTTGGAGAGATGAACGTGATTCTGTCAGAGCAGTGATCTTGTAGAAGGGTCTGGTTTTCCTCTGGATGTCCAGTGGTGGTTATGGAGCTCTTGTCCTCTGGCAATCAAGTAGGCAAGCTGCTCCTGGTGTAAGGCTCAGCTTCTATCCAAGTAGGAATGCTTGGATCCTCCCCCTGGGTGGAGCATCCCACATTGGGATGATGGAATTTTATCAGTCCTGCAGTGACACTCAATGGCTCATTCACAGAAAATATCACCCCTGGAGGGCGTTATCAGGGGTGAGTCATGGAAGAGATAAAGAACACTGCCCCGCCTGTTTATAGCAGTTTATGAGGATGAGGATTGGAAAAGTGCATTTGGTTACATCTTACATTGCAACCTGAAACAGTGGGGTAACACCACCCCCCTTACCCAAACTAGCTCAAGTGTAAAACCCCCACCCTGGGAAGGCCACACACACAGGGGACAATGTCACGCTTGCCCTGCTCCAGGGGAGGTCTCTGTCCCTGTCATTCCCTTGCTCTCCCCCCTTTTCTCTTTCTTTCCATGTCTCTCTCTAACTCACATTTACTGTTCAATAAAATCTGCCTTGGATTTGGTCTCGTTAGCACCTTAATTGGGGCAGAGGCATCTCTCTAACAATTTTCTTGACCATATTGCCATATTATTTTGGCACAGTGAGTTCAGGGCACTGTTCTCTGACCCCAAGTGCCTTTGAAAACAGCATGATTCCCTCCACTGAGGAGGTTGTGGTTCTTTCTGAAAGACCTCTTGGAAACTTGGACACAGTCCCTCATCCTCCTAGGGAACTTATTGGAGAAACGATGAAGAAAATGGCTGTTCTAGAGGCCAGTGTAAAGAAAATATTTTGTTTTCCTTCCTTGAAAAGTTTGTTAAAATCACTGGAGGAAAGGGAGAAAATGATATCAGCTTGACTGATAAAGTTCATTTACTCCAAGGTAAGGAAAACAGGGCTGCTAAAAGTCCTACAAGAAGCCCAGCTCAAGTAGCTAAATTCCCAAATAACTCCAGCCAGGGGTCTTCAGGAGGATTTTTTTGGAGAGTGTTCGGAGCCGGCAGATCCCGGACTCGAGCCCCGGATATCTCCGGGCTCCCTAAGAGGAGCTTCTTCAGGGGGAGAGGAGCCGCAATCGCCCCTCGGGAGGGTCCTGGGGGGTCCACGTGGGGATGGCCCAGTACCGACGGAGTGGGACATTGGTTTTGGGGATCCCCGTGAGAGCCGGGGCTGTGGAACGGGGGACCCCTGGGGCAGGGAGAGGGGAAGGGGCGATACTGGAGCTGGGGGACCCCCAGCAGCCTGGAGATGAGGCAGGGACGGGACCCCCTGACCCTGACAGGGGCGTGTCCTGGGGTGACTTCATGATGCTCGTACCCCATCGATCTGTTTAGCCCAGAAATGAGTTCTGCACCTTTAAGGCTGGCTCTGAGAGCAAAGGGGAGGAGGAAGAGGATGCAGTTTGTTTTCGGCAACTGTACTCACTCCTCTACATTCCAGGTGCTGGATGGACAGACAGCGGGATGGAGCTCTCCTTTGCTTTTAGTCAGTTTTTAGGCCTCTGAGGCAGAGAAGTTCCCTGGACTGTGGTTTTTCTTTTTCTTTGGAGCTGTTTAAACCTGCTCTGGACTGAACAACCAGAACACCACCGGCAGCTCCCACCTGAGGCCCACCGGGATGGGCCTGGGCCGAGGAGGCATTTCCAGCGCTGGATGGACTGATAAGAGACTGATAATAGACTGATAAGACACTGATAAAACACTGATAAGACGCTGAGTGCCCAGAGCTACAACCAAAGGAGGGACTTTCGAAGTTTGTCATCTATTTTGGAGCAGCAGGAGGTTTTATTGCTTAATAATGTTCAAATTTTGTGCTGGTGAATGCTTTGCCTTTAAAATAAAGTTTTTTTAGACTTTTCTCCACAGAAATATTTTCCCTAATTGGCTGAGGGTGGGGCTGCTGAATCGGCATTCTAGAGGAAACTCCTTTTGGAGGGTTTCAACCAAATTTGCCCTAATCCAGGGCAGGGTGGTGCAAAGAAGGGGGAACTCCAAGTGGCTGGATTAAGGGGAGGCTGGGACCTTGGGACCCAAGAACCTCCCAGAATCCAAAAGCAGGACCCTGGAGAGGAGGGATCCCCAGGACCCATGGGATCCCCACCAGCCCTGAGATGGGGGACCAACCATAACCCAAGAGGGATGAGACTGGAAATGGGAAACTCCTGGTGGCTTTTTTTTATTCACTCTTGATTTTTGTACATCAGGTGACTTCTAGAAATGGACATGGGTGGGAGGAATCCGCAACCCAAGGCATTCACACCTTGTTTTTCCCCAAACCAGGATTTTCCCCAAACCTTCCCACCGTGACATCCCCCCTGTGCCGCTCTGGGTGAGCTCCATCCCAAACCTGACCCTGATCCTGGTCTCAGTCTTACTCCATGTTTAGACACAGTTCTGCATTTATTCTTATCCCAGTCCCAAACTCATCCATCCCAACCCCAGCCCTAAAGTTAATCCCATGTCTAGCCTTTACCCCAATCCCAGCTCTAATCCAACTCTCAGCCCCAACTCGACCCCCAGCTCCAATTCCATCCCCTTCCTAAATCCTCAGCCCCAAACCAAACCTCAGGTTCAGCCCTTCTGGGGATTTGGGGGTGTCTCTGTCCCTCTCACCCCGATGATGTTTGGGTGGGGTCACAGGAGGGCTGAGAGGGACAGACACCCCCCCAGCCTCCCCAGAAGGTCGGAGACCCCCCTGAGCCCCGAGCACCCTCAGTGGTGAGAGGGACACAGAGTCCCTGGTCTCCAGCCCTGCACAGGCATTGCCTGAGGCCAGAGGGATGGAGACCCCCCGAGCATCCCCCAGGGCGAGGGGACAGAGACCCCCGAGCATTCCCTGGGCTGAGAGGGACAGAGACTGCCCCGAGCACCCCCTGGCACAGGGGTGAGAGGGAAGGAGACCGCCCAGGCATTCCCTGGGGTGAGAATGATGGAGACCCCCTGGGGAATGGCCTGGGGTGAGAGGGACAGAGACACTCCCTGGGGAATGGCCTGGGGTGACAGGGAGACCCCCTGGGGAATGGCCTGGGGTAACAGGGACAGGGACACCCCCTGGGGAATGGCCTGGGGTGACAGGGACAGGAAAAATCCCCCCAAATCCCTCCCAAGCATCCCCCAGTGTGAGAGGCACAGAGACCCCTTGAGCATCCTCTGGGCACTGGACAAAATAGATTTGGCAGAAATCAAACTTGACTCTGCAAAATCACTTTGAAGAATATATGCTCTTCCCACAAGTAACTTGTGATGAAAGTGCAAACAAATCCCAAACATGAATAAACCGAAAATACATGCAGTGATGTGGCACTTCCAATATTCATTGCTTCCTGCACAGCTCCAGCTAAGCTGCTGGCAGGTTCCGATAAAAGGAAAGTGGAAATTTGGCCAAATACAGATTATTAAAAGGAAGGGAAAGCTCTGTGTAGCAGTCACAAAGGTGACAGGGATAAAGAGATAAATGATTCTCACATTTGGTAAAGCCCCCCAAGCCTGGGAATTCAGGACTTCTTCAGAAATTTAGCTACTTGAGCTGGGCTTCTTGTGGGACTTTCAGCTGCCTTGCATTCCTCACCGTGGGGTGAATGAACCTTGTCAGTCTCACTGGTAACATTTGCTCCGTTTCCTCCAGTGATTTTAACAAATTTATAAGGAAAGACAGCAAATTATTTTGTTTACACTGGCCACCCATAAAAGCCATTTTCCTCATCATTTCTCCCATAAAGAAATAAAGCTTTTATAAGCTCCATAAGCTCCTCAGGAGGAAGGAGGGACTGTGTCCAAGTTTCTAAGAGCTCTTCCAGAGAGAACCACAACCTCCTCAGTGGAGGGAATCATGCTGTTTTCAAAGGCACTTGGGGTCAGAGAACAGTGCCCTGAACTCACTGTGCCAAAATAATATGGCAATATGGTCAAGAAAATTGTTAGAGAGATGCCTCTGCCCCAATTAAGGTGATAACGCAACCAAATCCAAAATAGATTTTATTGAACAGTAAA
Source organism: Melozone crissalis (assembly GCF_028551555.1). NCBI lineage: Eukaryota > Metazoa > Chordata > Aves > Passeriformes > Passerellidae > Melozone > Melozone crissalis. The sequence goes on from NW_026535981.1 coordinate 1,159,701, forward strand.
TGTGAGTTAGAGAGAGACATGGAAAGAAAGAGAAAAGATGAGTGACAAGGGACAGAGACCTCCCCTGGAGCAGGGCAAGTGTGACATTGTCCCCTGTGTGTGGGGGTTTTACAGCTGAGCCAGTTTGGGTAAGGGGGGTGGTGTTCACCCCCTGAGCAGGGATTACCCCACTGTTTCAGGTTGCAATGTAAGATGTAACCAAATGCATGTTTTCAATCACCATCTCCATAAACTGTTACAAACAGGTGGGACAGTGTTCTTTATCTCTTCCATGACTCACCCCTGATAACGCCCTCCAAGGGAGATATTTTCTGTGAATAGGCCATTGAGTGTCACTGCAGGACTGATAAAATTCCATCCTCCCAATGTGGGATGCTCCACCCAGGGGGAGGATCCAAGCATTCCTACTTGGATATCAGCTGAGCCTTACACCAGGAGCAGCTTGCCTACTTGATTGCCAGAGGACAAGAGCTCCATAACCACCACTGGACATCCAGAGGAAAACCAGACCCTTCTACAAGATCACTGCTCTGACAGAATCATGTCCATCTCTCCAACAGGACTGCAGCCACCATTTAATGGGACTGCTGCCACCACCCTGACCAACAGGGTGTCAGGTTCTATCCTGACTCTGTCAGTTTAAGGCAGTGTTTCTGTATCATTGCCTTGATCTTCATTTTGTTATTAAATTGTAATTCTGGTTTAGATGCTCCCCAGGGTTGCCTTAAACCCAGTGCAAAACTCAATGTACTCATTCCTTGTTTTCCTCCCAAAACAGAATTTCCCATCCCCAAACCTTTGCCAGATGGAAAAGGAAGCTGTGAGGAACAAGCAGGATCCCCGGGACACCCGGGCAGGTGAGGGGGAAATCAGTGCCCTTTTCCCCCTCTCTCCTGCTCCATCTCCCAGCCCAGCACTGCCCCTGGCTGCAGGACAACCCTACTGCCAACCCCATCCTGCCAGGGATGCACTGGGGGGATCTCCTTCCCCTTCCTTCTGACACGGAGCCAAATCCCATCCTCTTCTTGTCTTTCCTCCCCTAGACAAGAAGCTGAGGATTGGGACCAGGGAGGACAAATCCCCACAGCAGAACCTCGTGGAAGAGGCCATTATGAGTTACTCCAGGGCACAGGAATCCAATGGGGAGGAAAATCCCCAGAGATTCCACAGGAAGAGGGGCTCCAAACCCAGCCCAGTGTGCTCTGAGGAGGAAAGACCCTCCCTTAGCCAAGAAGGTGGACAGAGCTTCAGACAGAGCTCAGAGCTGGTGGTCCATGAGCAGCTTCATGATGGAGAGAAGCGCTACAAGTGCTTGGAGTGTTGGAGGAGCTTCAGGCAGAGGAGCAGCCTGATCCGCCACCAACGCATCCACACCGGGGAATGGGCCTACGAGTGTGGGGAGTGTGGGAAGGGCTTCAGCTGCAGGTCAGAACTCATCAGGCACCAACGCATTCACACTGGGGAAAGGCCCTACGAGTGTTCCCAGTCTCAGAAGAGATTTCAGACCAGCTTCAGTCTCCTCCAGCACCAGCAGATTCACACAGAGGAGAGGCCCTTCCTCTGCCTTGAGTGTGGGAAGGGCTTCAAGAACAATTCCAACCTCATCAGGCACCAGCGCATCCACTCTGGGGAGAGGCCCCACAAGTGCCCCACCTGTGGGAAGAGGTTTCTGAGCAGCTCCAGTCTCCTCCTGCACTATCGGATTCACACGGATGAGAGGCCCTTCTGCTGCCCTGACTGCGGGAAGGGATTCAACTGCAACTTCACCCTCATCACCCACCGGTGCATCCACACTGGGGAGAGGCCTTACGAGTGTCCCCAGTGCGGGAAAAGCTTCACCCAGAGCTCTGCCTTGACCAGTCACCAACGGAGACACCGGCAAGGGAAGGCCTCCAATGCCCCAAGTGCAGGAGGATTTTGTGCACTGCCCCAACTCCAATCATTGGAGTATCCATGTTGGGAAGAGCCCTGATGATCCATGCTCCCCATGATCCATGCTGGGAAGACACATGTACCTTTTCCTGTCCCTGCAAATGACATGATGTGGGTTGGAAAAACATGAAGGTCTGGCCATGGCCCTCTCATTACAATCACTCCCACATCAGGTCATTGCCAGGGGCAGGAAATGGACTCTCTCTCTCCCTGAGAAGAAGGGTGAAATTTCCAGGAAGGGGAAATTGTGGCCCGGCAGACCCAGGGAGTTGTGTTGTAGTTTTCCCTGTAAACAGTCCCTTCTGTTATCAATATTGTTTCTGTGTTTGTTTGTTCCTTATCTCGTTGGTGTTCTCAGTAAATTGTTCTTATCTCAGCCTGGAATCTTTGCCTTTTGTGCTTTCCATGGGAGGCGGGAGGGCAGCGAGGGCAGTGAGGGCAGCACGGTTTTAACGGGAGTGGGAAATCGGGGAATCCCATTCCTGAACCTCGGCCCGTGGAAACCGAGCATCCCAGCTGGTCTCAGCCCTGGTGGCCATGGCCACAACCTTGGGAGCAGGTCCCTGGCTGGGGCTGTGGGAACATCTTCCCTCTCGTGCCTAGGGACAGGAGTGGAGGGAACGGCTGCAGCTGAGTCGGGGCAGGCTCAGGTTGGATGTCAGGAAAAGGTTTTTGCCCAGAGGCTGCTGGGGCCCTGCCCAGGCTCCCCAGGGAAGGGTCCCAGCTCCAGGGCTCTCTGAGCTCCAGCAGCGTTTGGACAGCGCTGCCAGGCCCAGGCTGGCATTGTTGGGGTGTCCTGTGCAGGGCCAGCAGTTGGACTGGAGGATCCTGGTGGGTCCCTCCCAGCTCAGCCAATTCTGTGGTTCTGGGATCCCATGAGCCTGGGGATGGAGCTGCAAATGGTTGCCATGTCAATGGGCTCTGGCTGCAGGCCTGAGCTGGTGTCCATGGCAACCACCCCTGGCATGGAGTCTCCATGGAACTGCCAAGGGACTTGTGAAGGTCCACCCGAAATGAATGGGTGACGAATGACTTTTTGGTGCAAAAATAACCAACAAAGGCACAGGGGTTTTGCAGTAACAAATCAACAAAATGCAATTTTATTGATGATAACCACAGCTGAATATGCATTTGGTTAGGGGATCTGGGGAAGAAAAGGGTAGGACAAGGGATAAAGGGAGGAAAGAAGGTCAGGGAAGGGGTATAGCTACCAAAACGTTATGTCTTCGGGATCCCGCCACCAAAACTTGCTGGTGCATGCTTTGGGGAGATCTCAAAGGACAGTCGAAACCGAACCCCAAATATACTGTTCTCGGTTGGGGGAAGGGTGGCCAAAGTTAGGTTTCCATGGAGGGGAAAAGAGTAGGAACAGGAGGAGGGGGAGAGGCTATTCCATTGCTTTCATGGCTGAATGCTCGCAGGTACATTTACTCTGGGCAGGTTTTCCCCCCTCCCCGAGTTGGGAGGGGGTACAGTCCCAGTCTCTGGAAGGAGGTTGCCAGGGGGGTGCCAGGGGTGTACCATGGGGGTGCCAATAGGGTGCCAGAGGGGTTCTTGGTTCCTTGATGAGGGGATTCGCATCCCTGTTGGTCCATCACGGTGGTTGAAGGCAGACAAGAGGGGTCTTCTCTTGGAGGGGGGAGCCACCCCAGAGCTCAGTCCAGCCAAGTCAGGAGTTTGGAAGAAAGTCCAGTTCCATTGTTCAGAAAAGGACAGCATGCCCCTTCGAGTACAGCATGGCATGTTCTGCAAACACCACCTGGAAACACATACCTGTAAACACACTGAATAAGCATGAGACTTTCTTTCCCAACTGGCTCAAGTGTTTTTAACTTTTCGGTGGTCTTTTTCTCATGACAATTGTGAGGCAAAAATGAAGGATTTTCAGATGGACTTCCACAGGACCGACCATAGCAACAGGGCGCTGGTGATGGTTGCCATGGAAACTGACCATATCAACAGGGTCTGGTGAGGCTTGCCATGGAAACTGACCATAGCAACAGGGTCCTGGTGATGGTTGCCACAGAAACTGACCATAGCAACAGTGTCCTGGTGATGGTTGCCTGCTAAGGATCGGATTTGTCACAGGCCCTCAGAGGGGTTCCATGGGAACTTTCCAAGAGTCTCCTGGCTGTTCCAGAGCTGGAATGTCCAGGCAGGGACAGGGGCCCCATGGACACCTTCTACGTGTTTCTGAAATGGTAAAGAGCCCTGTGGTCAGAGGCAGTCACAGCCATTCCATGGTGACATCCCAGGGCACCCTGGGCTTCAAAGGCACTCATCTGTCACAGGGACTCACAGGGGCTCCATGGTGACATCCCAGGAGTCCCCAGGCTGCCAAAGAGCCGGGATGTCCCAGACACTCACAGGGGTTCCTGTCATGGGCACAGTGGGAGCTTCAGGCAAAAGCTTTATTTCTTTATTGGAGAAACTTCTGCTGAGACATGAGGTGGAGAAATGACACCCAACAGCCTCCATGGATTCTCAAACCCCTGCAGGGCCCCTAGACTTCTAAATTTCCTTCTAAGAGAGGAGACTGGGAGTGGCTGGATCCAATCCCAGCCCCAGAATTTGTCAAAGGTGTAAAAGATTGAACAGGTGGAATTCGACTAACACAATTTGTCCTGCAGGATTCATGATAGAATACCAGATTAATTTATAGAAGTATGTCTCTGGCTTATTCTGATCATGATCAGATGGAAAGATCACCAGCACAGTTATTTACTCCACAGTTAAGGAGCTATAACAATTATTAGAATATAATGCTCTAGGCAGCAATTTTGAAGTCAGCAGGGCCTTGCTGGAGTTGCTGCAGCCCATTGCAGGCAGAGCCTCCTGCTCCAGCAGGAACTGCCTTTCCTGTGCCATGAGCAGGGCAGGTCCCGCTGCAGGAAAAGCCCCAGGCCAGCCCCAGCACAGGGAAGGGCTCGGGCACAAGGGCAGAGTGCCATGCTGGGAGCTGTGCCAGGGAGAGCCTGAGGCACCAAAGGCACCTTGGCAGCAGCAGCTGCTTGCAGGCCATGGCCAGAAGCCTCCCTTGGCAGCCCGGCCTGGTGGCCACCACTGCAGAGCTGCTGCCTCAGGGCTCATTCCTGGCTGGGCTCTGAAAAGCCACTTCTGCCCCAGGAGCCTGACTGGGAAGACATTTGCCCCAGCACCTTGAGGACAAGATATTAATGACAAAACTCTTCATGCCAGCAGAGCCAAGGCAGGGGCAGAGGAAAGGGGAGAGCCAGGCCCAAGGGACAGGGCTGCCATGGTGATGGCTGTGAGGTCACTGCCCCTGCAGCAGCCTGGCTGCCCTCAGCAGACATTCTGGCCAGAAGCGTTGTGAGGGCACCCAGCACATCAGAGAACCCACACTACAGGAATTCTCTCACTGGGGATGAGAGGGTTTCACTGGGTCAGGCTGCACAAAGCTCCTGCTCTTGGACAATTCCTGGGATGGGGCATCCAATTCTCTGGAAAAACAACTGCAGTTTCCTCCCACTTTCATAATTGTAAAATATTTCCTCATTCTAACAAATGTAAATCCACCTTTATTCAGTTTAAACATATTGACCCTTTTCTATCATGGTAAGATTTGGGAGAAAATAACTTTGACCACGATTTTTCCATTTTCACAGACCTTATTTTTTTTTCCAAAAATCTCCCAAGATGGGGTTTGGAGGCCTCATCCCATAACCAGCAAGTAGAGACTGTGTACTGTGGGCTCAGTGGTGTGGAGACTGAGGACAGAACAGGAATAGTCTGGGAGGGATGGATGGGTGGTTTCAGAGAGGCTGGAGCTTTTCTTCATAGAGGATATAGGCATGAGAAGGAAATAATGGCAGCAAGGGCAGCTGGGGAGGTCCAGACTGGACATGAGGAGAAAGGAATTTCCCTGCCAGGGCAGGGCTGTGGTGCAGCACGTCCCCCAGCAGGAGCCTGGAGCAGCCCAAGGCTCTGTGTGGGCAGGCAGAGGCAGGCAGGAGGCAGAGCTGTCAGCAAAGGAAGGGGCTAGCCAGGTGGGGCAGCCAGGGGATGCCGACAGCCTGCAGGGACAGAGGCGCAGGTTTGCTCAGCACCAGAGACACCTTTCCCTCGCTTGTCCCTGCCTGTCATCACTGCCTCCAGTGTTCTACTCTACCTGGAACCTGGGGACACTTTCTCAGTCTTTTGCCTTGAAGGGATTTACGAAAGTACAAGAAACTTCAGTGTTTCCATCTTACATTGAGTTCTTGAGGAATTTTTTGAGCACACTCTGAGGGACTGGGTCTGATGCAAAGAGCACCAAAGCCCCAGAGGGTCATTAAGGTCTTTGTGCTGTGTCTGTGCTGCTGAGCTGGGCTGGGCTCCTGGCCCAGAGGCAGCTCTTGGCAAGGGCAGCGCTGCAGAGAGACAGCTCTGGCCAGGGGCAGCTCCTGTGCACAGCCCAGCAGGGCTGGGGCACTGCCAGGGCCCGTCAGGGACACCAGCAGGGCACAGACAGAGCTCACAGGGGCTCAGCACTGGCAGGGGCTGTGGGATGGCCCAGAGGGGGCTGTGTCACAGCAGCACCTCTGGGGCTGTGTCATAGAGGCACAGAGCAGCTGTGATGTCAGCAAGGGGCTGTGTGACAGCACAGGGGCTGTGTGAGGTCCCTGGGGAGGCCACTCTGCCCCGGCCCCCCTCACAGCTCCCCCCAGAGCAATCCAACCCTGCTCATGCACAGCGGGGTCCCCTGTCCCCCCGGGTCCCCCCAGCCCCGGCCCCACAGCCTCCCCCAGAGGATGTTCCACGAGATCGACCCCAGAGCCTGACATGGGGACGGGGGGCCGGGGCCCTGGGGGTGGCACAGGGGGACAGGGACCCCCCTGGCAGCGTCCCCGTGTCCCCCAGGGCCAGAGCCTGGGCCAGGGCTCCTTCACCCTGCTACCAACAAGGCCTTGAGAGCGCTGAAAACATCCCCAGCAAGGGAGCAGCAAAAATCACATTTAATATTAAGGGACAGCAGCACAAAGTTCCTTGGCAAGAGTCACTCTGCTCCTGACTGGACGCTTCAGACACACCAAGGAAACAAAGCAACAACAAAACCAAACCAAATCCAGGCAATCAAACCAGAAATGCACAGAGAACTGTCCCTGTGTGTGTCTGTGCCAAAAGGACAGTGAGGGCAAGGATAAAAGGAATACGGCCTAAAAGCTTAACAGGACTTAACTGATACTTTAGACTTCAGCATTTAGCAAAAGAACAGCACTTAACACTATTTGACCTAATTTATAATCAATGGCTTAATGATGTAATAGTGGAATAACACTAAAAATTATTCAATTTAGTTTATAATTTATATTAAATTTAACAACAAAAAAAAACTCTTCGGAACATTTAAATTAGCTTGCACCTTATGACTTAACCTCACTTATAGCACTGACTAACTCAGCTATCCAAGGCACTCAAACCCCTTAGAGAGCAGCATTTCTTCCACATTTCCCCAACACAGGCACTCTTGTGTGCACACAGATACAAAGAGTCAGTGCAAGGCACCTGTGAGAAATTCCCCTGAGGGCAGGCAATGCTCACTGTGGATCCTTTGGCATCTCCCCAGCAAAGGGCAAAGGGCTGAGCCTGGAGGAGTGGGGGGATCAGACCAGGCTCTGTGGTTGTTCAGGATCCCCGAGCGCAGCAAACAGGAGAGTTCCCGGCTGAGAGAGGCCCCACTCAGAGGGAGTTGCCGGCCCAGGAGAGCTCCAAGGGCTCCTTTTGGAGCGCTGTTTGCAGGGCCCCAAGAGAGGGGCTTCAGTCCCAGCAATGGTTCATCCTGGCCGCACTTGGCACCCACAGCTTTCTTTGGCAGGGTGAGAACAGGGATCTTGTGCCACTGAGGGAACAAAAACAGTTCCCAGGGCTGCTGCTAAAGGAACCAGGAGCTAGTTGGGCATCAGCAGTGCCTGGAGCAGACAGTGTTTGTGATGAGCTGAAGAGGAGCTGAGCCCAGGGGCTGTTGGCCAATGTCGAGGCCCAAGGAGCATTTCTCAGCTGGCAGGGCGGCCTGAAAAGGGCAGGGGGGATAATTCACCCTCTTAGTGAGCTCCCAGTCACTCCCAGTATTTCCGTGTCTGTGCTCCAAGTGCTGCTCCCAGCCCTGATCCGTGGGGATGGGAATGTCCCGCTCCCTTGCTGGGGCAGGGTCACACCTGAGCCAGGTGTGCAGGGCAGGACCTTGCCCTGACCCCAAGCACTGTCCCAGCTGCAGGATCTGCTTCCCATCGGCCTCTTCCTCCTGCAGCCCCAGCCGAGCTCGGTGCTGAACAAAGGGGCTGGGCCAGGGCCATCCCCCAGCAGGGGCTGCTCACCCCCTCTGCCCCCTCCCTAAATTCCCTCTGGGGCAGCAGAGCTGGGGCAGGAGCCCTGAGGGGAGGACAAGGGGGTGACACCAGCATGGGGGGTCACACACGGCCCCGGGGTATCCCCCCTCACTCCCACGGTGCCAGGAACACAAACCCCTCCATGGAGCCCCTGTCCCCCAGCAGCACCTTGTGCGCAGGGTCTGGGGGCAGCTCTGGGGGTCTGGGGGGTCACAGCTGCCCTGAAACCCCCTCCCAGCCCCACAGCCACTCCAGCTCCATCAAACCACCCCACAGATCCCTGCTGTCCCCCACACCCCGAACCACTCTGTGCAATAGAAATGGCCCCAAGATCCATCAAAACTCTTTCCCACCTCTCCCTAGACCCACCCAAGTTCTCTCCAAGCAACACCGCCCTTCCACAACTCCCAAAACTCTCCCACAGACCCCTCCAAAGCTGCCTTAACCCCCTCCCAGCACCACAAATGTAGCCAAGAGCCACCAAAACCCCTTCCAATCCTCTCAGGATCCCCTAAATTCCTTCCCAACCCCCCGTGGCTCTGACCAGGAGAGGTTTGTGGACAGGAACATCCACAGCTGGGAGCAGCTCAGGCACTCCAGCAGCGTTTTAGGCTCTTCCATCCCTTTGGGCTCTTCCCAGAGGCTTAGGGATGTTAGAGGGAGGACTGCCGAGAGGGATGAGGGATGTCAAGAGTGGGATTTTGGGGACAGGCTGTTTCTCCTGCCTGACTCCATTTCTAGAAGTCACCAGGTGTTTGATGTCCATAAAAGCCTCCAGACCACCAGGATTCAGCCACCCTCAGAAAAACCCAAACCACCAAGATTCAGCAAAAAACCCCAAACCTCCAAGATTCAGCAAAAAAACCCCAAACCACCAAGATTCAGCAAAAAAACCGAAACCACCAAGATTCAGCAAGAAAACACCCACCACGGAGTTCCCCTATCTGGTCTCTCCACTTTGGGGTTCAGAGGCTCCCTCCTGTCTGGGCTCCTGCAGCCCCAGTGTGTATTGGTGTCCCCTCTCTCTGGGCTGCTGAGGCTCCTGGCAATGCCAGAGGTTCCTTCCCCAGGTGGGGTCAGAGGGGCTCCAGGGGTGCCACCTGTGCAGGGTCCCCGTTTCAGAGTCTGGGGTACCCAAGGGTGAGAAACACTGTCAGACATCTTCTCATAAAAATCCTTTCTTTAGGATTTTTCCTTCTGGGAAGCTCAGGCCCCAGAAAAAGAATGTAAACAATGGTTATCTGCTGCTGTGAAATGCAACAGGTGCACCTGTGATTGGCCCATGTTGGATGTGTACAATTAAGGGCCAATCAAAGACCGAGCTCTCTCTGGGACAGAATCAGAGAGAGCTCCTTTTTTTATTCATTCCTTTTCTATTCTTAGCTTAGCTAGCTTCTGAGAACTTTCCTTCTATTCCCTTTAGCATAGTAATAATGTAATATCTATCATAACCTAATAAATCAAGCCTTCTGAACACGAGGTCAACATTCTCGTCTCTCTCTTTACCCTGAAGACCCTTGCAAGCCCTGTAACAATTGGTGAACCCTGACTGAGCAGGACAAAAACCATCAACTGGTGAGACCCCAGAGGAGCATATTGCTGCACTGGGTAAACCCCAAATGTGTGGCATTGATGGTTGCTTCACAAGTGACCACAGAAGTGGATTCTAGCCAGGAGCTGAAGAACTGAAGATCCTGATTTGGACAGAGTTCACAGCCAAGGCTGACCACAAAGAGAACCTTCTGAAAAGCTTCCAGGAAGATGTTTGGACAGCCTAGCAGCACCATGCAGCTGGCCAGAGCATGCTGGACTCTTTCAAAATGTACTGTTGGCTTTTCCCTTTCTGAAGATGCAGCCATTTGTAGTTTGTGGCTGCTGATATGGAGGACTTCCCCCATAGAGGATGAGGTTCTTTTCTCTCCTTCAGAGGAGAAAGTTATTGCCCTCTGGCAAAAATGGGGTGAAGAGGACGGAATTCTCCTGTTGGAGACAGATTTGTATGGGTTTTTTTGATGGGCAAAGCTTTTTGGGTTCGTTACAAATGTGCTCTATGCCTTTGATGTTTTCGTATGGGTAGGCATGGATTCCATTTTCCAATTCGTTTGGGACCGTGGTGTGGGACGCCCCCGCATTTACCCAGTCTTCTGTGTACTCTTTTCTATTTTGAAACGGCGAGCAACTGTTTTTCCCTGGATTGCTAACTGCAAGGGACAAGCTCCATTTCCCTCGTCTCCAGCAGGAGAAGACCCTTTGGGGGATGATTTGCTGCTTTCCAGCCCCCCTGCCACCCTGCCAGGGGGGTGAAATTCCGCCGGGAGCCGAAGAAGTTTTTTTTTAACTGCGTCTTTGGAGCATGCTCAGTTGGAGCAGTCTTTCCCCCTGCCTTCTCTCTCTCCGGGGGGTGAAGAATGGGCGGCACTGCCCCTGGCAGCCCTGCAGGCCCCGCCCCGGCCAGCGCCACGAGCACCACCCCAGCCAGCGCTATGAGCGCCTCCCAGACCCTCCCTGCGGCCGCCTCCCTGGGCACTCCCGCCCGCGCCTCCGCCAGCTTCCCCGCCTGAGCCTGAGAGCTCAGAAACACCACTCCCTGTGGCTGTGCTGATGTTGCTAAGCAACAGCGATCCTTCGCCACTGCCCCTCCCGGCTGTTCCGCCGCTGCCCATGCCAGCCCTGCCGCCTCCCGTGCACACTCCGCTGGCTTCTGCAACTGCATCTCTGCAGCTGACCCCAGAGCCAGCGGCAGAAGATGCTGCCGACCCCGTGCCGTGCCTGCTGCCGCTCTCAGAGCCCAGCGACACAGCAGCGGCGTGTTCCTGCGCATCCCCACCACCTCAAGCTGAGCCAGAGCCTGTTTGGGATGATGCTGAAGACGGCGTTGAACCCGTGGGACACTCGGAGCAGTCTGCGGCAGCTCCTGCATCCAGCGCGGCTTCCCCACCGAGTTTTTTGGGTTGTCCCGGGGCTGCCCCTGCGGGGGAAGCTGGGACAGGGGAAGAGGGCGTCAGTCTCTCCTTCCGGGGAGGAGGGGGTGCTTGCCAGCTGGCTGTGGGTGCAGCCTGTCTGCCTGTGCTCAAAATCAGCATTCTCGGTGGGTTTGGGGGTGTTTGGTCAGCTGCTGCCCCTTGGAGGTTGCCATCGCTGCCGCCCCTTTTGTGCCCCAGCGGCGAGGGGCAGGTGGGTCCCGAAAGTTCTGCCTTTGGTCCCCAGCCCAGAGGGGGTGGTGCCGTGAGGCAGATGGGAGACACACCTGTTGCATTTACATTGCAGAGGCAGAGGGCAGAGCGGGAAGCGATCATGGCTTGCTTGCTGTGGGGAACAAACATTCCTAGACCCGAGATGAGGGTCCTTGGGGCTGCTTCTATACTTCTGCTGCTGGCATGTCTTGGTGATTTAGGGGAAAAGAAGCATCTCACCACCCGTTCTGCCATTGTACTGGCAGCAGAGTGCAGGCCTGTGGCAAGTCAGAGCCTGCCTTGTGGATTGGGCTTGGGCTGTTGGGCTCGGGTCTCCGGGCCGGCGCCACCTCCTGGCCTCCTGATGGGTTTGGGGGTTTTGCTTTCCCCTACTGGTCCTGGCCCGCCTTTTTGTGGGCTGGATCTGGGGTTTCTCGTCCGTCCGTATGGGCCAGGGCCCCCCAGGGCCTTTCTCTGGCTGGTCTGCTGATGCTGCTCTTTTCGATCACAAAAAAAAAAAAAAAAAAAAAAAAAATTAAAGGAGTTGAATAGCTGGCAGCAGCTCTGAAACATTGAAGGGCCAAAAATTAGCTCCAGCCAAGTTGTTCAATAAATAAAGGGCAGTGGCAAGACATCAAGACATTCCAGAAGTTGTCTCAAATTGTTTGAAATTATTTTGTGACTGTCAATGGACTTTTCATAATTATTGATGGACTTTTGATAACTATTGATGGACTTTTCTGCAGCAAACCTGTTTCAGGACCAAAAAGGGACTTTCAGATATGTCAAAGAGGAACATCTTCAGTCCATGGACTTTTTCCTGAAACTCAGCTGTTTGGACTTGAACTTTCTTTGCATTGTTTTTGCATTTTCTTATATTGTAAGATTGTTTTAGTAATTTGATAGAATTGTGTGTTCTACAGGTGAAGAAATTCCCTGTTCATTCCACACCAGCACTTGACTGAGATTTGGATCGGCAACAGATAACCTGTCAAGTGTTTGTTCTTTCCTCTGCATGTGCACAGCAGAGAAAATTACAAACATTTTTCTTTTTAATTTAATAGACTTTAAAAGGTGAAATGTCACAGACATCTTTTCATAAAAATCCTTTCTTTAGGATTTTTTCTCCCTTCTGAGAAGCTGTGGCCTCAGCAACAAATGTAAACAATGGTTATCTGCTGCTGTGGAATGTAACAGGTGGGTCCGTGATTGGTCTCCTGTGGATGTTTGGATTTACTGACCACTCACGGCAGAGCTCTTCTTGCTTTCTGCCTGGACACAGAACTTTGTTATTCATTCCTTTTCTATTCTTAGCTTAGCTAGCTTTCTGAGAACTTTCTCTCTATTCTTTGTAGTATAGTCATAATGTAATATATATCATAAAATAATAAATCAAGCCTTCTGAACATGAGGTCAACATTCTTGTCTCTCTCTTCACCCTGAAAACCCTTGCTGTCGGATTTTCGGCTGTTTAGATGGTCTGGAAAGGCCCGAGGTGGCCTTGGGCAGCCCGCGCTCCAAAGGACGAGAAGGTACTTCAGATCTTTTCTCGGTCTCGGTGTTTATTAATTGCTTATCTAAAAGATTTTCTCTTGGCCTGACAGAGTTCTGCTCAGCAGTCAGCCATGGGCACACACTGAGAGTCCCCGGGGCGGCCAGTTATCTTTATACTCGGAGTTACGTATACAATATTTATCATTTTTCTCCAATACCCTCTACCCTTATTAACCAGTGCACTTTTGGTAAGGACCAATCCCAAAGTGCCAACATCACCACAGAAGATGGAGGCCAAGAAGAAGAGGAAGAAGGAGAAGGGCACGCCCCAATTCCTCCATCTTACTTCTTTAGACCCCCTTGTACAGAAATCTTAAACCCTGTATCTCACACTCCAATTAACTTATCCCTTCACCATTCACCCCGGTGAAATCCTCCTATCCTCATACTGATGTCGTCTCCCATGTGGGATCAAAGTCTAGCCACCAGACATTTCTGGCATCACTCCAGGACTCCCGAGCCCCCCCAGGGGTGGTCTTGGTCACCCTGCACCCTAGTCCTGAGAGGCTGAGATCCCACACCTTGCAAGCTGTGTAACACCCTAATGCTGCAGCAGATGTCAGTGTTTCCTCTAATTTTAGGAAGGCTTCTTTCTGTGGTTTGCCCCAGGCGAATGGCTGCGTCTTCTGAACTTCATACAGGGGTTTTGCAATCAGTCCATAGTCCATGATCCACAAGCGACACCATCCTGCCATCCCGAGGAAGACTCGCAGATCATGTAAATTCTGGGACTCTGGAATAGCACAAATAGCTTGGATACGGTTAGTACCTAATTTTCGTTGCCCTTGAGAAATTTAAATCTCAGTGGTTACCTTTATACAGGTTGCTTTTTCTTCTGTAGCTATTAGTATATCATCAACATACTGCAACAGTAAGTATTGGTCTCTTGGTACTTGCCCATTTTTGGTCCAAATCTCCACTTCCTTTGCCAGTTAGTTTCCAAATAGGGTTGGCAAGTGCTTGTCGTGTCCAGGTGAGCTGGGTCTTTCTTCCGTTCCCTGGGTTTTTCCACTCAAAGACAAACAGTTTCCTACTTTCTTTATCAAAGGGTATGCAGAGAAAGGCATCTCTTAAAGGAATTACAGTAAACCACTTATATATCCCCTTTACGGATGTTAGCAATGTGTGAGAATTTGTTACCACTGGATAAATGTCCTTTTTATTTATTGCTCTCAAATCCTGCACTAACCTATATTCACCTATTTGGTTTCTTTACTGGAAATATTGGCGGATTAAATTCTATTGTATATTTGTGGTGAGTTCTTGAACCTGTTCCACAGGTTCAGCTAGTTATATTCTCCTAACACCATGGCTTTGGCAGCATTTCCCTGTTGGAACTGATTGTCCTGGTGAAACAATTCTGGACAATCTCACTTCCAATGTCCCACCCCCTTGCAATATGCACATTGATTCAGGCTTAACCCCTGGGTAACTGGTCTCCTACCCTGATCATTCCTGTTACGTCCCCTGAAATTTGGGCTCCCTTTCCCTTGTATTACTGCCAAAAGATTCTGCTGCTCCTTTTTACTAACTTCTCTTTCGCGATTGTTATATACCTTCCAGGCTACCTCAAGTAGCTTATCCAAATTCCTTAATTCTTCCCCTTCTAATTTTTGCAATTTGCTACGAATGTCATCCTGTGATTGGCCCAAGAATATGAGAGCGAGCTGAACCTTTGCTTGTTCTGTGTCCATTTGAAGATCTCTATATTTCCTTGCCACCTCCTTATGCCTCTCCAAAAACGCAGTGGGAGATACCTTCTTTTCCTGTCGAACCTCATATAGTTTGGACCAATTTATAGTTTTGGGCACAGCGTTCTGAACTCGTATTTGGATCCACTCTTGATATTTCCGTAATTTCCTCATATCGCAAAATAAATTAGGGTCTCAATTTGGATCCTCAATTGGGAAATTCGCATCTAAATTCCCTGTTACTAGTCCATTTCTAATATCCTCCCTTGCCTTCTGTTTGGCGGCCTTAAGTACCATTTCTTTTTCAGTAGAATCCATCAGAGTATCTAATATTACTTGTATGTCATCCCAGTCAGGATTTTGAGTTTTCATAACCATTTTTACTACTCGTGCCATTTTATCAGGATTTTCTCTATAAGTTCCGGCTGACTGTTTCCAAATGACTAAGTCTGCCGGGGAAAAAGGCACTTTTACAAATACTGGCCCTTCCACTCCTACACCTTGTTGCAAGGGGGCAATCACAGTCCATTTTTGCTTGCTTATGCCTTTTCTATTCACAACTGGGGCAAGCTTTGACCGACTCCGGGTTCTGTGGGCTATTGGGGTCACTGATTCATTACCGTTGCTATCTTTTTCACTTGCATACCTCTCCTCTTTCCCCTTTCTATCGCAGTTAAGTTTTGCTCATCTTCTGAGGAAGAGGGATCAGGTGATGATGGGAGAGGAGGATAAAGAGGGAAAGGTGTAGTAGACAAGACAGGTTCAGGACTAGGTGGGTTAGGAGCAGGCAGTGGGATAGGGACAGATGCAAGAGGTGAAATAGGTGGGATAGGGTTAGGTTCTCTTGTTCCTATTGGAGCTACTTGTAAATCAATATCTGTATAATTTTCCCTGCTCAGGCTTTCTTTTAATGCCAAGTGTTCTAAACAACATTCCTCACAAACCCCACACTTTGCAGATGTTTTAATCACTAAGAATCCACATTCATCCTGCCATTCTGGCTTTCCCCGTAAATAGAAAAATAGATCAACATATGGGACTTCATCCCATTTTCCTTCTTGTTTACAAAACAACATTAACTGCAAAATAGTGTTATATTGCAGAGTACCGTATTTTGGCCATTTTTCACTGTTCTCCAAGGCATATTCTGGCCACCATGAATTACAATAATCAATCAACTTAGTTTTACATAGTTCTTCCCCAAAATTACCCTGTTTCCAATGTGCTAATAAGCACCCAAAAGGAGAAGTTTGCGGCATAGGGGTGTTACTGCCCAAAAGCCCTTTAAGTTTCTCCATTTCAAATATACCACAAACTGCCGAACCCGCAACGCTTTCGCGATTGTCTTATGGAATGGCGCCTAGGCTTGTACCACCAGGAATTCCTTTAGCCCAACCAAGCATAGCTTCGCTGTGTCTTATTTGGCATGCATCCAAAACACAACCAAAGTAAAAAAAAAGCCCCTTACCTTTCTCCTGGGGACGTTGTGAGCGGCAGGAGTGGTTGCGGCCGATGGGCTCCCTGAGAATCCCTCGGTGCTGGCTGGAGCATGATCGAGTCGCGAACTCGCTCAGCAGCACTCACAAGGGCCCATCTGGGTCACCAAAATGTTAGCGTTCAAAACCGCATAATCACAGAACGATTATATGCGGTGCTTTTTGTTAAGAGCTCTGGATGCCAGGGGTATATTCAACCCAAATCTGACTCCGACCATACATCTGAAATGATCATGTTTTTATACTCTATCGTTATATAACTTTCATGTTAATTATTAAACTTATATCGTTCTATTCTATACATAGATTTAGCCCCCCTCTGAATTTCAAGCATAGTTTCTCATTATTCTTCTTATGGTTATATAATAATTATATTTAATTACTGAACAATCTAACAATTATATAATTTATCAGTTGATCTAGGAAAACACAAAGCTTAACATTTTACATTCTATCTTTAACTTTTTCCAGGGCCCCACTATCAAGTGCAAGGCACCTGTAAGCAATAGCCCTGTGGGCAGGCAATGCTCACTGCTGATGCTTTGGCATCTCCCCAGCAAAGGGCAAAGGGTTTGAAGCAAAGTGAAAATTTTCCAGGATAGAAATCCATTTTAATTTAGGTGATATGTACATTTTTGTGTTGAGTCTGTGGTTAGAAATAGTAGTTATTCAGCCAGACTGCAAAGCCTCAGCTCTGTGAAGTTACTTCAGCGAAGGACAGAGATAAAGGGGAGGAGACAGAAGATGATAGAGAGAGACAGGGACTGCTGTAAGGGCAAGTCAGCCTGACCTCGGAATTCTTTCTGCTAAAAAGGAACTAGTGGTAAAAGTCACACGAAACCCATAAAAATGAATATGTATGAACCTATTGTGAAACTGTATGCATATGTATTTGAGAGGGGGATAAAAGGAGATCTGAAGTTCTCAGAGGTACGCATGCCTTTGAGGAGTTTTCTCCGCATGTGTCTGGTGCTGTAATAAACATACCGAGCTTTAGAACTTTTATAAAGTTGTGAGGTTTCTTCTTTTCTCCACAAAACTGGTTGAGCCTGGAGGAGTGGGGGGATTGGCCCAGGCTCTGTGGTTGTTCAGGATCCCCGAGTGCAGCAAACAGGAGAGTTCCGGGCTCGGAGAGGCCCCACTCAGAGGGAGTCGCTGGCCCAGAAGATCTTCAAGAGCTCCTTTTGCAGCACTGTTTGCAGGGCCCCAAGAGAGGGGCTTCAGTCCCAGCAATGGTTCATCCTGGCCGCACTTGGCACAAACAGCTTTCTTTGGCAGGGTGAGAACAGGGATCTTGTGCCACTGAAGGAACAAAAACAGTTCCCAGGGCTGCTGCTAAAGGAACCAGGAGCTGGTTGGGCAGCAGCAGTGCCTGGAGCAGACAGTGTTTGTGATGAGCTGAAGAGGAGCTGAGCCCAGGGGCTGTTGGCCAATGCCGAGGCCCAAGGAGCATTTCTCAGCTGGCAGGGCGGCCTGAAAAGGGGAGGGGGGAATGTAGCAGCACAGGGCCATGGAACCAAGAGACCATTGTGACACTGTGGGGCCCTGTGAGACCAAGGGACCATTGTGACACTGTGGGGCTCTGTAAGACCAAGGGGCCATTGTGACACTGTGAGGCCCTGTGACACCAAGGGACCACTGTGACACTGTGGGGCCTCATGGAATCATGGAGACCATGGTGACATTGCTGGGCCTCATGTAACCAAGAGGACTGTACTGACACTGGGTGGCTCTATGGAATGTAGGGGTCATTGTGACACTAAAAGGCCCCATCAAACCAAGGGGCCATTGTGACACCATGAGGCCTCATGGAACCATGGAGACCATTCTGACACTTTGGGGTGTCATGGAACCAAGGGGCCAATGTGACACTGCAAGACTCCATGGAACCAAAGGTCCATTGTTATATTGCAAGGCCTCATGGAACCATGCAAAGACAATTAAGACATTCTATAGCCTCATGGAACCAAGGGGCCATTGTGACACTGAGGGGCATGAAATCACAGAGACCATTGTGACACTCAGGGGACTCATGGAATCATGGAGACCATTGTGACACAGTGAGGCCTCATGGAATAAGCAAAGCATTGTGACACTGTGAGGCCTCATGGAACCAGTGAGACCATTGTGACCCTGGGAGGACCACTGTGACATTGTGGGGCCTCATGAAACCAAGAGGCCTTTGTGACACTGCAGGGCTGCATGGAACCAAAGATCCATTGTGACACTGCAGGGCCTGATGCCATCTGTGGTCCATTGTGAGACTGGACATCCAAAGGAGACCATTGTGACACTGCAGGGCTACATGGAACCAAAGCTCTAGGGTGACACAGAGTGGCCTCCTGTCATCAATGGTCCATTGTGACACTGTGGAGCCAGAGGAGACCATTGTGACACAGCAAAGCCCCAGGGCCCAAAGGTCCATTGTGACATTGCAGAGCTCATGGAACAGAGGAGTCATGTCACATTGTGGGGCCTGAGGAACTACGGAGACCATTGTGACACTGCAAGGGCTCATGGAATCCTTGGGACCATTGTGACACTGCAGGGCCCTATGACACCTAGGGGCCACTGTGACATTGTGGGACCCCATTGAACCCAGGGGCCAGTGTGACACTGCAGGTCTTCTTGCAATCAAGGGGCCATAGTGACACTGCTGGAACCCATGGAATCAAGTCACCATTATGTCACTGTGGGGCCCCATGGATCCAAGGCACCACTGTGACACTATGGAGCCCCATAAAACTAAGGGAACACAGAACAGGTCTGGCTGGTTTGGCCTCCCATGGACTGCCTGACTGGTCCAAGTGACCTTTGCATGTTGAAGGTCACTTCTCATCTGCTGCTGAAACACTGGGGTTCTGTGCTTTCCTTCCCAATGGAAAAGAACTGTCCTTCTGCTCCAGGCACCTATGGCCAGAATTGGGATTTCACCTCCAAAGTTCCTGATAACCAGGGATTCTTCCAATAGGAATATTGCCAGGACAAGTCTGGCTGGCCGTACTTTCACAATGGTCACCTCTCATCTGTCCCCAAAACACTGCAGAAGGCTCCATGTTCTCTTTCCCATGGGAAAGAACTGTCCTGCTTCTCCAGGTGCCCATGGCCAAATTTGGGGTTCCACCTCCAAAATTCCCTAAATACAAAATCTGCCATTACTGACAAGTCTAGCTGGCCTTGGCCTACTGGGGCTCTCACCTGCCTTCCAAACCTTGGGGCTCTGTGCTTTCCTTCCTATGAAAAAGAACTGTCCTTCTCAGCCAGGTGCCCATGGCCACAATTGGGATTTCACCTCCAACATTGCCTGTTGTGACACACTGGAGGAGATTGTTGGCTCTAAACATTTTGTGTGGGGGGGAAGAAGGGGTAGGTCCAGCCTTGCCCTGCCCTGTCAGCCAACCCAGCACTGCCCTGCCCTGTGACCCCAATCCCCCCAGGGTGTCTCCAGTGGGTTTACGGTTTCTACCTGAACTGTGGCACACTGAACCCCCATCACCGCCGTCCCACCCTGGGCACTGAGCCTCTCTTGGCTCTACTCAGTGCTGCTGCTGTACTTGGGGCACCCTAAACCCTGGTAGGCACCCGTGTCCCCCCACTGCAGGGATTGTGCGTGACTCACACTGCCCCGATCCTCCTTGTACCCGGAGCTTCGTTCGGGGTTTGCATGCCAACTCACCAATTCTTCTGCCACTCTCAGCACGCCCTGAGGGCACCTGCCAAGCCTTAAAGGGGAAGGCCGACCTGTGCTGGTTTGACCGGGAAATGGGAATTCTGGGATGCTGTGGTCAAACCAATGGGTGCTCAGATTTTAATATTGGCACCTGATGTAGCCAGTGAGGTTTGGACACACCTCTGAGAACACACAGGGTTTAAAAACCAGAGCTGTGCCCCTGAGAAGCTTTCTTGGGACTTTGAGGGTAAGAGGTCGGATCTCCCTCCCCTATTCAGCTGCTGCTACTGGGCGGGGAAGGGGCAGCCCTGTGGTAGGCCTGGGTCTGGACAGAGATGGGAAGTGAAGAGGCCCTTGAGGATGGAAGGATAGAGGAGCACCAAGAGACATCGGGCAGCCATCCCCCCCGCCCCTCACCAGAAGAGAGAGAGGGAGAGCCAGCAACTGAATGTGATAGCAGCCGGCCCAGGAGGAGAAGGGGGAGAGTGTGGCAAGAAGGTGCCCGGCAGGGCAGCGTGGGAGTTCCAGAGCTCTGGGACAGGCAGAGACTGAAATTTTTAACCCTTTTCCTGCATGACAGAAACCTTGCAAATGCTGATCCTCCTGGAGCTGAATGAGAAAAGGGATAAGAGATGAGATAAGAGGGAAGGGGCCACTAGGGAAGTGCAGAAGACTCTTGAGGTGGGGGGAGAGATGACGGAGTAGCCTTTTGGCTGGACTTTTCTTGTGTGGCCATAGATGGAACCATTTTTTTTCCTGTGACACAGAGACTGCATTTAGGGGGAGGCAGTGCCTCAGAACCAGGAGGGTTCAGTGTGGGTACCCCTCGGCCCCAGGGGGTGAAAAAACTGGGGGGGGACAGATGTCCCGAAGGAGAGACTGTGCCTTTTTTGGAGTGAGACAAGGCATCCTTGAAAGACAACCCTAGAAGCAGCTCTGGTCCATGCACAGTGGTGAGAGCACTGGGCGTGGAAGGAAGATGTCACGATGGCAAAAGGATTTTCCGGGCGGTGCTGAGTGACATGGAAGCACACGAGGTTTCAACATGTTTCCAGGGGAAGCCTATGGTGCAAGAAGGACTCCTCTCCTCTTCATGGACTGAAGTTTGACTATTCTAAAGGGTGGTGCTGGACAGAGAGTTGGTGATTCGGGAGAATGTATGGCATTGGGAAATTTGATAGAGGGGAGGAGGAAAATGCTTTTGTAAGGTTTTCATTTTCCTTATGTTTTTTTTTTCTTCTTTTCTTGTAGTTTAGTTAATAAAGTTTTCTTTATTTCTAAGCAGGAGCCTGCTTTTCTTATTCCTGGTCACATCTCACAGCAGACACCAGGGAGAGGGTATTCTCATGGAGGCACTGGCATTGTGCCAGGGTCAAACCATGACACGACCCCTTGTGTGCCACTCACATTTCTATTTCTCCGCACACCCAGAGGGGGGGGCCCACTTCATTCCCCTGGGAGGTGTCTCACTCACTAAGGCTTCTCTTGCTTCCCTCCGTTTGTGGCCGGTCCCCTCGCAGGAGTCTGAACCACGGTACTCAGAGGCCCACAGCTGCTTCGGGGCTCCAGGCTGCCAGGCCCCATCTCACACACACTTCTTTTGCTTGCCTCCTACTTGTGCCACCACCTTTACTCACCAATGATCCTCCACACTGTTTGATCCTAGGCTGCTGCCCACCGTTCCAGACAGGGCCAGATATCCCGGAGGCCCTCAATCCTCTTTGGGTGTGGCCTGTCCAAGACCAGTCCCCAAGACTGTTATGAATGGCATGTGACCAGCTCTTTAGTGATTTGAACTTTACTGGAAACAGTCTAGGTAGGGGACCCATGGGGGTGTGTGCACACCACCGCTCCTCCCGAGACGGTGAGGAGGAGGAGGAGGTCAGCTCCACCATCCAGCAGAGCTGGGTCTTCTTTCCTCATGAGAGTCTCTGAGTAGACACCTGTTGGTTTCAGGTTCATAATCTTTTACTGCTCTTGGCCCACTCTGGTTAGGGTGACGAAAGGAAGAAGTTCTGACCAGGGCCTTTGATATTGTCTGATGTTCTCTCTGTTTAGAGGCGTTATTTTGATTCTTTATTTGCATGGTGGTTCGTTGTGGGATCTCAGCACATCAGGACTGATGTGCAGAGTCACCGAGATAACCCCTGGGGGGGCTCGGAGGTCCTGGAATGTTGCCAGAAGTGTCTGGTGGCTGGACTTTGATCCTGCACAGGACACGACACCTGTATGAGGATGGGAGGATCTCGCTGGGATAAATGGTGAAGGGATAGGTTAATTAAAGTGTGAAACACAGGTTTTAGAATTTTGGTACAGGGGGGTCTAGAGAAGTAAGATGGAGGAATTGGGGCGTGTCCTGTCCTTCTTCTTCTTCTTCTTGGCCTCCATCTTCTGTGGTGGTGGTGGCACTTTGGGATTGGTTCTTACTAAAAATGCACTTGTCAATAAGGGTGAAAGGTATTGGGGAAAATCGGTAAATATCTTATACGTAGTTTTGGGTATAAAGATAAGTGACCGCCCCGAGGGCTCGCAGTGTGCTCATGGCTGGCGTGCTGTGCAGACCTCTGTCGGGCCGAGAGAAAATCTTGTAGATAAAAACTAATAAACACTGAAGACCGAGAAAAAACCTGAAGACTCTTTTCATCCTTTGGAGCGCGGGCTGTCCAAGGCCATCCCGAGCCTTTCCAGACCATCAAAAACAGCCGAGAACGGGACAGTTCGTTGTTCTAGGGGTTTTTGTTATGTAATCCTTTTCTGCTAAGTCTTATGGGAGTTTCATATTTGCTTATTAGGTGACGTAATCATCTTCTTTATGGTCTCGGTTGGTTCGCCATTTAAGATCAGAGTGGGAGCAGCAGGGGCAATACCCAATGGTAAGGGGATTTACATAATTATAAAACCTTTGACAAACAATTAATAATGAGTTTTACATAACTATAAAACATTAAACAAACAATCTAGAACTATCATTGGAACTTTATATCTACTCCTTTTCAATGTATTCTCTACAACACTGTGGGAAGTTGTGGAACCAAGGGGATCATTGTGGCACTGTTGGGGCCCATGGAACTGTCACCGATATGTTTCATAAAAATCCTTTCTTTAGGATTTTTCCCCTTCTGGGAAGCTGAGGCCCCAGAAAGAGAATGTAAACAATTGTTATCTGCTGCTCTGGAATGTAACAGGTGCACTTGTGATTGGTCCATGTTGCTTGTGTACAATTAAGGGCCAATCAAAGACAAGCTGAGCTCCGTTGTTATTGATTCCTTTTCTATTCTTAGCTTAGCAGCTTCTGAACTTTTCTCTCTATTCCTATTAGTATAGTCATAATGTAATACATATCATAAATTAATAAATCAAGCCTTCTGATCATGAAGCAAGATTCTTGTCTATCTCTTCACCCCTGAAGACCCATGCAAAGCCATGTAACATGGAACCAAGGGGCCAGTGTGGAAACAAGAGGCCATTGTGAGCCTGTGGGGTGTAACAGCCCAAAACACTGAAATGCTGGAGATGACCAAAGGCTCCTTTACTTGAGTTTGGTGCACAGGATAAACACCAGCCAGATATTCTCAAGAGGTCGAAATGATATAAAATTTTACTGGGAAAGTATAAAAAACCAAGAAACTTTGGAAGAGGATTTAATGCAACATCCAATTATACATAAAACACTCATCATAGCAGTAACTTCATTAACCTAGCTCATTTGACCTAGAAATCATTGAACACGTAAGCTATTGAGGTACCTAAAAATGTTCCATATAAAGAGCATCAGAAGAAGAAGAAAGAGAGAGAGACAGAAAGACAGAAACTCTATAGAAAGCCACGCATATGACTATCAGTTCCTAGGGTTCCAGCGCAGGTGAGACACAAATCCCAGGAGAAGGCAGAGTCCATACCAGGGGCTGACCTTGTGCTCCATGTTTTTAAGCTGCCGGGCCTTTGTGGGCCTCCCCCAGGTGGGATTTCTGATCACTCGGGCAATCAGGGCTGGGTTAGCACTGTCCCTACTTTGTGACTGATTGACAGCTTGTCCCATGGTATGTCAGGACATTGATCTCATCCAGCCTCTGACAGTGATCATGGTGACACCAGAGAACCTCATGGAGCCATGGGTCAGTTGTGACCAGGTGGGTCCAAGGACACCATGGTGACACTGGGGAACCTCATGGAACCATGGGTCACTTGGGACCAGGTGGGTCCAAGGACACCACAGTGACACTGCAGAACCTCATGGAACCATGGGTCACTTAGACCAGGTGGGTTCAAGGACAGCACGGTGACACTGGGGAACCTCATGGGAACAAGTGGCCATTGTGACACTGTGAATCCCCATGGAACCAAGGGAACATTGAACAGGCTGATGCCTTCAGTTTTAGCTATCATATTTCCCGATTCTGTATTACATTAATCTGTAACTCTGGACTTCATACAGAGTGTTAGCAAGTTCTCTTCACAGTGTAGTCAGACAAAACAATCCTTTTCCAGCCCCAGAACCGGACATTGTTGCAGCTTCAGGCCCAAAAAGTGCAAACAACAGTGAATTGAGGAAAGCAAACCGGGATGATGGGACTGCATAACCTGAGGCTGTAACTGGACAATTAACCCCAATATTTAAATGGACCAAACCTTAGAAAAGTGTGAAAACTCCTGACCAGTCATCCATTTTGAGTGTAGCCACCGCTGGGCTCTTGTCCTGCTCAAGGTGAATCCTTTGAAGGGCTTTTAATAAATCCCTGCTTTATTCCTTTAATTCTACCCAGCCTCTGCTCCAGGGAGCCTCTCCCGGCATCAATCTGATCAGTGTCCAGAGAGCAAAGGATTGCTCAGGAAGTCTCCCTCCCCCTTGGACAGTCCCATCTGACCAGGGCAAAAATCCTGTGAGGAGGAGAACATTATCTTGGGCCCTGGAAGGTGTCTTCTACCTTTGCTTCGCACTTCCTTTTCTTGGACATTTGTGATATCTTCTTTGAGGAACTGAGACTCATGGAGTTGGCACCAAATCTCCCATGGGACTCCTCAGAGTGCACAAAACCCAAAGGAACTGCACCTCTACCAGAATTATCTTAAAGAATTAATTTTGTCAGGAGTGGAATTAATGAAAAAGATTTCAATGAGCAATTACCTCAAATGATTTTTTCCCATTTTCAAGATTTTCTCTCATTAGTTTTCTTTCCATAAGAGGCAATATAACATTAATTTATAATTGATGTTGAAGCAGGCTGTTCCCTAAGTGTCCTGGTTTAGGGCAAATTTGTTAAAGAATCTGCAAAGGAGGGCCCCTCCAGAAAGCAAACCCACACAGCCCCTCCCCTCCCAACTGGTTCGGGAAAAATTCCTCAGAGAGAAGTGGAAAGAACCTGTTTATTTGACAGACACAGCATCCCCCAGCACACAAAATGAACAATACCAGATGACACCGCTCTGAGAAAGATGACAAAATCAGAAAGTCTCTTTCAGGGGTGGTTGCTCTGTTCTCAGTCCCTCCGGCGCTGGGGCAGCTGCTGCAGCCAAACGGTGCAAACCCTCAGTGTTCCCAGGTCCCAGTCCAGAGCAGGTTCGAGATGGTCACAGAAACAGGAGAGGAGAAACAGTCCAGGAAGGAATTTGGACTGTTTAGCTAAACTAGCTAATAAGCAGAGCACAAAGCAGAGCAGAAGCAAGAGCAGAAAAGAGAGCAAGAAAAGCAGCAAGCTGAAAGCAAGAAGCCAAAACAGCCCTAAGTACTGCCTGTCTCTGTGTCCCTGATAAGAGAAACCCAAACAAAACTTCCACTCTTCAGAGCCGGTCTTAAAGGCACAGAACATATGAATGGGGATACAAGCATCATAACGTCACCCCAGGACATCCCACCCCTTATCCCCATATCATCAACATACTACAACACATCATGCATTATTCATACAAAATTTCCATCTGTTCCCCCAAAATTACAAGCAATACCCATCATGCCTTCATCACATCCCCACACTGGACCACTGAATCCAGGCCCTATATTACAGAGCTGCAGGATTCCCCCTTTTCACTTTAGTCACTTAAAGCTCCATCTATCACTTGCTCAGACCTTCGACACTTACACATTTTCTTCTCCATCTTCTACTTGCCCAGACCTTCAACTTTCACACATTTCCTTCTATCTCATGTATGTATGGTTTAATGTACAGACAATGGCAGTAACATCCAATGAACAGTGATATTGCACATCATTCTTACCCCACAATCAGATCTCCGTGAGGTACACATCGTGTTGTTCCATCTCTTTGCATTATCCACCACGTGCAACCTGGTCCCTGAGCAAAGACAACCCCACGAATGGGTTTGTCTGTACTCGAGGCAGAATTGATCCACACAGTCTTCCCTAACAAACTTCTGATATGTACCACTGGGACTTTGTCTCCTTCTATTATATTCAGGGACTCAGACTGGGCAGGACCTGCTCAGTTGGTGGAACCTCGGGTGTTAACTAACCAGGTGGCCTTTGCTAAATGCTGCTCCCAATTTTTGAAAGATCCCCCACCCAAAGCTTTTAACTGGATTTTTAGTAGTCCATTGTACTTCACTTTTCCTGCAGCTGGTGCATGGTAGGGGATATGGTACACCCACTAAATGCCATGTTCCCTAGCCCAGGTGTTGATAAGACTGTTCTTGAAATGAGTCCCGTTGTCGGACTCGATCCTCTCAGGGGTGCCATGTCTCCACAGAACTTGCTTTTCAAGGCCCAGGATGGTGTTCCGGGCTGTAGCATGAAACACAGGGTAGGTTTCCAACCATCCAGTGGTGGCTTCCACCATGGTCAGCACGTAGCGCTTGCCCTGGTGTGTCTGGGGCAGTGTGATGTAGTCAATCTGCCAGGCCGCCCCATACTTGTACTTGGACCACCGCCCACTGTACCATAGGGGCTTCACTTGCTTGGCCTGCTTGATGGCAGCACACGTCTCACAGTCATGGATAACCTGAGAAATACTGTCCATGGTTAGATCCACCCCTCGAGCTCGTGCCCACTTATAGGTGGCATCTCTGCCCTGGTGGCCTGAGTCATCATGGGCCCATCTAGCTAGGAATAACTCTCCCTTATGTTCCCAATCTTGGTCTATTTTGGACACCCCTATCTTTGCAGCTTGGTCTACCTGCTCATTGTTTGGGGCTCCTCATTGGCCCTACCCTTGGGTACATGGGCATCTAAATGGCGGACTTTCACAGGTAGCCTCCCTACCCTGGTAGCAATGTCCTTCCACTCATCAGCAGCCCAGATCGGTTTCCCTCTACATTGCCAGTTGGCCTTTTTCCACCTCTCCAGCCATCCCCACAGAGCATTGGCTACCATCCATGAATCAGTGTAGAGGTAGAGCTTTGGCCACTTCTCTCTCTCAGCAATGTCCAGGGCCAGTTGAACAGCTTTGAATTCAGCAAGTTGGCTTGATCCACCTTCTCCCTCGGTAAGCTTGTGCAACCTGTTGTGTGGGGCTCCATACGGCTTCTTTCCACTTCCGTTTCATCCCTACGATGCAACAGGAACCATCAGTGAAAAGACCGTAGCATGTTTCCTCTGGTGGCAGTTGGTTATAGGGAGGAGCCTCTTCACCACGTGTCACTGGTTCTTGTTCCTCTTCATCTGTGACACCAAAATTCTCACCTTCGGGCCAATTTGTAATGACCTCCAAAATCCCAGGGCGATTCAGTTTACCTATACAGGACCACTGAGTGATAAGAGCAATCCACTTGCTCCATGTAGCACTGGTGGCACGGTGAGTGGAAGGAACCTTGCCTTTGAACATCCACCCCAGCACCGGTAGTCGGGGTGCCAGGAGGAGTTGTGCTTCAGTGCCTATTACCTCCAAGGCAGCCTGGACTCCTTCATAGGCATCCAGGATTTCTTTCTCTGTTGGAGTGTAGTTGGCTTCAGACCCTCTGTAGCTTCGACTCCAAAATCCCAGTGGTTGACCCCGAGTCTCCTCAGGCACCTTCTGCCAAAGGCTCCAGGACAAGCCATAGTTCCCGGCTGCAGAGTAGAGCATGTTCTTTACCTCTGGTCCTGTCCTGACCGGGCCAAGGGCTACTGCATGAGCAATCTCCTGCTTGATCTGGACAAAGGCTTGTTGCTGCTCAGGGCCCCAGTGGAAATTGTTCTTCTTGCGGGTGACCAGGTAAAGAGGGCTCACGATCTGACTGTACTCAGGAATATGCATCCTCCAAAAAGCTATTGCACCCAAGAAAGCTTGTCTCTTTCTTATTGGTGGGTGGAGACATTGCTGTGATCTTGTTGATGACATCTGTAGGAATCTGACGCCGTCCATCTTGCCACTTCACTCCCAGGAATTGAATCTCACAAGCTGGTCCCTTTACTTTGCTCTTTTTAATGGTGAAACCAGCTCCCAGGAGGATCTGGATGATTTCCTTCCCTTTCTCAAACACTTCCGCAGCTGTGTTCCCCCACACAATGATGTCATCAATATACTGCAGATGTTCTGGAGCCTCACCCCTTTCTAGTGCTGTCTGGATCAGTCCATGGCAGATGGTGGGGCTGTGCTTCCATCCCTGGGGCAGTCAGTTCCAGGTGTACTGCACTCCCCTCCATGTGAAAGCAAACTGAGGCCTGCATTCTGCTGCCAGAGGAATGGAGAAAAATGCATTGGCAATGTCTATAGTGGCATACCACTTTGCTGCCTTGGACTCAAGTTCGTACTGGAGCTCTAATATGTCTGGCACAGCAGCACTCAGTGGTGGAGTCACTTCATTCAATGCACGGTAGTCCACTGTCCATCTCCATTCTCTTTCAGATTTTTGCACAGGCCAAATGGGGCTGTTGAAGGGTGAGTGGGTCTTGCTGACCACCCCTTGGCTCTCCAGCTCTCAGATCATCTTATGGATGGGGATCACAGCATCTGGAGTGGTCCTATACTGTCGTTGATGCACTATGGAAGTGGCAATTGGCACTCGTTGCTCTTCTCCCGTCAGGCATCCTACGGCAGATGGATTCTCAGACAACCTAGGTAAGGTGTTCAATTGCTGGATGCCCTCTGTCTCTACAGCAGCTATTCCAAATGCCCATCTGAGTCCTTTTGGGTCTTTGAAGTACCCACTTCAAAGGTAGTCTATGCCCAAAATACATGGGGCCTCTGGGCCAGTCACAATAGGATGCTTCTTCCACTCATTTCCCGTTAGGCTCACATCAGTCTCCACCAAAGTGAAATCCTGGGATCCCCCTGTCACACCAGCAATAGAAACAGACTCTGTCCCCACATGTCTTGATGGGATTAATGTGCATTGCGCACCAGTATTGACCAAAGCTTTGTACTCTTGTGGTTCCAATGTGCCAGGCCAACGAATCCACACAGACCAGAAAGCACGATTTTCCCTGGCCTCTACCTGGCTAGAGGCAGGGCCCCTCTAAGCCTGGTTATCCTTCTTTCCCTGGACATATGTTCTGGATGTTCCTTTGAGGGGATCAGACATGTCATCATCATCATACCTGGCTGTTCGGCTACGGGCAACTGGAGCTGCTTTTCTTCGGGTGGCTTCCTTCAGTTCACGCACCCCTCGTGCCAGAACAGCAGTAGGTTTCCTATCCCACCTTCTCATGTTTCCCCCACAATCACACAGGTAAAAACCACAGCTCAGCTCATGGGGTGTACCTTCTCTCACCATCTGGGAAACGTCTGCCTTGGAGACCAGAACCTCG
This sequence comes from Melozone crissalis, assembly GCF_028551555.1. Classification (NCBI taxonomy): domain Eukaryota; kingdom Metazoa; phylum Chordata; class Aves; order Passeriformes; family Passerellidae; genus Melozone; species Melozone crissalis. Next base: position 1,189,222 of record NW_026535981.1, read on the forward strand.
GATCTGTACTGCTGAAATTTGGAGAAGGTCTTCTTTAATCTCCTCTCTAAGCTTCTTATGGTTCTCCTCTATCTTATCCTCTAAGTTCTGCAGACGTGTTTCTACCGCTGCGATTCTGGCATGTGTCGGGCCATGTACAGCATCTGCATATGCTCGGAGCTTCCTTGCCATGTCAAGCACAGTCTCATCCCTCTCATCCCTCTTCATGATGGCTAAGGCAGAAGCATATTCGTGTGGCCCAAGTCGTACAAGTTTTCGCCACATCACAGACGTGCATGGTACTAAGTCTGGGTTCCTAGTTGTTACATCATCTGAGAAGATAATCTCTGCCACTGCCATTTCTCTCAGGTGTTGGATCCCTTGCTCTACGATCTTCCACTGAATTTGTTGCATATAGAGATCATCTGCACACAGGTATCTTCATGCAACACTGTCCAAGACTCATGCTCAGAGGCTGTGTGGATTAGCCCCCGTCATCATTTCTTGGTCAATGACAGGATCCTGTGACAGGGATCCCAAATGCCTGGCTTCAGTGCTATCCAGAATTGTAGCCTCGCCTGCAGCATCCCAGAGACGGACCAGCCAACTAATTATGGATTCATCGGGTCGTCGTATGTAATCCTTCCGTAAGCCACGAAGGTCCTTCAGGAAATAAGACTCAATATTTGCATCTGATCTTGCACCTGCTGCTTTGACTCCTGATTTTATGTCAGGAGGCATTGAGGTTCCTTCTCCTTCACCATCATCATCATCATCATCCACTGGTTGATTGGTCTTGTCCGTGCATTTCCCACTTCTGGTGCTGGTAGCAACAGCCATGGGTTTAGATGCTGGCTTCGAGCCTGGAGTGTTAGCTGCAGCCTGAGTCACCGGGACAGCTGCTGATTTATTTCCCTGCCCCCCGCCTCTGTCTGCTGCCCAACAGTATCTAGCAGTATGCGATAAGCATATGCCAGGGACCAGCACACTGCAATGACCTTCCTCTCCTTAGGCTCATCCTGGTACTTCTCTTTCAGATGTTTGCCCACCTCAGCTGGGTTCTGAATTTGTTCATGGGGAAAATCCCAGACTAAAGGGTCAGAGAATTCCCTCAGGATTTGGCCCATATCCTCCCATTTTCCACACCATTTAGGATTTTCCACACCAGGGTCTACTCCTGAGTCAGGGGTCTCATCAGCCCATCTAGAAATCTCAGCCCTCATTCTAGAGAAGCAGCAGGCTGTATAGAGGAAGGTTACCAGATTGAATACCAGAAAGATGGTTTCTTTAACATTGAGGGGAAACTGAACATCCTTCACTAGTGATGCAACTGATTCATAGGAGAAGAAGGAAAGCAGAGGCTGAAAAACCTCATTCCCTCCTGCTCCTCCTCCAACAAACTGTATACATAACCATAGCCATGAACCATTCGTACCTGGAGCAGACCCTAGCATGTTTATAAACTTCTTGCACATCATTGCCACCAAGCCCAGCAGGATAGCTACTCTGGTCACTGCCCCTCTGATGTAAAAACTACATATTAGGGACAATACTAAAGCTATTTCTGGGTAAGAAAATAAACCTAGGGACCAGAGAGGTATTAAAATCTCAAAAAACGCTAGGGACCAGAAATGCATGCAAGCCATCATCCCAATAGACATTATGAATTAAAAAACATCGCTATTAGCTGATTTAAACGAACACAGAGTAATAGCAACCAAAGTGCAGTCAAAACAGGGTTTTTCCACTCTCTCGAGCCCTCAGGATGGGCATCAATATTTTGTCCTGGTTTAGGGCAAATTTATTAAAGAATCTGCAAAGGAGGGCCCCTCCAGAAAGCAAACCCACACAGCCCCTCCCCCCGCAACTGGTTCGGGAAAAATTCCTCAGAGAGAAGTGGAAAGAACCTGTTTATTTGACAGACAAAGCACCCCCCAGCACACAAAATGAACAATACCAGATGACACCGCTCTGAGAAAGATGACAAAATCAGAAAGTCTCTTTCTGGGGTTGTTGCTCTGTTCTCAGTCCCTCCGGCGCTGGGGCAGCTGCTGCAGCCAAACGGTGCAAACCCTCAGTGTTCCCAGGTCCCAGTCCAGAGCAGGTTCGAGATGGTCACAGAAACAGGAGAGGAGAAACAGTCCAGGAAGGAATTTGGACTGTTTAGCTAAACTAGCTAATAAGCAGAGGCCAAAGCAGAGCAGAAGCAAGAGCAGAAAAGAGAGCAAGAAAAGCAGCAAGCTGAAAGCAAGAAGCCAAAACAGCCCTAAGTACTGCCCGTCTCTGTGTCCCTGATAAGAGAAACCCAAACAAAACTTCCACTCTTCAGAGCCGGTCTTAAAGGCACAGAACATATGAATGGGGATACAAGCATCATAACGTCACCCCAGGACACTAGGGAAGTCTTGACTGATAGGAAAGGTCTTCCTTGAGGTCAGACACTGCCTCTATGGATAAAACTTTGCTTCTCACATTTTCAATACCACCATTTCTCTCGTGGGCCTCCAGGCACCTGCATCTCTTTTCACTTTCTAGAAGGCAGTGAGCTGCATCTCAGCTGCTTTTATTTTTTGGGACAGTAATGATGTTTTCTGTGGTGGTGAAACAGCAGCCAAAGGCCAAAAAACTGAATCCTGACCTGAGCCGACAGAAGCCATGAGAAAGCTGACAACTCTTAGTGAGAACAGAGTTGTGGAGCAGTGAAAAACAACTTGTTTTTCCTCAGAAAGAGCTCTAGGACTGTGGAAAACAACCTACTTTCCTTGAAAAAGAGCTATAGGACTGTGATAAACACTAGCCACCTGTATAAACTGTTTTTCCACTCTTAGATAGAAAAATGAATACTATCTCTCACAAACAACTTTTACTGCACGTACACACCAGGGGTTTGAGTGACCAATCAATACAGGGTAACAACTTGTTGCTGACCAACTGGGGATAGACAGGGGATGCTCTTAAAAAATCCTATAAAAAGGCTTAGAAAAAGACCCTATAAAAATAGCACAGGATTGATCCTTTCTTTTTGCACCATAAAACGTGTGCTGCATCCCTCTTTATCAAGTGCTGTTGCAGTGCCCTTTTATTTCATAGTTTTTTGGATGGTCTGTTCCAGTTCACCCCCTGTATGTTGTACTTCCCCAAGATTATTCCCAGGTTATATCCCTCCCCTTTTACCCTTCAATCATTATAATCCCCATTTTATATTCCCATGCCTTCCCTATCCATCCCTGTAAACTCTGCCCCTGTTCTGGACCCTTCCCTGTCAGTCTCCCGTAAACCCCTTCCCTGCAGGTTCCGCCTCTCGGGAATTCCTCTCATGTGTGACGCCCCATTGGCCCATGTGACCTGCACTCTCCACCCCCTTATCCCCATTGGTCCCTGAGATGTATTCCCCTCCTTTTGCTCCTCCCTCCCTGATTTCCTATTGGCTCAGTGATCGTGCTCACTCGCAGTTCTAGTGCTGTATAAAATCCTGAGCACACTGGTGGTTGAGGCTCTTTGGTGCCTGTTCCCTTTGACAAATAAAGCTTCCTCAGAATCTCACACCAAAGGCCTCCCTCTCCTCTTTAGTCTGCTCCCTGATGCTGACACCATTCCAGCTGTGAAGCAGGTGGCTCCAAGGTTCAGCTTTCCCTGTTTCAGGGGAAGCTGTTCCCCACTCATGGCACCGCAGTGCCCCAGAGCCAGCTATGGACTCCAGTGCGGTGTCAGCTCAGGGCTCCTGCTGGGCTGAGTCTGCCCTCAGGCAGGGCTCAGCTCCCTCACAGCATCTCCGTGTCACCTTGGAGCCCCGTGGAGAAGACACCTCTGTGCCCTCTGCCCAGAATTTCACTGCCAGGACAGCAGGAATGCAACCCAAACCTGCCTTCAACCTGCTTTGGTGGGGAACTCCTGCACCAGGGGCTTTCTGGCCATTCTGCTGCTCACGGCCAAGACATTTTCCCTGCCCCTCTGCCAGGGCAATGCCCTGTGCCAGTTCTACTGTGAGGCTTCCTTGGGGCAGTGCCGTCAGTGGTTCCTTCAGTACTGGAACTGGAGTCAGCGAACACGACTGAGCCCTGGTGAGCTCTCAGGATGGCCAGGGACAACTGATCCACCTGGCCCACCCCAAAATTCACCCAAGTCCTGCTGGAGCCGATGGACCCAGCGGCCAAGAACAACCCCAGAGGCAGGTAGAACCACTCGCCCTTTTCTAGGACACCGCGGTGGCTCTACCCCACTGTGGCCAGGCATTACAGGTGACTGTGTAGGGCCCCTCACCCAGGAAACCCCAGAGCCCCACAGTGCCCCATAGACAGGTAGACCCAGCAGCCCCATCCCACCAGGGAACCAAATTTCAAGACCAATAAATAATTTCAACATACTTTTGACATTGGAAGATTTTTTTTTGGCATTTAAATTCTTTTGAGTAAATCAAGAATTTTGGGAGTGTTATATTGTATTTGCAGGGATGCCCGACGAAGGCAGGAATGATGCATTTAACTTCATGTCCTCAGAAGGGTAATTTATTACTTTATAATACTATTCTTTAGTAAAGAATACTATACTATACTAAAGAATAGAGAAAGGATTCTTAGTGAACGTTCAAAAAATAATAATGAAAACTCCTGACTCTTTCCAGAGTCTCGACACAGCTTGGCCATAATTGGCCAATGAGTCAAAATAACTCACACCAGAATCCAATCAAACAAATCACCTGTGGGTAAACAATCTCCAAACACATTCTGCACATGAGCATAACATAGGAGAATCAAATGAGATAAGAATTGTTTTCCTTTTTCTCTGAGGCTTCTTAGCTTCCCAGGAGAAGAATCCTGGGCGGAGGGATTTTTCCAGAGAATGTGAATGCCACAGTGTTTGAGATGAGTAATGAGATGGTTGGCTCTCCCAATTAAAGGGTGAATGTGCTAAGTGTGTTAAGAGAAGTTGTACAGATGTATAGTTGTGTTACTGCAATATGTCGCACCCCCCAGCATTGTTATCCTGATGTGATCTTGGTAGTCCAGGCATTTGGGGAGGGGCAGATTGTTCCTAAGAGGCATGGCTTAGCACCACCTGTCCTCCAATCCAGTTCCAAGAAAGCAGTCTACACCAATGGACAACGACCAAGAGTCAACAGACAGCCTTTGGGAGGAGCTGGGGCTGCCTGTTGACCAGGAAGGATATATAAGGGAGAGCAGCCATTGTGTGGATGAGCCAGCCATGTGGTTACCAGTCACGAAGTGGGGGAGGCTCCCAGTACTGTAATTTTTCCCTTATTTAGTCCTCTTCTTGAATTTTTGTTAAACTTTTAATAAACCTTTCAAAATTTTGAGAAGTGAACAGTCATTTCTCACAGGGAGAAAAAGTTTTAAAAGAAAGCTTTTTTTTTTTAGTTTATTTTTTTTCTTTTAAAGACAGGCCATTCCTACCACACTCACAGTGAACCAAAGCCTTTCTCACCACCTGGACACCCACCCACCTACTCAACCCACTCCCCCTGGACTCTGCACAACTCCCAACACACCATTTGTCTGGGGGAAAGCACAGACTGTGTCAAGGCAGCAGAGCCCAGACCTGACCTGACTTGCCTGGACCACTGGAAAGGAGGAAATCCAGACCCACGGACACACACACAGACACAGAGCAAAGTTTTGCTCAAAGGGTTTATTGATTCTTGATGATTGATTATTCAGGAGAAATGGCCCAGGGCCCAAAGGGATCAGGGGTTCCTCTATGGATGATCATCTCTTTATGCCACTGGAGAGGAAAAAGGACACTGGTCTTTCCAGTGCTAAAAGACAAACCCCAGAAGGTGACCTCTGGAGCCTACTGGGGCATGGATGGGCTTTGTCCCCAGCCCTGTCCCTGCAGGCACGGCTCACCTAGGCATCCAGAGAGGCAGCCAGGCGCTTCTGCCGCAGGAGAGCCCACAGCTCTTTAGCCACAGGGGGCTGGGGACAAAGGCAGCATTAGAGACACACCGGGGGCACTGGGCTGCACTGGGAGGCAGGGGAGAGCAGGGGGGCCTTGGGGAAGGGGCTGTGGCAGCAATGGGGTGCAGGAGCTGCTGTGCTGCTGCCCGGAAGCGCTGGGCTCCTGGCCAAGAGGCACAGCTGGGGCAGGTGCTGCGTCCTGGCTCATCCAGGGGGTCCTGGGGTGACAGGGATGGGAATGTAGCAGGGCCCTGGGCAAAGGCTTCCCTGGGGAGGATCCCTGGGGAAGGGCATTGTCTGGGCTGTCAGGAGGGGTGCACTGGGCTGTGCTGGGACAGACTGGGATGGCCTGGGCTGTGGTGGCCACACAAGGGAAGGGTCTGACACTGGCAGAACTCGTGGTACCCACCAGAGGCGTCTCCAGGACCGCAACCTTGTCTAAATCCAACTGCAGAGAGACCAGGAGACCTCTCTGGTCACTGGGATGTCCCTGGTGCCAGCAAGGGATGGGGGGACACCACTGCCCCCCAGTTCCCTGAGGGGATGCCCTCCAATGCCAGCAGCCTGCTCACCTCCCGGAGATCATCTTGGGTTCCTTCCAGGAGTGCCTGGAAAGGAGAACAAAGGCTGGGTCTGGACTGGACCTTGTGGGGCTAGGGGGACACATGGAGCAGGGAGCAGGATGCAGGCAGAGGGATGGGAATTCAGGGCCTCCAAGGAGATCTGTTTGAGGTGAGGGGAGACCCAAAGACACTGATCTGGGGTCAATTGAGGGCCCAGGGGACAGGGCTGAGGGTGTGGAAGGAGCAGGGTGTGAGGTACAGGGGAGGAGGAAGGAATTGAGGTGTAGGGACATGGGTGGGCAAGGGAGGGACTTGGTGGGGACAGAAGAATGAGGATGGGTGGGGACAAAACCAACGAGACTGGGAGATGCTGTGGGAGTGGGGGTGAGTCAGGGAGTTATACAGGGGGACCCCTGTGCAGTGGCCAGGAAGAAAGGCAAAGGATTGATGGGGGTCATGGAAGGAAAGGCCTCAGGAATGGTCAGTGGGAGGGCACCTGGGGACCCTGAATGGGACACAGAGGAGGGACCAAAAGGGTGGGATGGGAGGCCAGAAAGGGCAGGATGTGAGGAGAGGATTTGGCTGGTGCCTCACCTTGGCCTGTGCTGGGAGGCACAGCAGGATGGAGAAGAGCAGGGCCACACTGAGCGCAGCCACATTCATCTTCCTGTGTCTCTGGGCAGCTCTGCCTGAGGCTGCAGCAGGTGAGGAGCACCTTTATCCCTGCCGGGACTCCTCCCTTCACCCTTCCTGCCAGCCCTCAGGCCAAAGCCCAGCCTGGCACAGCCCCCCGCCCTAGCCACAAGCCCAGCCCTGGCACAGAGTCCATCCCACCCCACGTGTGGCACGGATCCAGCCCCCTCTCCCGGCATCCCTCCAGCTTCCTGCACGGGGCAGCTGGCCCTGGAAGGGCCCAGGCACCTGGGGGGCCAAGGGGGGCAGGCAGGGAGACAGAGGCACCTGGGGACCCTGTGGGGACAACCCCCACTCCAACACAATCCATCTTCCAACAGCCCCCAGTGCCAGATCCCCCATCTCCTGCTGCCCGTCCCCTCCCAGAGCTTTCCCTGTGGGACACCCCAGAGCTGAGCCCGGCCCCAAACCCAACATGTTTGGGAGAACAAGGGGAACAAGGGACATGTGATCAGGTGACTGATTGGCATCTCAGACACTGCAGACACTGGGGAGCACTGGGCAATGCTGATCACCTGCAGACAAGGCTGAGGGCTGGGGAATGGCTCAGGAGTGAAGATTCCCACATCCACACAACCCAATATCCCTTTCGCTGTAGATGCCAAACCCAACCAAGCTCCATGCCAAGAGCACTGTCCAGAGGGGAATATACCCTGCTGTGCCCCTCATCCTGTCACACATGCAGCCATGGAGCCCTCCCAGAGCACCTGGGCCATGGCCCTGGCTCTGGGCCCAGGCCAGCACTGGCCCTGAGCAGGATGTGCCCATCCCAGGCTCATGGGGAAGTGGGCACCTGTCCCCAGGCAGCCACTCAGAGCTAATTGGGGTAACAGAGGTTCCCTGTGAGGAGGAGGGATCTTGGTGCTCTGCCAGCATCTCTGACAAGCCCTGTTTGCCCAGGCCCTGAGGCACCAGGACGACATTCAGACATCTTGGGCTTCCAGGAAGGAAAATCCACATTGAAGTGGTTCCTGAGAGCTGTCTGTGGCTGTGATTCCTGTTTGACATTCCAGGGCAACAGTGAAGGGTTCTGCACATTTCTTTCCCCAGGGACAATGTGGATCCATCAGAGAAGTGTTATTGACCAGCTGGGAAAACATTTCAGGCCACTGCCTTGACTGTTTGCTCTGGAACTCACCCAAGGAGGAAGATTTTCCTTGGGGGTTTTGCTGCTTTGTGTCCTTGGAGGAGACCAGAGTGTCCTCCTGGGGGATTCTTGACCCGATGGACAAGAGCTGTGACATCATTGGTGGGCTGAGGTCACCTTGGAGAGAAATTGAGGAAGTGTCTACAGGGCCCTAAATAGTGAATGAATGGATGAAGGAGATTCTCACTGTCCTGACCCACTATCCAGCAAAACCACAGCCAAGGGAAGAGGCCTGGTGGAATGAGGGGGAAAGCAGACCTTGTTGAGCCTGGTGCACACTGGGCAGTGTGGGGTGATCCCCTGCTGGTGTTCCAGCTGTCAGTGCAGTCCCACTTCTCTGATGGACTGGATCCTTAAGAAACAAAAGAAGTGATCAAGCTCAGGGGAGGAGGGGGTCTGGTCACACTTCTCTTCTCTGGGAGTTTCTCTCCGAGGGGGGACATTCCATGAGAATTGGGATGCGGTAAAGGACAGGGCTGAGGGCAGCTGCTCCCTCTCTCTCTGGGCTTCGGTGGAGGACGCTGGGAGCTGCTGCTTGGGAAAAGGAATTGGTTGCTGTGGGTGGCCAGAGCAGCTTCCCCAGGGAGGTGCTGTCAGGTGCCTGCAGCACCGAAAGTGTCTCCACTTGGGACTGCCTTGACAACTCCCCCAGCCCAGCAGACCCTGAGCCCAGATGGTGCAATCAAAGCCTCACCAGAGGGATGAGAGGACTCCTCACAGAGCAGATCCAGCCGGGTTTATTAAGGGAAAATCCCAGGGTCCAGGTGAAGTGAGGGTGAAGAGGGAAACAGGAGCAAGCAGGAGCACAACCTCTGCTGAAGGGAACCAGAGGTGAAGAGCCAGAAGCAGGGCTGGGGCCAGGGTATATAACTGGAGGAAGGCAGGAGGGGTCAGGGTACAAATGATCCAATGGAGAAGGGAGCCGGGGCTGGAGATATAGTAGGGTGACACAGGATGCACCAATGGGGGAGCAGCAATTTTTTTGGAAAAAAAAGACAAAACACAGCAATTTCCTGGTGCCAAGAGTGTCACCACCCAGGCCTGGTATTTGATGGCACCGCCAATGCCCAGATCTGGACATTTCCCTGTGCCACCACAGCCCAAGTGCAGCAATTTGCTGGCAAAGAAAGCCAAACCAGACAAATACCTGGCGCCTACACCAGCCCAATCTTGTGTTTGCTGACACCGCCAGTGCCCAGATCTGGAATTTTTCAGATGCCTGCACAGCATAATTCCAGCAGTTTGCTGGCACAGAAAGTTGGCAATTTCTCAGTGTCATTTGGCAATTTCTCAGTGTCAGCACATTCCCTGCCAAGATCTGGTGTGCACTGGTGTTGAAGATTGCAATGCAAAATGTTTTCCATTACCATCTGTATGGCAGATTACCTTTGTCAAGTGGGCAGTTTGCTTTATCTCTCTCTTTGAGTGACCACATTCACATCTCCCTCGGGAGGGGACATCTGCTGATAACAGACTATTGAATGTCACTGCATGACTGATAAGAACTATAACATCCCATTGTGAGATGCTCCACCCAGAGGGAGGAGCCAAGCATTGCTACCCAGATAAAATCCGAGATTCTGGAACACTAGCACGGCTTTCTCCACGGGATTCCCCAGAGGAACAGCAGCTGTCACTTCTCCCACTGGGTCTTCAGAGGAAGAATACATCCTTCTCTACAGATGTCCCCCGCTCCAGCAGAACCACACCTGACACTTCAGGAGGGCTGCAGCCACATTTCCAATTGGACTGCCACCAACACCCTGACCTGTGGGGTGTCTGATTGGGTTCTGACTCTGTCAGTGTTGTTCTAGTGTACTGCATTGTTTATTTTATCCTTTTTTTTTTCTTTTCCCTATTAAAGAACTGTTATTTCCTGCTCCCATATTTTTGCATGAGAGCCCCTTAATTTAAAATTTATAGCAATTCGGAGGGGCGGGGAGGGTTTACATTCTCCATTTCAGGGGAGGCTCCTGCCTTCCTTAGAGGACTCCTGTCTTTCCAAACCAAGACAAAAACCTTTGACTGGGCAGGATCTTTTGGATCCATTGTCCCTCAAACAGGTCAACAGGTGACCCTGTTGTAATGCCAAGTCTCACATTCTTCTCTTGGTTTATTTATATTTTATTTATTTATCTATTTATTTTCTTTTCATCATCAAAAAATATATACAATTAAAAATATGTCATCAAATTTTAAAGATACAATCAAAACACATTAATTCAAAACTACATCTAAAGATCAGAACATATGTACATCTGTAACTATGAAGCCTAATGCATCAATCCTATTCTTCAAACACTCTTCATACAGGCGGCAGCTTCTTCTTGAGCTTGGAGGAAAGAGAGCTCTTCTGGACGGGAGAGGAGGACTTTGTGGGTGAGGGAACATGGAAAGAGTCCGGAGAAAACTCCTCGGTAAGACTGTAACCAGCCAGATCTGCAAAATGGAGACACAAAGTTTAACAGAGAGGCAAAGTTTAACAGAGGCCACCATGTAAACCTAAAGCATCTGAAGCTCCATATTTCCTGGGACACATTTCCTCCAAACTTCTAAACAGCTGCACAGGGAAACATGCTCCTGCTGGCAGACACTTGAGGCAGGCCAGGGCACAACCCTGAGCCACTTCCCCAGAGCTACCACAGGCACAGCCTGGCCTCTGGGCCACCCTGGGACAGCAGGGAGCCCAGAGCCCTGTGCTCTACAGGAATGGCTCAGCTGCACATGCACCCTCCTGCTCCTCTGCCTGCCCCACAGCTCAGCAGCCCCACAGCTCCAGGGGCACTGGCAGCAGCACAGCTCAGTGCAAGGGCACATGCAGGGCACAGCTGTTCCCTGGCAATGTGCACAGCCTCTCTGGGCTGCCACAAGACCCTTCCTCCCAGCAGAGATTGGCCCAGCTCCCCCGTCACCTCTGTGTGAGGCTGAGCCATGATTGCCCTTCACCTTGTCCTCAGTCTGGAGCTGCTTCAGGCCACCCATGCCATGACTAGGAAGGGCAATGGAGAGAGTGGGGGCAGATGCACACCCTTCCTTAGGATTTCGTCATTTTTGGCACAGCTAAAAAGGCAAATCCAGAGGTGTCCAACTCAGCACTTCCTCAGCTTTCTGGAGAGCATATCACCTTCAACAGCCCAGCATTTTGGAGAGGTTTTCCCGCACACGTGGAGGCTTGCTGGCAGCACATTTCTTCAGCTGGGTGCCCATCACCTTGTAGAGGGCAGAGGCAAGCTTGGTGGCCACGGTGCGGACGTTGGCGCTCCGCACAGGCAGCACCTTGTTCCCTAGGAAGGACCAGAGCACAGGCAGGGCGTCGCGCTGGACGACTTCAGGGCTCCTAGCATGAACCTCCTGCACAAGCACTGCCGGGACAGAGACACAGCTCCTTACCCACCAGCCTCCATGCAAACAAGGATCTACCTCTGCTTCTGCTTCTTGCCAGCCTCTCTGGCCAAGATCAGCAATATAGCGCCCAGACCCCTTGATCCAGAAATGGGCAATGCAGCTGATCATCCTGGAAACAGAAGCACCAACCCCTCAGGAATAATTTCTCCAACCAGAGCCCTTGTCCCTGTAGCAGACTTCCTACCTTCACTAAATTATTTCACAATCTCTGCATGAACAATGAATGAAATGTCCAATTGCCTTTGATTTCCATTAAGAAGTTGTCTAAACCAACACTGAAGATTTGGAAATGTACCATAGAGAGGAAATTGAGAGATTTCTAATAAAAGGGATGATTCCATTTTTGTAACTTTGATGCCAAGTGCCAAATGTCTAATCTGGCTCTTCCCTGTGCTCAGTGACACACAGCAAAGGGCAGGATTAGAACACACCTTAAAACTCCAGCCCACCAGAGATGGCTGCTGCCTGACAGCTGGATGAGAAACATCAGTGACCAGCTGGTGTCTTTGGCAGAATGCTTTTGGGGCTTCCAACAAAGAGCTGTTTCAAACCTCAGGGTGTCTTAGACAATTACCCAGACCCCATTGCCTTGGCATTTGGCCATCTCCACATTTTAATGCCACTTCCCCTCCCAATGTTAATGGCATTTTTTCTTATAATGTCCACTCAAATAGGGGCATAGAGAAAGAAAAATGCTACACAGGGGACTGAAATGTAACCAAAACATGAGTGTTTTCTCATATTGTCTCTGAAATCTCTCTGCTCATTTTCTGAACTGAACTGTATCAAACACGGACAAATGTTTACTACCAACAGGCTCCTTGTAACAGGCAGATTTGGCTAAGAGATGAAAACCTGAAATGCTCTGGAGACCATTCTTATTTTCTAATCGGACAAAATGTTATTCAGCAGCAATTTAATATTCTTTGGTGGAAGAAACTTCATTTTCTCTATGCTGTTAATCCACCAGCAGACATCAACATTGAAAGAGCTCCTGCAAGTGCCCAAAACCAATTCTTCTAAGCAAGAAAAGGTTATGGTACCCATTTTAAAATGGGAATTCATTTGAATTTAAATGCAATTAAAGACATCAGTGACTACTGAATGTGAGGAACAGCTGTCCGGTCCTGCTAAATCTCAGAGAGAACATCTGCCTTTTCTAAAGTAGTCCTAATTTATGGTTAATTCCTTTATTTGAAAAAGAGATCAAAAGAACTGCTAAACTAAATGCCCTATTGCTGGAGATCTATATTTTTCAAATGCTCTTTAAAGGGCCTTTGACATTCCCAATCGCTGAACATGCCCTTTTGAGATTCCTAATGAAGACACAAAGTGTATTAAACCTTGCATTCAAAGATGTTGGCATATAATTAGCAGTGGATTTAGCCCCAGTTAAAGCAAGGCTATCAATCATCTTCTCTACTATATATTGAGATTATCATTTTTCCATTCCTTGGCTCTTGCTAACACAGCAAGCTCCTCCGAGGAATCAATTATCAGCTGCATTTGCAGCATTTTGGACAGCGCTGACACAGGCAGACACTGTTTGCACACCCTGAAAGGCTCAGTCCAAGGCCACTCTGACAGCACAGGCAGGGAGCCTCAGCACTCTGCTTCTGTCCCTGTGCCCCAAGAGGCTGCCTTGCACTAAACCCGTGCCTCTGATACCTCTGTTGAGTTTTGACCCAAGCTGTGACCCCCAGGCTCTGCACAGTTCAGTCTCAAAACTTTCCAAGAGAAAAAAAAGAATTCTGTGAGAACAAAACAAACTGATGCCCTGAAACAGCATTTGCCACCATTTCGCCTCAAAGGTCACAGATGTCCCTGAGCTCCCCAGAGAGGAGCCAGCTGGGGCATTTTTAGCCCTCCCTTTGCTGGAGGTGGTTCTGAGATGCCCCAGTGAGAGCTCAGCCCCAGGCCGAGCGCTGCCCCCATCTCAGATGCTGCCCAGCTCTGCAGCAGCCAGGGAAAACCTGCCAAACCCACCTGCCTTGGCTATGGGGCAGCAGGGACAAGCTCAGCACCTCCTGATTTGGAGGAGCTGCTCTGCTGTCTGCTCACAGGCATTCCCTGTAAATACTCCCTGGGAAGAGCTCTTGGCTCAGAAGGGGAGGCCATACCTGTGATACGCTCGGTGACATCCAGCAGGGCTTGGCCACTCAGGTGATTCCATTGGTAGCTGAACTCTTTCAGCAGTGACACTTTATCTACAAGTGAAACACATGTTTCTGCTCACTTTTCTCAGGTCATAGGAGAAAGGGCAGGGCCAACCCCATTTTATAAAATCAAGCACATTTCTGCAGATGTTTGAATCCTATTCTTCTTTCCTTCCAGCATACTTGGCAGGGTTTTAAATTCCAGAAGAAAAGCTCTCCTTTCACATTTGTAAATCCAAACATGTCTGCTGTACCAGGAGCTGTGTTAAAACATTTCACATCAGAGACCTCAAGAGTTCAGTCACATGGAAGCAGTGAAAAGGTTTTGCATCCCAGAGCAAAAAGGAAGAGCCCCATACTTGGGTCACAGAAAGGCACGGAGTCAGACAGTTCCTGAGATCACAGAGCAGCTGGGGAGGAGAAAGTGGAAACTCCCCTTGAAGACCTGCCTCTTCAACACTCCTTTTTTCAGTCATATTCCCCCAGTACGGAATTTTCAGAGCTGACATAAATGTGTGTGGCAAAGGAATTTAGAGCAGCCCTTGCCTATGTAGTTAATTGCTCTGGCCATCTTGCCCCATGCAAAACAACAAGTGGAACAAGGCATCATTGACAGCTGGGTTTATACCTCTTTGCTCTAAAGAAATGAACTTGGTGAATCACAAGTTCCCCCTTGAAAATAGAAGACAAAGAAGAAAAGTGGAAAATAGGCAGCTAATGCCTCTAATGTGGAGCCTCCCAGGTGGCTGCTCTGCAGAAGCTCTGGTGGGTCAGCGTCCCTTCATGCCAACAGCAAAGCTGTTCATTTGGGAAGTCAGGTGGTGCCCAAGCAAACTCCACAACTCCCTTTGCCTCTGAACTGTAGCAAAGCTGCAGTCCAGGACCTGCTCTTCAGACAAGCAGCACAGAGCCAAGGGCTCCTGGGACTGTTGGGGAATGCTGATCCCACTCCAGCCTGTTGGGGATGGTGCATAAGGACTGCACCTGCACAGCCTCTGGTGGGTGTCAGCTGGAGTGTTCCACAGACAAGAGCAGCTGTCAAGGCACTCAGCGCTCTCTTGTGCAGGAGAGACAGAGACGAAGTTGAGGAGAGTCGCCGCCAGGGCTCAGCCTTACCCAAAGGAGCAATGGATTCTTCCAGTGCTTTCACAGCTGCCCCACGAACCCTGGGATCCTTTGAGTTCAGGTTCTTTGTTATTCCCTCCACCAAACCAATGATCACCGGGTTCAAGGCATCTTTCAGGGCCCCTGTGATTTCAGCCAGCACATCCAGCGCCCTCTGCTTCACTTTCTTGTGGCTGTCAGATATTCTCAGGACAAAATATTCAAAAATCTGTGAAGAGAACAAGCAACGTGAAAGTTGGATTCAAATGTCCTTGTTTGAAGAGTGGATGTAGCAGTCAGCAATGTCAAAGATGAAAGTGATTCTTTCTGTCAGGTCAGCACTCGCTTGCATAATTTCACTGTTTTCCTGTGGGCCACTCACTGGAATGGTGGCACAACCTCATGCTGGTTGAAAGATTTTCTTCTGTTTTTAAGAGGTTTGGCTGGGGACAGAATAGTTCCTATGCTATTTCTCTCCATCCATAAATCATTAAATTAATTCCATTTATTAATGCTAAAGAGTACCTTTGCTTTGAATGGAAGCAGATGTTTACAATGCCCGGTTTTCTATACAGTTGCCTCAAGTACTGAGGGCAATTATGATTTTGCCAAAACTATGGCTGGAGGAGATCTAAGTTTTCTTTTGTTTGTTTCTGAGCCAGTGTCTGGAGAAGTGCAGGGCTATGATCAACTCTTCCAGGATCTGGACCATTTCTCTAAGTAACAAGTAGACTTCTGAAATGTCATGTGCTGTACAGCTCTCATTAGAGCAGGTTCAGTCCCTTGACAGCCTCATTATCAGGCACCTTTTCCTGGAAAAAGGGAAAAAGCAGCTACTGGGAGCGGAAGGCAGAGATGAGTCCTTAGCTGTTTTCCTCCTTTTCCAAAGAGAAAAACAGACCCCCAAGAAGGGTGAGCACTGTCTTTACAAAGAGGAATAGGAACAAGAAGGGAAATGAGTAGCCAGAGCTGTGCCCGTGTAAGACAAGATGGAGTATATAGAAGTATTCTTAAAAAAGCAACTGGGTTTAAACCAACCCAGCCTGATACTTCTCTTCCCTATGCAAACCTATGTTTGGTCTAGAGAACAATTGCCATGCTTTCAGGGGCTGGATTCCCTTCACTTCACCCAACTGGGAGTAGGAGAGAGCAGCAGTTACACCAGCAGAAAATTCTGCCATCATCTGATGAACAGCATCAATAAGCACCTGCCAGACAAATACAGCTGGACTGAAATAACTTGTCCTGAAGCCTGGACCTGAATTAAATTTTTTCTGGGTAAGAGGGACCAGCGTGTGACAAACAGCCAGGATGGAGTGCCAAGACACACTGAATTAACTTTGCTGCTACAGGCTTAGGAAAGGAGCTAAAGGAAAGGAGCATTGAAGATACCCTACATACTTGAACAATGTTAGTGGAGATGAGCTGGGGGCTGGTTTTGCACAGGTCTAGGAGGAGTTCCACTCCTTCCATCCTTGTCTGAAACCCCTTGACTTCCAGGAGATGGTAAAGCTTCTGGAGCAGCTCCGTTTCTTCCACAGCTGGAGGTGACGTGACCTGGGCTTTTGCACAGTGTAGGAGGTGTCCATCAGAGGTAGGTTTCACCCTGGAAAATAAAACCAAATGAGGACCTGTTGGTGATAATTATCGTAGCATGGCACCCCCGTTGAGGAAATAATTAGCATTGACTCCATGATTCCAGAAGGCTGATCAATTGCTATGCCATGCCATGCCATGCCATGCCATGCCTCATTGCCCTTACAGACAGTCTGATACAGACAGACCAGACTGGCCAATTGAATCCAAAACACCATCACCAGTGGCCAATTAAGAAATTAGCCTTTGGTAAATAAATCTCCATATCACATTCCACATGTTCACAACAACAGGTGCAGCAAGTGAAGATAGAATTGTTTCTCATTCTTTTCTCTGGTCTTCTAACATCCTTCCCCAGGACAATGCCTGGCAAAGTTGTGCCTGCTGCTCTCTATGGAGAGAGCTGCAGCCACAGACAATACCTTCAAGTTAATTGTGAGCAAAACATCTTGAGCAGTTTTCCTAATCATGTGATTTCAAGTTGGAAAATCATGAGGCTCTGAAGAACAACGTGGACTTCATGATAATCATTATGGCAGACAATCTGCAAGTAACATTCTTGCCAGTGCTCGCTCAGGAAAACCAAGGATGAGATGCATCTGATCTATCTTCAGATGGCTGCCAGGGCACACAGGTCACATTGCTTTGTGGAGAAAGAGAGACACTACTTCCAAGTTTAAATGCCTCCTCATATGGGACATGTGTGTCTAGGAATAAGGGAACTCATCACTCTGGAGAAGTGTCTCTACAACCAGGCATGACAATCTGGAAAAGTAGCTCAGATGCATCTGAACAGATAAACAGGGCCATAGTTGAAGGATTCAGAAAATCAGTAACAGATAAAAACAAAAGCCAGACATCCCAGAACTACGCTCCCATTTCATTTGCTTCCCTGGAGACTAGATGCACAGCTTAACAACCCCACTGGGAACAATTCTCCTGATCAACCTGTCTCTTCCATGAGCACAGGAAGATGGTAGCTATGCTACTGAGGCATGTGGTCACTTTCCTGCCACTGCTGAGCAGGACAGAGCTAAATAAATCCCCTCTGCTCTCAGAGGAGAACAGGTACAAGTAGCTCTGCAACTGCGATGAAGAGACAGCAAGGAGCAATTCCTGTCTTAAATGCTGATTGCAGCACAGGGGGAAATAAACCAAACATGCTGTCCATCAAGCAAATTACATGAAGAACAGGAATATCAAGGCAAAAAGTCCACATTCAGACACCTGTTGACTGAAGTTGTTCAGGAATTGCCTTGCTACTTACTACTCAAACTTGGTACTGTTTGAGGGAAAGAAAACCATGATTCAGCCAGGCCAAACCTCACAGATGAGAACTCCACCTTTGTGGAATGGCATCTTGCTTCCAGACTGAGATTTCTCATCAAAACACCTATCTGAAAATGACTCCACTCAGATGAAAAAAAGCCCTTTTTTATAGGGGCCTGAGTAAATATATGTATGGCAGTAAAAGATCTCTGTATTGTATAAGTGACCCTGCCCTGATTCTAGTTATTGTAAGTGGGCTGCAGCTGTGATGTCCTTAATTGGGCAGCAGCAGCTGCAGCCCGTGGAGGTAGCTGGGATAAAAGGGGCGGGGGGGGGGGGGGGGGGGGGGGGGTTGGTGTTCAGGGAGAGTTGGAGAGGAGCCCTGATTGAGAAGCAACAACACTTCTGTGAAGAGCTGCTGTGAGAAAACCACCCTGAAGGTATGAGACTCTGGAAATATGATATACAACAATATGAATACAACATCTAGTGACCCTGACGTGATGAAGATCTGCAGCCATAAGAAAACACCGAGAGAAGGTATGGGACCCCCCCGACATGATAGAAGATAGGACAGCCAAGAGCTGTGGCAGCCTGAGAGCTGGGACAGATATGTGTATTGTAACTACTGTAATTGTTAAAAGAAAAGGGGGAAATATAGGGGTCTGAGTAAATATATGTATGGCAGTAAAAGATCTCTGTATTGTATAAGTGACCCTGCCCTGATTCTAGTTATTGTAAGTTGGCTGCAGCTATGATGTCCTTAATTGGGCAGCAGCTGCAGCCCATGGAGGTAGCTAGGATAAAAGGGGGTGAGGCATTCAGGGAGGGCTGGAGAGGAGTCCTGACTGAGAAGCAACAACACCACTGCTGTGAAGAGCTGCTGTGAGAAAACCACCCAGAAGGTATGAGACTCTTGAAATATGATATACAACAATGTGATTACAACACTGTTTGAATTTACTTGTGCCAAGTCAGGCAGCAGAAACTTGGCCCTCTCCCAGCCTCCACAGCACTGCCCTTGCCACTGCACTGGATCGTCTGAGCTGCAACCAATGGGTGTCTTTTTGTCTCTCCATTTTTGTGGAAACCCCTCCAGAGAAGTTGTGTTCAGCACAATGCAAAAGTAGACATTTTTTATCCTAGAGCATATCCTAGAGTAGGGAAAGGAAACAATCTGTGGCATTGGTCATCTCTGCCAGAAAGTTTTTCCTGAGGAAGAGACATGTAAAGCTTGTCATGTGCTTTGTCACATCTAAGAAAAGTGCTCAGTACCGTTTGCAAGAAGACAATGTGGCCTGGGGCTTCTTTGAGCCATCGTTCCTCTCCTTCACCGGCTCCTTGACAGATGGGCCTTCAGCCTTCTGGTTTTCCATCCCCTACAAAGACATAGAGAAACCTCATCAATCTTTAGAATATAAAACAGGAAATTCCCTGTTTAAAACACAAGTTAGAACCAGGACCACTGCTACCAAGGCTTAGGGAAACATTTCCTAACTTACAGATGGAAACCGACCAGAGATTCAGTGATGCCAAGTCTTTGTTTTCAATAGCCCAAGGCAGGTTATGGGTGCTACCAGACTGAGCAGCAGTCTAAAATCCCAAATTCCTTAGTCTTGAGCATAAATGGGAATAATGCAAACTGGTAGGCAACAAGTGTTTGTAAAGGAATCAACAGAAAAAATTGGACTCTTTTGGGGGTTGGCCCATTGTGTTGCAAGTCGATTTGGTTCAACACTCACTCTCCTTGCTCCTGCACAAAGGCAGGCTCCCTTCTATAATGTCAATAACAAAATATAAAATCCTCCCCCAAACAAACAAAGGATTTCCCACTGGATGCTGCTGAATTCACCAAGCTTCTTCCAGCTCCACAGGGCTTGACAGCAGGGCAGTATTCCCAAACGACAGACAGTCATTGTAGTAATTAGGGTTGACTTGGACATCTTTCGTAAATTTGGGAATTTTCTTGGTACTACTATTTCCAGTGTACTTTGCAAAGACTCTGTTATCTTCAGAAGCACAATTCTCACTTAATTGCTTTACAGGGGGCAGAGTAGAGAGAGCATGGTGGGGGCTTACGCTTAAATGTAAACCCATTTTCTCCTCTTTCCCTTTCCTCTTTGTGACCGATATTGAAAATATTCAAAACCCCACTTTTCCCTAATAATATCAGTTCCTTTGTGGTCTGCAGATGAACAGGCTGAGGATTAACAGCTCATTCCCAGGAGCAAAATGATTCAGCAGAAGAGGAATTAGCTAAAGACAGATTGGGTATCTTTGATTTCATATTAGCAGAGGCAATACTTGCACAAAGGAGACATTTCTCCTGCCAAGCCCTTACTTTCTTCTGAATTCTTGTCAGAATATCTTCCAGATCACAGGGGGGAAGAGATCGTTCCAAAAGCATTTTAAATTGTTGATGATTGAGCAACATCTTCACCATCTCCTGTCCATAATGCCTAAGGAAGGAAGGCAGGAAGGAAGGAAACAAAAGAAAAGTGAACAAGCAAAGGAAGAGTTTTAACAGAAGAGGCTGATACCTTAAACTCATCAGGTGCAATCCTTGCATGAGAAGGCATTACCTACTCAGCAAAGAGGGAAATTTACCTCACTTGACACTGCACAGTGCTGTCAGCTGAACACAAAAGGCAAGAGGAAAATGTGGGGCAAGAGAAAAATACCATTTCACTCTGAAACTGTGGGTGTGCTTCTGTGGCATCAAAGGATCCCAGGGAACAAGCAAAACACATCTGCTTTGTTGTCAAAGCTTATTAGCAGTGTCTTGCTGCCATTGCACAATAATTTGCCTTTCTTTAACTGGCAGGGAAGCCAGGACAAAACACCTCATGCATCCTCTTGATTATTCTATACTATGTGTATGCACAGGGGCAGCTAGTTGCTCTTGGCAGCTATTAATGGCAATTTCATCATCAAAGGTAGGGGATTTGTGTGGTTTGGGTTGATTTTGCTACTAGGAAACCACAGTTTTCTTCAAGAAGAAATGTGGAGCTCACTGAGCCACAGATAACAGCATTCTAGAAATCTGCAGAACAGGTTTAGAAAGACTGAATATGTTGGCTAAAGACCCCTGAAATATTTCTAGGAAAGTCTGAAGTTAATGAGAAATGCATGTTTGGGATGCTTCAGTGATGAACATTAGCCAACATTTTGGCTTTTTCTTGTCCACCTAAGGCCAAACAAAAGTGTTGGACTGGCAGATCTGAGATCTTTTGATCTCAGTAAAGAATCCTTCAAGCCACAGGGAAAAGTTGGCAATGTTCCTTTTTGCTGGCCAACCTCAGGTTTCCCAGTAGAGCCATTTGCCCAGGCAACCCAGAGCAGTGGTCACAGTACCAAGGCTGACAGAGCTCAAGAAGAGTTTGGACAATGCTCTCAAGCACATGGAGTGACTCTTGGGGTCACTGCACATGGCCAGGAGATTGACTTGATGACCCTGATGGGTCCCTTCCAACTCAGCATATTCCATGATTCTGTGAGCCTTATTCACACTGTGAGGTAACTTCATATTCCCTTTAGTTTCCACTCTTGTGTGGTTTCACCTTTATAGCCAGACACAAAACGGTTTTCCTGTTTTAGGAGGTGAAATGAAGATCATTACCTTGTGTCCTTGTGACAGTCCTGAGCAAGCTTCCCTGCCACATGTGGCAGCCTCTCAGCCCTGGGTGTGCCTGCGAGCTTGGTGACTCCAATCCTCTCCATCAGGGACAGGAGGAGTTGGGCTGCACACTTGCGCACAGGGGCGGGGCAGCTGCTGGGGAGGAGAGAGCAAACCCTGGGCACAGGGACAAGGAGCAGCAGCAGCGCCAGCCTTGGCCAGAGCCTACTCCCTGCCCTTGCTGGGGGAAGGAGCCTGGGCTCTCCCTGCACCTTTGGACACCTGCACAAGGTTCTGGCCTCAGCTAAACACAAAGTTAGCATTGTACACAAGGCCTGCCTGCATGGAGGAGGGAGAATTCAGTCTCCCTGCACTGTCTGATACTCAATTTCTTTCACAGTATTTACTCTGAGAAAGATTAAAGAAATAGATGACATATGAATAATTTAGAAATTAAGAACAATTGATGCTGACCCATCAGAGGGCACCCACTACACAGAGCTGCAGCAGGATTGAGGCTCTTTCCAGCCATTTATCCCCAAATCTGCAGAACTTTGGGAAACAACAAATGCAGGGAAAACACGTTGTGGGCCGTGAAGTTGCAGAATATCCAGCAATGCAGCCTGTTTCTTCTGTGGGCCTTGGCAATGGATCCATCTGAATGTTTTACCCTATTGCAAAGCTGAGGAAAGGGTGGCAGGCAGTTTAGCCGGGCTGTCCTGTTCTAGAGAGTGTCTCTTGGCAACTATCAGGCCCAGCACCAACATTTAAGGCAGCATTTGCTTCAACTGTCCCATGGCAGTCAGCCTGTGAAGGTGCCTTTAAAGTGATTCATGATCTCAAGGCTAACATGAAACATCAGTTTGAATAGAAAGTAGAGCTCTAAGGCCAGGACAGTCATACAAGAGTCCTTTGGCAGGAGCTGCACCTGCTGTGCAGGCTGTGCCACACCCAGCAGATTGTCCCCCATGTGCTCCATGCCCCAGCAAGGACCCTCCTCATTTCTCAAGTTAATGGCATCATGAGGAGACATGGTTTTCCCAGGGTCTCTGTGGTTAGCGCTGTGAAATACCAAACACTGCTCACAGCTGCAATTGCAACTGTCCCTCTGCCCACAAAAGCACAAGGCTCTATCCTTTGCCTTTGCAGGCACTTTCACTTCCCCACCGATCACCACATCTAGGAAAATCTGACAGACTGGGAGAACTCCAGGAAGCAGCAGGAAGCTGAGTCAGAGGAGCTTTAGTTTGGATATCAGGAAAAAGGGTTTTTCACCCAGAGGGTGGTTAGGCACTGGAACAGGCTCCCCAGGGCAGTGGTCACAGCACCAAGCCTGACAGGGTTGAAGAAGCATTTGGACAACAATCTCAGGCACTTGGTGTGACCCTTGGGCTGTTCGGTGCAAGGCCAGGAGTTGGACTTGATGATCCTGATGGGCCCCTTTCAACTCCCCATATTCTACAGTTCTGTGATTCTGAGAACTAATAGGCTGCAGGAGGGCAGAAATAGGTGACAAGAGGAAAGAAGTGAGGCTGGTTGGAGAATCAAGTCACTGAGTTCACAGAAGATGCAGGATACAGGACCCTTCCCTCCCACCATTCCCATTCTCTGTCTCATCCCTTCTGCCTCCCCCACACACTAAGGTGAAGAATATCACTAAAAGAAAAAAACCTACTTGACTCCCATGTCCATGAGAGCAGTCATTGCTCGTGCAGGAGTCACATTCTCCACCATGATCCCCAGGGTCTGACTGGCTGCTTTCTGAACAAATTCTGGGGAGCTGGACACCATCTGGAGAAGGACCTGAGCAACCTCATCCACCTCAGAGTCCATGTCCTTCTTCAAGGTCACAGAGAGCTCTCCCAGAGTGACAATGGCAGAGTAGGACACCTTGGAACGGAGGTTGGTCACCTGGGGAAGTCATGAGGGGAAACATAGGAATCACCTTGAAAAGAAAACCAGTTGCCTTCAACAGAAATCCCAGGAAATGACAACACTTCCCATTGTGTCCAGAGGAACATACAAGTACAGGAAGAGCAGGAGAGTACAAGCACAGAAAGGCACTTACTCTGGCACCAATTTCTGGCCTGAGACCTGCTCACTGCAGGCCTAAAAAAAAAATTTCATTCAGTGTTCTACTTAACCCTTCTAAAATGTCCACAGCTTTGATTTTAGGCCCTTTTACTAGAAAATTAAAGCAAGGGCTGCTTTCAAATCATAAAGGCACAAGTGATAAAGATAAAAGAGTCAGGTGCTCCTGTTCCAAAAAGCAACACCAGCAGCTGAAGCACTCAGCCAGGAAACAGAAAACACAGGCTCAGGTCTACAGAATAATTTGCAGTGTTGAATTACAGCTTGGGAAGAGATTGGGACTCTGGCAAATAATGTCATTAGTGTCTAATTTTCTGCATTTGCACATTGCATTATAAAGGCACCACACTCAAAGATGAGTGTCAGATACCTGACCTGCCAGTAAATACAGCTGCATGTGCCCACAGATCCTTCAGACAGCTGACAGACACTAGAAATCTCAGGTCTAAAACCAGAAACGAAGGCAGACCCTGAGCACACATGGACATGAGCAAGCACATACCCACTCTACACACTGTGTATGAAGTATGGGGGACAATTCAGAACAATGTTCTCACCTCGCTGGTAACTGCCAAGCAAACCTCATGAAGTCTACAAAGCAGGACCTCTGAATGGGACCCAGCCAGGTGTTTGATGGTGAGGAGTCCCTTCTCCTTCAGCTCCCTGAAAGAGAGAAGATTGATTTTTCTCTCCACCAAGGCAGTACCCTCTGAAATTACCAGGCTGGCAGCTCAGTTGAACAATGGGAGGTGCTTTTCAAGGAGAGCTTAATGAAATCATGGAACGTGTTACCCCAGGATGCTGTGGCTGTCAAAAGCATTCACAAACCCAAGAGGCAAAGAGAGGGGTTTCAGAGTGGCCATTTAAGAAGACAGCCTTTCTGAAACCTCTGGCACATGAGGCCCCTCTGTCACTGCTTCCTAGAAGCTGTGAGACCGGGCCATGCTGCTGTTTGTTGTCACCTCCCTGTACCTGTCCCTGAGATACAGTTGCATGGGGCTGTTATTGGGGCATTTTCCTTCTTTGTCAGCCCCAGCAGGCATTCAGCAGGGAGAGTCTGCACTGGCTCTCTGGAGCTGAGTTTCCAATCTATGATCTCGGCCTCTCTGTCACCCACTCCACTCCACTCCACTCCACTCCACTCCACCTCACACATTCCCCAAAAATGCAGCAGGATGTCCCAGGAGATTCCACCCCTGGGCAAGAACTGTTGAAACTCTGGCTTTTCCCAAAAACCCCTACCTAAAACAACCCCCCCAACAGCAACAGGTTATTTAAAAGGTGCAAACAACTCTGTCTCTGAGCACTTGCTTTGTGCAGGCCCTCAGCTACAGGAAGGTGTGTGAGGCATCAAGGCTGCAGCCCAGGGCTGGTGACAGATCCCACGGGCACCCCTGAGTGTCATCCGGAGCCCCCACACCTGCAGAAGCTCTCTGCACCTCACAGGGCACCAAAGAGAAACGGGGAAGAGAAAGCAGAAGAGAAAGGGCAAAGCAAAGGTGACTGCACAAGGAGATGCATCGTGGCAGATTTTTCATGCTTATCCCAGTGGGAATGGAGTCCTTAACCCTGTGTGAATTAAGCATCCACCAGGGAGTGATCAAAAAGACATCAAAAAGAAAACCAATATCACCTAACATTTGTAGGCTTATCACCTTTGGGCCTCCTTCTGCCTCTGTATAATTTTGGGACACACTGGGAGTAATGACAAAATATCTCAGGCCCACATGAAGCAGTGTGACGGAAAAAGTTGATTTCCAAAAAAGCAAGATTCCTAGAGGATTTTCTTTCTTTTTCCTTCTCTTCTGCCATGAGCCTCTCAGGAGTAATGGTAGGCTGAGGGACTTGAAAGCACAACTCAGTCCATTTCTCAGAAAAAGGAACTCCCTGGAGCTGCTTCTGGGACTGCCATGCAGGAGGTCACAGGGAGACCCTGTCACCTGCCATTGCTGTCAGCAGTGGGAGCAGAGAGAAATCTTACTCAGTCCCACTGGGCCAGTGGCCCAAGGCACCCAAATCTCCACACTCAAAACTTCTGCCATCCTGCTTCTGCCTTCAGCCAGCAAATCATCTCCTTCCAGAGCTTTCTCCCTTCCCTCAAGGTTTCCTTTGCAGCTCCATGGAGCAGCAGGCAAAGCGAGGAAACAGCACGGGCCTGCTGCAGCTGCAGCACTGCTGCAGAGCAAGGCCAAGAAAAGGCTGCTCTCCAGTCTTCATCCTCTCCCTGCTCTGGAGTGGTTTCCCCAGTGCCCTTTGGCTCTCTGGGCTCTTAGGGCTCCAAGGCACAAGCAAGACATGCTTCTGACCAACCTTAACTCTGAGAGGGACACAGAGGGAGCGGGGCCTTTCTTACCAGTTATTGCTGCCCAGCAAGGAGAGTGCCTCCTGCAAGGACTGCTGTGGGTCTGAAGAGGCTCTGTCCTTCTGCCCATGCCCACAGAGCAGCTCCTCTCGGCGCTTGGCACCAGGGGCCGTCTGCGAGGTCACTGTGAGGAGAGGGTCAGCCATGGGCGCTGCAGCCCCGGGCAAGGCCCACCATGCAGCAGCCTCAGCCCCATCTCCCAGCCAGGGCTCCGTGTGCTACAAACTGGCACTGGCTCAGAGGCTTCCCTGCTCTCTGGCTCCTGGGGCTCCTTGCTTGCTCCCAGCCTCCCCCAGCCAGGCCCAGCTCCAGGCTGAAGCTGACAATTGCCCCTGCAGTGCCAGCTCCCGAGTGCCACAGGTGCCACGGCCAGTGGCAGTTCCTGCGGCCGCAGAGCTCCCGCTCCCTGCGAGGCAGCGCTGACCAGCAGCACCGGCTGCCCACGAGGGAACCCCTCAGGTGCCCCTCTTGTCTCAGCGCCCTGCTTGCCCCCAGCCCTGAGGACAGGGGCACTCTGCAACTCCCTGGGGAGAGCCCTGCAGCTGCCTGGAGACAGCACCAAGCCAAGAGTGAACAACCCAGCCCTGCTGGCCCCGGCTCAATCCCCCTGGAGCAGCTGCCAGGGAACAGCCACACCTGACCCTTCCCACCTGAGAGCGCCTCTGTTCCCATTGACTGCGAATATTCTAGACAGAGGCAGCTGAGTGCACACACATTTTAGCCTGCTATTGGGAAGGGAGTACTTTATGGATTTTGTTCTTTCCAAGCATCATGAACCTTTTTCAGAGGTACACACTGCCTGTATTTCAAGGATGCTGAGGCGAAATTTATTTGCCATCTAATGGATGTGTTTGCAAACTCAGCAGTTTCTAAGCTTTCTCTTGTGTAAAAATGGAATTTCCAGACTAGACAGTTGATAAAAAAGCCTTCCAAACGCACTCTGAGGATAAAAATGTGCAAATACAGATCCACATTGTTGGCAGATGCATTCGCTTGTTAATCAGTTGACCTGGGTTTGCCTTAATTGAGTTTTTTGGTAAGGAAAAAAATTTTAGAAGGTATGAGAAAAATCTGATGATAAATGCATTCCTTGTGAAACCCATTTGTCATCAAAAGCACTGTCAATCAAAAATTTCATGTCATGCACTCAAAAGCTCACTTTCTAATGTGTAGATGAAAACATTTGAGATGTTTAAAATGATGGAGTATAAATATTGCACAGAATCTAGATGAACAGCTCTGGACTCTGTAGGGTTTTTATGCTACCTTGCATGTTCTCACAAAGTATGGAGGAATGATAACTTCAAAATATATTGAGAAGGGAGCTAATCTAGATGTCACTGAGGTACCCCAGCCACTGACACCAGTGATGTAGACACACACATCTAGATTCACTGTGAATGGAGAGCCACGTCAGGCTAGTTCTGGTCAATTCTGAACATGGAAGTAGCATCACTAGAGAAGAGCATTCAACTATCACTCCTAGCTCCCTTCTTCTTATCTCACCCTAATTGGGATCACAGCACAAGCTGTGCTACCCACAAGGCTACCCACAAAGGAGGGACAAGAGCCACTAGGGACTCTCTGCTGTCTATTTGCTGCAGGCAGCAAACAGCCTGGGAGCAGCAGGCAGCCCCTCCTGGCTGCCATCTGCTGCACAGGGGTGCTGTATTTGCTGGCTGACACAGGAGGCACTGCTTGTTCCCTCTTGGCACTGCAGGCTGTGGGGTGGCGGCAGCGAGGAGCCATCGGGCACTTCTGGGAACAGCAGCAGCACAACTGCACCAAGCCCCTGACTGCCCTGCAGAGACAGCCCTTGCTGGAGAGCAGAACAGCTGGCTGCAGAACTGGACAGCAGCACAGGCACAGGGCCCAGATGGTGAGTGAACAACTGATCGTGGTGGTTCTCATAGGAGCACAGTGAGCACAGCAGCAGACTGCCCTGCAGCTCATCCCTGCAGTCCCAGCTGCCTCCTGGCACCAGTGCTGTAGTTTGGACTCTCAGGCTGGGCAAAAGCCAGAGATTAGGCCTTTACCACGACTTTATTCAGTTCAGCTTTCCAATGGATCTCTAAGAACCAACTGCTCCAGTACTTCCAAGCTGGAGTAACTCAAAAGTATATTTGCTGTTCACTCTCAGGACAGACTATGGAGCCAAGATCCCAGCAGTGCTGGCTGACGCAGGAGGCAGTTTGTGCTCCTTGTGCAAGGAAAAACCCAAGTGGGAAAAGCTGCCATGGAGCAGGCTTACCTGAGGAGCTGCATGGGAAGCTGCCATCCCCATGGATGATGGGTGTACTGGGCAGTATGGGCACATTGTCCTGCTTCCTCAAGACCTTCTCCTTCAAGGCACTACCAGGGTGTTTTCTCTGCCCTCTAGAAGCTGTGCCATCAACAGCTGGTAGGCTAAAGGCTGCAGGGACCAAAGAGGAGCTTGTAGGAGAGTGCTGGACAGGTGATGATGGAAAGGACCAGAAAACTTGCTGGAGCTGGGTAACATCTGCTTGTTACCCCAAAGAACTTCAAGTATAATAACGAAATACCACTTTATACCAAGTACAACACTAACATGGGACAATGATCACAGAATCTTAGTAGAGTTTGGGTAGGAAGGCACCTTTAAGCATCATCTAGTCCAACCCCTGTGAGCAGAGACATCTTCATCCTGATCAGGTTCCTCAGAGCCCCATGTAAGCTGGCCTTGAACACCTTCCAGGATGGACCAACAGCTTCTCTGGGATAACCTTCCAGGTTTTCATCCCCTTCATTATAAAAAAAAAATCTACCTTATTCTAGCTTAAAACCAAATTGCAGTGATGCTTCCCCTAAGAAACAAGGAAACCCAGTATTGCTTTGCTTTTGTTCTCCTGTTCCAGAGGCTGGCAGGGGCAGTTGCCAAAAGAAAGTGCAGATAACTCTGCATGCTGCCCTCGGGCTGAGTGCTGCTTCCTCAGGGCCCTGCTGCCGCCCTTGGGCAGCGCTCACAGCCCTGCAGGCAGAGCCCCTCAGCCAGGATCCAGTCAGGAATGCTGCTGCTCCTGGGGCTGCAACATTAGTCCTGGCTGGGGCTTCAGCACAGCCCTACAGTGCCAGCTCCTCAGCAGGGAGTGGCAGGAGAAGGATCTCTGGTGTTTTCATTAGAAGGAGCTGAATTTTGTTTCTTCCAGGTTACAGCCTGGTTGAAAAGCATTCTTTTGGACTCCCCTTCCCTGGAAGCTGCTCTCCAGGAGAGTCTGAAACCTTAGTGTACTTTGCAAGACAGAATCTTCTACTCTGAAGGACTTTAGAGGTAAAGGGGGGAAGCTGATATTCTGTTACTGACTCAGTGGGGCCATGGGCAAGACACTTCATGCCTCTGTATTTTTCTTTGGGAAACAGAATTAAATCCCAAGCAAGCTTCCACTCAGATGCAAGCTGAACAGCTCCCCAGTCTGATTGCAACACTATGCAAAGGGCAAGCAAGTGGTGGAAAAGGACCACCACAAGTGTAGGCACCACTTACTTGCTTCAGCTGCATCCCCAAGCTCAACTGTCTCAGGAACAGGCTGCAAGAATGTTTTCCTTTGTCTCCTTTTCTTCATCTCTCTCTCCAAAAGCTCTGCGTCCTTCTGCCCCAAGTTCTTTTGAGCCAACATGTACAAAGCAGCACGGATCTGGGTGCAACGGAAATACATCATAGACTGTAAGCAGAGACACACAAACCACACACAACATCTCATCAGGAGCACAGAGTCCACAGAGTGCCATAGGCTTCAATGCAGCTCCATCCACATTCCAATAGTTTCAGAGGAATGTCTCCTGTCCTCACCTTGGCAATTACACACAGTGAGGCGGAACACTTCAGAGCCACAACCTTACACTGCTGCAACTGCAACCAATGTCAGGAAGCCCTGCTTGAAGCATGAAAGTCATAGGAGTGCTCCAAGGCAGAGGAAGAGCTGACATGGCCAGGGAGCAGGCAGTTCAGTTCCTACAGACCATGGCAGGAGAATAAAAACCATGTGCAATACCCCGCAAGGAGGGCTAATGAGCTGTTGCTTAACACTCATGGCCAGGAATTGCAGCTGTTTCTCACTTCCTGGCTTCTGAAGGACTCAGCTCTGAAGGACTCTGAAGGACTTGGTCTCTGAGACCAGGAGACCAAAAGGAGGAGTCATGTGAAAACAAGTTACAGAAGCATTGATGTTCATGAGCAGAAAACTTGAGAATGAGAGGCTGTGAGATACAGACACAAAGGTAACCAGGAAAAATCAACCTCTACCATTTGATTTTGCAGCCTTGCTTGCACCCAACATTAGAATCTTAGCTTCTCTGCTTCCAAGGATGCACTTTGCCCACGTTCACTGATGTGTAGCTTGCTCTGTCATTCAGAACTTCTCTAAAACAGCCTTTGCACATAAAAAATGCTTCAGGCATGACTAGCACCATCTCCAAACCAGAGACCTTGGCACCACTGGAAATAGCCAAGCAGTGGTTCTGTAGCTGTCCAATATATTCCCAAGTGAATCCCCATTCCCCTAGAGTGGAAGATGATGATTTTCAGTGACATTTTGGGCCAAGCACTAAACAGCCACTGGAAAGGAAGTCTGCTCATCCGTGTTCTTATCCCTTACCTTTCCAAAGGCGTCCCTCAGCTCTTTGTCCCTTGTAAGACCAGGACTGGTGGAATGATCTGTCTCCTTGGCCTGGCTCAGTGGGAGGCCTGGGAATGGAAGCAAAGGTTCCTGTAAACCTCTGACAGACTTCAAGCCCCCAAAAACACAATGCTAGGCAACAGCCAAGACAGGTTCCGGAGTGCAGAGCTCTCAAGACACAGAGACTGGGACTGAGAGCAGCAAGGTACAGTGCCTAGACCCTCTCCCAGGGGATGGACTACTGGCAGCAGACATGACATGACTCTGTTGGCCAGCAGACTGAAACCTGCTGCATGATGAAGGCCCCAGCCCCTGCATGCTGGAAAGCCTCTCTGTGTGATAGAGAAGGGCAGAGGAGGAGATTGCCCTTGACATAGATTCTTATCTGCCCTTATTCATGCTGATTGCAGTAAACATCATCTTTCCGGTTCCTGAAAGAAGCCCCAGGTTCTAATACCTGGATGCATTTAGATCATCATTGTCTTCTCTTTGTTGGAATATTTCATAGGACATTCAAAGAAAATCCAAGCATTGCAGGAGTGCAGGAGTGTTAGCCAAGTGTGAACTGTGTTCTTGACACTAGATATTTCATTTTCCCCAAGGATTTTCATTCTAAACTGTATGAGATTGGGCCACTTTCAGGCCAGGATGACTAAAGGCTGATTTTCTAGTTGCAATTCTATACAACAACTTCACAGAGGATAAATTAAGTGGCAATGCAGTAGAAAAAAAGCAATGTCTTAAATCAGGATTTTTTGCCCCTGCAGAATGGTCAGCATAATAATAAAAAAGGAGACTTAGATAGCGGCTCTGTGAAAGGAGGGCCTTGGAAGGTAAATGCATTTGGGATGTTGGCAGGGAAACTACAGATCCCAAGTAACCTCCTTGGGACCACTGCTGTCAGTCAGGCCAGCAAAAGGGACACACAAAATGTAACAGAAGCGGAGATGCAATCTAAAGCATCTGAAGCTCCATAATTCCTGGGACACATTTCCTGAAAACTTCTAAACAGCTGCACAGGGAAACATGCTCCTGCTGGCAGACACTTGAGGCAGGCCAGGGCACATCCCTGAGCCACCTCCCCAGAGCTAGCACAGGCACAGCCTGGCCTCTGGGCTGCCCTGGGACAGCAGGGAGCCCAGAGCCCTGTGCTCTCCAGGAATGGCTCAGCTGCACATGCACCCTCCTCCTCCTCTGCCTGCCCCACAGCTCAGCAGCCCTACAGCTCCAGGGGCACTGGCAGCAGCACAGCTCATTGCAGGGGCACATGCAGGGCACAGCTGTTCCCTGGCAATGTGCACAGCCTCTCTGGGCTGCCACAAGACCCTTCCTCCTGCCAGCCAACAGCCCAGCTCCCCCTGCCCTCTGTCCTTGTCCTCCCTGCAGTGTCCCTGGGGTCGGCGCTGCTCCACGGCTCTGCCGGGGCTCCTGGGCCAAGGCCCCTGAGCCTCCCGCGAGCCCCGATTTCCATTCCCAAGGCCGGGCTCTGGCACAGGAGGCTCCAAGCCCAACAGCTCAGCCCATTTCCTTGGCAATAGAGGCATCCCAGCTCCTGTCTTGAACCCAGAGCTCTTTCCCTTCTTCCTCTGGGTTTTTGCTGTAGGCTCAGAAGCAGCTGACATTCAGGTACAAGAGAAGAAGTGAGTTAATTGAACTCATGCCTTTACAATCAACCCATCTAATGGGTGAGGAATTCAAAGCGTATTTTAGTTACTGAGAAGATTGCTTGGTTTTTTATTTTTCATGAAACAAGCATCAGTTCAATTTCTCTGAACAATATGGAGCTGGCAAGCCAAAAGAGAAGGGCTCTACTAGTTCATGTGATGCCTGTCGCCTGCCCACTACTACAGGATCCCTTTCCTTCCAAACAGTTGGGAATTCACAGTGCTCTCTAGAATCTGACACTGGCAAGGAAGTCATTGTTTTCAAAAGTAATTTTCAAGGCCTTTGTTTCTGTAGGTCCCACTCAATTCCAGGTGGGGTATTGCATTTTTGGGATTTTTATATTACTCTTTACAACAAAAGAAGTGCTGGGACACAAACAATAGCACCACGTTTCAGATAAAAAAGAAGCTTTGCTTTCTGCATTAGATGTGCCCAGTATTCTGTGAGCCTGTATTGGTAGGGAACAAAGTGCTCATCCCAAAGTTCCACTTTTGCTCTACTTACTTGTTCCAGGGGTTTATTCCCTGCTGTCTTTTCAGCAGAGACACCCAAACACAACATAAACATGACCTGCCTCAAAACATTTCTGATCTTGGCTAATACTGTCAATTCAAAATATTCCTAATGGAAATAGCAGAGGATAGGTAATTTTGAAATACTCTCCAACAAAGCAGTTAGAATTAAGAGAACTAGTTCTTTACATGGCTGCACAGAGAATAAAATCATATGGCAGCCAAGCAGGATGAGTGTCTTAAACCCGGATTCCTTCACCCTGTAGAATGCAGTGGTCAGTAATAAAAGTGAGACAGGTAATGTTTAATGAGATAGGTCATTTCTAGTCCAGAATTGATCCAGCAAAAATGCCACCTTACTTACTGAGCAATACTATTTTCTAGTGCATTAAGCATTTCAGCTTCATATCAGCAATGAAGGAGTCATTCCAAAGGGGGGCCGTAGCCAGGATTTGGCAGAACTAACCCCGACCCCCAAAGGGACCAGGGGATCTGATCCCTTGTTCTGCATCAGCAGAATTATTTCTCCAAGTCTCATCTCTCCTATCATTACACACCCAGAGATGGCAAAGGAACAACAACAGTGTCATTGAGGCTTTCAACTTGAAAGCATTGCCTGACCCAGATGCACCAGAGACTGCATTTTGTCTGGCACAATTCCACTTGTCAGGGATCAGGCAAGGCAGGGACAGGGACAAGGCAGAAGGCATCTCCTGCCCCAGCCTCAGCCTGCAACACTGACACAGGCAGAGAGAGCTGGGAAGAGATTTGTCATTGTGAACCTGCCATAGGTGGCTTTGGGCTTGTTCTGCCACAGGATGACAAACTCACACCCTGCATAGGATGTATCCATTTGGAAGGCTCTTTCTCCTTCACTGGCAAATTCAAAAGAACTTTCTATCATAGCAAGTTTCCCTATTTCTGCCAATACAAAACCAGGCAATGTCCATGAATCCCCTTCACATCTCAAAGGGTTCCGCTCAGAAAGTGCCCCAAGGAAAGGTTTTCTGCTTCAAAAGCAGGAGGAAGGAGGGGGAACTTCTCTCATTTCATGCTAAATGCCTTCTTTCCCCTGCTAATTGGGACACTAAAAAGGCTGCCGGGAGATAAAAAGAATGAGCAGCATGGAGAGGAAGGTATCCTCTTCCAGCGCTGCATCCCTATGGCCCCCAGGTACCACTCAAAACTTCACACTGGAGGAATTTTCACTGGGCCACCAGAGAACGCTCCCAGTGACTGGCCTCTGGGAGAGTCCACTGAGCCCACCAATGAATTGAAATGAATTTAAGGAAATTTTGAGAAGAATTGGTTTTAACCAAGCTTTCCAAATGTCACCTCTGAGTCAAGAATGCAATGGTCATTTTAGGACAGACATGCCCTGTACCTACCTGCAGGTTCAGAATTCTCTTTGCTTCTGCAGCTGGGTCTTGGCCTGGAGAAAATGGAGGACAAAAGAACATGTGAGGAGGTAGAAAGAAAAGGGAGGGAAAGGAAGCAAAACTTCTGAACATGGTCACTGTGATGAAGGGGGAAATTAAACACACAAACCCAACAAGATGCAAAGCTGATTCATTGTCCTTAAGTTTGCCATTGCTGGAGTCACACAGAGGTGGCCAAGCTCCAGCTAAAACACAGCAATAATTCTTCAACCTGCATCAGAATTCCCCAGTTCTGCTGCCTCTCCTTTTGGAGCCAAGTGGCTCCTACAGCCTTTCTGAAGCAGCAAGAGCTGCTGAGCTGAATCATGACTCTAAATGGAGGGCAGCTACTTTTGTACAGCTGCCAAAGCTTGACTTTGCCTGCTTGTGCCTTACCCTGGTGACATCCTCGTGCCACATGTGGTCAGAGCACTGCTGTCTCCTGAGAATGATATTACACCTGCAGGCTCTTTCAAGAAAACAAAGCCTGGTTTCCAACTCAGATGCTAGGGAAGGATGTGCAGATCACACCTTAAAAGCCACTGAAGATTCACAATTGGCATGATACTTCTGTGACTCCCTCTTTATTGTTAGCTCTTGCATAAGGGTAATAGCTACATTTTCTCTTGCATATCCAAGCCAATATTTTTCCATCAGGTACAGTCCTGTGCCTCTTCTATAGCACCTTTCCCTCTTTGATCTTAAGCCCAGATCAAAACATTAAACATCAATCGGATTATACATCAGATTTTACATCTATACTGCAACATTTATCTGGCATCTCATGTCACTGTGAAGCCCCAGGAACAGTGAAGTTACACCTGATGTTTACAGAAGCAGCACTTGAATTTGCAGACACCTCTCGAGTAGCCAAAATTTGCCCAAGCATATTCTCATGGTTGCCAAATTTGACAGTCAAGGATATCAGCATTCAAAGACCTGCAGGACCCATCCCATGCAGTAGAGTTCCCAAATGTCACCACAACAATTACAGAGGAATTCAATAGCCAAAGTCCAGCAGAGGACCCATCTTGAGGTGCTTTAAAGCCCTGCCTCCTCTTCCCCACCACCACCTTTGCTCTTGGGACATTGGTGTTGCCTTTGACATTGCGCTGGATCATCATAGATGGCCAAAATGGAGAATACACAGAGGTTTGCCAAAATACATGGGACACCTGACTGGGCAAAATAACCCCACAAGATGCGAAGAGAGAGCTGAACAGCACACTGCAGCAGCAGACACCTTGGCTTACCTCATCTCCTGGGACTCCTGGAATTCCAGCTGGGGAGAGCTTGGCAGGGACCCTGCAGCAGTGCCCACAGGGGGACTCACTGCCCTGCCTATGGGGGGGATCAAAGGTGGTCCCAGCAACCCCTTCTTCATATCCCCACCACTGGAATACAGCAAGGAAGTCTGGAAAGAGTAGAACACAGTGATCAGATCAAGAATCCAGCCTTGCCTCCATTCATGCCTCAGGACATTTAGCCATGCATTTAACTGGGATCTGGCAGGAAAAGTCAAACTGGTCATCCAGCTTGGCCCAGGATGGGGAAGGGAACACGATGTGGTGAGGGAGAAACCATGTCCCACATTTGCCACCTCTGCCCTCGTGCTCACTCCTCTGCAAGTGTGGCTGCATTCCCAGCTGGCATTCACACGTTTGACGTCAAGATGTTCTGGTGGGCCACTGCCTCCACTGCCCTTTTGGATGGCATGGCAGTGGCTTTAGATCACTGTTCTCTCCCTGCCCCTAAGGCGTCTCACAGCCAGAGCTGATCTCCAGCCATGTCCCCACAAAGCCATTCTGCAGGATGTCAAAACCTGCTTTTCTCAAGCCCCTCATTTTTTCTGCTGCTGCCCTTCTCTCCTACACTTCCCCAGCAGCCTTTGAGCCCAGGTGCTGCTGAGCTCTCAGCATGCTGGCTGCTCTCCAGCTCCCACACATCCATCAGCTCAGGCTCCCTGGCACTGAGCAAGTTCAGCAGAGCTCCCTGCCCTGCTGCTCTCTGCAAGCTCTCTGCCTGCCCAAGTTGCTCCAGGGCCCCCCATGCCATGGCCAGGAATGGGGCTGGAGGCAGCAGGGGCACGTGCACACTCATCCTTAGTATCCCATCATTTCTGGCCCAGCTAAAGAGACAAACCAGGACCTGTTCAAACTTCACTGAAAGGGTCAGTTCTTTTCAGGGAAAAGTTCTCCGAGCTCTGCCAACAGCACAGAAACTGAACATTTGCCACACAGGACTTTGCTTGGTCTCCTTACCTTCCATCCTTTTCCCTCTGAACTCAGCTCCTGTTTTTTTCTCCTCTCCTCATCCCAGCCAGTGCCATTTTTCCCATTCTCCTGCTCTCCTCTGCATGTTGGGCTTGGCTTGGTAGGAGGAGAGCTCTCCTGGATGGGAGGCAATGGCTTGGAGGGACTTTCCAGGAAAAACCTCTTGGCAAGAGGGCAGCCAGTCAGGCCTGCAAAGTGGAGACACAAAATACAACACAGGCCACAATGCAAACCTAAAGCATCTGAAGCTCCATATTTCATGGGACATACTTCCTGCAAACTTCTAAACAGCTGCACAGGGAAACATGCTCCTGCTGGCGGACACTGAGGCAGGCCAGGGCAAAACCCTGAGCCACTTCCCAGCTAGCACAGGCACAGCCTGGCCTCTGGGCTGCCCTGGGACAGCAGGAAGCCCAAAGCCCTGTGCTCTCCAGGAATGGCTCAGCTGCACATGCACCCTCCTGCTCCTCTGCCTGCCCCACAGCTCAGCAGCCCTACAGCTCCAGGGGCACTGGCAGCAGCACAGCTCATTGCAGGGGCACATGCAGGGCACAGCTGTTCCCTGGCAACGTGCACAGCCTCTCTGGGCTGCCACAAGACCCTTCCTCCCAGCAGAGATTGGCCCAGCTCCCCCGTCACCTCTGTGTGAGGCTGAGCCATGCTCACAAGGGAAGAAGCGAGTTAGGTGAATGCCCACCTTTATCATCAACACATCTAATGGGTGTGGTACTCAAGGGGAATAATTATTAATTATTAATTATTGGGAAAATTGTTTTTGTTTTATTTCTCATGGAACTAGCCTGCATTTAATTCCTCTTAGCAGTATTGAGTTAGCAAGTTTGAAGGGAAAGGTGGAAGGCTCCGATGATAAAAGGGGAAAAAAGATTCCTTATTGAGGGTGGCCTGTGAATCCACAGGAAAAACCCTCACAGTTGTGATGTTATTTCTGCAAACCACAAAGACCTCTCAGCAAGCAGGTAGGCTTTATTGGCGTATCTGTAGCACCGTAATCCCACCCTCAGGCTCAGACCCTATCAGCAAGCAGAGGAAGAATGGGAAATTTATCTGTAGTCAGACCCAACATTGATGGCAAAGAAAACAACAGAATTTGCATCTCACGACCATGTCCAACCTGTGGTCAGTTACGGCCACAGTCCTGTCCTGGCTGACAGTACGAGTGATTTGGCTACTGTCAAAAATGAGAAAGCAGAGTAAACTAATGATAGAATGCTGTGATGCCTCAGGGCATCTGTAGAAGTCCATCCGAAAATCCTTCATTTTTTGCCTCACAATTGTCATGAAAAGACTACCAAAGGGTAAAACTGTTGAGCCAGTTGGGAAAGAAAGTCTCCTGCTTATCTAGTGTGCTCACAAGTGATGCTTGCAGAACACGCCATGCTGTACTCGAAGGGGGAATGCTGCCCTTTTCTGGACAATTGAACTGGACTTTCTTCCAAACTCCTGAGCTGGCTGGACTGAGCTCTGGGGTGGCCCCCCCCCGCTCCATGAGAAGACCCCTCTTGCCTGTCTTCAACCACCATGATGGACCAACAGAGATGCGAATCCCCTTGGCAAGGAACCAAGAACCCCTCTGGCACCCTATTGGCACCCCCATGGCACCCCCATGGCATCCCCATGGCAACCTCCTTCCAGAGACTGGGGTGAGCATTCGGCCATGAAAACAATGGACTTCTCCCCTCCATAGAAACTTAATTTCAGCCACCCTTCCCCCAACCAAGAACAGTATATATATTGGGGTTCGGTCCAACTGTCCTTTGAGTACTCCCCAAGACGTGTACCAGCGAGTTTCAGCGGCGGGACCCCGAAGACATCACGTTTTGGTAGCTATACCCCATTCCCTGACCTTCTTTCCTCCCTTTTTTCCTTCTCTTACCCTTCTCTTTCCCGGATCCCTTAACCAAACGCATATTTAGCTGTGGTTATAATCAATAAAATTGCACCTTGTTGATTTGTTACTGCAAAACCCCTGTGCCTTTGTTGGTTATTTTTGCACCCAAAAATCATTCGTCACCCATTCATTTCGGGCGGACCTTCACATAATTGGCATCACGGACAGGATTCCAGTAGACAGAGGGATTTGCAGGCAAATCCCATGCTAAATTGAGTGCTCTGTCTCCGGAATTGGCACAAAAGATCTCTCAGTGCAAAACAGGGGTAACTGTTACTGTCACTACTGTTGCTGACTCTGATACCAGCACTGACACCGACACTGATACTTCTCCTGATCCTGATATTGATGCTGTTACTGATATTGATATTGATATTGATACTGTTGTTGTTGTATTTGAGTTGAATCTGAACCTGTTACTGTTGTATTTGAGCTGAATTTGAACCTGTTACTGTTGTTACTGCTGTATTTGTGTGCCTGGACTGTCTAAAAAGGAAGGGACAGACCTGAAGAAATTAAGCTGTGCCTTTTAGACAGATATTGTCCCTTCACCTACACAGGGGAGTGAGGGGCGGCCCAGCGAAGGCTGAGTGGCTTTTTCCCTGTTCTAGGTTTTGGTCCCCTCACAAAGCAAAACATTTGTGTGTGTGTGTGTTCATGTGAGTGTGTATCTGTACTGTCTGGGAAGGAAGAGACAAATTTGAAGCAACCTCACAGAGCCTCCCAGACTGATTCTGTCTCTTCAACTACCCAGGGAAGCAAGGGGACAGTGAAAAGGCTGTGTGATTTGTGTAACTTAAGTTAACTCCCTGGTGTAGCTTTGGTCCCCTCACAAAATGACTAAAAACTTCAGTGCAAAAGGTAAAGCTGAATTTTATGCTCTGCTTGCTAAATACAATGCCACACCTTCTCCGGGGGGAGAAGAATGGGCAAGCTGCAATTGGTTTAACTTAGAAAATGTTATTGATAGAATATCTTCTATGCAACATGAATCAAAATTCAAACTGGGCACAAATAAAACCATCCTCTGCTCAGTCTTGGGCGCCTGCCTAACAGCAGCCATAGAAACTCGCTTTAAGCGAAAAAGTGAGGAAAATGCTATCATAGACTCCCTCCAAAACCTAGTTGAAGTTTTGCAAAAACAATTGGATGAAGAAAGAAATGTAAATAACTTGTTACGGGCTGCCCTGAGAGAGGAACATGTTAAAAATTCACAGAACGCTGATTCCTCAAAAGAAACAGAGGAGAAAGAAAGTCCTTGCATTAATCAAAATTGCCCTTAAAAAGAATTAGCCCTGATGGAAAACTGCGGGAAACACTGCTGTAACAACATAAAACCTCTAAGTAAAACAGAATGCAACTATATCCATAATGAGGATCTTAACCCGCACAAAACCACTAAAGAAATCCCATACACTGCTACTGAATTTACAAAACTTGCAAAGCAGTATGGGCTTCTCCCCCAAAAATCTGAAACAGAACACATTTGTCAAGTGTCTCTCACTGGGGGAGATCAGATTCTCTTGTCAGAACAAGAAGCCGGTGGGTGCTGGGGACATGGAGTGTTCTTAACAACAGCGGACAGACGCATCCCATGGTGCCTAACTCAGCACACTGCTCATTGGGCTGAGGGGCTTAACCCCTTGGGTAAAAGAGACCCTTTGGTCGGTACGCCCGACCAACTCCTGGAAAACATTCACAAAGCCAGCTGCCAATTGATTCATGAAAATAAATTAATTCCTGGTTTTGAATCACCAATGAAATCACCTGTAAAGCCTGAAATTATGACCTCTTTAACTCAAGGGCTTCCAGGAACACTTAAACCTACAGCAATTCTCCTTCAGAAAACCATAGTAGCTATGTCTCCTACAGAAAGACCAGATAAACTTCTTAGTAACCAGAATGACCCTTTTGTTCCCCTTTATGACTTGCTGAGGAAAAGAATAAAATGGGATTGGACTTCTTCTCAGAAGGAAACATTGCAATTGCTGATTCTTGAAGTGACAGCTCATCAGGCACTGGACCCTATCAATCCTAAAGACCCCTTTCAGGTGGAGTGGGGATTTGCCTCCTCGCAACTTTCAGTAAACATTTGGCAGCAAGGTCCCGAGGGTCTGACAAAGCCTATTGGTTTTTATTCCTGTGGTTTCAAAGATGCTGAGAAAAGGTACACTTCCTGGGAAGGGGTGTTTGTGGTTGGCTTGGCTCCCAGGGAGGTGGAGGAGAACTGGGCAATCCAAGAAACTGGGAGCTTGGGTAGCAGCCAAAATAAACCTGCCTCTGTGACTAAAGCAACCCCTCCTCTCTCCCCCACTTCTGCTAACAGAGAGGAACAGGACAATGCCCAGGTTGGGGAACTGTTAACTGTTTGGAGCATTTTCCAAAGTGAGGGACAGAATTGCTTTCTTGTCTGTATTAACACCAAGTCCTATGCTATGTTTATATTTGGGTTGCTCCAGGCTGATGCTTTTAAAAGAACTACAGGAGATAATACTGTTAAAGCAATGCAGGGATGGTTTGGGATTTTCCTAAACCCACAGGAAATTCAATCTGGTAATGTTTCTCACTTTACTGTCAAAAGTGTGCAGGATAGGGCAGAAGGTGAAAAGATTAAATGGACTTCTCATACCTTTTACTATAGATGGGAGGTAAATGAGTGTTCCAAAATCACTGCTTTTTGCCCAACAGCTCCAAGCATAATTCCTTCACTACAGAGACCAGATGATTTCAAGAGCCCAGGACCTTACCCTGGACAACCTGCTTTTGGTGGACCCCCTGCTGCTGCAGGGGAAGTACCACTGCTGTTCAAAACCTCTCTGAATATTCCATTGTTCTAACCTTTTCTGCCTCTTCGTGGCAGAGTCTGTTGTGTTTACTTTTTCAGAAGAACTCCGAGGGACATGAAGACCTGATAAACCATGATAACACTAGTGATGGACAATAGAAATAATGTTTTCCCTTCCCCTTATGGTAACGCCAGGTGATGATATTACACATGACATATAAATTAATTGAACTTGAATAAATTGGCTGTCACAATTAGAGATTTGACCAAATTACAGCAACTACTGCAGTCATTCTTATTGGCTTTTGCGAACACACCAGTGGCTGCTATCAAACATAGTACCAAACTGGGAGAAGGTAAATGTAAATGATCACAAATTGATAATTGATGCACTTTGTGCTACACAAAACAATACTACTTTGGCTCTCAGCTGTATGCAGGCACAATTATGGATGCAGTCAGTTGCTGCCTCAATTATAAGAGAAGGTGAAGAAGGCACTTTTCCCACTGAAATTTGGAAAAAAATTTGGGACAGTGCCACTGACTTTGAAAGAGAATTCCAATCCTGGTGGAACCTGGTGAACTTGACCTATGATCCCATTTTAAATACAGCCACAGTTTTTGTGTTAACCATACACAATGCCTCAGTACATTTGACTTTCCCTGTTATAGCATTAGAACTGAATTACGATGGAGCTATTCTCTATCTTTCCGAACATAGAGAATGGGCCTGTCAAATTGGTGAGAAATAGCAAACTGTTAATTTGGAATCTTGTATTGCCCGAGAACAACAAGAGTTCATCTGTGAAAGCAATGCAATCATAGTTCAAGACATTTGCTTAGACACAGAGCAAAATATCTGTCATTTTGAGATTTGTCCTAATGAGGCTTCTGAAACAGTTCTTATATACATAGGCAATAGATGTGCATGTTGTAGAATTATTTGTGATTTTGTGCTCATATAAAATGTTATAGTAGATACTAAAAATCATTCAAATTTTTGTGCTTGTAACTTTACTAAGATTTCAGGATGTGATTTTTTTCTTGTGAAGCTCCAGTCACTTCTCACTAACTATTGCAATGTAACTACACACTGATTCACAAGCTGATGCCTACTCCTATTGAGATGAATCTTACTTTGGTAAGACAACTGCTGCTCCATCAGAACTTGGTTGAAATCCTGGAGAAAATCAAGGAAAGCAAACAGAAGACCCTGGTGACTGTTCATCACAATGTAAGATAGATGCACCGTGTCATGGAAAGAGTGAAGAAAGATGCTGAGCACAAGTGGTGGGATACTCTTTTGGGTGGTCTCCTTCTGCCACAGGTGTCTTGAACAGTGTGTGTCATCCCATTGTTATCCTTTTGATTTTAATTCTGTTTGATGTTATTTTATCAGCAATCCTAGTCGTTATGAATTAGAAGGTGGTGAAACAGCTGACAAGATTGACGTGTATAGTTAATGCACACAATTTGGCTGATGTCCCCTGCACTGTGGAAATCCCCAAGACATTTGACACAAAGCAATTTTGAATCATGCATATGTGTTTTAGAGTAATCCTGAGTACCCTTTTATGATTTTGTGAAAATTATTTTTGATTTTTAGTGAATTGTTTTAGAAAATTATTTTAAAGTTAATGCTTATATTATGATTTGTTTATTGCTTTTGCTTTTGATTATTTGTGATCTGTTTTAACCATTTTTTGAAATTGTTATAAAAATAATATTGTTTTAATTAATCAACCATTTGTGAAAATTGTTATGATAATCAATATTAATTATGTTTGTTTATTGTCTCCTTTTTCCCCTTTCTTTTTCCTATCCTTTCTTTTCCTCCTTTTCTCTTTTCTCTCTCTCTGTCATACTGTCTCTACTTTTCCGGATATGCTACCGACGTATGGCAAGACTGATCAGCGACACTCCAGAGCCCTGCTGAAGAAGATCCCTTCAAGACAATTGTGAGTCACGGGGTCGTGTGAGATTCTGTCCTAATTTTCCCTCATCTGCCTCACGATCATCCTTGGGAGCCCACTGAAGAGAAGACCCCCCGTCTATATCTGGCTCTGAAGGAGAAAAGTCACATGCCACGGGCCCTGAGACCTGAAAGCTCAGTGTTGTGTT
This sequence comes from Melozone crissalis, assembly GCF_028551555.1. Taxonomy (NCBI): domain Eukaryota; kingdom Metazoa; phylum Chordata; class Aves; order Passeriformes; family Passerellidae; genus Melozone; species Melozone crissalis. The sequence continues at coordinate 1,232,435 of NW_026535981.1, forward strand.
TGCTGTATGCTAAGAAGAGGGCACCATGCCCCGTTTGCAACAATAGCAGCTTTGGAAGCTGTCCCACCTCTCGGCCTGGTTGGACTTCTCCTGAGTTCCAGGTGGTCTCCCACAGAAGACCCTCATCTCTTTTACAACCACCGTGACAGACAGACGGAAATGTGAGAAGCTTTTCCATCAAGGACTGAGACATGAAACTCCTAACAGGTCCCTCTGCTCCTTCCAAGGACTGGGACTGAAACTCCCAGCCCGGGGGAGGTGTGTGGGAGAGGCAAGCTGACAAAAGCGAGATGTTTGCCTGCAGATTGTGACCACTGGAGCAAGAAAACAATGGCTCTCATTTACTGCTAAGAACACAGACTACCTGTTACATCTATCAAGCTCATTTACTGCTGGGAACATACACTACCTGTTATATCTGTTCCCTATTGTATCTGTTCCCCCCCCCCCTCACAATTTTCAGTAATAAAAACCTCTGAGTTAGCTAGAGCCTTTGAGATCTCCCCAGTGTAGCAGGCGGACCCTCGGCTGGACTGCACCAAAGGACTTCGTCTCTGCGTTGGTAGCTATATCCCCCCCCCCCTCTCTCTCTCTCTCTCTCTTTCTCTCTCTTTTCCTTTCCCTTAATCCCTCTGTCGCATTTTTGCTGTAGTTATTTCAATAAAACTGCCTTTGTTTTGATTATCACTGCAAACCCCCTTATACCGTGTTGGTTTTTGCACTCTGAGATCATTCCTACGAACCATCAGGTCATCTGTCCACTAGGACAGACCCTGACAGCATCCTTGTAGGATCATCTGTAGCTGCCAGCCACCTGCTCTGACAGAGTCAGCACTGACCACCATGGACCAGTTTTCTCTGAAACCTGGGGGGATTTTTTTCCATTTGGCTCTGGCCTTCCAGCTCCTTTCTATCCTCACCTTTTCCTTCAGCTGTCTTTCCTTTTCCAGTAAAATCCATGTTTGAACCCGTGCTTCTGCCTCGCAGAAGTGTCTGGGTTTGACTTTGGGAACGCTCTCAGAGCAGTGAGCGCCGGGAGCTCGGTCCCAGCCTTTGAACAAGGCCGGGTGACTCCAATTGCTGGCACTCGGCACAGAGAGGGAGAGCCAGACGCGTCTGCTGCCACTGGGGCCGTGTCCAGCACAACCTGCACCAGCCCAGCGTGGGGCTGCCCCTTTGTGACACGCTCACCATGGTTCTCTCGTTTCCATGGCTTCAGAACCCCACCCCAACTCCATCTCCTTCCATTCCCTTGCCAAGGGCAGCCAACCCTAAGCCCAGCTGGGCCAGGCCTGAGCGTTTCACATTGTCTAGGTGTTATGAATATGAACGAGGCCAAACTTTCTCCAGAGAAAGAAGTTCTCGTTTACTAAAATAGCTACAAGGAACAGAGTACCCAGGATGAGCCAAGGCACCCACACAGCGAGCCAAAAACAAAACAGTGCGCTAACCCCAAGTGCACTGGGTTCTCCCCCAAAAAAACAAGTATCCAAAAAGAAGAACCCTGACCCAACCGAACTCCCCCCATTTATAGCTCCTTTTGAATCCAGGATTGGTCAATTTTGGATCTGCATGACGACTTGTCCATTTCCAGGCTTCTCATTGGTCTTTAACGCCGTTCATTCTGGACCAATCGTTTCTGCAGACCTTCAAATGATTGGTCACATCTTCCATCCAATCCATCTTCGACCTTGCCTTGCCCCACCAGACCACTGTTCCACCAAACCCTGGGCCCTTCTCCTAACACATTCTAATAAGCCCCCCCCCCCCCTTTTAACATAATACAATTAATATAACATAATAAATACAATATAATTGAACTGCACCCTTATTTAACTTAACTTTTACCTATAACATAAGAAGGAGACCCTTTCCAAAGCTACTTTTCAGGGCCTTTATTTCTGTAATACCTACTCAGTTCTGGGTTGCAGCTTGTTGGTGTGGTATTTTGTTTAACTCTCTTCACATCAAACAAAGTGGTGGGACACAAACAATGGCACTGGGCTCTCAGGACTCTAGCTGGTCAGAAGACCCCAAGATAAGTTAGAAAGTCTCTTTTCCCAGCCAGGTTGAAGAAGGAGTCAGAGCTCTTCATTTCTTGGTCTCCAGGTTGTTTCTTGTATCCTATCTATAAACTTCTTTCTCCTGACCTGCCGAGGTCCGCTCAGCAAGAATGTCAGAGGCACTCTGCCTGCCTCTGAGGCGGTGTTATCTTTTTTTACTAAAAACTATGTTTACAATGTTTACAATTACTTTCCAATACCTATCATCTATGTTAGACAGTTTTCTACTCTAACCCAATCTAAAAGTGCCAACATCACAGCTGAAGATTGAGGCTAGGTAGAAGGAAAAAGGACAAGGCCCACCCAAATTCCTCCATCTTGGGACCCCAAGCCCTCATTCTAAAGGCTTCAAAAATGTATTTTTCACCCCGTGACAAGCTAACTATTATTCTACTGAAAATTTCATGGCTTGTGATTCTTCATATAAGGTTGGTAATCGTTTTTTCCAAGAGCTAAATCAAAGGCACAGGGGCTCTGTGCCAAGGTCTCTGAGCCCTCTGGGCAGGGGCTCAAGTCCTCCAGGGCAGCCAGAGGAATTTCCTGGGTTCTGACACCCAGTAGTGGAAGTAAAAGCAGCTTTGCACTCCCCAGTAAATGACCCCAAAATCAGTTGGCTGAGAGCTGTAGGAAACAAATTGACCTTTCAAATGTTCCTCTTTTGCTTTGCTTCATTGTTCCTTGGGGTTTATTTCTCTTTCTTTATTGCACAGACACCCAAACCCAACAGAAACATGATCTGCCTCAAAACATTTCTGATCCTGGCAGTTCCTGAAAATTCCAAATTTTCCTAATGGAAATGGCAAGGGGCAGTCATTCTGAAATACTCCCCAACAGAGCAGATAAAACTAATCATGATTGATTTGGCAGAACTAAGTCCAATCTATGGGACCCCTGGGGCTGATCCCTTTTTTCTCCATCTGCAAAATTATTTCTTCAAGTCTCATCTCCCCTATCTATTCAAAGAAGCTTTGTACTCTGCATTAGATACCCCCAGTGTTCAGTGGGCCAATATGATCAGTGTATCTGTAGGGTGTAAATTGGCCATGCAGAGTTCTCCTTTGTTGTTCAAGGGGTTTATTCCCACTTTCTTTCCTGCAGACACACCCAAACCCAACATTGCAACACAAAGCAATTCTCATTTGGACTGTCCTGAGAATTCAAACCTATACTCAGAGCGTTTCCCTGTCCCCAGCGACAGGATCCAAGGCTGGGCTCTCACCTGCATGGAATGAAGAAGAGCTGCTGCCCTTGCCAGCAGGTCCCGGGTCTCGCCATCAGGGCTTTGAATGCAGCTTTTGTACACACTCTGCCTCTCTGAGCCCAGCAGCATTCCCGGGCATCAGCAATGCTGCTGCAGGCCAACACCCTCCAGGCACAGCTGCAGCAAGGAGATTGCAACAAGGCCTGGCTGCAGGAGTCTCCAGCCTGCAGCAGCTCTTCACCTGCGGCGGAATCATCTTGCGCTGCCATGGGGGAGCAAAGGGGTTAGGGGCTCTTTGCAGATGAGGGTCTCCTCCATGTGCTGCTGCTCACTGGGCTGATACAGCTGCTGGTGCTCTCCTCCACAGCTGTACCAGGAGCCTGTCTGGGAAAATAACACTGCCAGTGCCAGTGCCAGCAACCCATCCCTGCCATGGCCCTGCCCACAGGGCGTCCTGCCCACCAAACTGCTCCAGTCAGGTGATGTCAGACACCATCAAAATACATTCAAACAATGCATTTTCCACACTCTGGCATGATCATGGCCATACAGGCCACATGCTGGAGGCAGACTGCTGTTGGCAGAATGGGGGAAGCCCCAGCAGCTGCTCTCCCCAGGCTGGATGGCCATGGCAGCAGAGGCAAGTCTCTCACCATGCCCTCTGCTGTGGGACCCAGTGCTTTGGACATGTTCCCACTGAACTCAGGCTGCTGCTACAGCAGCTCCATGCCTTCATACATTTGATAACAAACACTAGGAACGACACACAGGACTGTCCCAAGAGCTACAAAAAAAAAATGGGGTGGGGGAGGGGACAAGTGAGTTAGAATAGCTCATTCCTTTTTAATACAAGCAGGGATTTAAGCAGGGATACTGGGCTAATCATACTGGGGGCTGGTTTGTAAGCCTTGTCTCTAGCAATTCCCACCAATCTGCAAGCATTTTTCACTACAAAGGAGTAGATAAGATTTTACAGCACATGCATGAGCAAGTCTGAGCCAGAACTCAAAGTACAAGACAAATAGTCCCAAATCAGCCACCCATGGGGAAAGGAAGAAGAAAAGCAGATGAAGCAAGTGCCATTGTGGCTGAATTGCCTGCATTTATCCCATGGTCAAACCTTTCTGAATAAAAGCACCTCAGTTCAAACACACAGCTTAAGATCAAGGAATTCAAGTGTTTTGAGAGCATTAAAAGCCTGATTTTTATTACTTTCAAGGAACGGTAGATGCTAAATTCCTTAAAAACACAAATGTGGGTCTATTTGGGACTGCATCCTTCAAAAGCAGGAATGGAGGTTTAGAGTTGCAGAACTGTTTCCATTGGAAAAGACCTTTAAGATCATTGAGTCCTCCCAATAACCTGAGACCACTAACACTACCAAGGCCACCACTAAAGCATATCCCAGGAAATGTCATGGGATGGGACATCCTTCTTGTCTTCTTTGCCTCCCAGGAGCCCCTTGGAAAGCAAAATGCCCACACAGGCTTTATCTGACTCCTTCCCAGCCAGCCTTTCCCTCACTCCTGGCTCTCATTTGCTCCACAGGCTTCACCAGCTTGCTCAGCTCAGAGGAGCTGTCAGAGGAGAAAACGCTGCCTGGTGTGGGGCTGTCTCATCTTGATTCCATCTGCCCCACTCCCTCCCCCATCAAAGAGACCAAAGGATCCCCCAACCCCGTGGTTTTGCACCAGATCCTGGGCACATTCCCTCCTGCGCTCCTTGGTGGCCCCGGGGAGGCTCCAGAGCCCTCCCTGTGTGTGGGACAGCTGCTGCAGCACCGCTGCGCCTGCGTGCGAGCAGCACCCGAGGGGCAGCTGTGCCAGTTCAGAGTCTGAAACGGAATCCTCAGTGCACACAAATGACAACTGGCATTTCAGGGCTGGTAGGAGAAGCTGCTCGCTGCCCTTTGTAGCCATGGCCATTGGAAGAATTGCCCCTGTCCAGGAAGCTCTCAGGTGCAAGAGAGGAGCAAAAGCCAAGTGTTTCTGAGGTGCTAGCTGCCAGTGCCTCAGGTTTTTCTTCCCAGTTCTAAGGGGTTTGGACTGTTTTTACCATTTCAACACTTTCTGTGCATCCCTGTGAGCGAGTAAGCACCACACCCTCTCCCTCAAAGTCTTGAGGTACTGCCAAAGCAGAACTTGTTCATGCTCTTTTCTCCTGGTGATTTTATAATCCCGTGCAGACTCTGATAGCAAAGCAGTGCTGTAGAGAAAAGATTGGAATCCTGGGGCACTTTCTGGGTGGGTGTTTGAATCTGCTTTTCTAGTCCTTGGGCTGAGCAGGGTGAGGCCGACGCCTGGGCCCCTTCAGCTGGCGCCGGGGAGCCCCCGGGGAAGCGGCGAAGGCCGGCCCTGAGGGCGGCACAGGGGGCATTTGCCCCAAGCGGGCGGGCGGGCAGGCGAGCGGCGGGGAAAGGCGCCCTGGGCACAAGGGCAGGCACGAGGGCCCCGGCTCTCTGCAGCGCGGGCGGCCCAGCGCCAATCGCTGCTCCTGGAGCCGCTGCCAGGGCCGTGTCTCCTCCCCACCGCTGACCCTGCACCTGCAGCGCTGCTTCCGGCTCTGCCGGGCTCCCCGGCACGGACAGCAAGGACATGGACACGCTGCAGTAGGGGCCCAGCAGGGACACCCAGATGGTGCCAGGGCTGCAGCTCCTCTCCTGCAAGGAAAGGCTGACACAGCTCGGCTTCTTCAGCCTGGCAAAAAGACTCAGACTTGACCGAGCTGTGGCCTTCCAGTACCTGAGGGCAACCTACAAGAAAGCTGGACGGGGACTTTCTATGAGGGCAGGCAAGGACAGGACAAGGGAGAATGAATCCAAATGGAAAGAGAGTAGGTTTAGGTAAAGATTCAGAAAAAAGACCCTCCTAGAACAGTTTGCCCAGAGAAGGTGTGGATTTTGAGAAGAGGAAATCAGGAGAAGAGTGAGAGGGAAAGAGAGATCCACAGTTGGCCTTGGATCCAGGATGGGTCCATTTGCCATGGATCCATCATCAGGGGGGAGCAGCTGAGTTAGAAATGGGCTCCCTGAGCCTGGATCACCTCCCAGTGCCCAGACAGCTGCAGAGCAGAGGGGGCTGAGCCCCACTGAGCCCAGGCTGTTCAGCCAGAGGAAGCAGCCTTGGCCAGCAGCTGCTGCTCTCCCTGGGTGGGAGTTGTCACCTTGCAGCTCTCAGTCTGTGGAATAGAACACAGTGCTGAGTTTCAGAAGGGGAGCACTTGGGCAACAAAGCCCTGTGCTCCTGGGCCAGGGAGTTTGGGAATTGCCAAACTCTGTATGAGCTTTGTGCCTGCACTGAATGGATTTCAAAGCTCCTCTAGGTGCATGGGAAGGAAACCATATAATCACAGTATGTTAAGGATGGAATGGACGTTAAAGATCATCTAGCGCCAAGGCCACTGCCATGGGCAAGGACACCTCCCCCTAGAGCAGGTAGCTCCAAGCCCTATCCAGCCTGGCTTGCAACACTTGAAGGGCTGGAACCTCCACAACTTCCCTGGGGAACCTGCTCCAGTGCCTCACCACGCTCACAGGAAAAATTTCTTCCCTAATATCTAACCTAAATTTCCTTTCTTTCTATTTCTACCCATTACTCCTTGACCTGTCACTACAGGCACCAGAGATGTTTTAAACTCAGCAAACTGGTGGCTCAAATGGGAAAGCAGCCCAAGGAATGGGTTAGAAATTAGAAGTCAGCCCCAAGGGATTTCTCCTGAGGGAAGAGAAGGGTGCATATCTTCTCCTGCAGCATCAGGAGCTGGTTGCATCCAGCTCAGAGTCAGGGACTAACACTGAGGCAGCCTGGAAAATGCAGTGGCACAGAGGGAATGATTGTACTGCAATGGACATCTCTCCCCAGGCTGTGAGAGCAGGCTGCCCCTGGAGCTCAGAGGGGAAGGCCAAGGACCCTTGGTTGAACTCAGCTCTCAGAGTCTGAGCCTCGGGAACGTTTTTGTCAACACCCCCCATGTCTGTGAGGTGAGCAGCAGGGCTTGGGATGGATCCTGATGGCTCCTGAGGCAGCAGCAAGCCTGGTGCAGCTGTGGAATTGCTGCCAGCCTGGGCATTTGTGAGCAGGGAATATTTGATGGACTGCTCAAATCTGGGGGGTCACAAAGGTGTGTCTGTTGTTCCTGAAGGCCCACTCCCTGCTTTTGGGCAGCCTTCCTTAGGGATCAGATGGGAGGCTTCCTGCAAAACAACCCCTTGGCCCATGAAACCAGCACTGGCTCCAAAAGCTGCATGTTCAGAGGCTTTTGTGGCAGTGCCAGACACAAGGCACCTTTGGACTGGGCTCTGCAGAAGCAGCTGCAACAAACTGGCTGCCTTTGAGCTTCAGCCTGCTGCCAACAGCTCCCAACAAAGTGTCCCTGCTTATTCCTGCAATCACAGGAAAGCCTTGGGAGTTCTCTCCCTTGCTGACCAGTCCCTCACCACACTTCAGCCTTGCTGCATCTCTGGCTCTAGAAAGAGAAAAGTGTTCCTGGGAATAAAGCAAAGGATTTTTCTACCTATTTGCCTCCCCCCAGTAGTGTCAAGCTTGCAAAAACTTCATGAGGCACTGCATCATGCCAGACACTTTTAAAAGCTTGGCTGGAGAAGAGAAAGACACCCTGAGTTTTCTTACCAAAAGATGGTGCTGTCTGTACATTTTGATGTTGATGCCTCATTCTCAATGGATTGTTTTCATGGTATGGGAGAAGGTGAATGAGTAGATGGTGCTGTTGGAGCTGTGCTCAGTGGGGCAGCAGCAGCTCTGGGGATCCCTACGCAGCTGGGATCTCTGCGTAGATCCCTACGCAGCTGCAATCAGCCCACGTTGCTCTCAGGGCCAGCTCTCCATGAGCTTGGTGCTGCTGAGCAGAGGGGCACTGCTCTGTGTCCATGGGATAAACCCAGGGTGACTGCAGTTCTGTGGACTTGCCACTGCTCTGCATGAAAACCCAAAGGCAGAACTTGTCCTGTTGTATCTTTGGACTTCTGCCATTCAGCAGCACAAAGCATCTTCTGCCTTTGCTGGGTGCTCATTGCATCATTGGACAATAACTCACAAGAAGGGAAGATTCCACATGTATTTCCATTTTGCTCTCTTGCTGCTGCAGGTGAAACTGATGAACCAAGGAGCTCTTGATGCTCCCTTCACCTGTCTCCCTTCAGCTACTAACATGGGCTTGTGCTTCAAGTTTTTCCCCGAGGAGGGCATCATTGCAGCAGGTGGGAGCCAGAGTGTGCAGGTCTCCTTCAGTGCCACCGAGCTGGGGAGCTTTGAGGAGGAGTTCCAGTTCAGTGTGGCTGGATCTCCTGTGCCTGCCATGCTGACCATCAAGTGAGGACCCTGGGAGCTGGGTCAGCACATCTTGGCTGTCTCTGGGACATCCCCCACCTACCTCCTTTTGGGCTGGAGCAGAGAAAAAAGGTGTTTCCTGAGGTGTGAATCTCTGCTCTGCTGCTGGCATTGCTTTAGTGTGAGGCTGCCTGCTGCCCTGCCTGGTGCCTGGGAGCTGGAATGACTCCTCCCTGCAGGGATCTCCCTGTGCCTTGGGCCATGGCAGGCAGTGGGATGGATCAGCTTTGGGCAGCAGCTGCTCTGGGATGTCCCACCTGAACACCCAGCAAGGCCACCAGGGCTTTGCAGATGGGCCAGCCTGGGTGATTCTGCAGCAGCAGTGTTGCAGACATTTTTTCATAGAAATCCTTTCTTTGGGATTTGTTCATCTTCTGGGAAGCTGAGGCCCCAGAAGAAGAATGTAAACAATTGTTATTGGCTGGTGTGGAATGTAACAGGTGCAGCGGTGATTGGGCTTCTGTGAGTGTTTGGATTTGCTAACCACTCACAGAAGAGTTTGTCCTTGCTTTCTGCTGGACACAGAACTTTGTTATTCATTCTTTTCTATTCTATTCTTAGCTTAGCAGCCTCTGCAACTTCTCTCCATATTCTTTTTAGGATAGTTATAATGTATTATATATCATATATCAATAAATCCAGCCTTCTGATCATCAACCAAGATTCTCGTCCACTTCTCTCACCTATGAAGACCTAATCAGGTCGCTGTAATACAGCAGCAGTGTTTGTAAAAACTTATGTGAATAATCCCTGCTAGATGGGCAGCAGCAGCCTCAGCTAAGCTCTGCCAGCCATGCTGTGGGGACAAGCTATGCCCCCAGCTCCTGTGCATAGAGGGCTCTGGTGCCTCCTTTGCACAGCCAGCAAAGGGCTGATGGTGGAGTCAGGAACTGTGCAGCAGGAACTGTGCCAAGGACTTGGGCACCATCCCGTGGGCTGTTGCCATGGCAAGAGACAATCCTGGCCCAGCCAAAGGGAGAAGGGCGGATCATAGGGGAGGCAGAGCTCAGTGCTCAGCACCACAGCAGCGTGAGGCCTTGTCCCTGCCAGCCTGAGCCATGTGCTGCCAGGATAATGCAGTGGAAGCAGGAGAGCTGATGCTGGCTGCTCTGCAGTTTTGGAGCTGGGCTGCTGCCCTTGGGAGGCACTGGCTCAAGGCAGTAAAGCAATGAAAGCAATCTGCACTGGATTATACCAATGAGATAAGGGAGATGGATAAAGAAGAACAAGGAAGTTATTCCTTAGCAAGAGAAAAGTGGTGAGCATGTGTGCCCATAGTGGAGAAACAATGATGCTGGCTCTGTTTTTGGAGGAAAAGTGCTGCTTTTTTCTTTTGGAAATCAAGAGGGAACCTTTCACCGTCAAAGAATTGATTCTCCTCTGTCCCTCCCCCAAAGTGGTCATGGGGTGTTTCTGCATAAGCAGCTTTCTCCTTGAGCAAGGGCAGGTGTCTCTTGTTGAGATGTGCAGAGCAGAGCCAGGGGCAGTCCTGTAAGTACAACACAAGGCCCAGGGGTCACTGCTCCTTGATTTTGAACCAAAAGGCAGAGTGGGCATTGATGGGCATCAACCATGAAATCAACTGGTGAGTGTTGCGCAGCTTCAAGCGCTGATTTCAGTGTATGTTGGTGACTTTTGGAGTGTGTCTGCTGAGTTCAAGGACAGGTGAGGTGCTTTGCTGGATTCAGGACAGCCAAGTTTGGTTGTTGAAGCTCTTGCTCTTGGCTGTGCCAGCTGGTGCACTGCTGACAAGCTGGTCCTTTCCTCTAGGATCCATCTGTGCCCTGGGTAGAACTGTTGCTGCTCTTTTCAGAGGATGTTTGGGAATGCCCTGGATTCGTGTCTCAGAACTGTGTCTGTAATGATTGTGTGGGTCAAACTCTCCTGAGAAAGCTCCTCCATGGGAACAGCAGTTCCAGCTCAGAAGGAGCAAAGCAGGGAAGCTGTGGCTGGAAGGGCTGCTTACAGAAGTTTGTGGGGACACCTTGATGTCCATGCCATTGCAGATGGGGAAACTGAGGCACGGAGCCATGTCTGGGTGTGTGTTCAGGGTCCTTCATGGGACCCCCAGCACCCTGGGGGCTTCTCCTGCCTGTCCTGTGCCCAGAGCCCATCAGGGGCTGTTGGCTGAGGGTGCCTGAGCCCAGGTTTTGTGCCCCCGAGCCACAACAGCCGGAACACTGCAATGCCTTTAACTGAGCCATTGTCTGCTCTGTCCTCGGCCTCCAGGGGCAGCGTCACTGCACCGAGTTTACACTTCGACCTCGCTGAGCTTGACTTCGGGGACATCTCCTTTGGTGAGTGTTCCCTGGGCTGGGACACACCCTCAGGGATCTGTGCCTTCCAACAGAAAAGCATCCCTCACTCCTGCTCTGCCCCAGCAGCCTCTTCAGGCTGTGAACTGCAGGGCTGCTGCTGCTGCCTCAGGGGGCATTTTTCCATTGTGAGATCCAATGGAAGCAAGGAATAGAAAGGCAGTATTTTCTGGTGTCTCTGTGCTGCTTTAAAAGACAGATGTCTGCCAAGGAAGGTGGGAATCTTCCTGCAATGGAAAGATGAGCCCCTTCCCTCCAAATGATTATCCCTTTGAAATGACAGGGCTCCCAGGCCAAACTATGGGAAAAGGAATAACAGTTCTTTGCTAGACTATCTCAGGAGAGCACAAACAAGAAGGCAAGAACAGACGTTTGCCAGGGGCCAAGTCTCGTTTTTCCGCTTTGGTGGAGTTGTGGTCACAGCAGGAGGAGCTGTGGGCTCTGGCAGGGCAGGGATCCCCTCCCAGCCAGTGCGGGAAGGGAAGGGAAGGGAAGGGAAGGGAAGGGAAGGGAAGGGAAGGGAAGGGAAGGGAAGGGAAGGGGGAAATGCTCCTTTTGCAAAGCCCCAAAGGGCAGGGGGATGTGGGCAGTGCCCAGCAGCAGCAGCAGCAGCGGGGCAGGCAGGCAGGGTCAGTGCCAGCGGTGAGCTGCAGCCAGGGCAGTCCCGGGTCAAGCACAAACCTCCTGCAGCAGCAGCGGCCGAGCTGCGATCCCCGAGCGGGAGGAAGGGAAGCTCCGCTCCCTGCCCAGCCTCAGCTCCCACTGCACAGCCGCCCACGGCATCACGCCACAACTCCCAAAAACCCCCAAGGGAAAAGCCCAGCTCAGGGCCAAAACTCCCCAAAACCCCCAGAACCCCTATCCCCCTTCCCAGACTGGAGCAACAGTTCACTGCCAAGGGCAACATTTGCTGCCAAGCCTAAACCCAGAACAATGAAGTTCATGAACTTCTGAAGGAAACTCATTGCCTTTCCTGAGCTGCTTCTGCCCCAGCCTGAATCACCACAGAGGCACTTGTCAAGTTGCCTTTTGAAGAAATGAAACAAGAAAGGCAAAAGGTGGAAATATGGTTCTGAAGCAGGAGATTGATCCTGCTGAATGTGATTTCATTCCTAAGGTCTCTTCAGCTGAAGGCAGCTGTTGTAGCTTTGCTTCTTTGATTACTGTTGACTGTTGTCTGCATGTTCTGGCCTCAGTCTCAGTTGAGGTTTTGACATCTGGATTTGTCCTTTTTATGTCTCTCTTGCCTCCCTGCTGGAGTCCCTGCTGGAGCTGGCAGTGGTCACTTGGATGGGCACAGAGAAGCTCTGGGCTGCACCTGCAGTTGTTTTTTCTCCCCATCTGTGTCCCAGATGCTCTTGGTGAGCGGGCCTGGGGAGAAGTCTCCTCCCCACAGAGCTGGCCAGCCCAGCCAGATGTGCACTGCAGAGCAGGCTGTGGCTGATCTGTGGGCTCTGCAGGACATCCCCACCATGAGTGGCTGCATCTCTGGCTTTCCAGGATGGAAAGCAAATCTAAGAGCTAAAGTGGGGTAAACCCTTGCAGGCAGCAATCCCAGTGAGCAGCATGGCTGTGATGTCCCCGTCTGTTGGGTGAGGTGGGACCTGGTTCTTAATTGCTAATCTCAAAGCAAGGCTTGGCTGTGCCCCCAGTTGAGTGGGCTCTGAGCTGTCACGTGCTCAGTCTGTTTGGCCCAAACCAAGAGATGCCTTAAGGGTCCTGCAGAGACAAGCTGCATTAGGGTGCTTTGCATCACGTTCTAGTTCCTGATTCCATCCTCACTTTCATTGGCTGTAGCTTCTTCTCAATGACAACTCACTGTTTATATATCTTGAAAGTGGTAGGAGTGTTGGCAGGCTGACCAGGGAATTTTGCAGCTTGAATTCTCAAACGAAATGCTGGGTCTGGATGCACACTCATCGCTGAGAGAGAACTGGTGCTGGTTTGGGACAGGTGAGGGAGCTGCTCCCCATCACAAAGAGAGAAGCTTGCAGTGTTCAGCAGGGCTAGGAGTGGGCATTTTCAAGGCTGCAGTCTGGAATCAGTGTCAAAGGGAACTAAGTGACAATTAATTCCTCCTGCAGCTTCTGGGTGAGCTGTAGTTCAGATAATAAAGAGCTCAACTCCAATATCCCTTTGATCCTGCCAGAATATTCCCCCCAGGATCATGCCCTGATGGGTGTCTGAATGGAAATTTGTGTCCTTGCCCAGGCTTTCCCTACACGCAGCACTGCCGCCTCACCAACAGTTCCCCGGTGCCCCTGACGTTCCAGCTCCGCATGTCGGACGATGGCACACAGCCGGCTGTGGACAGCGTGGATCAGATCCACAGGGACACTGACCCGGCCTGGAGGAAGGAAATCCATTTCTATGTGGAGCCCAGGGAGTTCATCATGAATCCCAGCCAAGTCACCATCCTCCCCCAGGGACACCAGGACATTGAGGTACGGCAAGAGCCCGGCCACAGCCGCTGCAGCATCAGGGCTGGAGCTGCCCTGCAGGGTGGGAGGGCTTTAGCTCTGGTGCCAGCTTGGAGCATCCTGGCACTGAGAGATCTGCACTGCTGGGAGGCCTCTGCTAGCTGGCTTACTCGGGATGTTCCTCAAGGAGCACTGTTTGGTTTCCAGAATCATATGCTGAGCTCACAGACCTTATGGTCAAGGCCTGAAGCCATTGTTGTGTTTTTGAGAGTGATTGATTTGATTGCAAGGGGGCAGAGCAAGGATGAGGGCAGAAGGTGGCTGTTAGAGAAATGTTATTGTATAAAGCAGTTAGCTTTTCTTCTTTGTCTCATTTTCCCCCTCCTGGAGAGCAGAATGAATTGTGTTCACTGCAGGAAGCTCCAGTGGAGACGAAAAACTCTGCAGCCATGTGTAGCAGTTCAAATTTATTGTATTGATTCCTTGTTAAGTGGTTTGTTCTGTTGTACCCCATGTTCTCCCTGAGCTGGTTTACCCCTGGGTTTTACCCTCCCTCAAAGCTGTTCCTCATGCCATTCCCTTCCCCTTGGTCTAGCTGTTTCCCTGCCTGTCAAACCCAGCCCCTTTTGTTCCCCAACCTTCTTTGCCAATTTAACCTGGAGCCAATCCCTGTCTGCAACACCCCTTTGGAATTCCCCTATTCCTGGAGGCCCCATTGGCCCATGTGAGCCATCCTCCCCACCCTCCTACCCAAAGTGGCCCTAGGCACTTGATGTAATCCCCTCAGTGCTACCCTGAGGATTTCCTGTTATGAACAAAAATTCTGTTAATTTTTTTTGTGAGAAAAGGTTACAAAAATCAGCTGAGATCACTGTTGCTGCCGAAGTTCTGCTTGTTGTGTTATGGTAATTACGGGTCGTTGTTGTTAATAGTTGTTTTTGTATCAGTAAAAGCCCTGGCTGGGGCGAGTTAATGGCCTTTCTCGGAGACAGTGAAGGGTGGGGTACCTCCTGAACAGTGAGGAGAAGAGACTTTGGAGGGGAGGGATATGCAAAATACTCCAAGGACCAGCATGCTGTGTGGACACCCTACTTCAAACGTGCTGGGAGAACCCCAAAAACAACGAGCCACCTAAGAGTTGAGAGATTGGAGTGATGTCTGGATGAGAGGAGCGGAGTGCTGGGCCTGCAGAGATGCGAAACACCTTCGGAGTCCCTCTTGCCCTGAGCATGGGAGTTGTCCCAGGTGCTGAGGGCCGGCTAAGACAGCCAGCAAAAAATAACAACAAGGGGTCTTGATGCCCTAAAGGGTCCCACGAGGACCGGACCCCCAGCTCTGCCCCTAGAGGACAAAGCTGCGCATATCCTTATCCCCTGAGTCGCCCTGGGAGAGACGGCGGGAGACTGCAGCCCCACCGAGCTACCCAATCCTGAGCTGATCACTTATAATAAAGGCATTAAAAAGGAGAAGAAGTCTCCTTGCCCTGTTTATTTCAGCTGGGGCGCTCGTCCAGAATAGCCATGCCGAAAGAGGACAACAGGACTGGCCATCTTGGACCTCCAGGACAGCTAGCTACCAGGGCTGTTGTAGTGTGTTCATTAAGTTCATTTAATTCCTCCCCCATTTTATGTATCTGTTCCCCCCCCCATTTTGTGTAAAATGGTTCTGCCCTCCTCAGTTTTCCCGCCACAGCCCTGCCAGTTATATTGTCAATCTGTTAGGTTATATAATTCCTCCTTCCCTTTTTCCCTTATATGTATGCTTTTTCTCCTCCCTGGGCCAAGTCAATCACCCCCCACTCCACCTAGTATTCTAGAAGCTTCTCCTCTTTGGGGGTTGTGGTTGGCTGTGGTCCCGGGACCCCTCCCATACCTGGTACCTATTGGGCTCTCCACTATGTCATCTGTGTTAAGTTCATCCCCTCTTTTCCCCCCATTGGTCTTCTGTAAACCCCTCCCAGGTCCACTCCTTCCCTTTAAAACCCGTAAGCACCCTTTGTTCTTGGTCATTCGCTGGGACATCGTGGGCTTCTCAATAAGGCAAGTTTAGCCCCCCCCAGCAAGTGTCCAGCTCCTTCATTCTTGTCGTTTAGCAGCGATCCAGTCCGCAACCAGCACAGCCCGAGGCCTTACGACGCCGAGGGGTGCTGGCAGGTTATGCAGCGAGGTGTCGGCCTTAACCTCAGCTAGCCGGACTTTGACCTTCTCTGCTCTAGAAGGCTAAATACACGTCGCTGCAGTTTGACGTCCAACGTGGGAGCCATTTCTGGACCGCTGGACGACTGAACGCCAGGTCCCCGGAACCCGTGGATCCGATTATAAATTCCTCTGGCCGTCAGACTATCTCCGGTGGCAGCAGACCCCATTCTAGGGGTGGCGCTCCCAGGGGATTCGAAGCCGTAACTCCCCGCACCTGAGGAGGGCTTCGAGACAAGAAACCATCTGCCTGAACTTTTCGTTTGCACTGCTGCTGGGTTGGGTGAGCCCCGGACTCTGTGGTTACCCTCCCCTGCCTTTTTAATTTTCCCTGGGAGCCCTCCCTGCACTGGGGAGCGCTCCCGATCCTTCTTCCCTTGGGGACTGGTTCCCGGGTGCTGCTCGCGGCCGGGGGAAATTCACACTCTCTCGGTGCGGGGCGGGGGGAGAGCTCGTGGCGCTGGGGGCCGCGGTCTGCCATTTTTTGCGTTCCGCGGGAAGCCCCGGCAGGCGCCGCCTGCCGCGTCACGCGGCGAAGCCCTCTGCCGCTTTTCGCGCGCCCGGTGTCCCTGCTCGGCGGTGCCGGGGCCAGTTCCGAGCTCTCGGTGCGGCGCAGAACGGCTGCCGCGGGTTTTTTCAGTGCGGGGCGGTTTTTCCGTGCGTTTCGCCACGGCGGGACCCCCCCCCCCCCCCGCCCCCTTCACCGCTTTTCGCGCGCCTTTTCGCCGCGTGGCGCAGGGGGCCCCGATGCCTGCCACGTCGCGCGGCTCTCGGCTCTGCGGGGGGGCTGCATTCCACGGCAGGGGAGCCTTTGTGTCTGCCCCGGCTTGGCAGAGCGTGTCCCAGCTCCCTGCTGCTGCTGCCCGGGAATTTTAAAAGCAGTATACACAGCTGCATTGTCTCTCTCTGCGGCGTGTTTTGCTGTCTTTTGGAATTTGTGCCAGTGGGCGCGGGGAAGCTCTGCCTTCTCTCTGTCAGGGGGGGTCCTCTTGGCGCGGGGTGTTCTTCTGGGGACAGTCCTCACCCCTATCGTTTTTTGTTTTCCCTTTCCTGTGGGGTCTGCTTTCCCAGACTTGGGGCCAGGTCCTACCACCTAAATTCCTTTCTTTCCCCTCAGTGAACCCTCAGACTTGAGGACAGTGGAGGGAGCAGGGGCCGACAGCGTGTGCTTCATTGTTTTAGTTTGCATTTTTCTCGGGCGGGTGGAGTGTTCCATCGTGGGTGCTTGCTCCTCCTGAAGTCGCCTTGTCTAGGGTGCTTTAGGAGCAGGATCATGGGTGCAGGTCTGAGCAAATCCCAGAAAGGAGTTTTTTATATTATTAAAGGTTTGTTGCTTGGGGGAGGGTTTGCTGCCCTCAAGAAAGAATTGACGTTATTGTTTAAGTGGACTTTTTCTCATTTTCCTGAGGTCATCCCGGAACTTGTAAAGGAGCCACAGTTTTGGGCAGCCATTGTGGCAAAATTAGATAGTGAAGTCAATTCTGGGGAGACTCATTTATCTACTGTGGCGTATTGGGCGGGCAAAGTGCTAACCACACTGCGCCCACCCGGGAATTTGAGGAAAAGCCCATCTCGTTTTAGTTTGCTCCCCAGTTCTCCCGGTTCATGTGTTCCTACTCCCCATTCCTCTCCCTCTTCCCTGCGGCAGGAGCCCTCTCGAGGGATCCTCAAGGCCAGTAAGAAGCAGGGGGTCCACCCTGCCACTGCTCCCTCGAGACCAGCTCGGCCTCCCCCTCCGAAGAGCCCTGGCCAAGCTCTTCGGAGCTCTCTTCCTGATCCCCCTGTTCCTCCTATCCCCAAGTCCCCGGTTGTAAACTACAAAGTTGTAAGGTTTACTGAAGTTCCTGAAGATGGCTCCCAAGGAGCCCAAAATGGTGGAGACCGCATGGTCTTTCCCGCCTTTGCCCCTTCTTCTACCCCAAATTCCTTTCTCCCTAAACCCAACCCCTTCCTTTCCCCTGACCTGCTGTCTTTTCCCATACCTCCACCCTCGGTTCCTCCTTCAGTTCCACCCCCTTCTCCGCCCATGGTTCCTCCCTCCTTTGACTCCGACTCCTCCCATGTCCCACCTCCTTATTCCACTCCGCCTCCTAACTCCACCTTGGAGGTGGAGAAAAATGAGTCACCACACCCCTGCTGGTGCCCGTCCCAGAGACCAAGCCCCGCCTCAACCTCCTCCAATTCCGGTTCCCACGCTTCGTGTTCTGGGGGGGGGGGGGGGGGAGGGGGGGGGGGAGTGGATGACCGGAAGCCGGGGCAAGTGCCTTTATTGGAAGCCGCCCTGGTTACATACCACCTCAGCAGGGAGGGGAGTGCTCAGGCCCAATGGGTGCCTATCACCCAGGCCAGGATCAAGGAACTGTGCAAGGCCCAGAGGGAGTACTCCCGGGAATCTGAATATTTCCGGGGGCTCCTTCGGCCGGCTCTTGCACAGGGAGATCTGATGCCCGCGGACCTGAGGGCTCTCTTCTCCAGCCTTTTAGGCCCCGATGGAATTCAGGGTCTGGGTGGGAGAGTGGAGGAGGGAGATTGTGGAGGTTCTCCCAATACTTTGGGGGAATCCCTCCACATCTCACGACACCGAGGGCTTGGTGATCTCGGAAGAGCATCTAGTGGGCACCGGGCAGTGGGCAAGTGGGGCAGCTCAGGCTAAGGCATTGTTTACTATACAGCTGGTTGAAACAGGGAAGGCTGCAGAACGCGCTTTTTACAAGCTAGCTACAACCACCTCCCAAGTGGAAGAAGATGAGATCAGGCAGGGCGCGCAGGAACCTTACCTGGCGTTCATGGAAAGGTTATACAGATTCGTCGAGGCGCAGGTTCTGGGGGAGAGGGAGGAGATGTTAAGGTAGATGGCCTACTACAACGCTAACACCGCGTGTAGGCGGGCCATCCAATCTCCCCCTCGAAACCCCCAGCCCACGGTTGAGCAAATGATAGAAGTGTGCGCCAGGGAGGTTCCACTACAAGATCCAAAAGCGCACCCTAAGAGTGCATCCGTAGCCTTCGCAGAGTCCCTAACGCCTGAAGACCTGGAAGCCGAAGCTGCCGCCGCCGCCGGGCCAATGACACCAGGGTCCGGCAGAAGAACAGTGGCGACTCACCCTTGCCACCTTTGTGGGAAGGTGGGACACTGGATGCCTCAGTGTCCCATGAGGCAAGATTACATGGAATACAGGAGGAAGAGGGAGGAAAAAGAACGAGAACAAAAAAACTAGAATCAGAGCGCAGCCCCTCCCTGCACCAAGATAGAAATGTGGCGGGTGATGTAACATCTAGCAGGGAGGGAGGAGAAAAGGGAAACCCGTCATTCACGTTACTGGACTTGTCTTATTTCTTATCTATACCTGATGTGACATTTAACAACCGTGGTTTACAGCCTCAACCTGCGCTTAACACCTTGTCCTCTGCTTCCCCATACAGGCTGCAGCTCACTAGGGGCATACACCTCCCCAATAGTGATTTACAGCTGATGTCTGTCGACCTCCAACATCTGGGTCGATGGAGGAGTTTAGGATGCTGCAGGTGGACTGTCGTCGGAGATACTAAGCACACGCCGCGAGACCTTTACATCGTCCCAGGGTTGGTCACTACGGACTGGGACCATTTCGTGGTAGGGCTGTACTGGTCCGACCCCCACTCTTCCTCCCCAAGGGACAGATCATCGCCCAGGCCATTCCATTTCCTGACAAGAACCATTGGAAGAAGACATCGGGGGACTCCTCACCTCCAACGGTGGCCTGGGCGCAAGTAGTGGGGAGGAAGAAGCCTCGCCTGACATGTCAACTCTCGTTGGGCAGGGACGACAAAATCGTCAGGGGTCTTTTGGACACAGGGGCAGATGTGACGATCATTCCCTCTCGGGAGTGGCCGTCACATTGGGACTTGCAAAATGCAGCTGGCGCAATTCAAGGTGTAGGAGGGTTCAAAGTGGCTAAACAATCAAGGGGCTTTGTACAAATTACAGGGCCAGACGGGCAATTGGCTTCGGTGCGCCCATTTGTTTTGGATTACACCGAGCCTCTCTGGGGGAGAGACCTTCTAGCCCAGTGGGGAGCCAAAATTGACCTTCCAAAGGCTCCCCAGGTTTTTCGGGCAGTGGCCACTGAAGAGCGCCGGACCTGGAAGCTGGATTGGCTGTCTGATGAACCAGTACAGGTCAAACAGTGGCCACTTAACAAACAAAAATTAAAGGCGCTCCACGAGCTCGTTCAGGAGCAGCTACTAAAGGGCAATATCAAGGAGACCATGTCTCTGTGGAGTTCTCCCATATTTGTCATCAAAAAGCCCCATAAGGACAAGTGGCAGCTCCTGACCGACCTCCGCCAAATTAATGAGAGAATTGTAGATATGGGGTCTCTCCAACCAGGGATGCCATCCCCTGCAATGCTCCCCCGAAATTGGAATTTGGCCGTGATTGACATAAAGGACTGCTTCTTCCAAATTCCTTTACACCCAGATGATGCCCCGCATTTTGCCTTCATGGTTCCTTCCATCAGTCGTGAGTCCCCGGACATGTGCTACCACTGGAGATGCCTTCCACAGGGAATGAAAAACTCCCCTGTGATTTGCCAGTGGTACGTCGCTTCTCTGCTGTCCCCAGTACGTACAGCCCTCGGGGATGCCGTTATTTTACATCATTATATGGACGACATCCTCGTGTGTGCAGCCAATGCCAGTTTGCTTGCCCATGCGCTTGACCTGACAACCAAGGCGTTGGTTGCTGCAGGGTTCGAGCTCCAGCAGGACAAGATTCAACGGATGCCCCCTTGGAGGTACCTGGGCCTTGAAATTACAAAGCGGATCATTGTGCTGCAAAAATGGGCTATAAGGACGAAAGTCCAGACCCTAGCGGATGTTCACCAACTGTGTGGGTTCTTAAATTGGGTGAGACCCTGGCTGGGCATTCCCACCGAAGACCTGGCCCCCCTTTTCAATTTGTTGAAAGGGGGAGATGGGCTTAGTTCCCCTAGGGCTCTCACCCCAGAGGCTCAGGTAGCTCTGGAGAAGATCCAAAAAGCTATTTTGGCCAGGCAGGCCCACCGCTACCATCCGGGCCTGCCATTCAAATTCATCATACTGGGAAAGTTGCCACACCTCCATGGCATAATCCATCAGTGGGATGAGACTCTGAAGGACCAAGGCTGGGGAGATAAGCTCTTAATCATAGAGTGGGTCTTCCTCAGCCACCATCGGTCCAAAAGAATGAAAAGGCCACAGGAGCTGGTAGCTGAACTGATCCTCAAAGCAAGATCGAGGATCAGAAAGTTGGCAGGATGCGATTTCGAATGCATTTACATGCCAATTGAATTGGTATTGGGCCAATTAAAAATGAAAACGTTCATTGAACTGCTGCAAACTAATGAGAACCTTCCGTTTGCGTTGGATAGCTACACTGGGCAGATTGCAGTAAATCGGCCGGGCCACAAATTATTTAATTTGGAATTTAAATTATCACTAAAGAAGGTCCAAAGTAAGGAGCCTCTGGATGCAGTGACAGTTTTTACAGACGCGTCTGGAGCATCCCACAAGTCAGTGATGACTTGGAAGGATCCTCAGACTCAGCAGTGGGAGACAGATGTTGCTGTTGTGGAGGGTTCTCCACAAATTGCTGAGTTAGACGCAGTAGTCAGGGCATTCCAGAGGTTCCCAGGACCTTTCAATTTGGTAACAGATTCTGCATACGTTGCCGGTGTAGTGTCCAGAGCTCAATTAGCAGTTCTGCAGGAGGTCTCTAACCAAAAATTATTTGAATTACTTACTAGGCTCGTCGATTTGGTCTCCCACCGCGAGCATCCGTTTTTCGTAATGCATGTGAGATCGCACACAGAGCTGCCTGGGTTCATTGCTGAGGGCAACCGTCGTGCCGATTCCCTGGCCGCGGCTGCAGTTGCGATGGGCCCGCTCCCAGATGTGTTCGGCCAGGCTAAGATCAGCCACCAGCTGTTCCACCAGAACGTGCCTGGCCTGGTCCGGCAATTCCATCTGACCCAGGACCAGGCCAAGGCGATCGTAGCCACATGTCCCCAATGCCAGCGTGACCAGATGCCCACCATTGCCTTAGGGGCTAATCCCAGGGGCTTGGTGAGCTGCGAGGTGTGGCAAATAAATGTAACACACATCCCTTCTTTCGGTCGATTGTGTTACGTCCATGTCTCAGTGGATACCTTCTCCGGTGCTATCTATGCCTCTGCCCACACAGGTGAGAAGGCTGCGGATGTCCAGAAGCACCTGCTTCTGGCATTCGCTGTCTTGGGCATCCCTATGACCATCAAAACTGACAATGGCCCAGCATACACGTCCAAGGAACTGCGGAGCTTCCTGCAACAATGGCGAATAATGCATAAGACAGGCATCCCCTATTCCCTGACAGGCCAAGCCATGGTGGAGAGGGCCCACCAGAGCCTGAAGAAGACCTTAGCTCGGCAGCAAGCTGCTGTGAAGGTGGAGACCCCCCACATCCGGTTGTCGAGAGCACTTTACACTCTCAACTTCCTTAATTGCTCTTTCGACAACCCCAACCCTCCAGTGGTCCGACACTTCGGCAGTCACCAGCAGCTGCAGCCTAAAGCCAGGCCGCCGGTCCTTATCAAGGATCCGGAGACCTGGCGGACGGAGGGACCCTTTGACCTAGTGACCTGGGGGAGGGGATACGCTTGCGTGTCCATGCCCTCAGGCCCCTGCTGGATACCATCCAAATGGGTCAGGCCCTTCGTCCCGAAGCAGAGGACGCAGAAAGAGGCTGTGTCACAGGTTCAGGTGGCGTTCTGGCAGCAACGGAGAAAACCCTCCCAAACACCATCAGTTTTCTCAGATGTTCAGTTGCTCCCCAATGCTGAGACCCCTCCTCCTACCCCTCTCCTCACTGAACTACCTCTGGTTTATGAATCCCGACCTTCCTCCCCCATTTCCTCTCCTTCTTCCGAACTTGATTTATTATTTGGGGCAGAACCATCTGTTTAAGTATTTTGTGTCTAACTGTTCCCTTTTTGTCTTTTAGTACATTCCCCCAACTCACTTTTGATTTTCACCCCCCTGATTCACGAGCTAGTCCAGAGAAAACTGACAGCACCACGCGCCACTGTCCCTTGCAACGAGCCCATGGAAAGGAGCGACCCCTCTCCTTCAACCTCTCTTCGGAGGCAAGCCGCAGAGGAGGAGGGGGCTACCGCTCCAACATCCAGCTACTCATGGGCCGATGGACTATGTTCAGAAGACGAAGGCACTTATCAAAACCAGCCGCGAGTCACAGCCTTTTAAGTTATTTCACTTGGACTTCTAAGTTTTACATGGACTTTTCCGTTCCTTTTATTTTTATTTGGTAAAAAACGGGGAGATGTTGTAGTGTGTTCATTAAGTTCATTTAATTCCTCCCCCATTTTATGTATCTGTTCCCCCCCCCATTTTGTGTAAAATGGTTCTGCCCTCCTCAGTTTTCCCGCCACAGCCCTGCCAGTTATATTGTCAATCTGTTAGGTTATATAATTCCTCCTTCCCTTTTTCCCTTATATGTATGCTTTTTCTCCTCCCTGGGCCAAGTCAATC
This sequence comes from Melozone crissalis, assembly GCF_028551555.1. Taxonomy (NCBI): domain Eukaryota; kingdom Metazoa; phylum Chordata; class Aves; order Passeriformes; family Passerellidae; genus Melozone; species Melozone crissalis. Next base: position 1,255,519 of record NW_026535981.1, read on the forward strand.
ACCCCCCACTCCACCTAGTATTCTAGAAGCTTCTCCTCTTTGGGGGTTGTGGTTGGCTGTGGTCCCGGGACCCCTCCCATACCTGGTACCTATTGGGCTCTCCACTATGTCATCTGTGTTAAGTTCATCCCCTCTTTTCCCCCCATTGGTCTTCTGTAAACCCCTCCCGGGTCCACTCCTTCCCTTTAAAACCCGTAAGCACCCTTTGTTCTTGGTCATTCGCTGGGACATCGTGGGCTTCTCAATAAAGCAAGTTTAGCCCCCCCCAGCAAATGTCCAGCTCCTTCATTCTCGTCGTTTAGCAGCGATCCAGTCTGCAACCAGCACAGCCCGAGGCCTTACGATGCCGAGGGGTGCTGGCAGGTTATGCAGCGAGGTGTCGGCCTTAACCTCAGCTAGCCGGACTCTGACCTTCTCTGCTCTAGAAGGCTAAATACACGTCGCTGCACAGGATCAGAGGGATCAGCTCAGGACCAGCGATGCAGAGGAGCATCGGAGCACCAGACTGGTGAGAAATCCGGTGGCGGGAGTGGGAGACGTGCACATGTGTGTATGAGTGAGACGAGGGCCAGCAGCCGGACCTTCAAAGTGAGAGCGGAGCCCTTAGTACCGCGTTTCTGAACTTTTGCGAGAAAGCCGGCCGGGAACTGGGGAAAGCGAGTGGAATTAGCGTGAGTGAGTCGTCTCCTAAGGGGGAAAAAAAAGGCACCCTCCCCGCCTCCGGGCGTGCAGAGGGAATAGTTGTATGAGTGGCACGCACCCAATGTAAGTCCTGACAGAGGGAAGTCAGGCAGATTTGTAAGTCCCGAGAAGGATTCGGGTAGGATTTGTAAGTCCCGAGAAGGATTCGGGTAAGCTCAAGCCCTGCAGGCAAAGTAAGTCCTGACAAAGGAGTCAGGCACAAACCCCAGCGAAGGAGGCTGCGGTTTGCTTTTAAGTCCTGATACGGTGAAGCCTGAGAATTGGCAGGTTAGGCAAACTAAAAATCAGGCAGTTGTTTTTCCTGACTGAGGGAGTCAGGCACGACCCAGATTCTTAGGCCGAGGTTTCGTGTGTTCAAGTCCCGACAGATGTAAGACCTGACACTGGAAAGTTGGACAATCAAGAGATCGGGCAGTTGTTTCAGTATAAAGTCCTGAGCATCAGGCAGAAATATGAAGTTCGGTGGAGGAGGCTGAAGCTCCTCAAAGAAGGTTTTTTTTGAAAATTACCGGTCAGTAGAGGTACCTTTGGAACTTTTTACTGTTGAGACCTGAAAAATGGGAGAGTATAATAGTAAAAAGACTGGCAAGAGACTGAGGTATATACATCCCAATAGTCCCTTAGGAGAACTGTTAGTAAAATAGGACTCTATGGAGGCCACAGAGGGATTAGATAAAGTGAAAATGATCCATTATTGTGTAGAAGTCTGGCCGGAATTAGAGGTGCAAGGAGGATGACCTTGGTGTGGGACAAAGGATAAGTGGATATGCCAACAACTGAGTCATTATCTGACAGCTCAAGGAGATACTGATGCTGAGCAATTACTGTATGTATCTTGCTGGTTAAAGAATGCTATTGGGGATGAAGTGGTGTGAATTTGTAAGGTACAGAGGAAGGTTGAGGGGAATGAAGGAGGGGATGATAGGACTAGTAAAAGATGGGACCCCCTGGATTATTTGCCTTCTTCTGCCCCTCCACCTTATAATCCTCTTCTTCAAACACCTCAAATGGCAGGTCTGGTTCTTCCCCCAGCTGCCATCTCATTACCACCTGCTCAAATTCCTCCTTCTACCTCTTCAGCTTCCCCTATGATAAACCCAGTATCCCCTCCAGTAACCACTCCCTCACCACCCTCAGCTCCTCCAGTTCCCTCTGCATCACCACAAGTGCCTACTCCACCTGCTGCATTCTCCACCCCTTCTCCAGCTCCACTTAATATCCACTCAGGCTCTTCTGCCCCTCCTATTGCTGTCCCTTTACCTCCTCCTAGTTGGGACACAAATGCCTCCTTGCCCAGTAAACAGCTATCAGCAAATACACCTGCTGATGGGCAGAAAGTTCAGGGTAACCCAGATATCCCTCAAAGTAGTTTGGCATCTGAAGATGGGCCGTACTGTAGTACCAGATCCAAGACCTCCAAGGCAGAGAGACTGTTTCCCCTCAGAGAGGTTCCTATGGGAGGAGTAGTGGGAGGTGTTAGCTTTGTGAATGCTCCCCTAACTGCTTCTGAGGTGAGAGGATTCAAGAAAGAGTTGGGGCATTTAGTTGAGGACCCAGTGGGCATAGCCAACCAAGCGGATCAATTTCTAGGTCCAAATATCTACAGTTGGGGGGAGATGAATTCCGTCTTGAATATATTATTTTCCCCAGAAGAGGTCCAGATGATTAGGGCGGCTGGCATAAGAATATGGGAGAAAGATAACAGTCCAGGACCCCAGGTGCCATCAGGTGAACAGAAATCGCCACTAATGGATCCCAGCTGGAACCCTAACCAGGAGGAGGGGAGGAAGGCCATGATGGAATATAGATCTTTGATCATACAGGGGATTAAAGAGTCAGTTCCCAAAGGAACTTATACTCAATTGGCATTTGAGGGTGCTCAAGAGAAGGATGAAGCTCCTGCTTCCTGGCGTAACCGCCTAAAGCGGAACTTCCAGTTGTACTCTAGAATAAACCCAGACACCCTAGAAGGTCAAATGCTACTAAAAGTCCAATTTGTTACCAAATCTTGGCCTGATATAAGGAGAAAACTGGAAAAGATGGAAGATTGGCAAGAGAAGGACATAAATGAGTTATTAAGAGAGGCATTGAAGGTGTATTTAAGGAGGGAGGAAGAAAAAGCAAAGGCCAAGGCTAAGATCACGGTTGCTGTAGCTAGAGAAAGTGCAGGGTGGGCAGGTCCATCACCAGGAGGAGGCAAGGATAGGCCTCTTTTACTGTTAGGTACAAGAGGGATGGAGAGACCTCAAGTCCCTTTGAGAGAACGACATTGCTATTACTGTGGAGAGTCAGGACACGTCAGGAGGTTTTGTAGAAAGCTCAGTCTTGATGCGGCAATAGCCAGGGAACAAGATAATTTAGGGAAGATCCTTAGAGGTGACGATTAGAGGGTCAGGGGCTTTACACTTTAGGGGACCCGATGCAACATCTAGAAGAGCCCTTGGTAAACTTTGAAGTGGGACCCCTAAATGAAGAATTTGAATTTTTGAGTAGCTACAGGAGCAGATAAGTCTTGTCTAAACAAAGTAACATCTGAAGTTAGACAAAAACAGCTAGGTAGAAAGGATATCCAATACCACAGAAACTGGCCAGTAACACTAAACTTGTAATAAGTGATGTGAAAGTAAAAGGTACCTTATTGTTGTCTTGTTGTGTGTGTGGGAGTGAGTCACAAGCAAAGTCGGCCTCAACTTCCCAGGCACGTGGAAAGGGGGCAGTGGAAGTGTGTGTGTGACCTGCAAACCAGGCTTGTGTCCCCCAGACGGGTGGGGGGCAAGGGTCAAAGTGTGTGTGTGTGTGACCTGCAAACCAGACTAGTGCTCCCCAGATGGGTGAGGGAGCCGTAGCTGTAAGAGCATGAGTGACACGCAGACAGCCTCACAGGTGAATGTGCACCAGAGGCAACCAGAGTCAGGGCCCTTCAAGAGGCCCAGAGATACTGAGACCTGTGGGCCAACCCCAAGGTGAGGGGGGGCTACAGGGACCCGTGATTTTCTAGGAATAATGATCCAGTTTGTGTCTTGAGGGTGTGAAGGAATGTGTGAAAGTGAACGAGAAATAATGTAGACGAATTAAAGTAGAGGTAATGTAGATTGTGCGTTATAAGTTTTACCATGTCTCCTTAGAGGGAAGTGCATTGTGTAGAAGAATAGTGTGAGAAAAAATAAAAATTTAAGTGTAAGGGGTTGAAAGATTTACGCTGTAAGTGAAAGTAAGAAACAGAAGCAAGAGATAAATAGATAAGATCTTGAAAAATAGAACAGAAAACCAGTGAATTAAATACACAGAAAAAATAGGAGAATAAAAGCACTCTGGGAGTTAAGTTAGCTAACAGAAATACAACTCCTTGCAAAATACAGAGTATGCAGAAGTTGATGAGAGAAACATGCAAGCTATGGAAAAAGAGAAATTACCAATAACATTAAACAGAGAAACTGAGTTTTGATAAAATCATAAAAGAGCAGACCATTAATGCCTGTGTTTGAAAGCCCGTTTCAGGTACTCTTCCTCACTAATTTGACTGTGCAGACCAAAAGAAAAAGGTTGGACCCACATCACTCTCACCCCCTGGCATTGGACCAGGATTCAACATCAGCTTTCTTCCTCTGGCATTCTGGCACTGGACTGGACTCCACCCTATTCTCCTTTTGGCATTGGGCCAGAGTCCCAGTTTTTCCCTCTGGCATTGGGCCAGAGTCCACACCACTCTCACCTCCGGGCACTGGATAAGGATACAACCACATCACAAGCTAAATCACCTGAGTATACTGTGATAAAAGGACCAAAAGATTTAAAGTTGACGCTCAGAAGGAAGAGTCAAAAAGACTGAACTGTATGGGAAAATTGGTATCAGAGCTCTAACATTGCTTAAAAAGTTTCAAGACGGTTCTGTGTAAACTATGTTGGTTAAAAGTTTAAGACTGTAAATAAGTAATTCTAGTTAAGTTCCCCAATTTAATTCTAAAGACTCCAGGTTAATCCTCTACAGAGCACTCTCCTAGGAGAAACCAAAATTGGTAGGGAACAGACCAAGAGAGGTTTAACCAGAGAAGCGGGTAGAAGAGACTCTAAAGAGCTTGGAAGCTTCTTCTACTGAGAAATTCCCCAAGAGGCAAGGCCGGGTGGGCAGGCTGTGCAAGATGACCCATACTGGACTCTTGGGAAGGGTAGTAATGATGGCTCTGATTGCTGGTGGTGCTCCGGGCAGCCCAGGAGAGCCGTGCAGTGAGTGCTACCAACTCCTCTATGAGAAGGAAGAAGTGAGCTCCTGGTCTAGAGTCCACATCAGTTCTAACCCAAATTGTGTTAACCTCTCCCAACTGGTCCTTTATCAGAAAAATAAGAGAATGTATTGGATAGCACACAATACTGCCACTTTTAGGCAGCCACTCCTAGGAGAGTGCCCTATAGGGGAAGCCTGGTTGTGCTTTGAATGTGATGCTGCAGAAACAAGCTCAGTAGATCTAGTAAAAAGAAAAGAAATGGTAAAAATGGTAAGAAAAATGGTTTGTATCAAGTTTTTAGCAGTGAAGTATTTAGCTACCCAGTGGATCCCAAGAGATCCAAACAAATTAGAGTCTGTTTTAAAAAAAAGAGACAAATGTACTCACCATGAATTTTATGAATGTTATGAGTGTACTGAAAAAGATATAAACCCCTTTTGGAAAATGAAAGAACTATGTAAATGTAGGGAATGCCCAATAGAAGCTGAAAACACCTTTCAGGGGAGCTCTAAACCCCTAGGTTTGATCTCTGATACCACAGCACACACCAAATTGTCAGGAGACTGGTCTGGCAGCTGCACCGCTAGAATGATAAAACAATTTTCTTCTAGTTGCCCAAAGAAACTGGATCAAGTTTAGGAGTTCCTATATATAATGATTTGGGAGAAATTAAACAGAACAAGCCAAGTGAAATAGAAATTGAGGAAATTCAAAATTGTAAAAGACAAGTTCAGACTCCAATATCTATGTTGAACAAAGTCACCAGGCTCCAGGCAGTATTAAAAATAAAGAATGCAATTATTAGGAACGTTTCAAATGAAATCAAAAGATTAGCATGTGTAAATAATCAAGAACAAACTCCTACACTTGATTCCAGTTGGTGGGAGAACCTAGAGATTTTCAAAAAGGATGTATGGGAAAAAGTGGTTTTTCTCATTGTGTGTATACTTGGAGGATTGCTCTTTTTACTATGCTTATTTATCTGTTTCATTAAAATAGTATTTGCTGTGCAGACTAACCTGAAGAAACCAAGGAAAGGAACAAGGTTAAGCAACAGTGATTACCAAAGTGCTCAAGAAATTTATAGTCAATTCAAAAAATTAAATATGAAGCTCAAAAATTGTAAGTTGATGCGAGCTTAAAATTTAAGCTCGATCAAAGAAAAAGAGGGGGGACTATTATGAACAAAAATTCTGCCAATTTTTTTCTGTGAGAAAAAGGTTACCACTGTTGCTGCTGGGGTGCTGCTTGTGTTATGGTAATTGCGGGTTGCTGTTGTTAATAGTTGTTTTTGTATCAGTAAAAGCCCTGGCTGGGGCGAGTTAATGGCCCTTCTCTGAGACAGTGAAGGGTGGGGACATCCTGAACAATGAGGAGAAGAGACTTGAGGGGAGGGATGTGCAAAATAACTCCAAGGACCAGCATGCCATGAGAAGCTACTGCTTCTAGCTTGCTAAAAAAGACCCCAAAAACAACGAGCCACCTAAGAGTTGAGAGATTGGAGTGATGTCTGGATGTCAGGAATGGAGTGCTGAGCCTGCAGACATGCTGAACACCTTCAGAATCCCTCTCACTCTGAGCGTGGAGTCGTCCCAAAACCGGGAGCAGACAGAGCAAGGTGGCGAACAGTAACATCGGAAGGGGTCACCACACCCTAAAGGCTCCCATGAGGACCGGACCCCCAGTTCTGCCCCTAGTGGACATAGCTGCGCATATCCTCCTCCTCTGAATCGCCCTGGGAGACACAACGGGAGACTGCAGCCCTGCCAAGCTGCCCAATCCTGAGCTGATCACTTTTAATAAAGGCATTAAAAGCCCTGTTTATTTCATGAGTGACAGGTGCAAATTACAAAATGAAAGGGCCTACAGAAATTTAAAATTTTCTAATTTTAGAAAAACATAGTATTAGCATCAGATTCCAAGGGCTTAGAGATATAGGAGCAGCAAGGAAATGCTCCCAGAAATGTTTTCTAGCCTGAAGAGACAAGCTAGCCACAGGAACAAGAGAGAGGCACTTCTTTTAAAATGTGTGAATTACTGAATGCAAGGGCCATTGGCCCTTTCAGCTTCTGTTTTTAACAAAAAGTAAGCTATTAACTTGTGTTTATGAAGACTTTAGTTGGACTTCAATGTTTTTGAGACAGCTTCTGAGCAAAATACAAAGAAACTACATTACATATTAGTAAATGCAGCATTTAGAATAACAACTACATAGTCCTATATCATAGTTAAATGTTCAGTTCTTCATAAATTGTGATCAAGTCCATGAAATGCAGTACCTAATCCAGTTAAATCCCACCTACACCTCAGATTTGCTTGTGTAACTAATATTTTCCACTCCACTCCCTATCCCTTCTCTCACCACAGTCCTCAAGCCCTCAGCCAGGCACAAGCCAACTTCTCACCTCAACTGCTGCTAGCAATTACCAAGCACCTGTTGGTAATTACCTGAGCACCTGTCCCACCTACAGCAGCTGTAGGTCCCTGGCTGCTGGGAGAACAGGTCTGAAGTGCAGACCCAAATACCACCACCCCCCCCCACCAAAAAATAATAAAAATAAAACTTTTCTAAATAATTTGAGACTAGTAAAAGATCAGGACGTGGAGGGACTTGTTTATCCCCTTTAGGCCAATCAAGAAAAAATTTATAGCCTTCTCTGGAAAGGGAAGACTGGGGGGTTTTTCTTGAAGCAGAAGCATGTTTTATCAGCCCAGTTTCCTTCCTCATTTGTTCCTGCTCCCCAGGAGGCCATTCACTAGGCATATATATAAATATCTATGTCTGAAAACACATCTACATGAGTGCATGACTTACACTGGTGCAATTTAAAGCATAGTTTTTATTGTACAAAAATGCAAAAATCTGTTCTAGAAGAGGCACATCTTGTGGAGCTGTAAGGACCCTGACAGCACATCTGCTACCAAAACAACAATTCCTGCTCTGCAGTGGCTTAAGCGGGCTGAGATGGAAGTGTTTCTTCATCAATGCATAAACCACAACAAAGCAGTGGTGACAAGCCTTTTTTCCAAGTCTGACTGAAGGTTTGGGAAGCAGGTCTGCCTGCAGAGGGCACACAGAAGCATGACACATTTCCCTACTGTGCACCTACAATTTCTACACCATCATATCACTACTTGGTCACTGAGCAAGCTGACAGTGTATGACAGGTTATCTGTCCTGCATAGAAAGTCACAGAGAGATGAAGAGAGGAAGAAAACATGGAAGATGACAATGCAAAAGTAGTTGAAGAAATGTGGCAAGGATGAACATGAAGGGACAGAAATAAGAAGAGACCATACCCTTGAACTGTAAAGTCCTGTCAGGAAACTGCAAGTACTTGCATATATGAGTTCACCACCTGGACTTGCATGCTTCTCCACATTTCCATTATTTCAAAAATTGTGCTTCCTGGAAAAGCTGCCAGGTCTCCAGTACCAGTTCTAGCTCCCTTCCAGCAGTCTGCATCTGAGCAGGGAGTTGAAAATAGATCAGGGATTACCTTTTACGCTGTAAGCATTCAAGACAGCCAAAGAACTTTGAAGAAAAAGGCCATACTGAGTGCCCAGGACAAAGAGAACTTAAGAAACTGGAAGAAGGAAGTATTGATTGAGGGTCACAGTTATGTTGAGGTTTAGCCTTTCAAAGGTTTGTTGCTTTTCTCTGAAAACTGCCGGTGAGAAAGCCTAGGCAGAAAAGGGAAGGAGAAGCTATGTAAACAAACCCATAGCTGTACCCAAGGACAGAAGCAGATTTCTTCTTCACCAGGCTGAAGAGAGTGGTTTTATTATTCGAAAAACAAAAGCCAAACTACCCCAAGTCAAATATATATTCTCCCACTACATTTAGACATTACAACAATAAAAATGCACTATAAAACTACTGCAGTACATTACTCAGTTAGGAACAATAAACAGGGACCATGTTAATAGTATCCATATCTATCTTTGGAAAGATGAGCAATTACAATCTGCATCCCAGCTCATGCTCAGTATTTACTACAATCTCAAATAACAATTAAGTCAAACACAACAGATGACTGATGTTCCTACCTTCTGCTTTCCAAACAGAGTTTTAAAAGATAGTTTATTGCAAAATCAGTCTCAAGTATGTTCAAGGCCTTGGGAGCTCTCTAAGCTAAATTAGCAACAGAAATAAAAACTATATCTTGATAACAAAGTTATAAAGATCACAACTTTAACATCCCACATATAGAATCCATTTTAATATTTGTGTAAAGCCAGTATTATAATATTAAAATTTGTATATACCATTCTATTTGTAATATTGCTGAAAGAAGGCACACTTTTCTAAATCCCTACTGGCTTTGGTAACTGCTAAAGGTAATGTAGATTGGGCTGTACTACTGTTTACTCAACTTTCAGTTGCACAGAAATCTTGGATACTTTAGTGCATACATCTGTAATTCTGACATTTTCTGAAATTAAAGCGAGAGGAGAAATGGGCTAAATTCAGGTACCTAAAGTTACGTATCAAGATTTGCAGACGTAAATCAAATACACAAGGAAAGCTTTTCATCTGCACTTTTCAATTATCCTAATTACATTTTCAGCTAACCCCTTGACTCACCTCAGGCACATCCCCAATGCCCTCCCTCCCAGCAGCTCAGAGCTGCATTGCACTGCGCTTGCTGTGCGCCACAAAGCACAAAGCAGGCTGGCCTGGTGGGCCTGAATATTTCTGCCAAACACTTTGCATCTCATGCCTTTGCTCTGGCTCAGTGCAGAACTGCAGGACTGCAGGTGCTTCCTCCCAGAGCTGCGTGAGGCCCTGGCTGCTGCAGATGTGCCCTGCCAAGCTGTCCCTGCCTCACGCTGGCCTCACTTCCCCTGGCACAAGTGCCGGGCCTGAAGGAGGCTGCCCTGTGCTCCAGCCTGCCAAGCAGCCCGGCTCCCTGCCCCGGTGCCCAGAGTGCTGCACACACTGCTGGCCTTTGCCAGGAGTTGCAGGGCAGCCAGCAGAAGAGGAGGAATCCTCAGCCAGCCCAGCAGCCCGCGGCTGCCCTTGGCCTTTCTCTGCTCCTGGGCATACTCCAGATGGCCAATGCCTCCAGGCCGGGCTGTGCCCAGCACGGCTGCGCTTCCCCTCGGGAGCAGCCAGCTGCCACCTAGGCTCTGAGAGCGGAGGATTCGCCCGCTCCCAGGAAGAGGCACCCAGGGCCCGGCTGCTGCCTCTTGCAGCTCCAAGGGCCTCCTTCCAGCCTGCCTCTGCCGGGGCTCAGGCTGCTCCGGCCTCTGCCGGGGCTCTGCTGGGGCTCCAGCCCGGGCAAGGCCGGGCCCACTCTCACCTCACAGGCGCTGACAGCTCTGCACCACAGGAGACCTTCCCGAGCATTACATCTAGGGATACAAATCCAAGTGGCAGGAACCCCAATGCTCTCCAGTCACAGCTGAAGGCCTGCATCTGTGCAAGATGTTTGGGCTGCTCCGTTCTTCCTTTGGTTTTGCCTTCAAATGCCATTGCTCTTTCTGCCTCAACTAGAAGTGTCACAGATGTACCAAAATGGGCCAGTGTGCTGGCCAAAGGCAGTGTGCTCTGGAGATGATGAATGAAGAGTCTTCCCAGCTTTCAAAGCACATTGCAAAAAACAACAATCCCTTCTTTTTAAATTTTAACAGTTTAGTAGCAATAAAATGGTTATTAAGATAGTAATAGAAGTTAGAATAATAAGAATTTGGACAATCAGAGTTAGAACAGTAAAGGACAATAAAAACAAAGACATACGGACAGTCCTGGTGCCCCCTGGGCAATTATGCCCTGAAAGCACACATGCTAACAAAGGATTAGCCCTTAAAAGCAATAGCCTGTTGCATATTCATGTATCTCATACATGATGCATAAATTCTTTTCAAACAAAGGGTGTTCTCTGCTTATTGTCAAGTTCTCCCCCTTAATCCTGTTGGCTCCTCAAAGTCGGGAAGGAGGTGGAAGAAAGTTGGTCTTTTCCAATAAGGATGCAAGAATTCTTCCCTTGGGGCTTTTGGTGTCCTGTTGCTGTCATCTCTGGGCAAAGAATTTCTTGATTACCCCATCCCTTTCTTGAGCTAGTTTAAAAATATCTTACGTCGCATAGCTCCTGTTTTACATAATGTTATAACCTAAAACTATATTTACCACTGAAATAATTACCAGTATAGCTGGACGGGACGTACATGAGCTTGTCTGGCCTTTGCTGCTTGACCAAATAGTGGCAACTGTGGAATTTTACCCCAGAGACACTTTTGGCTAGCTGGATGCTGCAGTTGGGCGCTTGGAGGCAAGTCCAGGCATGCAGGAGTTGGTGGAGAAGCTTTAAGGCAAGGTGAAGGAAAGGAGTCGGTTCTGATGGAGGGTTTCGATGCAGAGCTTCATTCCTGGCCCACAGGCCTCTGGATCCAGCAACGGCTCCAGAACTCCCAACCGCATGGTTTGCTCGCCCTTTTACCCAGGGCAGAGGGGCAGGGAAGGAACACCAACCGGGTACAGGGGCGGGGAAGTCTCAAGGGACAGAGGACACCTGGATGGCCCAATGTCCTTCCAGGAGGGGAGGACATCTTTTGAATTCTGCCAATCACTCAACGCCCCTCTGGAATGCCAGGATTGACAGACAGCGCTCAACGGGGGTCAGGGTGTGGAAAGGAGGGATGATTGACACACCTGGCAGGGAATTATCAGGGAGGAACCTGGGGTATCTGAGGCAAACCATGACACCACGCCACAACATAGCACACTACTTAAAAAAATACAGTACTACTAAGACAACATAACACATATAGTATATTAATTTTATATATACATATATACATATATATATAAAAATTTTAATATCTCTGAAGAACCTATCCTGTAATATGTACTTTTTACAACACCAAAGAAGCCATTGCACCTTTAAGAGACAGCTGACAACTCAGAAGGAAATGCTCAGCTTGTTCACAGGGTGAGAAAGAAAGGATTCTTCCAGATGAGTTAAAGTTTCAGAAACTTTATTTATTTAAAATCCTACTCTATAATCCTGTAGGGTGATATTTACAGAAAAACGGACAGGCACTAAATGAACCAGCCTAAGCTTCTGGAGCTAACTAAACTAACTAACCTTCTAGGACTAAGTCAGGTTTTTAATAAAGCTGCATTCAACTTTGTGGACAAAAAGGTGATGTTGCGAGCAGAAAGAAGAAGCAGAAGAGTTGCTGACAGACAAAGGGGCAGCAACCCAAATAAAATGACCCTTACAGCATCTACCAATTAGATTAAGAAAAAGATGCAACCAAACAATGCACGACTACAGAAAGCTATAGGATAGGAACTAATTATAAACTATGTTTAGAAGCACAATAAATGGCTTCTCCTTGATTCACATTAAATTGTGCAGAGTATTTTTTCTTTTCTCCACATAGCCCTACTCTAAATCCTACTCTACAGTCCTACTCTACAATCCTACTCTAAGATGGCTATGGAGAAAATGGTCCTGATATGATTATAGCACTGTTTGCTTCTCCGTCCTCCTCTTCACCGAGATGATGAGTGGTGCCAGGGTGGCTGTAGCCTCGGCTGATGTTACAAATGGATGCTGTTCACAAAAAAACCCCAAAAAACTAATACAAAAACAAAAACGAAAACAAACAGAAACAAATAACCCAAAACCAAAACAAAACAAATAAACCAAAAACAAACAACAAACCAAACAACAAAAAGACAAAGAACAGTGAACAGTGAGCCATTACTTTCCAAGCTCAGTGCTTCACAGGCTCAATTGGGATTGCTCTGGGTCCTGAAAAGACCCAGAAAGAGGAGCAGTGGGACCATCTGCTACCCAGCAGTCATGTGCAGGACCCTGCCATCATAGGCAAACCTGGCCCAGAATCCCACTCATCCATTTATTCAGGTTTCTTTATCTTGTTGGGATTTTTGCCCTGCCAGTGCTCTAGAAATGGTGCTTTCTGTCCCTGGGTTATCTTGCTTTCAGCAAATTCCAATGACTCACACAGGTCCCTGCTTTTGAAAGACAGGCACTGTGCTAATTCCCATAGGGACGGAAAGCAGTGTCTACCTTTCCATGCCCTGCCCCTCGTGTGCTGGATGGCACCTTCCTTCCCAGCAGGGCCAGCCCAGTGGCACTGGGCCCTGCAGTTCCCTCTCTGCCACACAACCTGGCAGTAACCCTGGCACAGTTCCCGTCTGCTTGAGCGTGCCAGGCAGCAGATGGGGCTGGGACAAGTCCCTCCCAGCTGTCCCTGTTTGCGTGGCAGAAACCTCTAAGCGTGGGCTGGGGGGCACAAACCAGGGCCCCTCAGAGTGAGCCCCCCACAGCCCCTCCTGCCCACAGCCAAATCTCTGACTGCTCAGCTGGGACTGGCTTCCTTGGGTTCCTCCACCACCATTTCATGTCTCTGTACCCTGCATTGCTCTACTTCAATTCTTTTGCCATTAGATAAAACTGAACACTCCACAAAATTACAAAAGAGGGTGACAGAAACAGTCAGAGGACAGAGCGCCTCTCCTCTCAGGAAATGCAGAGGGAGCTGGAGTTATTCAGTTTTGTGAAGAACAGGCCCCAGGGAGACTTTATTGCCACTTTCTAAGACTTCAGAGTGGCTTTGAAGAAAGTGGGGGACATCTTTTTTAACAGGGTCAGTTACAATAGGATATGGACAAATATTTTAAAACACAAAGGGCATCTAATCAGAGTAGGTCTAAGGAAGAACTTGTTTACTCAGAGCGTGGTGCCACCCTGGCACAGCTTGCCCCAAGAGCTTGTAGGTGCCCCATCCCTGCAACCATTCCAGCTCGGGTGGCAAAGGGCTCTGAGCAACCTGATCTCTTTAAAGATGTCCCTGCTCATTGCAGGACACTTGCACCAGAGGACCTTTACAGGGCCCTGCCAGCCCAGCCCAGTCTAGGATTCCTCACTGTTTTCATTTGAAGAGCACCAAGAATGGAGGTGAGAAGGAAGGGGGCTCATCTGATGCCTTGGGCTTGAGTGGAGGAGGAGCCCATCCCTCAGAGCCTGTTTCACCTGCAGCCCCTTCACATTTTACCTGCAGGAGCTCCTTGGCAGACCAGCACCGCGCCTCGTCTCTCTCCAGGCAGCAGCTCAGGAATTCACGCAGGCAAGATGAAAATAGGTTGGTCTGCTGCAGCTTTTGTCTTCCTCCTGTGGCTATCAGGGGTTGAGGCTGGGGGGGGGAAAAGGAGACACCAGGCTCCACCTGCTTCTTTCCCATCTGTCACTGCTCTCCCAGATACCATTGATTAAGCTCCACTCTGCAGTGGCAGTTTCTGCCCTGGCAGAGACCCAGAGATGACTTTCCTTTACCAACCAAAAACCCAAACTCCGATGCAGCCACAGCTTTTCCACCATCCTGCAGATCTTGCCTTGGCAGCTGATTTCATTGACTGACCTAGTTAGTGGAAACTACATCAGCACAAGCACATTTCCTTCCCTGAGGATTCACACCAGCTTGAGAGGCTTTTTGGAAGAAGGACTTTGCTATACTGACTCTACTGTATCCAAGGGTTAGTACATGAAAAGTATCTCTGCAGTGCTTCTTGTCCGTTAAGCACAGCTGCCATAAAAGAAAACAAATCAAGCTTTTTGCTTTGTTCTTGAAAACAATGGGAATTGGAAGCAAAGAAAGGAAATCCACCAGGTCTTCCTCAGGTAAGGAAACAAACATTGGGAATCTCATCTTCAACACAGACACATTAAGATGCATGCACAAATGTACTGGGATGAAAAGGCCTGCTTGGACACACAGGAGCCACCTGCAGCTCTGTCTCTTAGCAGTCTGAAAATTTCTGCTTTCCTTACATGGAAAAGAAAAACTTTTCATGGTCAAATCAGGAGAAGTTCCATCCCTACGGTCACCCTCGACTCCTTTGGCTACTCAAGTCAATGCATGAATGGTAGGCCCATCCCAGAAAGTGCCAGGCAACAAATGGGAGGTTTTGGCAGGCTCTCCACATCACCAGGCTCTAGCTTGGTGATGTGCACAATGTGCCTTGGGCTAGGAGAGAAACATGGTCACTGAGTGTTTCAACAGCACTGCACAAGAAGCAGAAGAGACTCTGTGGCCTTTACACCCTCATGCCCAGGTTTCAGGCATGTTTCCCAGTGAGGAGAAACTGCACAGGGGTTAAGTTCCTCTCTAAAAACCAGTGCCTTAGCAACTTTCTTGTGTTTGGGCTTCTTTTCTTCATTTCTGGAAATGGAACACCAGTTCCGAGAGGCTTGCCTTGTGGTTTTAGGGGCATCTTCACAGACAGACAAGTGGGAACAACTTGAAACCCAAAGCAAATGTTGCCTGAGAAGAGCTGGGGAGTATTTGCCTGTGGTGAGGCTTGAGCTGTCTGGCAATTCCCTTCCGTGATGTGCAGAAACATGCAGCTGCTCCCCAGAACTCAGTCCCTCTGGGCACGCAGGCCTCTGGAAACACCCGAGGATTCCAGCCTTTCTCCTGCTCAAGAGCATCTAACCTAAGCTGAGCTCCAATTTCTACAGCAAGGCCAAGGATGCTCACTTCCATGCAGCTGACAGTGTCCATGGAGCTCAGCAGGTCTTTCTGATACTACTCAGGCCAAGGAATTACAGTGTAGATTGGCAAGACATTGGCTGATCATTATCCAGTGTGGTTCATGTGGAACCAAGCTCTAACATGCTGACAAGTCAGAGGGAGATAGTTCATTCTGCTTTTGCAAGATGGTATTTAGAAACATTAGACACTGACTTGGAACTATTCAAACCTCAACTTGCAGAATCCATCTCAAATAGAGAAAAATAACAATGGCAAGAGGCCTTGGAGTCTCCATAAAAATGCCCACCACTGTAATGATAACTGTGTGCTCAAGGCACTGAAGTAGATGGTGACCAAAGAGACTTTGCTATTATCCTCTTTAACCCAAAGGAGAATTTCAAAGCCAGAAATGGCAATGCACTCCCCTTTTGTACAAATAATTTATGTGGCTTTCTGTCCTTTTCCCACATCACCAGAGGTGACAAAGAGGGTTTTATCCTGACTCTCAGCTGAGCTCAGCCACTGGCCATGGTGGGGAGCTGGAGTCCTCCCTGTCATTAGAACTGTGCAGGCCAGGGATGGCCCTGCTCCTGTGGTAAAGAAACACAGCACCGGTGTCAACTGCCCGTGTTGGATCCCAGCCCAGACACCTGCCTGCAAGCTCATCAACTTGTTAAAGTACCAAGAAACAGCCAAGGGTTTGGCAAACAATTCTAACTGCAGTTGGAGAAAAACACATCCTAAACTTATCCAGGCCACCCACATACGTGACTGAACAATGTACAGATGACTTGAAAGCCTGAAAGTTTTGAAGACTCACAGGATTTGGAAAAGATGCTACAGAATGGAAGAGAAGAGCTGTGTTTAAAAAATGAAAAAGCAAGCAGAACTGCTTGAGCATTGGTTTGGCAGTAGGTTTTTTTCTCTTTTTCTTTTTTGTTTACTTTTCTTTTTCCTTTTTTTCTTATGTTTTCTATAAAATTGAAACTGGGAAGGTCTAACCTCCATTGCTCAGGATGTTTATCACATGTCTACCCTCTCCACTGACAAATTCTTGTCCTTCAGAAAGAGAGTTCCAACATTGTTCAAAAAACAAGTGAGAAATGTCAGGCATGGCTGGAGGCCAAAATGGCAGGTTTCTGAACTGCCACTTTCCTTTCTGATACAACCAAAGCTACAGCAGATGCTGATGTGTTGCAGGGGCATTTTTAGAAGGGGACCTTGGTGGAAGTGATGCCAGCAGATGGCAATGGGATTTTGTCCAATGGCACACAGAACATGGGACAGGTGAGAAAGACAGTGGGATCAGTGAGTATTTGCACCTTACCAAGACAGGAGTTGCATTCCAGGAAGGAACTTCTCGTTCCACCATTTCGATGCCCACGATTCCCAAAGACCATATGTCCACTTTGGGGCCACATGGTTGACCTGTCACCACTTCAGGCGCCAGCCAGCCAGCAGCGCCGGCCACAGAGCTCCGTCTGCCCTGCTCAGGGCTGAGCTGAGCAAAGAGGCCAAAGTCAGCTGTGGAGAAAACAACAAACCATGAAAGCCAGCTCCAATTAGGAAACCAAGCAAAAGAATTTCCCACTCTCAGGCTAAGAATGTGCTGTTGAATCTCCTGGAGAACTGTCCACACTCGATTTCCTTGGGACTTTAGCCAAGGGAGTATGGAATTGGCCACTTCCAAAAAAACCCAAGTTTCTTAACACTGCTCACAGCAGTGGACTTTTTGCCACTGAAGCTTTAGATTGTAGTTCCCTCTGTCTGGAAGGGACACACACAGAGCAAGGCCACTTGACTGCTTGTGGTTCCTTATACCTCTGTGCACGTTGCAACTGTGCCCTCGGCTCGCAGCAGGGGTCCCTGCACTGCCACCAGCACCATTTTTGGGGAGCTGGCAGTCACTCCAAGCAGCCCCACACCCACATCCCTGGAACGCTGCACCTGACCAAGAATATACTGACCCAGCTTGACAGAACCGTCAGTTCTGAGAAGGATGTTTCTGCTCTTCACATCTTGGTGGATGACGTGGTTTGAATGAAGAAAATGCAGTCCTTGCAGGCACTGAGAGAGAAAACAGAAAGAGGAGGGCAAAAATGAGTGATGTGATTTCATCACACAAGAAAGGAAACAAAGAACCTAAAAGATTCCCCCTCCAGGGGAATGGGGAGTAATGGCAGAGCAGTAATGGCCACTGAGAGGAAGAGTTTGCTGCTCCAACACTTGCAGAGCAGGACCTTTCTGAGGAAAGGCACGTCAGCTTTTGAAAGAGTAACAGCATCTGCTGTTGTAGGCTGTCCCCTGCCAACCATCCAGGATGACTCCTGCTGCAGTGGACGTGCTTTTTCCATGCAGAGGACAAAGGAGGGGTTTTGAAAGGAAAAGTCCCTCCCTTTGGTGTGAAGCAGATCACTTTTGGGTGGGAGGCTGCATGACAAAGATTTTCTTGCTGGCCTCGGCACAGGCGTGGAAGTATCACACCAGTCATTTTCCGGAAGCAAAGAACATTTTGGCTGCACTACTATCCTTTACAGCTGAGGACTGTGAGAGATGAGTCTTTTTTCTTTGCTGGTCATTTCAAATCCTGCCACCAGCCCCTTTGCTTTTACAGGTAAGGAATGCAGTGAAGACAGACTCCAGGAAAACATTTAGAGAGGCAAGGTGGAGAACAGCAAATACAAATACAAGAGACAGAGTGAGAATAAAACAGCAGAAGATAAGAGTACTGGCACTGAGTACAGAGAGAGAAGGGGCACTGGCAGGCCTTTCACTTGAGATGCTTTTACTTGCCCATAGAATAGCAGCAACACAGAAACAAAGCTTGGCACGGGAAATCACTCCAGCTCTGAGCCCCTGTTTCCCAGACTATCCTGCCCAAGCCCTTGGAAACACAGATGGGATTGCTGACCTCCCGACTGATGGCTGCCATCTCATCTTCCGACAGGTAGGTCTGGCTGATGACATTGCTCAGAGTGCCTCCATCCATGTACTCCATAACCAGGGACAGTTCCTCACCCACAAGGTAGCTGAAAGAAGGAAACAAGGGCTTGGAGATGAATGTACATGGCTAGGTTGCTGTTTGGAAAAGACGGGTTGATTCTTCTTTTCACGTCCCTTTGAGACAAAGACAAAATAAAGGAATAGATATTCCCTCTTGGCTGTGCATTGTTTGCCATCTGTGCAGTCTCAAGGAGAAAGGCACAGCTGTGAAAAAGGAGATGTCTTAGATGGGCAGCAAGCAAAATGTGCAGTTTGGTAACAGCCCAGATAAAAAACCTGTCATGCATGGTGTTTCTGGAAAAAAGCACCTAGTCTTCCTGGCATGCATAGCCATGGAAAACAGTGGCAACAATCCAAGGGAAATCCTTGTTAGTTTACCTGGACGTAAGAAGACACTTGAAAAAAATCAAGCTGCAAAACCAAGTGGTGTCTGTGAATATAGAGATCATTGATTTAGTAAGACACGACTCATCTGGGTTTTTGAACAATTTTCAAATACCATGTGCCAGTGAAGACTCATGCAGACAAAATGCAATCTCTTCCCATCCACTGGAGATGAAAAGAGCAATAATTATTGGCCAATAATTACAGCTCTATTTTCTGCCAGTGACCAAAGTGGGATTTTACCTTGCATGTTTGCAGTACATGAACAAACATTCATGAGACAAAAGCACAACTCACCTGTCTAAACAGTTGACCAGGTTGGGATTTCTGTTCACCTTCATGACCATGAGTTCGTTGACTTTTAGTTCCTTCTTCCTCAGTCCTTGAAGCTGTATTTTCTTTATGGCCACCTAAAATGACATTGAAAATCAGTAACTTGAGAGGTTGGTGGCACAAGACCACAAGGCATGTGGAGCGAGTGATTTTGCAATGACACAGCTGAGCTGTGCCAAACTGCCTTGTGATTAGGCACTGCAGTAATTAGGAACTGACATTCCAACAGCCCATTTCTCTGCTGCCTTGGGAGCCAGTTACAGGACACGTGGGGGCACTGACATTTTGCCTTGACCACGTGGTAACAATGGTGTCTCAGTTACCACCCACAAACCTCTGACCACACTCTCTGCTGCTTTGTTTGGGACTCAGAAGAAGTAATCCATGCCTCAATACTCTGTGGATACATCTTGGGCTATGGGCAGGGCTTAGGGCTTTCAGGGACGCCTTGCGGATCTCTCCCTCGTGCAGTTCCCAAGTGCAGCACTGCAGGTGGCTAAAGAACTACCAGTAACTTTCAGATGGATTTGCTGGCAGCCAGAATCGAGAATTCAGGACTCTGAAGCTGTAGCCCCATAGAGCAGTGAGGCGCTCGAAGGCACCACCTTTGTTTTAGCAATGGAGAGCAAGTGAGCGCGTCCTTCTCTGAAAGGAACCGCTGCCCTCCGTGCCTTCCTTCCGGCAGCTGAGGAGGACAAAGTCCCAAATGTGTTTTGTGGGCTGGCACCAGTCTGTGCTTCTTGTGCCTTTTCAGCACAGCTCTGCCCAAAGCTGCAGCCACAGCTCACACCAGAGGGGAAAGCCCTCGAGTGCAGCAGAGTCTGCAGGTGCTGTTGACATTTACCTCTCCTCCTGTGGCAGTGTCGAGTGCTTTACAAACATCTCCAAAAGTCCTAGAAACAAAACAGCAGAGAAAGGAGAAGCCATTTAGACCTTGCAATGAAAGCCAGCCCACACAGGAGATCTGTGCTGTCAATGCCTAAGACCTTCAGG
Organism: Melozone crissalis; assembly: GCF_028551555.1. Taxonomy (NCBI): domain Eukaryota; kingdom Metazoa; phylum Chordata; class Aves; order Passeriformes; family Passerellidae; genus Melozone; species Melozone crissalis. The sequence continues at coordinate 1,275,666 of NW_026535981.1, forward strand.
ACACTGGAAGCATGGAGATGTCTTTGACAATGCCTTCTGAGCACGCTTAGAAATTCTGATCAGCACTGACAATCTAAGCCCAGTGCCTGAACACATTTGCAGCTTGTCTGACTTCACACTTGATACCTATTCCATCAGCAAAACACCTGATGCATAGTTTTGTAAAATTAACATTGCTTGGACTCACTCACTGCCAATATTTTCCAGTTCAATGTATTTTAGAATAGGATTTTCCATCTTCACCATTCTCCCTGAAGGAAACAAAATGCAAGATGTTCACTTTAAAGCAGAGATCCCACCTTCTAGGAGATACAAAAGGCAGCCCCACTGTCTGGGGCTATGAGCCCTCCCTTTGTGGACAGCTGGCTAACAACAACAGGAACAGGAACTGGAACAACAAGAAAAGAACAGCAGGCCCACAGCACAAGTGGCTGGCACAGAGACCGATTTCTAGCATCCTTTGAATTGAGAGCCCTCTTGACAGCAGACACACAGGGAAGCACCAGGAGATACATTCAGAGGAGACTGAGACTAGAAGAGAATACCTAGAAAGGCAAGTAAGTTTGTCATCTAGAAACATTAAGGAGAGCTGGAACTAACAGTGCCTTTGTTTTCTTGGGAATAAACACTGTGAGATTTAGAAAAGGTTTCCTCCTTGCTAAGATTAAATGCACCTGGACATCTAGAATCAATTCTTCTGGACAGATGCCAAGTTCAGAACAGGAGGAATATTGCCAAGTGCTCCCATCTTTTCCACCTTGCAGGAGTTTGCCAGAAAAATGCCTCTGCGTTTGTAAACCAGAGCAGCTCATGCTAGAACCAATCCCCACGGGGCTTTCAGCATCAGGACCCTCACCCTTTATGAGCAGGCTGAGCTCAAAGACGGCCTTGCCCGTGCCCCGTGTGAAGAAGCGCGCCGCATCTCTTCACCCTGACAGCGCGGATCAGTCGCTCCCATTGCACTCGCCCTCTCAGCACCACACAAGTCCCCATCTTCCCAACTCGGCACGGCGGGCACAGGCACAGAGGACAGCAGTGCACCTCAGGCACCCCTGTGACACAGAGAGCTGCCCAGAGGAGATGCTGACCCTCTTGTGAGTCCAGGCCGTGCAAGCCAGAAGCCGGCCCAGAGAAGGGGCTGCTGCCTCAGGCAGCTCCGCGCTGCAGCAGCCGAGCAGCAGCGGGACCCTCCCAGCTAAGGAAGGCTCCAGCCTCTGCATTCCCACCAGCCGTCAGGGGCAGGGCAGCGACCACAACAAGGCTGGCAAAGCCCAAGCATGAGCACTGACAGGCACTGATGGGAAGAAGCTAGAGTGAGCCTGAGCCCCGGACAAGCTGTTGCCCCCATTCAGGACACAACAGGATGGGCTTTGAGATCAGCCACACCAAGGCGCAGATCAGTGCCCTTTTTGTCCCAAATGGTGATGGTAGACACAGAATCCACTGGGCTCTCTTCTCAACCCTACCAGATCTTATCTGAGAGCACAGCAGTGGCAGCTGTTAAGGGCAAGAAGCAGATTCATGGGGTTGTGCTGCAGAATCACAAAGGGCTTGTTGTGTTCTCCTAGAGACTGATCTCAGCAGGGTTTCTGCCAGTGGCTAGGACTCAAGCAGTCACAGCCTTCTGCTGATCCAGGAACAATCCCTGCTTCTGCCTTCGGCAGAGAGGGAAGCCCAGGCAAACTCCAGCCAGTCTAAGCTGCCCTCACAGGCAGCAGGAACACCCAGAGCTCTCTCTTGCTGTCTCAGAGCAATGCCAGCACTTCTGTGACACTAAACTGAGGAGAACCCTTTGGTACAGCTATGCTGACACGTGCACACAACACATTGTCCCTCAGATAAGAAAGATACCAGACGTACTCTGCTGCTCCAGGGAGTCACCCGCCATCTCCTGTTGCTGAGCAGCAGCTGGGTCAGCACGGGAGGTGAACCAAGGGCTCAGGCTCCACTTCTTCAGCTGGGGAGCAAAGGCTCCTTGGGACGGCACTGCTGCTTTTGCAGCAGCTTCAGTGTCAGAGCTGGTGTAGATCTGAGACAAGAAATGAGTTGATGTCAGGAAGGTGTGGCAGAGATTGCCCTGAAATGCAAGAGAGATTGCCATTTGAAATGCAAGCCCTTAGGAAGCTGCTGTCAGCCACATGCAGAGCTCTTCAACTGGATTGCTTTGGATGTCTACTTGTGAAACCAAATGTTCAAAACCAAAGGCTGGTTTTACTCGAGTTCATAGCCAGTTTCTTGTTCTAAAGGATGACTGCAGCAACGACCGCTCCACTTCCTCCCAAAGACTCCTTTCCCCCTCCTAGGTCTGCAGATACATTTGCAGCTCCTCATTCTAATGTTCTACCTCCCGCCATGAAATTCTCTTTTTCTGCACCTTCCTTGAGACGTGCTCATCCTGCAGCATCTCTGGATGGTTCAGTTCCTGGGCCTCATGCCAGCCTCGGGGCTCTTGGTTGCCCGTCATTTGCTGGAACTCTGTGCAGGCTGCCAGGTAGGATGGCGACACTTCCACCTCAAGTCAAACAGAACAAAGCAGTCAGAGACTACAGCTTGTCCCCGTCAGCCAGGAGTCATCGACTGGGAAGAAAGGAAAGAAAAGGACAGGAGCAGATTATTCACAAGGGATACAGACAGCTTGTAGCTCGTATTCCAAATCTACGTGAGTGACCATGTTCACCTGCAAATACACCTCAAGAAACAAGGTCACCTGGAAGAAGCCAGAAGGAGTTCATTCGGATGACTGCTGGATAAATGGCCAAAGGAGTAATGCCACTGTCTAGAGCATCAGCTGAGATCCAGCAGAGCAGGAAGTGTCCTTGAGAGCAGCTCTGACAGAGGCCTTATCAGGATGGCACTCAGAGGCATCACCCACCCCCTGCTGCTCTGCACTGGAAAGGCAAGGAGGGCAGAAACCACCCCTTGGGTGACTACAGTGCCTATTGCTAATTCACTCACTTGCTTTTCTAGAACCTTTTGCTCCTGAAGGAGGCGATTCATTTTCTCTTTGATGATTTTAATTTTTTTGTCTAGCCTCATCTTCCTTACCTTGGTCCTAGCCTCAGTTTCATACAGCTGTGCCTGCATCTGTTTGTCAATTTTCTGTAAACAACAATGGAAAGGACTCTCTTTCATGAGTGGAGTGGCTGCCATTCCTTCATTCGCCTGTTTTTGTTGATTGCCACTCTGCATAGGGAGATTCTTGTCCTCTTGGATGTCTTCATTCCTCCTCTTCGCTGCCATGATGGCACTCTGAGCTTCAGGCAGCTCTGCTTGTGGCTCTGCCTTGATGTTCTGTACACACAAAAGCAGAGCAAGTGACTGAGAGCTGCCATCAAGCTCAGCTTTTCCCTCTTTTAGCCTCAAAATCACATGTATTCAGCCCCTTCTTTCTGCTTCCCTTCCCAGCTCTGTTTCCACTGTCACCATCCTGTCCTGGTGCTGATCTCTGCAGATTCCAAGGCTCTGTGCTTCCATTGCCTGTGGGACTCCTGGCCTCCTCAGTCCCAGGAGCTCTGGTTTATGCCCCTCTTCCTGCCCTTCCCTCTGTCCCCTGGCCAGTCATGCTTACCTGGCCATTCTCCTGTGGCTCTTCCACCTGCTGCCTGAGCTGCTCTTCCTGCTCTCGGGCAGGGAACAGCTCTCCCTGAGTCTGGCATGGCATCTCAGATGAGGCAGTGTGCTCCTGCTGTTTCTCTAGAAGCACCTGCACAGAAAGCAAGAGAAGATGGGTTTGAACTTCCCATATGCCCTTTGTGGGCCAAGACTCAAAGACTGCTGGGCTCACACGTTCCCAAAGCACTGTGCTGCTGCTCTCCTGGGTCGTTCTCTGCCCGAGGGGAGGCACAGATTCCAAAGTGACCCTAGCCCTACAATCTGGGGCCATCTGGGACTGAAGCTCCAACAGCCTCTCAGGCAGCTGACAGGGAAGGTGTGGCATTTCTCAAGGGTCTGGTGAGAGCCTCCCTCTGCTTCTGCCATGGCCTGTTTGTCTTTCAGTAGTGACTGACACCCCGGCCTGTCCCACAGCTCCATCCTGGCTCTGCAGGTGGCTTCCTGGGTGAGCTCATTCCTTGTGAGAGACACTTCTGGAGTTCACCTTCTCTTCGGGCCTGCACCAACATTCCTCCTTCCTGACATCCACACTCTTGTTAGAAAACCGGGTCATTCAGGAGATAAGGATGCATGCAAAGATCTCTGATGGAAGTCAGAGAACCTCTACGGCCACCTCAGTACATGGAGGAGGACCAAGGTGTTTCTTCTCCCTCTTTTGTCAACTGAGAATTCTGACCAGCACTAACAGAGTTTCTCATAAGCGAATGTACTTACACAGCCCTGGGGATGCCAATGAAGGAAACCATGTGTCATGTAATGCATGTATGAGCAAAGTCACCAGACCCCAGCTACAGCATGGGATAGTTCCACTCCCTCAGGACATGCAAAAATTTAAAGGATAAAAAGAAGGCTTCAGGGCACAAGAGGCTGGAGTAGGAAAACATGAGGGGAAAAAGCAACCATCTCTGGAGGGGAAAACATCTCTGCCTGCTCACGATCAGTCAATGGAACTTGTCTCTACTCCTCTCCTGAAGGTGTTAGTATTCAAAAACACATAATCACGGAGCGATTATATGCGGTGCTTTTTATTAAGGGCACTGGGAATCGGGGTATATTCAACCCAAATCTGACTCCGACCATACATCCGAAATGATCATGTTTTATACTCTATCGTTACATAACTTTCATGTTAATTATAAAAACTTATATTGTTCTATTGTATACATAAATTTTGCCCCCTCTGAATTTCCAACATAGTTTCTCACTCTCCTTCTTATTGTTATATAATAATTACATTTAATTACTAAACAATCATCACATCTAACAATTATATAATTTATCATACTGCTTACGCAGGTGCAGTTGATCTGGGAAAGCACAAAGCCTAACATTTTAGATTCTATCTTTAACTTTTTCCAGGGTTCCACTATCATTCTCCCCCTTTGAAAGCATTTTCACTTCACTATAGGTGTAAATGTTTTCACTTTATACAGTCCTTTGTTCCTCAGTTCATACTTGGTTCTTCAAATCCAGGGTTGATGTAAACGTTGTCGTGGATGCTGTTACCAAGTGGAGAACCAGAAGATGGTGGGCATGGATCTCATGTTAGTGCCTTTATAATCCTCTGGTTCCAGGATGTTTTCTTCTGTATCTCTCCCTTTAAGATGCTGTAAACTAACCAAATTCCTAAGAATACAATTAGTAAGATTATCACACTCTCAATGATAGATTTGATCCATGAACTCACATTCCACCCTAATCCTTTAAAGATTTTTCCTAACCAGCTTGTAGCCAAATCCTTTTTCTCTTCTTCTGCTTCATGATCTATTTGTTTCAACTGATTGATGTCATATTCTACATCTGCAGTTACATTTGGGATATGAATGCAGCAATGATCAACTTGTCCCTTTAACAATCCACATACTCCATGCTCTTTCAGGAGTAACATATCTAGGGCCAATGGATTTTGTAAAGTCATTTTTGTGGTGGCTTGTAATTGTATATTTAATTCTTTAATTCCTTCCCGGGTGACTCTTGCCAGTCTACCTACCTGACCTGTAAGTTTGTACAGCATCTCTCTGCTCTTATAGTTTGCTATAGGACCAAGCAATGACTCTAGGGCCCATCCAAATTTCACTCCACTAGAGGGTTCTTGCCAAGTGTCATCTGGATTTTCATTGTCTAGAACTTCTCGTCTTGCTCTTATCTGCAGAAGTTCATGTTTTCCATTAAATGGGGACTTTTTCCAAATTGGACATAAGGTTGGGAGGCCTAAAGTAATCTCCTTTACTTTCCCGTCTACAGGCAGATGTGTTGTCCAGGTACCATCACTTGCTGCCCATACAAATTGTCCTGGACCTCGGATTGTAATCCTGGTACACCCTATAATTACTTTATAATTCACTCTGCCTTGTTTATGTTTGATCCCTCTGCAAGCACAACCAATTTGTAGGGCTATTGCCAGGGGTGGCATCTGTTTTATCTCTTCATCATCTGAAGTGCAGTCGTAAGTTTTATTACATGCCCACCAACTTACTTTGTCTGCCCTCGTTCTGCTACTAGTGTCAGTGTTCGTTATTGCTGGATCTGTTTCATTCTCGGGGCCTTCCCACTTAATACACCAAGGGCTGTTTGCCATATATTGGAATCTTTGAAGAATACTCACAGACCATGCACTGTCCCAAGGTTCTATCTGATCTTTCTTATCCTTGGCCTCACATTCCCATACCAGAGTTGTTTCTGTAACTTGCCTCGATTCGGGTACCAGTTTACATGTAATTGTTTTGTTCTTTTGTATTTCAGGTAGTTTTGATGTTATGATTCCCCAATTTACTGGGTGTCCTGCTGCCTTTGGTATTGGCAGACAGGCAGTTATTCGGCTGGTGTTTTGCATTTTGGCAAAATCTTTGACTAATCCGATCATTACATTCTCAGCCCGAACTGCATTAGAAACCTTTATCACCTGTGTTTCCGTTTGTACCTCTCTCTTCATTCTAGAATGAAGAATGGTTAGTTGATCATTTTGCATTCCACACCCCAAAGATATTAATAACCATAACGTTAGCACAATTACTGATAGCATTCTGAAAGCAATTAAACACATCTTATCTGCAGCCTTTGTTCATTCCAGAGTTTATACAGTCTGTGATCCAGGATGGACTTTCTTCACTCGGGTATAGTGGATCCAGGGTTCCACGCCGGCTACTTTGACTGCTGTAAAGGTGGTCAGTAGTACCTGATGGGGTCTACTCTACTTTTCTTTCAGCGGTTCCTCATTCCAGTTCTTGATGTACACCTCGTCTCCTGGATGTATGTTAGGGACTGGGTTCTCGAGAGTCACTGGTCTATTCCACACTAGGATACTCCAGAGCCGAGCTAAAGTTTTCCCAAGAGACAGAACATAATGATACACTTCCTGCTTTCCTGTGACATGTACATTAGGGTTAGGCTCAGGAGATTCATATGGTTTCCCATACAATATCTCATAAGGACTGACTGACATCCCACTCCTAGGCTTTATCCGAATCCTCAACAGTGCTATTGGCAAAGCCTGGGGCCACTGCAATTTGGCTTCTTGGCATATTTTACTGATTTGCCTTTTTAGTGTCTGATTCATCCTCTCTACCTGTCCACTTGACTGGGGTCTCCACGGTGTGTGGAGGTCCCAATTTATCCCCAGCAATCTACTTACCTCTCTTACTACTGTAGCTGTGAAATGGGGTCCCCTATCTGGTGATACCCCTAGGGGTACCCCAAACCTGGGAATAATCTCCTGTAGTAACCACTTAAGTGTTTCCTTTGCTTGGTTCGTGCGACAGGGAAGGGCTTCTGGCCACCCAGAGAATGTGTCAACCCCCACTAACAGGTATTTGTATCCTCGAGTTCTTGGTAGCTCTACAAAATCTACCTGCCAATAGTCTCCTGGCTCTATTCCTATCTGAATTCTTCCTAGCTGTGCCTGTCGCCTGGCCACTGGGTTGTTTTTCAAGCAGATATCACATTTCGACATTACTGATTTTGCCATTGTTAACATCCGTACTGAAATTAAACTCTGCTTTAGCAATTTTACCAATGCCTCTGCTCCCCAGTGACATTCGTTATGTTTAATTTGTAGAACTTCTCTCATTATCAAGGGGGGTACCACTATTTGTCCTTGTGCACTTACATACCATCCCTCTGAATTCTTTTGTGCATTTAGCAAATGTGCCAGTCTCTCATCTTCTACTGAATATTTTGGTTTTGGAGGCAAATTGAATTGGGATACATTAAGCTTCAAAGGTATCAATGCCATTGTTGTTTGTACCTCTCGAGAAACCTGTCAGGCTGCCCAGTCTGCCTTTCGATTTCCCTCACAGATTTTGGAGTTTCCTGATTGGTGTGCTTTGCAGTGTATGATTGTCACTTGTTCAGGTTTTTGTACTGCCTTTATCAATTGCAGGACTGCATCCTGATGTTTAATGTGCATACCCCGAGAAGATAACAGTCCTCTTTCTTTCCACAGTGCTCCGTGTACATGCACCACTCCAAAAGCATATTTTGAGTCAGTCCAGATAGTTACCTTTTTCCCTTCACTTAATTCTAGTGCTCTGGTTAAAGCAACCAGTTCTGCCTTCTGGACAGATGTATTTGGTGGTAATGCCTTTGCCTCCACTGCTGTATTGACTGTTGTTACCACATATCCAGCGTATCTGGTTCCGTTTTCCACGAAGCTGTTCCCATCTGTAAACAGCTCCCACTCCGGCTGCTCTAGTGGGACGTCTTTCAGGTCTTCTCTTGCTGAATAGGTGTACTCTATTGTGGGATCTCAGCACATCAGTCCTGATGTGCAGAGTCACCGAGATAACCCTTGGAGGGCTCAGAGGTCCTGGAATGTTGCCAGAAGTGTCTGGTGGCTGGACTTTGATCCTGCACAGGAGACGACACCTGTATGAGGACGGGAGGATGTCACAGGGATAAATGGTGAAGGGATAGGTTAATTATAGTGTGAAACATAGGTTTTAGAATTTCGGTACAGGGGGGTCTAGAGAAACAAGACGGAGGAATTAGGGCGTGTCCTGTCCTTCTTCTTCTTCTTCTTGGCCTCCATCTTCTGTGGTGGTGGTGGCACTTTGGGATTGGTTCTTACTAAAAGTGCACTTGTCAATAAGGGTGAAAGGTATTGGGGAAAATAGGTAAATATCTTATACGTAGTTTTGGGTATAAAGATAAGTGACCGCGCCCCAAGGGCTCTCAGTGTGCTCATGGCTGACGTGCTGTGCGGACCTCTGTCGGGCCGAGAGAAAATCTTGTAGATAAAAACTAATAAACACTGAAGACCGAGAAAAAATCTGAAGACTCTTTTCGTCCTTTGGAGCGCGGGCTGTCCCAAGGCCATCCCGAGCCTTTCCTGGCCATCAAAAACAGCCGAGGATGGGACAACTGACATCTGCTGTGTGGGCTACTCCCACTAAGGGGGGGTATCAGCCCTGAAGAGCCGAGAGGACAGCTCCGGACTTGGACGGATTTCCAGGAGAACACTGATAACTCCTGGGAAGACAAGCCAGCAGAAAAAAAAAAATGGCTGAGAGAGTCTGAAAAAGACAGCAGTCACTGAGAATTACATCTCTCAGCTTCTGCCGAAGAAAGTTCGTACAGAGCAGCCTGGATCGGAACCAGAAAGGCGCCTCTGGACCCACCTCTTGTGACCTGCTGGACGGAGATCGGGAGCCTTCGGACTGCTCTGATGACAGAGATTCGATGAGAAGGTCAAAAATAAGAACATGGGGGGCACACTCTCCCAGGAACAGCTGGGAATTTTGTCCGCCTTACAAGGCGTAGCTCAGACCTACACGGTCGGGATCTCAAAGAAGGAGCTGAAACAGCTTTTATTGTGGGTGAGACTTAATTACCCATTTTCAGAGATGCGTCTGTTATTCGAAGTAGGTTTTTGGCAAGAAATTAATAGGCGCTTACATCTCTTAGCCACGAAAAAAGATGAGACAGCCTTAAAATTGCTGTCTCCAGCAAGAATAATGTTAGAAGGCATTTCTGTGCAGTCAAAGCGACTGGAAAGGCAACAAAATGTTGCGGGACCCTCAGGAACAGGGGAAGGAGAGCAAGGCTCTAGGCAGAGATCGGCTCTGGCCCCAGCTAGCCAGGGGGAAAAAGCTCTCGAGGAACAGGAGCAGTGAATAATGTCATTGCCTCCGATTCCAAGACCCAGAAACCCCAAGAAATCCCTAAAACATCCTGAAACCCCAGAGAGCACAGGGGCTTCAGGCTCCGACTCAGAAGTGAGATCGGAAGGGGGGGTCCGAGGGGGAGAAAAGGGGTCAGGGGAAGCGCTTTCTCGCGGCGGGCACGGCGGCTCGGCGGCGGCAGAGCACGGCGGCGCAGCAGCAGTGGTGCAGATTGAGGCGGGGGGCGCGAGTAAGGAGGTAATGGGAGACACGGGTTCTGGTGCGGCTTTCGTAAGCACAACGCCGGGAGCAGCGGCCGCTCTGGCCGGCAGGGTGCCAGAAACGTGTGCGAAGGGCAAGGCTAGCGGAAACCCTGGGGGGGGGGTCACAAACCAGTGCAGGAACATCAGATACGGGCAGCGAGTTGGGGGAAGCTGCACGGCCCCAGAAGGCCGCCATAGAGAGACACAGGAGACACGCGGTTGTGATGTCAGACCCGGAAGTAGGGGCGAGGAGATTGGCTCGGATCGTGGAGCGCGCCCGGGTGCCGGCGGGGGGCGGGCAGCGCACACCGGTGGGAGGAGTGGATACAGCGTCAGAGGAGGAGGAGAGAGAGTCGGGAACAGACCAAGGGGATGAGATTTTGGAGGCGGAACGGGGGGGAGAGAGTGATGTCAGCTGGGGAGAGATGGGGAGCGGCTCCGAAAGTACGCATGCGCGGAGAGCAGAGCGCGGGCGGAGGCATGTCCAGTCCCCTGTGACGTCTCGGGCGAGGAGGGGCTGTGCTCGGGGTTCCACATCCTGAGGCTCCACCCCCTCTCCAGTCCCAGTGCCTCTAATCCAAACCCTTAGAGTCCAAACCTCTTTCCTTCAAGGGAGAAGTTCTGGTGTCCGAGCCCCATTGTCAGCTGAATCAAAAGCCAGGCACCCCTGGTCTCAAGCAAGTTTGCAGACACGGCAGACGACCGGAAGAGGGGCAGTCGAGTTCATACCGTCATCCGAGCCATGGAGTCCAGTGACAGCGCCACCTCGTGGGGGGATGACAGAAGTACACGACATGCCGGATCTGTTCGGTGGAGCCACAGCACCATCTCGTGGCGAGACTGCAACAATGCAGCGCTTTTTTCCAACAATATATAAAATGAAAAATACTTCTAAGAAGACAATGATAACACAACAAATGGATTATCCTTCAACTTCGGGATTTCGCAAAGACGATGAAAGTTCAGATGAAGCACAGCAACAAGCAGAAGACTTCATACGAATCACAGCATCGGAAGGTGTTCCGGCATGGATGCTGTCAGCAGCGGAAGCAGCAAAAAGCTTCTTGCATTCATTTGATACAGCAAAAAAGAAATATCAACAGGATCCTCAAGTTTCCTTTTTGGATTTAGAAGCGAGGCCGAAAACCTCAAGGCAAAAAATGAGGTACAACGAATCACCGATGACCTCCACAACACCGTTGTTCATGCAAATCCCAATGGAGTCTCAAGAGGAGGAATTTCAACAGCTGGTGAAGACGATGGATTGGAAGCGCATCAGAAAAGCATTGGCAAAAGACAAGCATTTATTTCCGGGTTCAGGAGATTTGACAATGTCGGTGACTAATGATGCCCAAGGACAGAACCCGAGATGGGAAAGGATGGGTCATGAAACACTCAAAGACTTAGGGAAGGCGGCTTAAACTTTTGGGCTGGATTCACAATATTTCAAACAACTATTAAGAGGGACATTCACCACGTATGGCCTTACGCCATATGATATTCGTAGCATTGTGGCAATGATTCTCACTGACACACAGAGTCTCGTCTGGGAAAAAAGGTGGCAAAAGTATCTTTCAGAGTTGCGAAATAGATACCAAGGTGGGCCAAACACGAATCTCACGGAAGTGCAGTTAGCAGGGGATCCTCCAGATGACAACCCAGGGGAACAAGCAGTGCGGCTTCCACGAAGAGTGTTAAGTGACATCAAAGAAGCAGCACGAATGGCAATCATGCAGATTACGCCAACAGGAGCTCCGGATGTTCCGTTCTCTTGCATCAGGCAAGGTCCCGCAGAACCATTCATGTCGTTCATCGATCGACTCACGCAAGCCGTGGATCGACAGGTGACAATTGAAGAAGTGAAGAGGCCTCTCTTGGAGGGCTTAGCTTTCGGCAATGCCAACCCAGATTGTCAATGGGTCATTAGTGCCATGCCAGGACGGCCATCCTTGGCAGAGATGGTGGAGGCATGCAGCAAGGTGGGGACACCTCAGCATGTTGCATCGATTGTGAAGAACGAATTAAGAGAGGAATGGGAAGAACAGATAAAGGGACACTCAGAGAGGCAATCAGAAGACAAGACATTGGAAAAGATGCTAGAAAAAATACTTCATCAACAGAACAAGAACACCAACAAAGTTCTTGCAATGATGCAGAAGAAGAGCAATCCCCCAGGAGGACAGTGTTACAAATGTGGGGAGTTTGGACACATAAGAAAGAATTGTCCACGAACACATACACCAGTGCCAGCACAAAAAGTGGAAAGGCCAATTTGTGCACAGTGCGGAAAAGGAAGACACTCTGTGAAAGAATGTTATTCCCAGACAGACGTGGAAGGAAATCCGTTACCGCATCTGGGAAACGAAAAAATCAGCGCGGGAAATCGCCGGCGCGCTCAGACACAAGTACTGGCGGTGACACAAGAGCAGACAGGGCAATCATCAGTGAGCGACAAGCAGATGCCCTCAGCAAAACCCTCAGTCGATTCCATAGTGACCCAGACCTTCTCCCACCAGGGGCACAGTGTGCATTGGCAGCTTCAAAACTAGTATGCTTTCTAGATGAAAATCATGCAGAGATACCAACGGGTATCCGCAGAGATTCATACAAAAAACAAAATTTCTTGATAGTTGGGCAAGACAAATGCAGTATCCTTGGACTCATTGTTTATCCTACAGTTGTCTCTGCAGACAAAAATACAGAATTGACGGTTCTGGCAAGAGCGCTTCGTCCACCATTGACTGTGCCGGAAAATACTGTTGTTGCAAGAGCTTTCGCCTTGCCGCCACACGCAGTTGGAGAAGCCATGTCAATCTTTGACGAAGAAGGGTTCCCTATGAAGGAACATGATGAGGTACATACAACATGGGTGAAGCACATCGGTCGAGACCGACCCACACTCTTGTGCTAATTGACATGTGGAGACAGGATGATAGCAATCAGAGGTATGCTCGACACAGGGGCGGATGTCACAGTAATATCGTACATCTTTTGGCCACGCAATTGGAGCTTGGTCGTGCCCTTGGGTTCTCTCTCAGGCATAGGGGCAGCATCTCTGTGTCTGCAAAGTGAGAATTCCGTCGTTGTCACGGGACCAGGAGACAAGACGGCGATCATTCGTCCTTTTGTCGTCCAAAAGCCGATCACAGTCTGGGGTCGAGATCTTTTGGCACAATGGGGCGCGAAGATCGAAGTGGATTTTTAATAGGGGTCACTGTGGCACTCGCCACATTGAAGTTGACATGGAGAACAAACGATCCAGTTTGGGTGGATCAGTGGCCCCTTGAGCGGAAAAAGTTGAGTGCTTTGAAAAACCTGGTCCAAGAACAATTGCAGAAGGGACACATCAGGCCAACAGACAGCCCTTGGAACTCTCCAGTGTTTGTCATCAAGAAAAAGCTATCAGGCAAATGGAGGTTGTTACATGATCTCAGGAAGATCAACGAAGTCATAGAAGACATGGGACCACTTCAGCTGGGACTTCCATCTGTCTCAATGATTCCCAGAGATTGGCCGCTTGTGGTCATTGACCTCAAGGATTGTTTTTTCAGTATTCCACTCCATCCACATGATGCTCCGAGATTTGCCTTTTCAGTTCCGAGTATCAACAAGGAAACTACTCTGCAGCGGTACCATTGGTTCGTCCTTTCACAAGGACTCAAAAATTCTCCGACGATCTGTCAATGGTACGTAGCACGAGATTTGGCACCAGCGCAGAAGAAATTTCCGAAGGTGAAGATCATTCATTACATGGATGATTTGCTCATTGCAGCGTCAACACAACAGGAGCTGCAAGAAGCTCGTGATTGTGTGATCGCAGAGGTGCAAAAGGAGGTCTGGAAATCAGCATTTCAAAGATTCAGGAGGTTGCGCCTTGGAAATATCTAGGGTGGAAAATTTCAGAGAGAACAATAAAACCTCAGAAAATGGAGATCAGCACTAAGATCAACAATTTGCATGATTTACAACAGCTTTTGGGAGAAATCAACTGGATGAGGCCAGTTTTGGGAATCACAAACAGTGACATTCCAGCGTTGCTCGATCTTTTGAGAGGAGACACAGACATTTGGTCTCCCAGGACACTCACGCAAGAAGCGAAGAAAGAGTTGGAGAAAGTCACAGATGCGATACAGAAAAGGCAGGCACATCGATTTGTTCCAATGTTGCCTTTTCAGTTGGCAGTGCTGAGGAAGAAAACACAGTTCCATGGTTTGATCTTCAATGGGATGAATCACAAAAGGACTCTTTGATAATTATAGAGTGGATTTTTCTACCACACAGGCCCTCAAAGACAATTCTCACTGATTTAGAGATGGCAGAACAAATCATCATAAAGGCGAGAACGAGGTTGCTGACAATGGCAGGAAGAGAATTCTCAGTCATCAGATTACCTCTGAAGCAAGACTATTTCGATTGGGCAATGCAACAATCGAAAGACTTATTAATCGCGTTGTTAGCTTTCCCGGGAATTTGCACAGTCCATTTTCCACAGCATAGAATACTGCAAATAGGTTGCAGAGTGAAACCAAGAAAAAGTGAAAAACCTTTGGACGGGATCATAGTGTTCACTGATGGCTCAGGGAAGACACACAAATTGGTGATCACGTGGAGAAACTCAACGACAGGGGATTGGGAATCAGACGTGAAGATGGTTCAGGGCTCTCCACAAATTGTTGAGTTGGCAGCTGTTGTCCGAGCATTTCAGTTGTTCAAACAACCCCTCAATCTGGTCACAGATTACGCATATGTTGCAGGTGTGGTCAAAAGATTAGAGGGTTCGCTCTTGAAAGAAGTCAGTAATGAGGTTTTATACTCATATCTAGCGAGCTTGAAAACATTGCTAGAGAGCAGAGAAAGAGAATATTTTATCACGCACATTAGAGCGCACACAACACTTCCGGGGTTTTTAGTGGAAGGGAATGCTCGGGCCGACAGGTTGACAGTGCCCATTTCGCAAACACTGCCGGACATTTTTGAGCAGGCAAGATTAAGTCATGCGTTCTTTCATCAGAATGCACAGGCGCTGATGGAGTCCTTTCGTCTCACAAAGAGTCAGGCGAGGGAGATCATTAGTGCTTGTCTAGACTTTCAGCTTGTGCAGCCACCTTCTTCTACAGGAGCAGTCAATCCGCGGGGACTGCAAAGTCTTCAATTGTGGCAAGCTGATGTCAGAAAGCATCCATCCTTTGGGAGGCTCAAAAATGTTCATGTTTCTGTAGATACATTCTCAGGTGCAGTCTTTGCTTCGGCACATGCAGGGGAAACAGCAGACCATGCCTGTCGACATTTTCTGCAAGCATTCACATCATTAGGTGTGCCTCAGGAGATAAAAACAGACAATGGCCCAACGTATACAGGCAGGGTGCTTGACAAATTCCTGAAAAGATGGGGTGTCAAACATACGTTTGGTATTCCACATTCGCCCACAGGTCAGGCAATCATTGAAAGAACACATCACACCCTGAAATCCCTTCTGGACAGACAAAGAAGGGGTGAGCCAGAGGCAACACCTCACATGAAATTAAATAAGGCGCTGTATGTGTTGAATTTCCTAAATAGTTCATCCTCAGAACCTAATCCATCAATCGTGAGACATTTTCTAAACAGCACACAGGCAAAGCTAAGGGAAAATCCTTTAGTTTTGATCAGAAACCCAGAGACAGGACAAATATAGAGGGTCCTTTCAAACTAATCACTTGGGGCAAGGGTTTCGCTTGTGTTTCCACAGATCGAGGTCTGAAGTGGGTGTCAGCGCGACACGTGAAGCCATTTTGAACGCGAGAACAGGAGAACGCTGAACCGAGAAACAAAGACGAGTACTCAGACAGAAGTCGAGACTCAGACTGCAAAAGACGACTCAGAAGAGAAATAAAAAGAAACTAAGGACTTTGGGGGTTTTTCCTTTGGGGCCTTGAATGAAAAACATAACAATGATTTCACACAAAAGTGAAGTCATGAGTTTCATGATGCTTATGTGCATCATTCTTTTATTCATTGCAATAAGCAATGGGGCAAATTTACCTATTAATCAACCAAAACAAAATGTATGGGAGGCTTTAGCTCAAGCAGCGAATTTAGATAGTATTTTTCTGACACACTCGAGGCCAGGGAGACCGTTTTCAGCATGCATGGTTGGATTGTCAGTGGACGAATGACCAATTCCGGGGCACTCCGCAGTTAACATCTCGCAGGTCATTAAAGATCCTGTGAAGGAGTGGTGTGCTTGGACCCATCTACTTCCTGTGGCTTCTACAGAACCTCAAGAACTGGAGATTTTTGGGTCCATGACAATGGAACTCTGCATGCAGTTTGAAACTCCGAATATCACAAAAGCAAAAACTATCGATGTGACTCCCAATCATGAATTCTATAAAAATGCATCAGCATGGTGCAAATGCACAGAGAAAATTGCCAGAGGATCGATCCAAGTCCCAGTGCAATTGCCACAGGGTTTGTTTCTAATTTGCGGGGACAGAATTTGGCACGGCATTCCTCCTAATGCCACAGGAGGTCCATGCAGCATTGGGAAAATTTCAATGTTATCGCCTGATTTGAAATCGCTAAGAGAGAAAAAGCGCAAAGAAAAAAGATCAATACAACATTATGCGGCAGACTGCAATGAGGAAATATTTACTTGGGACAAGGCAGCGAGAGTTGCTACAGCAATCTTCTCACCTCAAGCAGCATCAGGGGTGGCCTTGACTCAAATAGACCCCATGGGTTGTTGGTTGAGCAACCATGCTCAGTCTGTGTCTGTCGCATTGAGTGACATGTTAAAAGACATCAGTGGTGTAAGACAGGCGACTCTTCAAAACAGAGTGGCGATCGATTATCTATTGCTCGCTCATGGACATGGGTGCGAAGAATTTGAAGGGATGTGCTGCATGAATCTCTCAGACCATTCAAGATCAATTCATGAAAGTATTCAGAAAATAAAGGACAGCATAAATAAACTTGGCGAGATCACAGGATCATGTATCGATGATCTGGTAGAATTCTTTGACATCTCTCCCATATGGAGAGGAATTTTAAAGATAGCATTCTATGTCTTAATAATTCTCTTAGTCCTCATACTTGTTGTCCCGTGCATCTTTGCATGTCTAAGACGTGTCATGAGTCAGGTAGCAAAAGAAGTCTTTTTAGTGCAAACAGAAGGGGGAGATGTGGGATCTCAGCACAGCAGTCCTGATGTGCAGAGTCACCGAGATAACCCTTGGGGGGCTCGGAGGTCCTGGAATTTTGCCAGAAGTGTCTGGTGGCTGGACTTTGATCCTGCACAGGAGACGACACCTGTATGAGGATGGGAGGATCACACGGGGATAAATGGTGAAGGGATAGGTTAATTATAGTGTGAAACACATGTTTTAGAATTTCGGTACAGGGGGGTCTAGAGAAACAAGACGGAGGAATTAGGGCGTGTCCTGTCCTTCTTCTTCTTCTTCTTGGCCTCCATCTTCTGTGGTGGTGGTGGCACTTTGGGATTGGTTCTTTCTAAAAGTGCACTTGTCAATAAGGGTGAAAGGTATTGGGGAAAATAGGTAAATATCTTATACGTAGTTTTGGGTATAAAGATAAGTGACCGCGCCCCGAGGGCTCTCAGTGTGCTCATGGCTGACGTGCTGTGCGGACCTCTGTCGGGCCGAGAGAAAATCTTGTCGATAAAAACTAATAAACACTGAAGACCGAGAAAAAACCTGAAGACTCTTTTCGTCCTTTGGAGCGCGGGCTGTCCCAAGGCCATCCCGAGCCTTTCCTGGCCATCAAAAACAGCCGAGGACGGGACACTCTATTACTTCTACACAGTTTTGTTCTAATGGGCCTTCTTCAGTTGTGATACCTAGGAACAAAGCTGGATTCAAAAGGTTAGTTGTTTTTAGTGTGAGATCATCCTGCTCAGTCAGGACTACCTGGAATTTCATCATCCTGCTGGGAGATAGCCAATGGCCCCCCTTTTGTTCTAAGACAGTGGTTACCATGTGCGGTACATAGACATCTATGTGCCTTCCCATAGTAAGTTTCCTGGCTTCTTGTATCAGGATCACAGTAGCTGCGACTGCCCGCAGACATGGGGGCCACTCAGCACTTATGTTGTCGAGTTGTTTGGAAAAGTAGCCCACCGGCCTTTTCCAGCTTCCCAGACGTTGGGTCAGGACTCCTAGTGCTAGGCGCAGCCTTTCATGTACAAACAGCTGAAAATCTTTAGACAGATAGGTAACCCTAGTGCTGGAGCAGTTGTCAGTGCTTCCTTTAATTTTAGGAAGGCTTCTTTCTGTGGTTTGCCCCAGGTGAATGGCTACGTCTTCTGAGCTTCATACAGGGGTTTCGCAATCAGTCCATAGTCCATGATCCACAAGCGACACCATCCTGCCATCCTGAGGAAGACTCGCAGCTCATGTAAATTCTGGGGCTCTGGAATAGCACAAATCGCTTGGATACGATTAGTACCTAGTTTTCGTTGCCCTTGTGAAATTTCACATCCCAGGTAAATCACAGTCTGTTGTGCAATTTGTGCCTTTCCTCTGGATACTTTATAGCCTCCTATCCCCAGTGAATTTTAAATCTCAATGGTTACCTTTATACAGGTTGCTCTTTCTTCTGTAGCTATTAGTATATCATCAACATACTGCAACAATAAGTATTGGTCTCTTGGTACTTGCCCATTTTCGGTCCAAATCTCCAGTTCCTTTGCCAGTTGGTTTCCGAATAGGATGGGACTGTTCTTGTACCCTTGTGGTAGTCATGTCCAGGTGAGGTGGGTCTTTTCTTCCATTCCCTGGGTTTTCCCACTCAAAGGCAAACAGTTTCCTACTTTCTTTGTCAAGGGGGATGCAGAAAAAGGCATCTTTTAAATCAATTACGGTAAACCATTTATATACCTCCTTTATGGATGTTAGCAATGTATAAGGATTTGTTGCCACTGGATAAATGTCCTTTGTTATTTTATTTATTGCTCTCAAATCCTGCACTAATCTATATTCACCATTTGGCTTCTTTACTGGAAATATTGGTGTATTAAATTCGGATTCACATTCTTCTAAAATTCGGTATTTCAAGAATTTCTCAATAATCTTTACTATTCCTTGCCGTGCTTCTGGTTTTGTGGGATATTGTTTGACTTGTACAGCCCTTGCCCCTTCTTTTAACTCTACATGCACTGGTTGGGCCAATTTAGACTTCCCTCGTATATCTGTCTCCCATACAGAGGGAATCACTGCATCTTCTACCTCCCTAGGGATAGAGGAGACAGGTTTTTCTTTGATCATTAATATCTGTCCCGTCTTTGATTCAGGTATTTTCATTATAAGCTCTGCATTTTCAAAGGTTATTACCACATCAAGTTTTGCTAGCAAATCTCTCCCTAAAAGTGGAATTGGACACTCAGGTACATATAAAAATTCGTGTGTTATAATCTTGTTTCCAAAACACAAATCTAGGGGTTGCAGGAAAGGCCGTTTTTCCTCTTTCCCTGTAGCGCTGATGATTGTCATTTCCTTGTCCCCAATTTGTCCTTGCAAATCATTCAATACAGAAAAAGTAGCTCCCGTATCTATTAGAAATCTGACCTCTTTATGCCCTAACTGTATATTTACAACAGGTTCCTTAACTTGTTCTACTGGTTCTACATCTAGTCAGCTGGTATACTCCCCCAGGACCATCTCCTTGGTAGCCTGCTGGAACTGATTGCCCTGGTCAAACTGGTTATTCAAACTTGGACAATTTCGCTTCCAATGCCCCTTCTGCTTACAATATGCACACTGATTCAGGCTTAACCCTTGGGTAACTGGTCTCCTACCCCGACCATTCCTGTTACGCCCCCTGAAATTTGGGTTCCCTCTCACCTGTATTACTGCCAAAAGATTCTGCTGCTGACTTTTACTAGCTTCTTTTTCCCGATTGTTATATACCTTTCAAGCGACCTCGAGTAACTTATCCAAATTCCTTAATTCTTCCCCTTCTAATTTTTGCACTTTTCTACAAATGTCATCCTGTGATTGACCCAAGAATATGAGAGCGAGCTGAACCTTTGCTTGCTCTGTATCCATTTGAAGGTCTGTATATTTCCTTGCTACCTCTTTAAGCCTCTCCAAAAACAGAGTGGGAGATTCCTTCTTTTCCTGTCAAACCTCATATAGTTTGGACCAATTTATAGTTTTGGGCACAGCGTTCTGAACTCCTATTTGGATCCACTCTTGATATTTCCGTAATCTCCTCATATCGCACAATAAATTAGGGTCCCAATTTGGATCCTCAATTGGGAAATTCGCATCTAAATTCCTTGTTACTAGTCCATTTCTAATATCCTCCCTTGCCCTCTCTTTGGCAGCCTTAAGTACCATTTCTTTTTCAGTAGAATCCATCAGAGTATTTAATATTACTTGTATGTCATCCCAGTCAGGATTTTGAGTTTTCATAACCATTTTTACCACGCGTGCCACTTTATCAGGATTTTCTCTATAAGTTCCGGCTGACTGTTTCCAAATGACTAAGTCTGCCGGGGAAAAAGGCACTTTTACAAATACTGGCCCTTCCACTCCGACACCTTGTCGCAAGGGGGCAATCACAGTCCGTTTTTGTTTCCTTATGCCATCTCTATGCACAAATGGAGCAAGCTTTGCCCGACCCCGGGTTCTATGGGCTATTGGGATCACTGATTCATTACCATTGCTATCTTTTTCACTCGCATACCTCTTTCCCCTTTCTATCACAGTTAAGTTTTGCTCATCTTCCGAGGAAGAGGGATCGGGTGATGATAGGAGAGGAGGATAAAGAGGGAAAGGTGTACTAGATGAGACAGGTTCAGAGATTGGTGGGTGAGGAGCAGGTAGTGGGATAGGGACAGATGAAACAGGTGGGATAGGGTTAGGTTCTCTTGTTCCTATTGGACCTACTTGTAAATCAATATCTGTGTAATTTTCCCTACTCAAGCTTTCTCTTAACGCCAAGTGTTCTAAACAACGTTCCTCACAAACCCCACACTTTGCAGATGTTTTAACCACTATTAATCCACATTGATCCTGCCATTCTGGCTTTCCCCGTAAGTAGAAAAACAGATCAACATATGGGACTTCATCCCATTTTCCTTCTTGTTTACAAAATGACATTAACTGCGAAATAGTGTTATATTGCAGAGTACCATATTTTGGCCATTTTTCACCGTTCTCCAAGGCATATTCTGGCCACCATGAATTACAATAATCAATCAACTTAATTTTACGTAATCCTTCCCCAAAGTTACCGTGTTTCCAATGTGCTAATAAGCACCCCAAAGGAGAATTTTGAGGGATAGGGGTATTACTGCCCAAAATACCTTTAAGTTTCTCCATTTCAAAAATACCACAAATGCCAAACCCGCAACACTTCCGCGATTGTCTTACGGAACGGTGCCTAGGCTTACACCAACAGGAATTCCTTTAGCCCAACCAAGCGTAGCTTTCGCTGCGTCTTATTGGCAGGCATCCAAACCAAAGTAAAAAGCCCCTTACCTTTCTCCCGGGGACATTTGTGAGCGGCGAAAGTGGTCACGGCCGATGGGCTCCCCGTGAATCCCTCGGTGCCGGCTGGAGCGTGATTGAGTCGCGAACTCGCTCAGCAGCATTCACAAGGGTCCATCTGGGTCGCCAAAATGTTAGCATTCAAAAACACATCATCACGGAGCGATTCTATGCGGTGCTTTTTATTAAGAGCTCTGGGAATCAGGGTATATTCAACCCAAATCTGACTCTGACCATACATCCGAAATGATCATGTTTTATACTCTATCGTTACATAACTTTCATGTTAATTATTAAACTTATATTGTTCTATTGTATACATAAATTTAGCCCCCCTCTGAATTTCCAACATAGTTTCTCACTATTCTTCTTATGGTTATATAATAATTACATTTAATTACTAAACAATCATCACATCTAACAATTATATAATTTATCATACTGCTTACGCAGGTGCAGTTGATCTGGGAAAGCACAAAGCCTAACATTTTAGATTCTATCTTTAACTTTTTCCAGGGTTCCACTATCAAAGGGATGCCTTTAGGTGAGCTTTGCATCTTCCACTGCTTTGGAGCAGAGCCAGGAAGATTCAAATAGATAGACAGATAGACAGATTTCACTTTTATAATCTCTCTTTACTGTACTGTGGTATTTACATTCTTTGAACACAGAGAGATATAATTCTCTCTCCTAGGTTTTTTTTTAAGGGAAGGTAGTGAGAAACTTAGAGAAGAAGAGAAAACAATTATTATCTCTACTAGCTGTTCTTGTTGTTTAGTATATGTAGAATGTGTTATAGTGATTGTTTACTGAAAGTGATTTGTTAATTGGATTTTAGTGATAGTTGTTTAGCTTGATTAGCTAATTAGATAAAAGCTGTGTCGTGACTGTCTGGAGACAGTCACGAGTTTTTCTTTAGTAGCTTTATAGTATAGCATCTCTTTAGTCTAGTTTTAATATAGTACTAGTGTAATATAGCTTAAGAAAGCATTTGTTTAACCTTCTAAATCATAGAGCCAAAGCACATTATTTGCCACGTGGGGGTCACCCTGAATCAATACTGTCCTTTCTGTCACTACACACATCAGCACTCGGTAGCAGTGCCCCGATCAGCAGCCATCCTGAACTTGCTCTCCTGTTGCTTCAGTAACCCACACTCTTGGGCAATCTGGAGCGTGTGGGTCCTTATGGAATGCAACCAGACCCAGAGCATTGCACTGGGAACTGCATTCTTTGTGCATCTGTGCTCGGGCAAGTTCTTCTCTTGGACTCGACCACACTGATGGTGCTGAAGTAGCTGGAATCAGAAATGCAGCCCAGCCCCTCCAGCTCCTCTAATCTCTGAGCACCAGCTGGAATGCAAGGGCATTGATTTCCTGCTCAATTCCCAAACACAACACTTTGTGTTATGGGCTGTCCCTGGGCTGCCAAAAGACACGGGAGCCATTACCCCGAAAGTGATGTGTTTCTGCCAGTGCTGGAAAAGGGCAGGAAAGATTGAGAAAAAGCTCCCTTGCTCCCTGGAGAAGGAGAAATTACACAAGGCTTCTCCTTCGAGCAAACAAACAAACAAACAAATAAACAAAATATGAAAGTGTTACCCACTCCAGTGTCTAAAGCACTTGGATGCAGTGAAGGGATGTTTGGCAGGGAAACAGCCCTTGTGCTGAGCATTGGCTCTATGGATCTAAGGCAGGGATCTATGGAAGTCTGCCTGAAGGTCCCTCAAGAGCCCCCATTGTCCCAGGCTAAAGCTCCCTCAGCACCTCCTCACTGGCCTTGTGCTGCACCCCTTGCCCAGCTCCCCTGTCCTTCTGTGCACACGCTGTAGCCCCTCCATGACTTTCTGCTTCCCAGGGCCCACAGCTGCACACAGCACTCCAGCTGTGGCCACAGCGCTGCCCAGCACAGGGCCACGCTCACTGCCCTGCTCCTGCTGCCCCACTGCTGCTGGCGCAGGCCACCGTGCCCTTGGCCTTCTTGGCTCCCTGGCCACACGCTGCCTCATCTTCAGCTGCTCAAGGCTGCCAGCCCTGCGTCCTTTTGGCCCATGCAGCTCCCCAGCCACAAAGGTGCCCATTTCACTTCACATCCAGCAGGCATCATTGCAAGATGGCCTTCCTGTTCTATAACCACATCTTCTAAGTAGATATCATTAAGTTTGATAGGAAGAGGATTCTAAGTCACTCTGTTTAAATTAAAATGATCTAATTCAGCTGTACAGGAAATTGCTCTTAATTAAATTTTTCCTATCTGCTGTCAGCAAGCATCGTTCTCCTTTCAAAACTATGTTTTTAGTTCTTCAAACTCTGAGAAGGAAATTTAAAAATATCTATAGCTGCATTTGTTACTTTTGTTTCAGGCATGGAAATGGATTTTCTTTCAGCCTTCCTAGCTGGCCCTCTACAATCTACTGCTACTGGCCAAGCTCTCAGCTTGCTCTACAATTCTTAAAAACCAGGAACATGAAATGTTCCTTTCTCACTCACCTCAGGATCTTCAGCACTGCTGAATACACACTTCAGGTGACCTATAGTGGGAAGGGAAAATGAACCAGATGCTGTCAGAAAACTTCCTGAGCTGTTGAATCCCACAGAACAAGTCAACCCAAACAGAGATGACTTCCCGTTTCACAACACCCCTCCAGGAGACACATTTCATTCACACAGTCAGGACTGTGTGATCAGGACAATATTCTTGGCTGTGCCTACGCTTCAGCCTGTTTAGCCAGTAAATGAATACAAATATGATCAAGAAAATGCAAATTGTTCTTTAACTCTCAATGCTCCTGTTCTACCAAACACATAAAACAGCTTCTGAAATCCTCTCCTTCAGGTACTCTTTTTTTTTTTCAATGAGTTACATGCACTAATTCTCATTAACTTGCGGGAAACAGTTGCCCAGAAAAGCTTCCCAAAATTCCCCTGAGCTGTGGCAGTTCTGTTGTGGAAGAGCACAGCAGCACCTCTAGGGTTCAGGAGCAGACACTCACTTCTTAGGAGTTTGCATTTCCTTTCAAAGGGAATCACTATTTTAGCACTCAGTCAAGGCTCAAAACTGACAATAAAATCCTTTCATTACAAAATTTAGATTAAAAGAAGCTTTCCCTGAGTTCTGGGGAGAACTACAAAGTCCTTAGAAGGCCTTCTGAGAAGGCATCCCAGTCTGCATTTGGGAAGTTGTCCTGCTTGTCCCAGCAAACTGAGGAAATGACAGACTCTGCTGCCACAGACTCTCCCGTGGAGGGAACGGAAGCCCTGCAAGTTCCCCTGCAAATGCTGCCCCTGTGGCTACAGACACCCCCTTTTTAGCTGAACCTCTTGACAGGAGCTTTACCAAACCAGTGGCATCCTAATGCTCTTTCTCTTTCAAAATCAGAAACTCAGCCACGAAGAAAGAGCAGGAAGACGTGCAAGAGCCAGGTTAGGTTACACCCTAACCTAAGTAGAACGGAAACCTCCACTTACGGGTAAAGTGTGTCACGTAATACATGGAGAAAGAAATGCCATACACAGCAAAAGTTGCCCTGGCCAGATGGTGAAACATTGTCCTTTTTGAAAGTTAGGTAAATATAGAAAAAACAAGGCTCTTGTCAGTGGGCAGCTACCCACTGACAAATTCCCCAACCAGGAGGGTTCTCCTGATGTGAGCAAGGCCTAGGGCTGCTCTGACACTCAGGCCTTCCGTGCACCAAGGCAACCTTCTGATGTCACTACGACAGGGTGGCAACCATGCCCTGACCTCACAAAGCAAACGCTCCACGTTGGTCTGTGAATTTATGCACAGCAATAACCAACCTCCCCTACAGCAAACACAAAAGAGCCTGGGAAGTTCTTCTCTGTCACAAAGCAGCACAAATTCCCTTAATGGGCCAAACCCTGTTGTTCAGGGGATCCAAGAGGAACTCCAAGAGTGCCTCAAGCACCTACAGCCTCTACCTCAGCTGAGCACTCAGATGGGACACAAGCAAAGGAAACCAGACCAAGACAATGGCACACAGCATTGCACATGTGAAAAATGACTCTCACTTTTTAAAATTTAAAGGTTTATTAAACCTTAACAAAGGACTACAAAGGGAAAAATTGCAGCATTGGGAGTCTCTGTGACTAGCAGCCATGTGCTCATCTACAAAAAGGATGCTCTGCCTTTTATACCCTTAGCCCCTCTAAAAGTTTTGTCAGTCAACTCTTTCTCTGCTGTCCATTGGTGGAGATTACTTTCTTGCATCTTGACTGGAGGTCAGGTGTTGTTACACCCTGCCTGCTGGTCACAAGCCAGCCCTCCCCAAATGCCCTGACTACCAAGGTTATTACAAGAAGGATGGGAAAGAGGACTATGGGAGGATATATTACAATACCATCACTACACATTTGAACATCCACATAACATCTACTTCTTAATTGTCAGAGCCAACCATTGCATTACTTGTCTAGAATACACAGAACCAGGAGAGAAGCCACTGTTGGCATCACAGCTGAAATGCTTCCTAACAAATCTCCCCACATATTTGCACCTTTACTGGACATGCCCAGGGCTCCGGTGTGTGTACATCTCTGCCTTTCTTCCCCTTTGGCAGCAGTGGAACTGGCAGCATCTGCCCGCCAGCAGCAGCTGCTCCAAGCTGGGAACGCCACTGGCGGTTCTGATTTCCAGAGGCTTCTGTGCGCCAGAGGAAGCCAAGGCAGGAGCGGGTTGAACAGTGCTGGCGCTGCTGCTGCTCTGTGCCAGAGAGCCCCGGCTGGGCAGGGCACAGTGCCCACTGTGCTGCGGGCTCCTTCTGCTGCCACAGCTGGGCACACCTGGAAACAAGGCATGACAACTTGTGGGGAAGCCAAGGGGTTTCTGGGGCTGCACTGCTCTGCACACACCCAGGACACTGCAGCACAGAATTTTAACCCTCAAACAGGTAAACCAAAGGGAAAGAGCTGTAAAAGATTTCATTTTGACCATTCTTACCTGCTCAACAGAAGTCTTCAAAATGAACGTTACCAAGCAGGGCCCGATCCCTGCTGCCAGATCAGGGTTAGAAGAGAGGCAATCCTTGATCTCAGCACTAGGTGTGTGGGGAATCACTTCCCTAATACATGCACACCCAACAATCTCACTTACTAGTTTGTATCCATTCAATACTTTGCTGAAACTCACAGGCTAAATATTCCCCCAAATTATTTAATTTACTGATTGATACTTATTGACTTATTGATACTTAAATTACTTCTCCAAACTTACTGACATGAGAATAGGAGTGTCCTTTAAGTCCCTGCTGGTCATTGTCACAGGTTCAGGAGGAGACCCATGCACAAAATAACCCAGGACAAAACTGGGCTTGCAAAGGAAATTCATTCTATTTGTTGAAGTGGCAAATAATACATACCAAGCCCTGGAGTCCTAAAAATCCGCTGAGCAGAAGGAGATGGATAGTGGTGCTCAGCAGCAGGGGCAGGTAGGCAGTGCACTTTCAGGACATCTCCTGGATCAAAACGCTGTGCATCTCATCTTTCTCACCCTTCTAGCTCAGAACCAGGCCTTGCATCTCCTGCTTAGGAGTGGAATTTCCCAGTTACAGCACCGGCTCACACATGGCTGGCATGTGAGATGAGGCCAATGAATCAAGGATTTAAAAGAACTGGAAGAGTTAAAATTTTAGCAAGATTTAGTTAGGGGGAAAGAGTATAGCAAGAAGAGTAGAAATATTAAGGAATAGTTAATTTTTAGCAGATAAGGTAGTTAAGGTTAGGGTAATATATCACTTGCCTGTCTTTACTAGGTTTAAAGAAGCGGGATGGGATGCAGATTTCTTTGTGACAAAGAAGAGGACCGTAGCCTGCATCTGGGCCCCGAAACTTCAGCTATAGCCAAGGGGTGCGAAAGCCTGCCAACAGGTCATAAGGAAAGAGGTCAAATTGAGGAAGACGTCTTGGCCTTCATCTGAAGGAGACCATTCCCCACTTTAAAACCCACCCACCCACGTGATGTGAAAAATTCTGCAAATGTGAAGGAACTTTGGACTCAATTATAACACATTTTAATACAGAGGAGGTAGGTGGGGTACCTAATGAATATGAATTACTCGTTTTGCGAAATTATATGAATATGTAAGACTTTTTTAGATAAGTAGAGCAGCAGTGATTCTTCACACATGTCTTTAGGAGACAACTCCTCGTGTGCCTGGCGCTGTAATAAACATACCACCTTCTACCTTTAACTGTGGTGAGTTCTATTCCACACCTCATTTGGTGACCGTGGCAGGAACGCTTCTCTGCTCCAGCGAGAACAACCGGGCTCTGGACGTCTCTGGATGCTGCCAGGACATTCCTTTCCTGGAGGCACCTCCGCTCTCGTCTGTTCCTCGTGGGGGACAGTCAAGACTGCTGGGACTGTGGAGAAAGGGAATGTTTAACTCTGTATAAAGTAACCCGTAAGGCGTACGCAGGGGAAGGGCTGTTCATAAGTCACACAGAGATGTCCTGTGCACAACGTACACCTGTACAGTTTGGGTTTGGGTCTGGCTGCTGGCAGAAAGGATTTGCTGTGTCAATAAGGACCTGCTAGCAATTCTGGGGGTGAATTGAGCAAATCCTGTTTTATTGCTGCTATTTTTCCTGTGTGTTGTATTTGTGGTTGTGTTTTCAGTGTGTGAATGTTTGAGGAAGATGATGTGGGTGGATGCTGATGTGGTGGATGGTGTGTGTTGTGTTGAGCAAAGCTAGCACTCTGTCCCCTCATAAAGAGATACTCCTTTCCTGGTGAGCCTCTGTGTGTGGACTTTCTAATTGCAGGGGTTGGTGTTCCCTGTGACACCTGGTTCTTGGGTATACAGGGGGATTGAGTGGTTTTTCTCCCACATTGTGGTCATTTGGGACTGCACGGTTGTGTTTGGGGAGATTTTATGATTTTGCTTTCAACAACTGCAGCAGTTATGCAGAAAACTACAGTGTGGTGATGTATTATGTTGAACTATGGTAGTTTCTTTTTTACCACCCCTCCACCCTGAGGGTTTAAAATCTCCTGCCACAAGGTGGACGCTCTCTTTCTTCCCCTGGACATCCTCTGTCCTCTCCTGGACACTCCCATTCTCTCCTGGAGTTGTTCTCCATTAAAGCTGTGGGACTTTGGTCCCAGGAAGAGAGAGCACCTCTCGTCTTTTGCTTTTGTCCTTGTCAGTGTCACTGGGCCCAGAGCTCGCCAAACTGATCCCCCATGAGGTGAAAACTGACAAATGGCCCCACATACACAGCTCAAAAATTGGCCACATTTTTGATGGACTGGAGCGTTTGCCACACTTTTGGAATTCCCTATTCTCACACAGGTCAGGCAATTGTTGAAAGGACGCACCACACTCTAAAACCCATTCAAGATCAACAAAAGGGGGAGCGGCCCAAGCAACACCTCAGATGAGGTTGAGCAAAGCTTTATATGTCTTTATGTTTTGAATAGCTCATTTGCAGAACCTAATCCTCCAATTTTTAGGCACTTTTCAAACAGCACACAGGCAAAATTGAAAGAAAATCCTTCCGTTTTGATTAGAAACCTTGAGTTAGGACAAATTGAAGGACTATTTGCACTAATCATTTGGGGCAAAGAGTATGCTTGCATTTGCACAGGTGCTAGACCTAAGTGGGTCCCCGCGAAGGACGTGAAACCGTCTCATACACAAGAGCTCACCGACAATTCCACCAGCAGGGAAATGAGCACGCAGACATGAGCCGCACAGAGAAGCTATGATGCATGCCAGACATTCCCTGTTCAACCTGTGAAAGCTACAAATCTTGAGTTTGATGTTGATTTTTGGACTGTGAAAATGGTTTGGATCATAGAGCTCTTTCAGCAAAAGTGTGATGTCCATTGTCAGCAGTTTCACCCTTAAGGGGCACTGGGGTAGTACAATTGCACCACAAACTGCAGTATCTGTCCTCAGGATATGGGGAGAAACATTTAACTGAGGATCTCCCTGGTACTGAAACTCAGCACAAAATTCCATTGCCAATGAACCAAGAATTCCAATTCTTGAGGTTCAGAAGGTGCTTTAAGAAGATCAGGGGCCCAGTGATGCCAGCTGGTTATGGGATTGGTCTCGTTGGCAGCCTCACACCAATATTTGTCACGATTGGGTATTGGCTACTCCTTGGCTGGCACAGGCACACTGACCAAATGGGTTACAAAGGATTTGTCTGGGCTCAAATTGGTCAAACATATGGTGTCTGAGCCTATAGCCAAGTCTAAAGGCTAAAGCAAGGCAACATTCATTACTGGTTGATCTACAGTTGATCTACAGGCATATATGCATGCCAAAGCAAGCAAGCAAAACCAACAAGCGCCAGTATATCATTTGATCAAGCTCCATGTTCCTGTTCAGCTGCTTTTTGGCAAAAGCTTCCCCATCTATTTCAGTTCTCAAGCAAATCTTTTTAGCACGTGTTCAGGGCATTGAAACCATTATACCGATTGGGGTGTTGGCTGAAGAAAGAAGACAGTGCTACTTCCATTGCAATTAGTGACATGATGACTGATGTTAGTGCTGTCAGACATGCAACCTTACAGAACAGAGCAGCAATTGATTTTTCTTTACAGGCACATGGACATGGTTGTGAGCAATTTGAAGGACTGTGTTGCATGAACCTGTCTGATCACTCTGAATCCATCCACAAAAGCATACAGAAGCTGAAAGATTTGACAGCTCAAATTAAAGAAAATAATGGGTCATGGTTAGATTATTTGTTCCAAGGATGAAGCTTTGCACCTTGGCTAAGAGAACTTTGTAGAATAGGTCTCTATGTATTGGGTGTTTTGGTAGTGATAGTAATAGTAATACCTTGCATACGTTGGTGTGTGCGACAAATGATGGACAAAACTATCTAACAAGTTTTAATCACAAAAGAGATAGAGGTAGGAAATGGATTCACAGAGTGTTCTTGAAATCTCACAGAGATGGTCAATGAAGGTATAGACATGGAGGAATATTTTGAATTAAGACCTTGGAACAGACAAGACTTTTGTGGAACAATGACTTATGATTGCTATCAGACATGACTCATGCCCTTTGAACTGACTGGACTTCCACAGCATTGAAATTGCTGTGTTGGAATATAGCTAAGCTTAATGCGAGCAAAAAGGATGCTTTAAGCAAGTAATAAGCAGGTATAGTATAGTAAAGCTATGAAATGCAAAGTAGTTAATAAACAACATGGTTACAAAGGTTTCTTTTTAGTTGTACCGAGAGAGGGAATTGTGGGAATCCTTCAAATCAAAGGGTTTTGGGAAAGCTGCAAAAGGCAGGCCTCAGAGACAGCAGAACTGCAATTAGAGCTAAGCAGCAGCCATGAGATAGGTCAGCAGAAAAGTTACATAAGAAGTAGAAGAGTAAGGGCAAATAGAACAATGGTCTGTGTATTAATGCTTGGCTAGAATAACTCCCTAAGCTTCAACAAAGTATCTCTACCAAGATATTAGAACTTCTAAGCTTAATAATGGAGCTCTGTGCATTGCCTTTTAAGGCTTACAAGTAGGTATTGTATTCAAAATAAGCAAGCATTGTTTTAACCAAAGGTACGTGTGCTTATAGTGGTTGGATAGAACTACTATCAATATACTTCTGCTTTGGGAGATTGGTCAAAAACTTTTCAAGTAAGTTGTACCATTAAGTTCTTTGTCTGCTGCCAGAGATGTGAGCTGCTGGCATCTTCCCATAGTCATAACCATGTAATGAGACTGATGCTAGAAAACAAACAGCTCGAGGCAGTTCCTCAGCAGTCCCATCCTGTTTGTGATTTGTACATAGACCCCCTGCTGGCAATAATATATAGATCCTTAATTGCATCTATGATAAATTAATAAGTATTATTTCATTCATTTTGATATCTTTTCATTTCATATAGATTTATATAGATTTGTTTTCTTCCTCCAGCTTGGGAGTATGAAGATTTACAACAGTGCAAAACCATCTGCTCACACAGCAGTCAGCTCCCAGGTGTGTGCATGCACCCACCCACTGTGCTTGCTTTTCTCAGCATCTCGGGGCTGCTGTTTGCACAGAATTGGGATGAATTTACCTCAACAGAGCCACGAGTGGGGTGTCCAGCTTGTCATGAACACTCATGTGGCAACGGACAACACAGAGCTCTCAAATCGCATTATCACAGATCATTTCATTCCTGCTGGGCACTGCAGA
The DNA here is from genome assembly GCF_028551555.1 of Melozone crissalis. Taxonomy (NCBI): domain Eukaryota; kingdom Metazoa; phylum Chordata; class Aves; order Passeriformes; family Passerellidae; genus Melozone; species Melozone crissalis. The sequence continues at coordinate 1,307,299 of NW_026535981.1, forward strand.
ACTCTAAAAAAGACACAGAAGAGGGGTGGAAAACATTGGCATCATGCTACTGCTGGTATCCTCCTGGAGGAAAATCTGTTGGGTTTCTTAAGGTGGTAGCTTTACAAAACCTAGGAAAACTGCTGAGCACTGGTAGCCTAATTGTGAATGGTTTCCTTGACTTGGTAAAGGCTGGGGTATTAACAATGGACTCCGTCCTTGGTTCAAATCACCTGCCCTCACCTGCAGACAAAAGCATCACTACCAGCAGCAGCTACATCAGTCAATTTTCTCAAAAAGCTGTGTTAAATTTGGGAGAAGAAAGAAAAACACATCAGACACTGTGGATTATTGACAAGACTCTGAGGAACAGTTCCAAAACAAAGGGCAGCAGCTTCTCTCTGGGGCACTCCTTGTACTCCAAGGCAGCCGGGCTGCCCTGGCTGCCCAGGACCCTGTGCCCCGCGGGCTCTGCAGAGCTGCACAGCGGGGAGGCAGCTTTGGGCACCTCAGCCCCTGGGCAGGAGGGGCTGTTTGCTCTGCAAGGCTGCCTGTGGGCAAAAGCAGGGTGCTGGCCTTCTGCTCTTGGCCCCAGCCTGGCCTTGCAGGGCTAATGATGTTCCCTGTCTGAAATGTGCTAAAGACAGACTTGTTTGTTTCCAGCTCTGCACAGGTGTGATTTGCAGCACAAAATACTGAAGGACTAAGGCCTGAACAACAGACCCTGACTGAAGCCTCAACAAGAGGACCTGAGCCAAAGCTGCCCTCTAGATCACCTTCCCAACCCAATGTTCTATGTATCTGCTCCTTAACCAAGTGTTATTATCAAAAGGATTGTTGCATCCATTCACTGGTGAAACACGTCTTCACCTTTCTGCATGAGGAAAATGGACCAGGCCTTGGTTCCTCCTTGAGCCCTGGCCAGGCTGGGGGAGAAAAACAAGAGGAGAATGACACCAGCTGTGCCCCCAGCAGAAGCTCTGGCACATTGCTCATCCAGCACGGTCAGAGCCGGGCTACTCTCACAGCGCACTCAGAAGCCTCGTGGCCACCAAAGGTGGAGGCACTGCAGGATTTCCCGGTTCCCGGCCGTGGCTCTGCAGGGCTGGGCTGGGACAGCTTCCCCCAGCTGATGTGCAGCTCTGGATGAAGGGGAAACCATTGGGCTACCTGGTGATGGATCTTCCTTAATCACCAGAGGCACCCTTTTGTAATAATGCTGAGGTGCATTGCTTAGCTTATCCTTTCCTGACTCTTTTTTGCACTTTTGCATCACAGTAAATTACACTATTCCTTCAGCTGGTTGTCTGTGTCTGCATCTCCGACCCTCCCCATCATCAAAACAAACACACAGCCAGTTTAGCACGAGACCTGCCTCTCTGCCACCCTATCTCTTGGCAAACACTCCTGATGGCCATCTGCACAAATGAAATTCCCACTTTGTAACTTCCTTTTCTGCAGGCAGGTGAGAAAAGGAGCCACTCCCAGTTCTGGACACCTCCAGAAACCAGCTGCTTTCAGCAGTCACAACCCTGAAATATCAACCTCCTTCCTTAACCTGCCACGGGGAGCTCCCACCTTTTGTCCAAGGATACCCACAGAAGTGTTGGAGAAGGGAGCAATTTGAAACACAACTGCTTCAGAGTTTAAACCTGCCTTTATCAAATGAGCACACACCAACCTGTCCCAAAGGGAAAGCAGGCAGGAATGAGAAGCTCCTCTCCCACAATAGCAAACTCTGTGCTTCCTTCTGTTCCAGCTGGAGAGTGGAAGCCATGGGCTGCACCTCACTTTGGGAAGGAGCCCTGGGAATTGGCCTGATCTGGGAGGGCAGCAAAAGGAATTCCCCAAAAAATAGGAAAAGATTCTCTGGAAGGAATAGATGATGACAACATTTCCGCAGAAAAGCAAAAAAAAGAATAATTGAAGCATTTCAAGAAGTGCCCAGACTGAAATTTGTTTGCCAATACACCAACCCCAAAGTCCCTCTGGTGTGTCAGGAAGCTCAGGAATGAACCTGCAAGGCTTGGATAAACATCACTGGTGGCCATCCCCCAGAGCACAAGCTGCTCCCCAACAACAAGATTTCAAGACTAAGGGACAAAGCTTCCCCCTTCAGCTCTCCACAGCAGCTCTAGGGAGTCTCTTCCCACTGCAAGAACTTCTTTGTCAGTCTACAGTGACAAGAGTTGGCTGCAGGAGGCATTTGCAATGGAGCTCTCCCCAGATGGGGGGAAGAAAAAGAAGAGGTGATTCCTGAGAATAGAAAAAGGCAACACCCTTTGGGAAGAGATCAGCATGAATTCACTACAACTCTAGGCCAGAAATCTCTTGAAGAAAGCAACATCCATCCATGGGGCAGCACTTTGGCTTTGATATCAATGCTGACAAAATTGCTGCCCCTTCCTGCTGCTGTAGCTGACTCCAATTCACGAGAAATGTGCCAACTCTGCTAAAGACAGGCAGACATGGTGAGATAAAAACAGCTAGTCTGCTGAAAAGGAGTCCAAATTAATGTTTTCTAACTCCCCCTTTTCATCCTTTCCGCAGCCAAGAGAGAGCAATGTCCTTCCTCTCTGTCCTCGATGATGAGCCAGGCATGGGATGCAGCATGGGGACAGAGCCTGTCACTGCTCCCAGTGCCCTGACCTGCCCTTCCCTGCCTGCCTTGCCCTTCCCTGTCCTGGTGGATCCTGCTGTACTGTGCTGTGCTGTGCCGAGCCAAGCCCAGCCAGCGGTCACGCATTTTGGAAATGACCCTCCCCTGTGCCGCCCGCTGTGGGATTTCTGGGCTGTTCAGATGGTCTGGGGAAAAGCCCAAAGATGGCCTTGGGCCCCCGGGTTCGAAAGGACGAGAGGAAGCTTCAGATTTGTTCTTGGTCTTGGTGTTTATTAATTGCTTATCTAAAAGATTTTCTCTTGGCCTGACAGAGTTCTGCTCAGCAGTCAGCCATGGGCACACACTGAAAGCCCCTGGGGCGGTCACTTATCTTTATACTCGGAGTTACGTATACAATATTTATCATTTTTCTCCAATACCCTCTACCCTTATTAACCAGTGTTCCCCTAGTAAGGTCCAATCCTGGAGTGCCAACATCACCACAGAAGATGGAGGCCCAGAGGAAGAAGAAGAAGGAGAAGGGCACGCCCCAATCCCTCCATCTTGCCTCTCTAGACCCCCCTGTACAGGGATCTTAAACCCTGTATCTCACACTCCAATTAACTTGTCCCTTCACCATTCACCCCAGTGAAATCCTCCCGTCCTCATACTGATGTCATCTCCCATGTGGGATCAAAGTCCAGCCACCAGACATTTCTGGCAGCATTCCAGGACTCCCGAGCCCCCCAGGGGGGGTCTTGCTCACCCTGCACCCCAGTTCTGAGAGACTGAGATCCCACATCTCCCCCTTCTGTTTGCACCAAAAAGATCTTTTTCGCCATCCGATTCATTGCATGTTTTAAACATGCAAATATGCATGGGACAACAAGTATGAGGACTAGGAGAACTATTGAAACATAAAACCCTATTTTTAAGATTCCTCTCCAAATGGGAGAGATGTCAAAGAATTCTGCCAATTGATCGATCCATGATCCCGTGATCTCACCAAGCTTATTTATGCTGTCCTTTATATTTTTGATATTTTCATGAATTGACTTTGAATGATCTGAGAGATTAATGCAGCACATCCCTTCGAACTCTTCACACCCATGTCCATGAGCGAGCAATAGATAATCGATTGCTGCTCTATTTTGAAGAGTCGCCTGTCTCACACTACTGACGTCTTTTAACATGTCATCCAATGTGACAGACACAGACCGCGCATGTTTGCTCAACCAACAACCCATGCGGTCGATCTGAGTCAAGGCCACCCCCGATGCTGTCTGAGGTGAGAAGATTGCTGTAGCAATACTCGTTTTCTTGTCCCAAGAAAACATTTCATCATTGCAATCTGTTGCATATTGCTGTATTGATCTTTTTTCTCTGTGCCTTCCCTCTCTTAACATGTTCAAATCAGGCGATAGCATTGAAATTTCCCCAATGCTGCATGGACCTCCCGTGGCATTAGCAGGAATGCCGTGCCAAATTCTGTCCCCGCAAATTAAGAACAGACCCCGCGGCAATTGCACCGGAACTTGGATCGATCCTTTGGTAGTTCTCCTTGTATATTTACACCAAGCTGAGGCATTCTTATAAAATTCATGAGTGGGAGTTAAATCAATAGTTTTCACCTTTGTGACTTTCGGAGCTTCAAACTGCATGCAGAGTCTCATTGTCATGGACCCAAAAATCTCCAATTCCTGAGGTTCTGTAGAAGCCACAGGAAGCAGGTGTGTCCAAGCACACCACTCTTTTATAGGATTTTTAATGACCTGCGAAATGTTAATTGCAGAGTGCCCTGGAACTGGCCATTGGTCCACTGGCAATCCAACCATGCATGCTGAAAACGGTTTACCTGGTCTTGAATGTGTCAGGCAGATGCTGTCTAAATTCGCTGCCCGAGCTAAAGCCTCCCATACATTTTGCCTTGGTTGACTAACAGGTAAATCTCCCCCACTGCTTACTGCAATGAATGAAAGAACGATGCACATAAGCATCATGAAACCCATTACTTCGCTTTTGTGTGAAAACCCCCCAGAGTCCTTGGTTTCTTTTTTATTTCTCTTCTGGGTCGTTTTTCGCAGTCTGAGTCTCGACTTCTGTCTGAGTACTCGTCTCTTTGTTTCTTGGATCAGCATTCTCGTGTTCTCGCGTTCGGAATGGCTTCACGTGCCGTGCCGACACCCACTTCAGACCTCGATCTGTGGAGATACAAGCGAAACCCTTTCCCCAAGTGATTAGTCTGAAAGGACCCTCTATTTGACCTGTTTCTGGGTTCCTGATCAAAACTAAAGGATTTTCCCTTAGCTTTGCCTGTGTGTTGTTTAGAAAATGTCTCACGATCGGTGGATCAGATGGATAATCCCTTTGTCGTGTTAACATTGTCTTCTTCGAGGTGCTTTTCTTTTTATATATTGTTGGAAAAAATTGCTGCATTGTTGCAGTCTCGCCACGAGATGGCGCTGTGGCTCCGCCGAGCCGACCCGGCATGTCGTGCACTTCTGCCCTCCTGCCACTAGGTGGCGCTGTCACCGGCCTCCCTGGCTCGGATGGCGGTGCAATCTCGACTGTCCCACTTCCTCTTCCGGCTCGGCGTCTCCCATGAAGGGAAGGAACTGAAACTCCGAGGCTCGGGACCAAAGGCGCCAGATCTGGAGACAGAGTGGAGCCCTGGGACGTAGAATCCCTAGCACGGCCCCTCCTCACCCGCGACGTCACAGGGGACCGGGCTCGGGCCCGCCCGCGTCTTACTCTCTGCGCGTGCGTACTCTCTGAGCTACTTCCGGTGTCCCCCAAGGTGACGTCATCATCGTCTCCCCCCTGTTTCACCTCCGAGGTTCCCGCCCCTCGGTCTGTCCCGGAATCCGACCCCTCCTCCTCTGACGTTGTGTTCGCCTCTCCCGCCGGCCCCCCGGCTCTACCCGCGATTCGAGCTGACCGTCGCACCGGCTCTGACGTCACACCCGCGCGCCTCCTGCGTCCCACCGCGGCGGCCCTCTGAGGCTGCAAATTTTCCCTCAGCCCGCCTTCCGCGTTCGCGTGTGAGTCTACACCCCGGTTTTGCGAGTTTCGCCCTCCGCGCGCGTGTCCTCATCCTCACCCGCGCTGCTCGCGTTTGCCGCCGCCGCCGCGTCGCCGCTTTCACCGCGAACAGGCCCCCCCCCCGATCCTTTATCTTCCTGCTCCCCCCCTTCTGCTCCTGACTCCTCCACACTCTCTGGAGTTTCAGGACGCCCTTGGGGTTTGTTGCATTTTTTGATCGGGGGTTTTAATATTTTTTCCCGCTCTCTTTTTTCGAGAGCCCTTTCCCCCTGGCCTTTCAAAGCCAGAGCAATTTTTTTCCCGGAGCTCTGCCGCTCCGCCCCCTTCTCTGAGGGTACCGCAGCTTCTCGCTGCTTTTCCAGTCTTTTAGACTGGACTGAAATACCTTGTAACATGATTCTTGCCGGCGAGAGTAGCTTTAACGCTGTCTCATCTTTTTTTGTTGCTAAAATATATAAATGCCTATTAATCTCTTGCCAAAACCCGACTTCGAACAAAAGATATGTTTCTGCAAGTGGGTAATTGAGCCTTGCCCATAATAACAGCTGTTTTAATTCTTTCTTTGGGATCCCTTCTGTATATAATTCTGCTACACTTTGTAAGGTGGATAAGATTTCCCGTTGTTCTTGGGAGAGTGTTGCCCCCATAATTTTATTTTGGCCTTCTTACCGAATCCGTCGTCAGCGTGGTCTGGAGGCCCTTGTTCTCCGTCCAGCAGATTACAAGGGATGGATCAGAGGCGCCTTTCTGGTCCCAGTCCAGGCCGCTCTGCTACGAGCTGTCTTCAGCAGAAGCTGAGAGATGGGATTTCTCAGTGACTGCTGATTTTTGCAGCTTCTCCCGGCCGGTTTTTTCTTTTTTCTTCTTTCTTTCTTCAGGCTTCCCTCCTCTGGAGTTATCAGTGCTGTTCTCTTGGCTCTTCAGCTCTTCAGGGCTTTCCCCCCCCCGAAAGGCTTGGTGGGAGATAGCCCGCACAGCGGACGCCAATTGTGGGATTTCTGGGCTGTTCAGATGGTCTGGGGAAAAGCCCAAAGATGGCCTTGGGCCCCCGGGTTCGAAAGGACGAGAGGAAGCTTCAGATTTGTTCTTGGTCTTGGTGTTTATTAATTGCTTATCTAAAAGATTTTCTCTTGGCCTGACAGAGTTCTGCTCAGCAGTCAGCCATGGGCACACACTGAAAGCCCCTGGGGCGGTCACTTATCTTTATACCCGGAGTTACGTATACAATATTTATCATTTTTCTCCAATACCCTCTACCCTTATTAACCAGTGTTCCCCTAGTAAGGTCCAATCCTGGAGTGCCAACATCACCACAGAAGATGGAGGCCCAGAGGAAGAAGAAGAAGGAGAAGGGCACGCCCCAATCCCTCCATCTTGCCTCTCTAGACCCCCCTGTACAGGGATCTTAAACCCTGTATCTCACACTCCAATTAACTTGTCCCTTCACCATTCACCCCAGTGAAATCCTCCCGTCCTCATACTGATGTCATCTCCCATGTGGGATCAAAGTCCAGCCACCAGACATTTCTGGCAGCATTCCAGGACTCCCGAGCCCCCCAGGGGGGGTCTTGCTCACCCTGCACCCCAGTTCTGAGAGACTGAGATCCCACAGCCCGCCAGCGTAATGAACATACCACTTTCTAACTTTGACTAGTTAGAGAGTCTTTGTTGGTGATTTTCAGTTTTAACAATTCAGGGAGCTTTTGTTTTCCCTGATAGAAGTACAGTTGCTGCCAAGGGAAACACACCCAAAGACCAGTAGTGACCCAGCCTTCCCTTTGCTTCCCTTTTCCTTCCCTCACTGCTACACAGCGCTCTCATACCAGGACTTCATTGCTGCCTCACCTGAGGATTTAGAGCTGCCTCCAGGCCCTTCCAGGCTAAGTGAATGTGCTCAGGACTCCAAAGTTTTCCTAGGTTCTTGGGAGAAGGTGTTTGCATCATTTGGACTTCTTGGGGTTTCATCGGAGAAGCCAGACACAGGCAGATTTCATCTCCACTGTGAGCTCTTCATTCTGCTTCTTCCCATGAAGCTTAAATGCCAGCCTGAGCTCATCGTTCCTCTGGTTCCCGTAGATCATCACAACTCTTCCATGGCCTCTCCAGAGAGGAGCAGCTGCACATCTTCAGAGCAGCAGTTGCCAGCCCACAACCCATCAAGGAGGGAAAGTTTCTACCCTTGCTTTCCAAGCAGATTCTGGTTAATGACCCTTTAAAATGTTTTCCTGCAGTGCTCTATCATGGGTAGATCTCAAGTGAGAATCAGGTAGAAAGGGTCAAGTCGCCTAGGAAGAGGGACCTTGAAAACAGAAAGATTCTCTGCCTGCTTTTCCTGTCCTTGCTGCAGATTTGGATGGGATTCTGGGCATTTTGCAGACAGCCTCTCTGTAGGGGTACAAGGGCAAGGTCGAAGATATTGCCTAACAAGTGGTCAGTGTTAGGTGCACTCTCCTCTTTCTTTGAATGAAACCAAACTAGGACTCTGATACGATATTGCAGATGTTTAAGACTGTCTGCCCTGCAAATCAAGCCGTGCCATTTGATGCTGGCAGGGGGCTATGTAGAAATCACGAATGGGCCGGGTCTGCTGTGGAATATGCCTTGAGCTGTTTTATTTTCCAGCATCAGTCTCATTACATGGTTATGACAATGGGAAGATGCCAGCAGCTCACATCCCAGACAGCAGACAAGGAACTTGATGTTACAACTTACTTTATAAGTTTCTTGACCAATCACACAACACAAAAGCATATTGACAGCAGTCATTATAAACACATGTATCTTTGGTTAAAACAATGCTTGCTTATTTTGAATACAATACCTACTTGTAAGCCTTAAAACACCATGCACAGAGCTCCATTATTAAGCTTCAAGCTTCCTAATATCTTGCTAGATAAACTTTTCTATACCTTAGAGAGTCATTCTAGCCAAGCATTAATACACAGACCATTGTTCTATTTGTAATTGCTTTTCTGCAGTTTAAATAATTTTTCTGCTGACCTATCTCATGGCTGCTGCTTAGCTCTAATCATAGTTCTACTGCCTCTGGGGCCTTCCTTTTGCAGCTTTCCCCAAAACCCTCTGTCCTGGCTTAGGGCAAATTTGTTAAAGAATCTGCAAAGGAGGGCCCCTCCAGAAAGCAAACCCACACAGCCCCTCCCCTCCAACTGGTTCAGGAAGAATTCCTCGGAGAGAAGTGGAAAGAACCTGTTTATTTGACAGACACAGCACCCCCAGCACACAAAATGAACAATACCAGATGACACTGCTCTGAGAAAGATGACAAAATCAGAAAGTCTCTTTCGGGGGTGGTTGCTCTGTTCTCAGTCCCTCCGGCACTGGGGCAGCTGCTGCAGCCAAACGGTGCAAACCTTCGGTGTTCCCAGGTCCCAGTCCGGAGCAGGTTCGAGATGGTCACAGAAACAGGAGAGGAGAAAGAGTCCAGGAAGGAATTTGGACTGTTTAGCTAAACTAGCTAATAAGCAGAAGCAAAAGCGAGAGCAGAAGCAAGAGCAAAAAAGAGAGCAAGCAAAGCAGCAAGCTGAAAGCAAGAAGCCAAAACAGCCCTATGTACTGCCCGTCTCTGTGTCCCTGATAAGAGAAACCCAAACAAAATTTCCACTCTTCAGAGCCGGTCTTAAAGGCACAGAACATATGAATGGGGATACAAGTATCATAACGTCACCCCAGGACACCCTCTAATTTTGTAGATTCCCACAATTCCCCCTCTCTGTTCACCTAAAAAGAAACCTTCATAATCGTGTCATTTATTACTTGCGTTTCGTAGCCTTACTATAATATTTCTGCTTATTACCTATTTGAAGCATTTTCTCGCTTGCACTAAACATTGCTATATTACAACACAGCAATTTTAATGCTGTGGAAGTCCTGTCAGTTGAAAGGGCATAAATTATGCCTGACAATAGTTACAAGTCATTGTTCGAAAAAGTCTTGTTGATTCCAAGGTCTTAATTCTAAACCTTCCTCCATGTCTATACCTTCATCAACCATCTCTGTGAGATTTTGAGAACTCTCTGTGAATCCATTTCCTACCTCTCTCGCTCTTGTGTGATAAAAGCTTCTTTGATAGTTTTGTCCATCATTTGTCACACACACCGACATATGCAAGGTATTACTACTAGTATCACTGCCAAAACACCCAATACATAGAGACCTATTCTACAAAGTTCCCTTAGCCAAGGTGCAAAGCTCCATTCTTGGAATAGATCATCTAACCATGACCCACCATCTTCTTTAATTGGAGCTGTCAAAGCTTTCAGCTTTTGTATGCTTTTGTGGATGGATTCAGAATGATCTGACAGGTTCATACAACACAATCCTTCAAATTCTTCACAACCATGTCCTTGGGCCAGTAAAAGAAAATCAATTGCTGCTCTATTTTGAATAGAGTAGCAGGTCTAATACTATTAACATCAGTCAACATATCACTGATTGCAGTGGATGTGGCATTAGTTTGTTTACTCAGCAACATCCAACCTGATCTTATTGTTTCAATGCCATTGCTGAAGCCAATTGGGGTAAAAACAAACCTGCTGAAATTCTTTTTGCAGCCTTCCAAGGCATGAAATCTTTTTCAGTTTTCATAATAATGACAAGCAAATCTTGTTCCCCTTTGTTTCTTCCTAATGACTGCCTCGGTAGTAGGTGCTATCACAGTGAGCATTCCAATGCTACATGGGCCACCTTCAAGGTATTCTGGAATGCCCTGCCAAGCCCTATCTCCACAAATGAACCAATATCCCTTGGGCAATTGTCGAGGATATTGGTCAGCCTCAGAAAGCACATCCTAACTGTTTGAATAATTACACCAAAAACTTAAGTTTCTGTATGCAAAATAATGGGGAGTAACATTGTATTTGGGGGATCCCCTTCTTGCTAATCATTAGCTGTAAATGTAAGGCAAAAATCCATTGTTAAAGAACCAAGGATTTACAATTCTTGGGGCTCAGATACTGCTTTGGGAAGTTCTTTGGCCCAAACGTTCCAATTCAGTGCAGGATTGTTCCCATTGTCAATTTCACCTGGCTCACCATTGGATTGCTTTTTGATCAAAGGCAAATCTTTTACTGGCACACCAACCAGACAGGTTGAGTAAGGCTTTTCTGGTTCCAAATTAGACAAACATATGGTATCCGAGCCGGCTGCCATGGCAAAGGTCACCCAAGCATTTGGTTTCGGTTGTTCAGCAGGCAAATCTGCATGACAAGAAGCAATTAAAACCAACCAACACCAGCATATAATTTGATTTTGCTCCATCCTTTTCATGAGCTAAGTTTTAGTAAAGTTTTCACATACATATCAATTTAAAAACTTGGCTTTGACCTTAAGATAAGATTTTGCCTTAAAGATCCAATAGAGGGGATCTATAACTTAACAAAAACCATGCTTTTGCCAAAAATAAGCTCTATAAAACAAACAATTGACACACTTATAAATAACATAAAATCAGAGTTTGCAGGTTCCACCAATGCACAAGGAACGTCAGGCGTGACCCGGGATCCATCTGCTTGACTCACATCTGCGTACTTGCTTCCTCCGTTCTGGGCTCGTCAACACATTCTGGGGTGCGATATGGTTTGACATTTTTGGCTGGGACCCACTTAATTCCAGCACCTTTAGAGATAGAATCATACCCTTTGCCCCAGGTGATTAATCAGAAAGGACCTTCAATTTGTCCAGTGTCAGGGTTTCTAATTAAAACAGGGGGATTTTCTTTCAGTTTTGCCTGTGTGTTATTTGAAAAATGCCCAAAAACCGGTGGATCGGGTTCTGCAACTGAGCTGTTTAAAAAATTAAAAACATACAAAGCTTTGTTTAACCCTACTTCAACAGGGAGTAGTGTGACCTCCACTCCCTCCCTTTGTTGGTCTAGAATGTGTTTTAATGTCTGATGTGCACTCTCAATAATTGCTTGACTTTTGGGAGAGTGTGGAATACTAAAGATGTGACGAACACCCTATTTTTTTAGAAATGTGGCTAATTTCTGAGATATATATACGCGGGACTATTGTCAGTTTTTACTTCTTGGGGCACACCCAATGAAGCAAAAGCTAGCAAAAAATGATGGCTGCTTGTATTTGGAGGCTGGGGAACTAAAAACGGCAAAAATTTTGGGAGAGGCTTGGGGGAGGAATTTACACGAAAAGAATTCTCAGAACTGCAAAGCAATTTGCTCGCTTGAGCGAGATCTGAGAGGGAGTCCTCTTGAGAAGGGAAAGCAGTGGCAGGAGTGATTTTCGCAGCTTTTTTACTAGGCAGAGTAGATATAGAGCTAATTTCAGCAGTTTTTGCTTGCACAACTTCAGAACAAGCAGCTTTTGTATTGCAAAGCTTCTTTTAACTCTCATCTTTCAGACTTGCGTGACTCTCATCTTCTCTAGAACACAACTTCTGACTCTTCACATTCTTGGAATGCAACGAAAATCCCGAGCATTTTCTTGGGAATTGCAGGGGTGAATGGTTTTGTGGAGGAATGGGAGGACGGCCTGTCTTAGCATCAGTGACGCAGGGAATCCCTGAAGAAACAGAGAACACAACTGAAGCTGAAAGTGGATCTGATTTTTCTTTTTTGGGGATTGGGGTGCTGTCTACACTGCTTGGAGAAACTTTGGACGCACTAGAAGGGAAGGAAACTTGAACAGAACTTGAGATTTCTTCAGAAGAGGACAACGGCTCAGCACTACCCGGAATTAAAGTCTCAGAACTAGATGTTCTGTTTTGGCATTTGAGAAAGTTTCTATTACGATTATTTTGTTTAAAGCTATTTATTAAAGCTTTGGAGACAGGCATTAGTTTGTTTACAGTCTTTTCTTTTTGGAGAGAGAATAGATTACAAATTTTCTAGTTTATCTGGTCTTAAAAATTAAAGGTAAAAGCAGACTGAAATCTATATTTTGAGTATTTGCTTTTACTCAGATTAATAAATCTTTCAGTTTATGTTTTGAGATGTTTGAACGTCTTTTATCTTGTAAAATTTTCTTAAGCTGGTAAAAAACATTCTGTTCTGTTTAGATAAATGATTTCCCATTGTGTAGCCCAGGAGCCCCAAGAATGCTACTTACTACTTACAAGGACATCAGGTGTAGATGACGAAGGGGATGATTTATTCTTCTTTTTAACAGCTTGGGCTTCTGGCGACTGAACTGTTTAGGCTTTTTTTTTTATTATTATTCTTTTAGTCTAACAAAGTTTTTCACAGATTGTAGATTCCCACACCTTGTTCCTGTGCTAAAAGCTCATAGGCACAATAAAAGTTATTTAACCCTTTTGATAATAAGCCCAAGGCATTGTGTGGGCAGGCAGAGGCAGGCAGGAGGCAGACCTGTCAGCAAAGGAAGGGCCCAGCCAGGTGGGGCAGCCAGGGGATGCCAACAGCCTGCAGGGACAGAGGCGCAGGGCAGGGACACTGTGGGACAGCCTGAGCTGCACAGGGCACAGGGATGGGCAGCAGCTGCAAGACAGCCCTGACAGAGCCAACTTGGGCAGCACTTTGGCCATAGCTGCTGGCCCTGGGGCCAGGAGGGGACAAGTGACCCTTGCAGGCCTGGGGCCTCATGGCCTCCTTGTCCCTGCTCAGCAGCCTGGCAGGGGCCGCCCCATGCTCCTGCCCCTGGCATTGCACATCCCCACATGCCAGTGCCCATCCCGGGAAGAGCCCTGAGCAAGGAGGGAGGGACAGGATCTGCCTGGTCAGGGGCTGGGGCTCAGGCCTTGGCCCTTTGCCTTCCTCAAACACATCCAGGTTTGCTCAGCACCAGAGACAACTTTCCGTTGCTTGTCCCCAGCTGGCATCACTGCCTGCAGGGCTTGGCTCTAGCTGGAACCTGGGAACACTTTCTCACTTGTGTCCCTGACACAGGTCTCTTCAAAGTCCAAGAAACTTCAGTGTTTCAATAGAACTGAGTTCTTGATGGTTCTGTGACATCACTCAGGGGCTGGTGGCATCTCAGAGCTGGCTGTAACATTACAGGGCTGGTTGTGACATCACAGAGTAGAGTGTGAGGGCATAGAGCAGAGTCTGCCATCATAGAGGGTGGCTCTGTGGCATCAGAGAGTGGGTTGTGACATCACCAGGTGACTGTGTAACATCATGGAGCAGGCTGTGACATCACAGAACAGATTGTGACATCACAGGGTGACATTCTGACATCAGTCTTCTGTGACATCACAGCACTGCTGTATGACATCATAAGGGGACAGAGTTTGCTCTGTGACATCAAAGGGGCAGTGTGACATCACAGAGATAGCTGTGTGACATCAGAGGGACTGTGTGACATCACAGATGGCTGTGTGACATCACAGGGGCTGTGTGACATCACGGGGCTGTGTGACATCACATGGGCAGTGTGAGGTCTCTGGGGAGGTCACTCTGCCCCGGTCCCCCTCACAGCTCCCTCCAGAGCAGTCCAACCCTGCTCATGCACAGCAGGGCCCCCTGTCCCCCCAGGTCCCCCTGCCCCTGGCCCCGCAGCCTCCCCCAGAAGATGTTCCATGAGATCGACCCCAGAGCCTGACATGGGGACGGGGGGCCGGGGCCCTGGGGGTGGGACAGGGGGACAGGGACCCCCCGGCAGAGTCTCCGTGTCCCCCAGGGCCAGAGCCTGGGCCAGGGCTCCTTCACCCTGCTATAGATAAATATCATAATATTGGCTTTTTGCAAATATTAAAATGAATTTAATATGTGTTATGCTACAATAGCTTTGTTGTAAGGATATAATTTTTATTTCTGTTTTTAATTAAGCTTAGACATAGTAGTGAAATATCTGATAGAAGTGTGCTTGTGTTAAACTGCCTGCTTGGATGGGATCACATCCAAAGCACACAGGATGAGGACGCCTGTACAGATCTGCCAACTATCAGCACTCACTGTCTGAAGGCAGAGTGGACCAAGGCCCAGAAACTGGAGGTGATAAAGAGGAGCCAAAACCACAGCCAAGAAACACACATGCTCTGAAAAGGCAGACCCAAGGAGCGGTCATGTAAAATTGTTCCTGGAATAAAGTAGTTTATGGATATGCATGAGGGTCTATGAATATGCAACAGGCTGATATAAGGGGAAAGGTATTTCAGGGGGATCCCCGAAGGTAACAGGGTGCTCCTGGCTGAGAGCCGTAATAACCTTTGCTCCATGACCCTGGTCTCCCATTGTCCTTTATTAAACTTTTTACATTTTCACAGGAGGGTGAACGTGCTTTTCACCAATGGAATCTCAAGGAAACAAGGGTCAGTTGTTAAGCCAAGGCTCTCCTGTGACCAAGTGGGGCCTCATGGGACACAGGTGCAACTGGGACATTGCCAGGTCTGGTAGGAACAAGGCTCCATTACTGCACAGCAAGGCCTCAGGGCGCCCAGGAGAGCAGCATGACAATGACATCTTGGGGAACCAAGTGTCACCTGCAAACACAACGGGGCCTCATGGAAGCCAGGTGCCATTTGGATATTGCAAGGGCAGGTGGAACTCAGTGTCCACTGTGACACAGCACAGCCTCATGGAACTCAGCAGAGCACTGGGACAGCCTGGAATCTCATGGAGCCAAGGCTCTGCTTTGGCAAAGTGGGGCCCACAGGACACAGGTGCCACCGGGACAATGCCAGCTCTTGTGGAACCCAGTGTCCACTGTGACACAGCAGAACCTCATGGAAACATGGGGACCACTGTGACACAATGGAATCTCATGGAAGAAAGTGTCAGTTGTGAACGCAGCATGGCTTCACAGAAACCAGGGGCAATGGGGACCGTGCTGTGGCTCATGGAAGCAAGGGGCCATTGTGACACAGCGGGGCCTCTTGGAACCCAGGAGAACATTGTGGGTCCATGGATCCTCATAGAAGCACGGCCCCATTGTGACAAAGGGCAGTGTCACAATGGTCTCCTGGGTTCCATGAGTCCTCGCTGTGTTTAGAATTGACACTTGCTTCCCCAAGATTCCATGGCATCCCTCTGCTCTCCTGTGATTTGAGGCTGTGCTGTGTCACAATGGACACTTTTTTACACCAAGGCTGGAGATGTCCCAGTGGCACTGGGCTTCCATGAGGCCATGCTTTGTCACAATGGGGCCTTGGTTCCATGAGATTCCAATGTCCCACAATGGTCTCCTGGGTTCCACGAGGCCTGCCTTTGTCACAGTGCAACCTTGCTTGCACGAGCCTTGGCAATGTCCCAGTGGCACAGAGGTTCCATGAGACCCTGCTGTGTCACAATGGGCCCTTGGTTCCATCAGGTTCCATTGTGTCACAGTGCTCTCCCAGGTCCCATGAGGCCTTGGTCTGACACAGTGGTGTCTTGTTCCTACTAGGCCTGACAATGTCCCTGTGGCACCTATGTCCCATGAGGTCCCACTTGATCAAAGCAGAGCCTTGCTCCCATGAGATTCCACTGTGTCACAATGTTCTGCTTGGTTTCATGAGAACCTGATGTGTTGACAATTGATCCTTGGATCCTAGAGATTCCACTGCATCATGGCAGTGTCCTTGGTTCCATGAGGGCCAGCTTTGTCACAGCTGGACTTTGGTTCCATGAGATTCCACTGTATCACAGTGGCGTCCTTGGTTCCATGAGGCCCTGCTGGGTCACAGTGGAGCCTTTGTGCCATTCGTTTCCACAGTGCCACAATGGTCTCCAGCATTCCATGAGGCCATGCAGCAAAAGAGTGGGCCCTTGGTTCCATGAGTTTCCATTTCATCACAGTGATCTCCAGAACTCCATGAGGCCTTGCAGCAAAAGAGTGGACCCTTGAATCCATGAGTTTCCATTCCATCACAATGATCTCTTGCATTCCATGAGGCCCTGCTGTGTCACTAAGGAGCCTTTGTTCCATGTGTTCCCATTGGGACACAATGGTCTCCAGCGCTCCATGAGGCTGAGTCGTGAAACTCTGGGCACTTGGTTCCATGAGATTCCACCATGGTGTCACCATGGTCTCCTGGGTCCTGTAACAGTTCACACTTGGTTCCATGAGATTCCACGGTGTCACCCCCTTGATCTTCTTTAGCCTTCAGTTCCATTTTAAAAGTCATAATTACAACACTTCATTAGCAGACTCACATTTGCATAAAGTTGTGTCACAGTTTTACAACCCTGTGTGGCTTCAGCACCTGCGTCAGTTCCTCCTGTGGTGCTTGTCAGTCTTCTGGTGGTCTTTTGATGAAGGCTTCTATCATCCTTCTCACATTGGAACTTTGTACCTGGATCATCAGCCCATGCCTGGTGCTCCTTGTTCTGCAGTCTAACCTGGTTTGAGCTGATTTTGCCCTTTGCAAGTTCTGTTCAAACTTGCTCTCTTGCTCTTGGTGCGTTTGTTGTGTCGCTTGCTCTGCTCTCTCGCTTTCTCTGCTGTCTCGCTGGCTTTGCCTGCATGTGAAAAATGCATGTATTTTATGATTGGCTTTTCGCAAATATTCAAATCAATATTATATGTGTTGTGTTAGAAAGTAATGCTGTATTAATTCTCTTAAGTACTGTGTTAAATATAGTTTTAGGTTATAAAAAATGTTAAAATAGAAACTATGCTATGTAAGATACTTTTTTTAAAGAAAGGACTCACAGTGAGATAGCAGCCACAGGACACCTAAATCGTTCAGAGAAAAAGAATTTGTTGCTCTCTTATGAAAAGAAATGAACTTCTTCCCGCCTCGAAGGCGCTGTTAGGATTCAGAGGAAGAAGGTGGCACTGACCAGACAGAATCCTGTGTTTGAATGGAATTTATGCATCATGGATGAAGTGTATGAATATGCAACAGGCTGTTGTTTTTAATGGTTAATCCTCTGTTACTGGGTGTCCTTTTTCGGGCTCGTGCTGCCCAGAGAAATGTACTCGGACGTCCGTAACTCTTTGTCTCTATTCTCTCATACTGTCCTAATTCAAATTGTTCAAATTGTTATTACTCTAATTGTATTGCTATTTTTTATAACCATTTTATTACTATTCAACTTCTAAAATATTAAAAACAAGTGATTGGTGGTTTTCACACTTATTAACACCCCCCTCCATAAAAGAGGGACCATCCCCGTCTGCCTGAGACCCAGAGCTCGGCTCTCCCTGCCCTGCAGCCACTGTTATAGATACATATTGTAATAGTGGCTTTTCACAAATGTAAAAATGGATTTTATATCTGTGGTGTTGAAATAACTTTGCTATATCGTTTCTGTTTCTGTTGTTAATTAATATTAGACATAGTAGTGAAATAGCCGATATAATTATGCTTGTGCTAAAATGCCTGCTTTGGTTGGGATAACATCCAATTGAGAGGAACAGCAGATTTGTCTTTACAAACCAGCTGTGGGACTGCTGGTAGATAAAACTAGCTCTGGGAGAAGAAACACACAATGGGAAAGATTCCACTAATTAATGGGAAAAGATAGTTGCCTTTACATATAAACTTTAGGATTGGTGATAAATGAAATTAGATATTGAAAGATGAAAGAAACAATGGGGAAACCCCCTAAATTCCGTAAGAATTAAAAATTAAAAGGGAGGGTTATTCGTTAGAGGGAAATCTTTGGTATCAGGTGTTTCAGGAAGTCTGTGCTTCTCAACTACCTCAGCCAGTGGGGAAAGAGAGAAGGGTAATGTGGCAGGGAAATTGGGATAAAAAGGAGGCTGCATCCTCCAAAATTTTGAGAGACCCCAGGGGAATGCCCCATGGCCTCTCCCTTTATTTGAATAAGTAAAAGGACTCCTCTGTCTCCTTTCTGGACATAAACCTCTGATGTTTGTGGATTAATTTTCCTAACATAATGAACACAGGATGAGGACACCTGTACAGATCTGCCTACTGTCAGCAACCACTGTCTGAAGGCAGTGTGGTCTGGACCCAAAACTGAAGATGATGATAAAAAATGGACTAAAACCATAAGCCAGGAATACTCATGCTCTAAAAAGGCAGATCCAAGGACAAGATAGGCTAAGGAGTTCTGGGAACATGTAAACTGGTTAGGGGAAATGTTTACTATGCATGAGGGTCTATGAATATGCAAAAGGTTGGTGTAAGAGAAAAGGTATTTAAGGGGTATTCCCAGCTGAGTGCCAAGATGCACCTGGCTGTAATAACCTTTGCTCTATGTTCCTTGTTTCCTATTGTCCTTTTTTAAATTTTCACAGGAGACTGAATGTGTTTTTCACACCCCACACCCCCTGCCTGCTGATACATCTTGGCAGCCCAGCCTGGTGCTCCCCAAGCCCTGCTGGGGCAATGGGATAGGCTACCTCTGTGGGTTTGCGCAGCAAAGCCTCTGTCAGTGCTGTAGTTTTTGTTGTTCTTTGTTTGCTTTATTATACACACCAGTAAATAACTGTTATTCCTATTCCCATATCGTTGCCTGAGAGCCCCTTAATTTCATTATTCTACTAATTCAGAGGGACAGGGTTTACATTTTCCATTCCAAGAAGGGCTCCTGCCTTCCTTAGCAGACACCTGTCTTTCAAACCACAAGAAGGTAAAAAATCAGCTCTTCCCAAGGGGTTTCCAATATGGAGCTGAGACCCAATGGATGTTCCTGCCCCAGCATTGAGTCAGGTGCCTACTGGGATCCAGGATGACGTGGAGACCACCAGCCAGGCGTCTTCCCAACTTGTCTTCCACAAGGTTCTGCTGCCATGGGGATTTGTCCTCCCTGACCTCCATCCTCAGCTCCTGGTCTGGGGGAGGAAGGGCAACGAGAGGATGGGATTTGCCTCCATGCCAGAGGGAAGGACATCCTCCCAATGTGTCCCCGGCAGGACGGCATCAGCAGCAGGATTGTCCTGCAGCCAGGGGCCGTGGTGGGCTGGGAGATGGAGCAGGAGAGAGTGGGAAAGGGGCACTGACTTCCTCCTCAGCTGACCCCAGGAGCCTCCAGTATGAGGCCCGAGGCTGCCAATCCTGACCTGTCCCGGCTCCATCCCCGCTCCTGCCGCGGGCTGCAAGGGCTGTGGGAACGGGGCACCGAGGGTGTGGCTGCTGCTGGGGGAGGAGAAGGAGGGAGGGAAGGGCAGGGATGAAGGGGGAGAGCCGGAAGGGATGGAAGACGAGAAGGAGGTGGGCTGAGGGAGGAGGAGGAGGAGGAGAAGGAGGGATGGAAGAGGAGTGGGAGGAAGAGGAGGGACTAAGGCACATGGAGGAAAGCAGAAGGAAGCCCCAGCACTGAAAGCCTCCCTGAGCCTGGACTGAGCCCCCATGTGGGCAGCAGAGAAGGGGGGGATTCTGCTCCTCTGCCCCACTCAGGTGAGTCCCCACCTGCAGAGCTGCCCCAGCCCTGGGGCCCAGCACAGGAAGGAGCTGGAGCTGCTGGATCCAGTCCAGAGGAGGCACCAGAGATGCTCCAAGAGCTGGTGCCCCTCTGATCTGGAGCCAGGCTGGGAGAGCTGAGTTTGCTCACCTGAAGAAGACAAGGATCCAGGGAGAGCTGAGAGGTCCTGCAGCTCCCTCTGTGCTCTCAGCCAGGCAGAAGAGGCTCTGGATTCAGCTCTGGAGCAGGGCAGGTGTTGGGGGTGTGTCATGGAGCTGCTCTCCTGTGGGATATTTCCTCCAGGCTGGAAGCACCTTGGTGGAGGAGTGAATCCAGGAATGTGACTGTGGTAGTCCTTCCTCATGGCTTGTCCCCAGCCCTGCTGTTCCCTTGCCCACTCCTTTGGGATATAGCGCAGGTTCAGGTGCCTCAGCACCACCCAACCCTCCCTGAATTCGCAGCCCCCACCCATGGGATCGTGACTGGGGAGGGGGAGCTTGGCGCAGATATCCTGGGGGGTCCCTTGGATTTTTCTGGGGGGATGTTTGGAGAATGAAGAAGCTGAGCAGAAAAGGCCTCTTGTGGGGACAGCAGAGCCCTGTGTCCCCCAGGAGCCCAAAGTGGGGAGCCCAGAGGGGGGGGAGCACCACCATTGGTGGGAGCCTCAAGAGCCTGGAGAGGGGCAGGGGGGACTCCTTGGAGCCGCTGCAGGCCAGAGCAGAGAATGAGGGGAGAAGGGACCCCCAAAACCCCCAGCATGCCTTAATGGGGAGACAGAATAGAGAGGAGCTTTTGGGATTGCTGGGACACCCAGCATCCTGGACAGGGAGGAATCCCAGAACCCCAAAACTGAGAGACCAGAGATGGGGAACTCCTGGGAGGCTTTTTTAGAGCAGATTTTTATGGACACATGATGCTGACATCTAGACATGGACTTGGGCAGGGGGACCTTCAAACCCAATATGCTCATCCCTTGTTTTCCTTGCTAAGCAGGATTTCCCTTCCCCAAATCTTGGCCAGATGGAGGGGGATGTGAGGAAGAGGAAGATGCCCTGGAACCCCCAGGCAGCTGAGGAGGAAGTCAGTGCCCCTTTCCCACTCTCTCCTGCTCCATCTCCCAGCCCACCACGGCCCCTGGCTGCAGGACAATCCTGCTGCTGATGCCGTCCTACCGGGGACACATTGGGAGGATGTCCTTCCCTCTGGCATGGAGGCAAATCCCATCCTCTCCTTGTCCTTCCTTCCCCAGAGCATGAGCTGAGCATGGAGAGCAGGGAGGACAAATCCCCGTGGCAGAACCTTTTGGCAGAGACCATTTTGAGTGACTCCACAGTGCAGGAATCTGATGGGGAGGAAAATCCCCACATATCTCCCAGGAGGAGGGGCTGCAAACCCAGCCCAGGGTGCTCTGAGGGGGAAAGAGCCAGCCTGAGCCAGGAAAGTGGACAGAGCTTCAGCCAGAGCTCAGGGCTGGTGCTCCATGAGCAGCTCGATGATGGGGAGAAGCCCCACAAGTGCTTGGAGTGTGGGAAGGGATTCAGCTGGAGGTCCTGCCTGCTCCGCCACCAGATGATCCACACTGGGGAGAAGCCCTACGAGTGTCCTGAGTGGGGGAAGGGCTTCAGAGACAGCCCCCAGCTCACCATCCACTATCGCATCCACACCGGGGAGCAGCCCTACGAGTGTTGGGAATGTGGCCAGAACTTCCTCCAGAGCTCCCACCTGACTTCCCACCAGAAGATCCACTCAGGGGAGAGGCTCTACGAGTGTTCCGAGTGTGGGAAATCATTTCCAACCAGCTCCCTTCTCCTCACCCACCAGCGGAATCACACTGAGGAGAGGCCCTTCTGCTGCCCCGACTGCAGGAAGGGCTTCAAGCACAATTTCCACCTCACCAGGCACTGGCGCATCCACAGCGGGGAGAGGCCCCATGAGTGCCCGGAGTGTGGGAAGAGGTTCAGCTCAGTCTTGAATCAACACCAGCGGAGGCACTGCTAAGGGAAGACCTGCAATTGTCCCAGCTGCAGGAGGAGCTTCGTGCACTGCTCCAACTTCCGCCCCCATCAGAGAACCCTCATTGCAGAGAGCCCTGGTGACCCACATTCCCAATAATCCAAGCTGGAAAAGCCCTGCTGATCCCCATTTCCAATAATCCAAGTTGGAAAAGGCCTGCTGATCCACATTCCCAATAATCCAAGTTGGGAAGACGCCTGGCTGGTGGTCTCCACGTCATCCTGGATCCCAGTAGGCACCTGACTCAATGCTGGGGCAGGAACATCCATTGGGTCTCAGCTCCGTATTGGAAACCCCTTGGGAAGAGCTGATTTTTTACCTTCTTGTGGTTTGAAAGACAGGTGTCTGCTAAGGAAGGCAGGAGCCCTTCTTGGAATGGAAAATGTAAACCCTGTCCCTCTGAATTATTAGAATCATGAAATTAAGGGGCTCTCAGGCAAAGATACGGGAATAGAAATAACAGTTATTTACTGGTGTGTATAATAAAGCAAACAAAGAACAACTACAACACTGACAGAGGCTTTGCTGCGCAAACCCACAGGGGTGGGTTGGATGATCCAGGTGCCCCAGCAGGGCTTGGGGAGCACCAGGCTGGGCTGCCAAGATATGTCAGCAGGCAGGGGGTGTGGGGTGTGAAAAATACATTCAGTCTCCTGTGAAAATATAAAAAATTTTAAAAAGGACAATAGGAAACAAGGAACATAGAGCAAAGGTTATTACAGCCAGGTGCATCTTGGCACTCAGCTGGGAATACCCCTTAAATACCTTTTCTCTTACACCAACCTTTTGCATATTCATAGACCCTCATGCATAGTAAACATTTCCCCTAACCAGTTTACATGTTCCCAGAACTCCTTAGCCTATCTTGTCCTTGGATCTGCCTTTTTAGAGCATGAGTATTCCTGGCTTATGGTTTTAGTCCATTTTTTATCATCATCTTCAGTTTTGGGTCCAGACCACACTGCCTTCAGACAGTGGTTGCTGACAGTAGGCAGATCTGTACAGGTGTCCTCATCCTGTGTTCATTATGTTAGGAAAATTAATCCACAAACATCAGAGGTTTATGTCCAGAAAGGAGACAGAGGAGTCCTTTTACTTATTCAAATAAAGGGAGAGGCCATGGGGCATTCCCCTGGGGTCTCTCAAAATTTTGGAGGATGCAGCCTCCTTTTTATCCCAATTTCCCTGCCACATTACCCTTCTCTCTTTCCCCACTGGCTGAGGTAGTTGAGAAGCACAGACTTCCTGAAACACCTGATACCAAAGATTTCCCTCTAACGAATAACCCTCCCTTTTAATTTTTAATTCTTACGGAATTTAGGGGGTTTCCCCATTGTTTCTTTCATCTTTCAATGTCCAATTTCATTTATCAGCAAACCTAAATATTTTTGTTATTTATAAAGGCAACTATTTTTTTCCATTAATCAATGGAATCCTTCCCATTGTTTCTTTTATCTCTCAGTGCTAGTTTTATCTACCAGCAGTCCCACAGCTGGTTTGTAAAGACAAATCTGCTGTTCCTCTCAATTGGATGTTATCCCAACCAAAGCAGGCATTTTAGCACAAGCATAATTATATCGACTATTTCACTACTATGTCTAATATTAATTAACAACAGAAACAGAAACGATATAGCAAAGTTATTTCAACACCACAGATATAAAATCCATTTTTACATTTGTGAAAAGCCACTATTACAATATGTATCTATAACAGTGGCTGCAGGGCAGGGAGAGCCGAGCTCAGGGTCCCAGGCAGTGGGGGAAGGGTGCCTCTCTCAGTGAGGTGGGTGTTAATAAGTGTGAAAAACGCCAATCACTTGTTTTTAAATTTTTAAAAATTTAATAGTAATAAAATGGTTATAAAAATAGTAACACAATTAGAGTAATAACAATTTGGACAATTTGAATTACGACAATATGAGACAATAGAGACAAAGAGTTATGGATGTCTGGGTAAATTTTCTGGTAGCACGAACCCTAAAAAGGACACCCGTTAACAAAGGATTAACCATTAAAAACAACCGCCTCTTACATATTCATACACTTCATACATGATGCATAAATTGCATTCAAACACAGGATTCTGTCTGGTCAGTGTCAGCTTCTTCCTCTGAATCCTAAAAGCACCTTCGAGGCAGGAAGAAGGTAGTTTTTTCTGATAAGCTGGCAATAAATCAATAAATTCTTTTTCTCTGAAAGATTTAGGTGTCCTTTGGCTGCTATCTCATTTCAAGTCCTTTCTTTAAAAAAGGAATCCTACATAGCATAGTTTCTATTTTAACATTTTTTATAACCTAAAACTATATTTAACACAGTACTTAAGAGAATTAATACAGCATTACTTTCTAACACAACACATATAATATTCATTTGAATATTTGCAAAAAGCCAATCATAAAATACATGCATTTTACACAAAAACGTCCCAGTGCAGTCTCACAAGCAGAGGCTCACCCTGATTTGCAGAAAAAACCCACAATTTGTAGAGGCTGTAAAGCCAGTATGATTGATTTCAGTACTGCCCTAAGGACACGGGCACCCCTGAAAATTACCAAGGCTATTTTACCTCTTAACTTGTTGCATATGCATATGAGAGGAATGTGGGATTTGTCTTTACAAACCAGCTGTGGGTCTGCTGCTAGATAAAACCAGCACTGAGAGATAAAAGAAACAATGGGAAGGATTCCAATCATTGATGAATGGAAAAAGATATTTGCTTTTACAAATAAACTCTAGGTTTGCTGATAAATGAAATTGGACATTGAAAGATGAAAAAAACAATCCGGGAAACCCCTAAATTCCATAAGATTTAAAAATTTAAAGGGGGGGGGTGATACTTTAGAGGGAAATCTTTGGTATCAGGCATTTTGGGAAGTCTGTACCTCTCAAGTACCTCAGAAATGGGGAAAGAGAGAAGGGAAATTGGGATAAAAAGGAGGCTGCATCCTCCAAAATTTTGAGAGACCACAGGGAAATGCCCCATGGTCTCTCCCTTTATTCAAATAAAGTCAAAGGACTCCTCTGTCTCTTTCTGGACATAAACCTCTGATGTTTGTGGATTCATTTTCCTGGCACACATGTATTAAACTGTCTTATAAATTCTATGAGCCTGCCAGTTGTTTAGTCATGTAATTGTAACCCAGATTCAGTTTTTCCATCTGCTTCAGCCCCAGGGTCGGTGCAGAGGCCCACTCTCCTTATCTCTCTTCAGCTTGGGTGTTTGCATTCCTTTCTAGGTAGCCTTGAATCTCCTTTGTTTCCTCTGAAGGCTTTTTTGGGAGCACACAAGTTAACAGACTACAGGAGATTAAACAGCAGACTTCAGCTAAATCTAAAATTGCTTTCTACCCCGACTTAAGTTTCTAACCCACAGCTGGAGAAGCAGCTCTGGGCTGGGCTCAGGAGAAACTCCCAGATAAGAGAAGTGCAGCCAGATGCCCTCCTCCCTAAGCTTGATAACATCTTTTGTTTTCTTAAGTATCCAGTTGTTAGTGTTCCCTAGCAATTCTCTAAGTAAAAAGGAACAAAAGGAACCGCCAACATACCTTTGCACCCTAAAAATTCTGCTCTGTCCAATCATTTCTTCTGGTGGCATCGAGCATAGCTGGATGATCCTTGCAGGTCTTTTCCAACTTAAATAATTTCCATCTTTATCCCATCAAAACACCCAGAACTCAGGTAAAAATAAAGAAATTAAACAAAGAGATCTAAAGCTGCACCACTTCACTGGGATTTGGAAGTGAATTGGGGGTTCAGAGGAATATCCAGGAGGATGTGGGTGTTGTAGGGCCATGGAGCCAGGCAGATGGGGCCACAGTCTCGCAGCTGTGCTGGCAGAGTTTGTCCCCCTAGCCCGTCTGCTCTCCAGGAATTCTGGTTTTGTCCCAGTCCCTGGCCTGGGTCTCCCCGTTTGGGGTGTCCCCCCAAAGTGCCCAAATCTCTGCTGAAGTGCCTGGGCTGCCCCTGGCTGGGGATGTTCCTGCCCACCAACCTCTCCTGGTCAGTGCCATGTGGGGGTGGGAGGGGGTTTGGGGGGTCCTGGGGGAACGGAGAGAGGCTTCTGTGGCTCTTGGGGTGTTTGTGGTGCTGGGAGGGGGTTTGGGGGGCTTTTGGGGCACACTGTGAGGGGGGTTTGAGGTCCTGGCTGGGCTGTGTGGCTTGGAGAGAATTTGGGTGGATTTTGGGGGAGATGGGAAGGGGCTTTGCTGGCTCTTAGGGCCATTTACATTGCAGGGAGTGTCACAGACATATTTCCTAAAAAATCCTTTCACTAGGATTTTTCTCCTGAGGAGCTGAGAAGCCTCAGAAAAGAAATGTAAACAATAACTATCTGATGGCTGTGGAATGTGATCTGGAGATGGTTTACCAACAGGTGCATCTTTGATTGGTCTCAGGTGGTTGTTTATAATTAATGACCAATCATAGGTCCAGCTGTGTCAGGACTCTGAGCAGTCACAAGATTTTATTACTTTCTTTGCTAGCCTTCTGATGTCTCCTTTCTCTTTCTTTAGTGTAGTTTTAATATATCATTTTCTTATCCTATATATCATAAAATAATAAATCAGCCTTCTGAAACATGGAGTCAAGATTCTCATCTCTTCCCTCGTCCTGGAGACTCTCAAACACCACCACAGAGGGAGAGCTTTGAGGGAGTCCTGGGCAGGAGCTGTGGGGTGGTTTGAGGGACCAGGGAGGGGTTTTAGGGCAGATGTGACCCCCAAATCAACCACCAGACCCCACTCCCCAAGATGCTGTCAGGGCTCTGTGGCTCCATGTTGGGGTTCATCCTCCTGGTGCTGCAGCAGAAGGTGAGGGGGGGTCCCCAGGGGCTGTGTGTGTCCCCCCCATGCCGGTGTTACCCCTTTGTCCCTCCCCACAGGACTCTTGCCCCAGCTCCTGCTCCCCAGAGGGAATTTGGGGAGGGGGCAGAGGGGGTGCACAGCCCCCATCAGGGGATGACCCCAGCCCAGCCCCTTTGTTCAGCACCAGGCTGGGCTCAGGGCTGATGGGAAGCAGATCCTGCAGCTGGGACAGTGTCACTGTGATGTTTTCTGAAAAATCCCTTTGCCAGTGGGAAAAATGCCAATCAATTGTTTTTAAAATTTTACAAGTTGAATAGTAATAAAATGGTTATAAAAATAGGAATGTAATTAGAGTGATAACAATTTGGACAATTTGAATTAGGACAATATGAGACAATAGAGACAAAGAGTTACGGATGTCCGGGTACTTTTTCTGGGCAGCATGAGCCTGAAAGAGGACCCATGTTAACAAAGGATTGACCCTTAAAAGCAATAGCCTGTTGCATATTCAGACACCTCATCCATGATGCATAAATTCCATTCAAATTCAGGATTCTGTCTGGTAATTGTCACCATCTTCCTCTGAATCCTAACAGCGCCTTCGAGGCGGGAAGAAGTTCATTTCTTTTCATAAGAGAGCAACAAATTCTTTTTCTCTGAACGATTTAGGTGTCCTGTGGCTGCTATCTCACTGTGAGTCCTTTCTTTAAAAAAAGTATCTTACATAGCATAGTTTCTATTTTAGCATTTTTTATAACCTAAAACTATATTTAACACAGTACTTAAGAGAATTAATACAGCATTACTTTCTAACACAACACATATAATATTCATTTGAATATTTGCAAAAAGCCAATCATAAAATACATGCATTTTTCACATGCAGGCAAAGCCAGCGAGACAGCAGAGAAAGCGAGAGAGCAGAGCAAGTGACACAACAAACGCACCAAGAGCAAGAGAGCAAGTTTGAACAGAACTTGCAAAGGGCAAAATCAGCTCAAACCAGGTTAGACTGCAGAACAAGGAGCACCAGGCATGGGCTGATGATCCAGGTACAAAGTTCCAATGTGAGAAGGATGATAGAAGCCTTCATCAAAAGACCACCAGAAGACTGACAAGCACCACAGGAGGAATTGATGCAAGCACTGAGGCCACACAGGGTTGTAAAACCGGGACACAGCTTTATGCAAATGTGAGTCTGCTAATGAAGTGTTGTAATTGTGACTTTTAAAATGGAACTGAAGGCTAAAGAAGATCAAGGGGGTGACACCGTGGAATCTCATGGAACCAAGTGTGAATTGTGACAGGACCCAGGAGGCCATGGTGACACCATGGTGGAATCTCATGGAACCAAGTGTGAATTGTGACAGGACCCAGGAGGCCATGGTAACACCATGGTGGAATCTCATGGAACCAAGTGTGAATTCTGGAAGGACCCAGGAGACCATGCTGACACTGTGGTGGAATCTCATGGAACCAAGTGCCCAGAGTTTCACGGATCAGCCTCATGGAGCGCTGGAGACCATTGTGTCCCAATGGGAACACATGGAACAAAGGCCCCTTAGTGACACAGCAGGGCCTCATGGAATGCAAGAGATCATCCTGATGGAATGGAAACTTGTGGAACCAAGGGTCCACTCTTTTGCTGCATGGCCTCATGGAGTGCTAGAGACCATTGTGGCACCATAGAAACGAATGGCACAAAGGCTCTACTGTGACCCAGCAGGGCCTCATGGAACCAAGGACACCACGTGATACAATGGAATCTCATGGAACCAAGGCTGCAGGACAACCCCACTGCCAATGCCGTCCTGCTGGGGAAGCACTGGGGACATCTCCTTCCCCTTCCCTCTGGCACAGAGGCAAACCTCATCCTCTCTTTGTCCTTCCTCCCCCAGACAAGAAGCTGAGGATGGAGACCAGGAAGGACAAATCTCCAGAGCAGAACTTGGTGGAAGAGGCCACTTTGAGCAGCTCCACTGCGCATGAATCCAATGGGGAGGAAAAGTCCCAGAGGTCCCACAGGACGAGTGGCACCAAACCCAGCCCGGGTTGCTCTGAGGAGGAAAGACCCACCCTGGGCCAGGAAGGTGGACAGAGCTTCAGCCAGGGCTCGGAGCTGGTGGTGCATGAGCAGCTTCACAATGGGGAGAAGCCCTACAAGTGCTTGGAGTGTGGGAAGAGCTTCAGGCAGAGCACCACCCTGATCGCCACCAGATGATCCATGCCAGGCAATGGCCCTACGAGTGTGGGGAATGTGGGAAGGGCTTCAGCTGCAGCTCTGAGCTTGTTACCCACAAACACATCCACACCGGGGAACGGCCCTATGAGTGTTCCGAGTGTCAGAAGAGGTTTCGGATCAGCTCCCATCTCATCCTGCACCAGCGGATTCACACAGAGGAGAGGCCATTCTGCTGCCCTGACTGTGGGAAGGGCTTCAAGCAAAACTCCCACCTCATCATCCATCAACGCATTCACACCGGGGAGAGGCCCTATGAGTGTCCCCAGTGTGGGAAGAGCTTCACCCAGAGCTCTGCCTTGACCAAACACCAACAGAGGCACCAGTAAGGGAAGCCCTGCAAATGCCCTAACTGCAGGAAGAGCTTTGTGCACATCTCCAGCTTCATCCCCCATTGGAGAACCCACGTTGGAAAGAACGCTGGTGCTCCACATTCCCTGTGATCCTTACTGGCAAGACTCCTTTCCCTTTTCCTGCCCCTGCCAACAACATGATGTGGGATCGAAGAACGTAAGGGTCTGGCTAATGCCATGTCATTATTTTCACTCCTGCTTCAGGTCAATGCCAGAGGCAGGAAAGGGACTCTCTCCCCTTGAGAGAAGGGTGTCCTTTCCAGGCAGGAGTGAATATGTGGCTGGAAAGAGACAGTCAGTGGTGTTGTAGTTTTCCCTCTAAATAGTTTTTCTGATCCCTTCTGTTACCAGTGTTGTTGCTGTTCCTGTTTGTTCCTTATCTGGGTGCTGTTCCCAATAAATTGTTCCTATCCCAGGGTGAGATCTTTGCCTTTTGTGCATTCCATGGGAGGCGGGAGGGCAGCGAGCGGCAGCACAGTTTGAGCAGGAGCAGGAAATCGGGGAATCCCATTTCTGAACCCCGGCCCCTGGAAACCGAGCATCCCAGCCGGTCCCAGCCCTGGTGGCCATGGCAACAGCCTTGGGAGCGGGTCCCTGGCTGGGGCTGTGGGAGCCTCTTCCCTCTGGTTCCCAGGGACAGGAGTGGAGGGAACAGGTGCAGCTGAGTCGGGGCAGGCTCAGGTTGGATGTCAGGAAAAGCTTTCTGCCCAGGCTCCCCAGGGAAGGGTCCCAGCTCCAGGGCTCTCTGAGCTCCAGCAGCGTTTGGACAGTGCTGCCAGGCCCAGGCTGGCATTGTTGGGGTGTCCTGTGCAGGGCCAACGGTTGGACTGGAGGATCCTGATGGGTCCCTCCCAGCTCAGCCAATTCTGTGGTTCTGGGATCCCATGAGCCTGGGGATAGGACTGCCAATTGTTTCCATGGCAATGGGCTCTGGCTGTAGGCCTGAGCTGGCGTCCATGGCAACCACCCCTGGCATGGGGTCTCCATGGAGCTTCAAAGGGACTGAGCATAGCAACAGGGGGCTGGTGATGGTTGTCATGGAAACTGACCATAGCAGCAAGGAAGCTGGTGATGGTTGCCATGGAAACTGACCATATCAGCAAGGAAGCTGGTGATGGTTGCCATGGAAACTGACTGTAGCAACAGGGGGCTGGGAAGGGTTGCCATAGAAACTGTCCAGAGCAATGGGTTCTGGACAGCTAAGGAACTGAGTTGCCACAGGCACTCAAAGGGATTCCATGGGAGGCGCCCTGATTTTTTAAGATTTTCTAAGATATTGACATTCTTGTAGCAAACTTTCTCACACACTTGCTGTAAATAACTCATTGTTTTGCATTCCTTTATGGAGGAGGAGAAAGTTGATGGACTCTTGCTTGGCCAGTGTCATTGGCGAGGGGGCAATCCACTGTCACTCTTGGGAAACTATAAATGTTAGAGTCAGAAAATAAGCTTCCTTTTTTTTTCACCATGAGAAGAGCGGTGTGCACTTGTGTTCTTTCGTGTCCTATAGCAACACATGGGGACATTCCAAGAGTCTCCAGGCCGTTCAAGAGCTGCAATGTCACACACAGAGACAGGGGCTCCATGGACACCTCCCAGGGTTTTCTGGGGGTGGTAAAGAGCCCTGTGGTCAGAGGCAGTCACAGCCATTCCATGGTGACATCCCAGGGCACCTTGGGCTGAAAAGGCACCGATCTGTCACAGGCACTCACGGGGGCTCCACGGTGTCATCCCAGGAGTCCCCAGGCTGCCAAAGAGTCAGGATGTCCCAGACACTCACAGGGGTTCCTGTCATGGGCACAGTGGGAGCTTCAGGCAAAAGCTTTGTTTCTTCCTTGGAGAAACTCCTGCTGAGTCATGGGATGGAGAAATGGCACACAGCAGCCACCACAGAACCCATAAAACCCTCCAGAACCCCTAGACTTCTTTACTTCCATCTCAGAGAGGAGAAGGGGCCCCAGACATTGACAAAGGTGCAAAAGATAGGACAGGGGGAATTGAACTTGTCCCACAGGATTAATGATGGTATATCAGACAGATTTCTAGAAATACTGCTCTGATTGATTCTGATCATGATTAGACAGAAAGATCTTGATCAGAGTTATTTCCTCCACAGCATAGGAGATCTAACAATTAGAATATTCTGCTCTAGGCAGCAATTTTGAAGTCAACAGGGCCTTGCTGGAGTTGTTGGAGCACACTGCAGGCAGAGCCTCCTGCTCCAGCAGGAGCTGCCTTTCCTGTGCCATGAGCAGGGCAGGTCCCGCTGCAGGAAAAGCCCCAGGCCAGCCCCAGCACAAGGGAAGGGCTTGGGCACAAGGGCAGAGCGCCGTGCTGGGAGCTGTGCCAGGGAGGAGAGCCTGAGGCACCAAAGGCACCTTGGCAGCAGCAGCTGCTTGCAGGCCATGGCCAGAAGCCTCCCTTGGCAACTCAGCCTGGTGGCCACCACTGCAGAGCTGCTGCCTCAGGGCTCATTCCTGGCTGGGCTCTGAAAAGCCACTTCTGCTCCAGGAGCCTGAATGGGAAGCCATTGGCCCCAGCACCTCGGGGACAAGATATTAATGACAAAACTTTTCATGCCAGCAGAGCCAAGGCAGGGGCAGAGGAAAGGGGAGAAACAGGCCCAGGGCACAGGGCTGCCATGGTGATGGCTGGGAGGCCACTGCCCCTGCAGCAGCCTGGCTGCCCTCAGCAGACATTCTGGCCAGAAGTCTTGTGAGGGCACCCAGCACAGCAGAGAACACACACTATGGGAATTCTGTTCTTGGGGTGGGGAGGGTTTCACTGGGTCAGGCTGCACAAAGCTCCCGTTCTTGGACAATCCCTGGGATAGGGCATCCAATTCTCTAGAAAAACAGCTGCAGTTTCATGCCACTTTCATAATTGTAGAATATTTCTTTCTTCTAACAAATGTAAATCCACCCTCATTCAGTTTAAAGATATTGACCCTTTTTCTGTCATGGTAAGATTTGGGAGAAAATAACTTTGACCACAATTTTTCCATTTTCACAGACCTTATTTTTTTTTCCAAAAATCTCCCAGGATGGGGTTTTGGAGGCCTCATCACAAAACCAGCAGGGGGAGTCTGCAGGCTCTGAGCTCAGTGGTGTGGAGACTGAGGACAGAACAGGAGTAGCCTGGGAGGGATGGAAGGGTGGTTTCAGAGGGGCTGGAGCTTTTCTTCATAGTGGGAATAAGCCTGAAGAAGACATAATAGCACCAAGAGCACCTGGGGAGGTGCAGAGTGGACACCAGCAGAAAGGAATTTCCCTACCAGGGCAGGGCTGTGGTGCAACACGTCCCCAGCAGTAGCCTGGAGCAGCCCAAGGCTCTGTGTGGGCAGGCAGAGGCAGGCAGGAGGCAGAGCTGTCAGCAAAGGAAGGGGCCAGCCAGGTGGGGCAGCCGGGGGACAGAGGTGCAGGGCAGGGACAGCCTGGGCTGCACAGAGATTGGCAGCAGCTGCAAGACAGCCCTGCCAGAGCCAACTTGGGCAGCACTTTGGCCATGGCTGCTGGCCCTGGGCCTGAGGCCATGTGAGAGTCTGTTCAAAATATCCTTCATTTTTGCCTCACGGTTGCCATGAAGAGAGACCACCAAAAAATTAAAAACTGCTGAACCAGTGGGGGGGGGAGGGAAAATCATGTGCCTCTTAGCTCACTGTTTCCAGAGGTGTTGTTTGCTATATGCGACACTGAACTCGAAGGAGCACCCTGCCCTTTTTCCTGAACAATGGTCCTGGAATTTCTCCCCGCCTCCTGGCCTGGCTGGTTTGAGCTTTAGCGTGGTCCCTCCTCCAAGAGAAGACTCCTCTAGCCTGTTCTCAACCATCGTAATAGACAAGTAGAGATGTAAGCCTTTTCATCAAGGACCCGAGACATGAAACCCCTGTGTGAGAAGGCTCCCTCCCACCTTCTTCCAGGGACTGCGACTGAAACCCTCCCAACTCGGGGGAGCTGTGCAGAGGGCAGGGAGGAAAGCTGCCCAGAGCAAGCACAGGTGCAGGCAGTGGGCCATGAAAACAATGGTTCTCGCTTGCTGCCTGGCTCGATTTTGTGTACCCCTGAACAAATACTATTCTTTCCCCCTTGTTGCCTTCTCAAGGCATGGCGACCTGGTTCTTAGTCCGGCACGGTGGCCCTAACCCCAGGGTCACTCGGTCCATATGCTCCTGACACCAACGTGGTGGACAGCAAATGGCGTTTATTGAGGGGTCACAAGGGTTTTTATAGCTTGGGCAGTCAGTGTCATTTCCTTCTGTTCACGTCCGGCTGGGTGCAGCCAGGTACGGAGCAAAGGTCTGATTGGTGGGTGGGAGGGATGTCCTGACTGACCGTACAGCTCGATTTCTTCCACACGATTTCTCCCTAACTCTCCACGTTTCCCCCCTCCCTCATGATTAGTAAAAATCGTTTAAAATTATAAAATGTAGAGGTTACAAAATTTCATGGGTTAGTAAAATTAATATAAAATTTTAAGTGTGTTAGTAACTGGCATGCCTTAAAGTAATTGTCGGCGCTCGACAAACATAATGTTTAGCGTTTCTAAATGCTTTTCAACGAATAGCACCAGTTTGTTTAATATGCAAGGCCCGAAGATTAGGGTTAGTAAGATTATAGCGAGTGGGCCTATTAGGGTAGAAATCGGGGTGGTGAGCCATGGGCACTGGTTGAACCATGACTCGAACCAGCCCTGTTGAGTTTCTCTGTCCAT
Source organism: Melozone crissalis (assembly GCF_028551555.1). Classification (NCBI taxonomy): domain Eukaryota; kingdom Metazoa; phylum Chordata; class Aves; order Passeriformes; family Passerellidae; genus Melozone; species Melozone crissalis. Next base: position 1,341,265 of record NW_026535981.1, read on the forward strand.
TTTTCTTAGGTTTAGTTGGTTTCTCAGTTTGGCCATGGAGTCTCTAACGACTCAGGTGCGGTCCACATAAAAGCAGCATTCCTCTTTCAAGGCGGCACACAGGTCTCCTTTCTGCATGAACAAAAGGTCCAGTCCTCGCCTGTTTTGGAGGACAACCTCTGAGAGCGAGGAAAGGGATTTTTCTAGGGAAGAAATGGATTTCTCAATCCTATGCAAGTCCTCGTCGACAGTCATCTGCAGTTGTGCCAGTCCTTGATGTTGTGTTGCAAGGGCCGAGATGCCTGTGGCAGCGCCGGTAGCTCCTAAACCGAGGAGCATTGCGATGGTGATGCCTGTTATCACTTCTCGTTTGTGGAGCCGGTCGGGTTCCTCGAACAAGCGGTACACCTCTTCTTCCTGGCGATACAGGACTCTGGGGACAATTAAAACTTGGACACAAAAGTCAGTAGAATGATAGAATTTGTCAAGGAGTACACATGGGCTTACCCCGGATCGTTGACAGACCCACATTCCCGATGCAGCTGGGATCACCCACTGGAACTTCCCTCCCTTAAGTTTGACGAATTCCCGGCAGACGTTGCCCATCTGCTTTGCCAAGGTTGCATTGCCAAAGCATTTGCCTTGGCCCATAACCTGACTTAGGGTAATGCCTCTCCGGGGGGTGTCCCATCTGCATTGGCGTGGATTGTCTGACTTTGAGAAGATGAATAGAAGATCGAGGGCAACACCTTCGGAAAAAGGGGGTTGTGCATCATAGCATAAGCAGCATGACTCTGTGACGTTCGGGTTGGATTGGTTTAACAATAAGAAGGTAGCATTTAACACGCTTAAGAATGGATTGGAGAGGGTTGGTTTGGCTAAGAGATTGGATGGGGAGGAGGTTAGTTTTAGCATCTGTGTTTTGTGGCTAGAACTGCCGTTAGCTGCGATCCCCTTCCTGGGTCTACTCATTGCTAGAATCGGATTGGGTCCGACTGATTGGGATATTGCAGGTGGGAATCTGATAATTTGTATGTTCGCCCAGATGCAGTGAGACAGATAAATAAACGCTGTCCACACTTTGCCCGTGGCCCAGCCATCATGGGTCAGCTGCAGGATTGTCATTATAAAGCCTGTGCAGGTGTGCTGTTTCCTGCCTTGGGGCAAAATCACGTACCCATCCATATCAAATTTTGGTTCAAGACAGTCGTGGGGAGTATACTTAATTTGCAGGAACTTATCAGGCTGTTGTGGTTTCCATCTATTGCTTGTCACAATAGTTTCACACCCCCAATATCCACAATATCCATACCCTGGGTAATTACAGTAATTTTTTCCTGGGTTGGAAGCAGGGCACCAGTAGGTCTGAAATAATGTCGTCTCCTGAAATTTGGGGTGCCCTGTATGTGAGGGAAAAATGTCTTTTAGCCTGAACTCGAAAGATGGGGTGTCGGCTGTAACAATTTCTTTGATGACCCCCTCACCTGAGAGATGGCGTAGAACCCACCTGAATGGCTGGTGAGGGTAATGTTTTGTGTCTGCCTGTCCTCTGCCTGCTAACCCTAGAAACAAGATCACACAGAGATACCGTTGCTGCTTTGATTTTGATGGTGCGAGCTTCTCAGGTGATGTCGGGTTGCTCGGTGGTCTCTCTCTCTTTCCTGGTAGTGGGGCGTATGGGTTGCGGGGGAGTCCTGACTGGGGGCAGTTTACTGCCACGTGGCCTGCCTGGCAACACTTAAAGCATGCCATCACACTGGCTATTGCAGTGTGAACTGCTGCTAGGAGGGGAGCTAGGTGTTCTTCCTTTGCAACATGTCTGATCATGGCAGCAACATTGGACCCAGGTGGCAGTGATCTTAAAATGTCCTTGGTGGCTGAGTTGCATTGCTGGTGTAGGCAGTCTGCTAGCACAGGACCCTTCGCCTCTGAGGGTAATGCAGAGAGATCTAATGCTGCCTGAAGGCGGTCCACAAAGTGAGTGAAGCTCTCACTCTCACTCTGCTTTATAGTTGACCATGGGGATGGTTTGGCTATTACTTTGGAAGCAACACGGATGGCTTCTCGGGCAGCACGGGTTGTTGTCATAACCTCATGGGCCCGCAGGCCCTCAGCCTGCGCCTGGGGGGTGATCATAGTGGGGGTCTGTGCCCATTAGCCTCTGTATGCTGGAGCCCTGCAGTGGATGGTCTGCCCCTGTTAATAAGGCTAGCTGCTTTACACAATTGTCCTCCCATTCCTGTTTAAAAACGATCATCCCCGCCCCATCGAAAATCAGCCTGCAAGTCTGTTTGATATCAAAGGGAAGCATATCATCGCCTCCAAAAACGCTGCCAATGAGTGTGGAAACAATGGCAGAATTAATCCCCCTGTCTGCAACCGCTTTAACAATTGCCTGCACGTCTTTTGGGTTTACCAGGGAGTAGGTTCTTTGATTTCCGCCTGCCCCCCCACACGGACCGGGAACACCAGTGTGGCAGACAGAGCCCACTGCGCACAAGCCATTTTTATTTTCCGCCGGTCTGTAAGCGAGGTTCGATCTTTCTCTGATATCCCCTTAACCCACGCAGGAACGCTGCAGCTAGTGATCTTGTATGCCGCTGCTCCCTTTTCGTTAAAGCCCGAGTCGGTGTCGGAATTGTCCTCCAACCACCTTTCGAGTCCGTCCCAGCTCGAGTCAGAGTCTGAGCCGGAAGTCAACTGGCTGGACGTTTCCAGGCTGCTCAGCCATTTTCTCGAGCTCCGACCCCACCCCTTCTTGCGGGGGTTGGGCCGTTCCCTCCCCCTGGGCTCCCCCCGCCTCCTGCTGGAGGAGGTTCTTGCCCTATAAGAACCTAATTTAAAATGAGCGCTTTGAATGGTCTTACGCTCCTTCTCGGGGGCCGCCCCTCCTCCCTGCTCGCCCATGCTTGTGCTGTTCAGCGAGCCTTCTGCATTTTCACCCCCCGTGTCATCATTCCAGTCCTGGTCACACGCTCTGGCGCCATTTTCAAATGCATATGGCAGGGGTGCCTTTTTATCAACTGCGTCGGGGTCCGATATTATAGCAGCATTCCGCGCCTCCTCTGCTAGCCCCTGCCAAAATGTCTGCGCGCGCTTCCCCCCCCTCCGATGGTGAGTTCGGTCGCTGAGGGGGTTCCGGCATTCGCGCCTCCGTGCACCTGAACAGGTCAAAGTCCTCCGTGGCTTGCATCGCTGCCCCTACCCCCAACTGCGGCATGGCTAATAAACAAGTTTGCGCGGCTTTCCAGGTTTCTTGCTCTTGCCGAGCTTTTTGCAGAGCCTGGATAACTCTGCCCCATGATTTGAGGATTTTCCCTGAGCCTGAGGACATGGTTTCCTCAGCCAGAGCCTTCGTGCAATTATCCCATATCTCCGGATGGAGAATTTCTACTGGGCTTTCTATAGCCCCTAGCTTTATCAGTCTCGGCACTGCGAGAATAAAATCCTTAAGCTTACACTCATACCCCACTGAGTGCGGATCTGACTTATGACCTTCGCAATAGCATCCATACTCCTCACTGGTCCGGGGGCGTCCCCCCCGCTGCACTAGGCCAGGTGTGCAGCCGCCGGTTCCTCGTCATGGCGATCCCCGAACCCCGGGCGGTGATCGTGTCCCAGGTTTTTGGCACCAGATGTTGCCTTCTCAAGGTGTTGCTACCTGGTTCTTAGTCCGGCATGGTGGCCCTTACCCCAGGGTCACTCAGTCCATATGCTCCTGACACCAACATGGTGGACAGCAAATGGCGTTTATTGAGGGGTCACAAGGGTTTTTATAGCTTGGGCAGTCAGTGTCATTTCCTTCTGCTCACGTCCGGCTGGGTGCGGCCAGGTACGGAGCAAAGGTCTGACTGCAGGGTGGGGGGGATGTCCCGACTGACCGTACAGCTCGATTTTTTCCGCACGCATATCCCTAACTCTCCACACCCCCTGAAGACCTTTGTTTTGGTTGTGAAATTCATTCCCGCTTCCCCCAACGAAAAATAGTATAACTTGGGGTCCAGATGAATTGTGCCTCCAAGAGCTCCCCGGACGTGGCCTGGCAGACTCCATTGGCTGGATCCCGAAGGATAACGCAGCACCACGTTTGGTAGCTATGACCCACCCCTCCTCTTCCTCCCTCTTTTCCTTATTTTCTCCTTTGTTCCCCCGGTTCCCCTCACCAATGCATTTCTCTTGTGGTTATTTCAAGAAAATTGCACTTGTTGATTGTTACTGCAAATCCCCTGTGCCGTGTTGGTTTTTTTTGCACCCTGAGATCACCCCTACGAACCATCACATCATCCATTCACTAGGACAGATCATGACAAATGGTCTCCATGATTCCATGGGGCCTTGAAATGTCACAATGATCTCCATGGATCCACGGTACCCCTCAGGATCACAACGGCCCTTTAGCTCCATGAGGCCCTGAAATGCAGCAATGGCCTCTTGGTTCCACAAAGCCCTGCTGCTTCACACTGGCCCCTTGGGACCATGCAGCCCAACAGAGCCGCAATGATGTCCTTGTTTCCACGAGGCCCCACAGTGTCACAATGGTCCCTTGGATCCATGGTACTCTGCAGTGTCACAATGGCCCCTGCATGTCACAAGGCTCAAAAAAGTCACAATGGTCTCCATGGTTCCTCAAGACCCCACAGTGTCACAATGGCCCCATGGATCCATGGTACTCACAGTGTCACAATGATCTCCTTGGTTCCACAAGTTCCTACAGTGTACAGGCTCCACAAGGGCTTGCAGTGTCACAATGGCCCTTTGGCTCCACAGCGCCCTGCAGTGTCACAATGATCTCCATAGGAAGGAAACAAGTGAGCCCCAATGGTGCAGGGGCAGATAAGAGGCAGTCACCAGAGGCCAAGGCTAGCCAGACATGACTGTATTAGCAGATTTTATCTGGGAGCAACCCTTGGATATAGGGAATTTTAGAGGTGGAATCCTAATTTCAGCCATGGGAGGCTAGATAAGAAAGACAGTTCTTTTGCATAGGAATAAAAGCACAGAGCCCCAGTGCCTCATGGTCAGATGGGAAGTGGCCTTTGGCATGGCTAATTCAGTGGGACCTGTCAGACAGCCCACAGGAGGCCAAACCAGGCAGACCTGTTCCATGTTCCCCTGATTTCATGGAGTCCCATACTGTCACAATGGTCCCCTTGATTCCATGAGGTCTTGCAATGTCACAATGGTTTCTTGGTTTCATGAGGCCCACATGGCTCCATGCAGTCCTGCTGTGTCACAATGGCTCCTTGTTCCTATGGGCCCCAGAGTTTGATCATTGACCCTTGCTTCTATAGGGCCTCTGAGTTGCACAATGGCCTTCTTGATTCCATGAGGTTCCATAGTCTCACCGTGGTGTCCTTGGACCCGCATTGTCACAACTGACCCATGGTTCCATGAGGTTCCGTAGTGTCACCGTGGTAGCTGTCAGAGGCTGGATGAGATCAACGTGCCGAGACACCTTGGGATGCTCGGAATGCCCGTGTGGGGCCAGGGCCGGGTCAGGCCTTGGTTTGTGGTGGGACAGAGCCCCGCTCCCAGCCCTGGCCTGGCAGAGCTGTCAATCACACAGCAGGGGGTGATGTTCACCCAGCTCTGATTAGCCCAGCTGTTAATCAATCAATCACACACTAGCAGCTGGTGCTACCCTGGCTCTGATTGGACAAGCACCTGGCAGTCCCACCCAGAGGCAGGCTCATGAAGGCCAGGGGGTTAAAAGTGGAGCACAAGGCCAGACCATGGTTTGGGTCTTGCCTTCTCCTGGGGTTCCTTTGTTAGCAATGCTGGAACCTGAGCAGTTGGTACCTATGTGTGTGTCTTTCTATGGATCTTCTGTTGTTCTGTTGTTTGCTATTTCTTCTCCTTCTAATCCTACTTAGCTGGAACATTTTTGGGTAACAACATCTTAAGGGATAAAGGTTTTCGATTAAATTTTTAGATTAAGTTATTGAATTTAATGCTATGATAAGGGCTTCATATTGAAGTGGATATTGTACTAAACCTTTTGCAAAAGTTCCTTGATTGTCTATATTTTGCCAGAAATATTTTGTGTCATTTTGACCTCTTAGCTCCATTGATCAGAGCATGGTGCTGGTATTAGTGGGGCTGTGGGTTCAACCCTGTGTGGACCATTCACTTAAGAGCTCGACTTGATGATCCTTCTGGGTCCCTTCCTATCAAGAATATTCTTTGCATCTGTCCATGTTGGGAATATCTGGTTGGTATTTCTCCTGTGCACCAAACTCGAATCAAGGAACCTTTGGTTACCCCCAGCATTTCAGTGTTCTGGGGTGTTGCAGCCCTGCAGGCTCACAATGGCCTCTTGTTTCCATGAGGCCCCACAGTGTCACACTGGCCCCTTGGTTCCATGGGCCCCAACAGTGCCACAGTGATCCTCTTGGTTCCACAACTTCCCACAGTGTCCCACTGGCCCCTCAGTTCCCTGAGGATCTGGAGTGTCACACAGGTTTATGGCATTTGTCCTTGCTGCCCCTCACATCCCCCTGGCCCACAAACAGCCCTGAGCCACCCGTGAGGGACAGGCCCTGCTGTTCCAGGCTGGGCTCAGGGCTTGGCCTTTCTGCTTCCTGCAGCCAAGCCAGGCCTTGCTCAGCACTGCAGTTCCCTGCTCAGAGCCTTGGGCTCCCTGCAATCCTGGCCTCAAGGATCTGCTCTCAGCAGTCCCTGGGCAGCCTTTGGCCCAGCCATGCTCCAAGGCACTTGGAGTTTTGCTGCTGACTCCTTGAGCAGCTTCTTCATCCTTCTCTTCGTGCCTGAGGCTCCTGGACCCAGCTCCAAACCCACCATGAGGATCATGAAAATACAGAATTGCCCTCAGGGGCTCTTTGTCTCTCTTCCATTGTCTTTGAGTCTCCAGGGCTTGTGCAGTGATTAGAGTCAGTTTGGAGTTCTGTTCAGGAGGAAGATTTCAAAGTGCACCTCATGATTTTTAGTTTTTTAATCACGAGTATTTTTTTTTATTTTTCAGTTCAGAGAAAAGGTAACTGAAGCTTTCCCCAAGTGATCTTGATGCTGAATGTCTCCTTAGGAGGTCTGGGCGCAGAGAAGAATGACACCCTTGCAAGCTGACTCTGTTTGGACAACCTGCTTCTCATCCCCAGCCTCACCATGTCTGACATCGTCCACCTGGGACTAACATCCCAAAATATAAAAACAAAGTAATTTATTCTTTATTTTTAATATTTTTCAATTAAATGTATTTATTGTATTTATTTCTTATTTGTAATAATAGTTGTTCCACTTTTATTACCTAATTTTATATTTATATCAAAAATCTATCCGTGTTTAACAACCAATAAAATTAATGGTAACTGGTTCTAAGTATCACAATTCCCTTCATTCACTAATTCACCTCTATTGGTTATTAATTTTTCCTCTATGCTAATTTGCCCTATGTTTAGTCCTTTTGTAATCTTTTTTATCATGTTTTTCTCACACATGGTTCAAGGGGGCAATTGGGCTTACACGGAGATGATTTTGGGGCACATTTGGGACAGTTTTGGGTCTAGGGGGGGAATTCAGAGAGAACTTGAGCATCGGGAGAACACTTGGGGGAGCCGGGTGGGAAATGGGGGGTGGGGGGAAGCACTCAGGGATTCTGAGGGACAATTCGGGGTCCAGGGGACCCCTTGGGGATGCAGGGGGGCCCTTGGAGATCAGGGAGGGGAATTTGGGGCCCTTCGGGGTCCGGGCGGGCCCTTGGGGGGCTCTAACGGGGCTTTCTGGGCGTGGGGGTAAAGGCAGAGCGCTAATGGCGCCCTCAAGGGCGCGGGGGTGACGGGAAATGAAGTCCCGGCTGCATTCAAACGCCACGAGCGCCGCGGAGCATGATGGGAGCTGTAGTCCCAGAAGTAGCTCCACTGCAGCACTTGGGGGTCCGGGGAGCCAGTTGTGGGTGCGGGCGGCCACTTCGGGTCCTCAGGGGGCACCTGTGGGGAACCTATGGTGCCGGGAAGCCCTTGGGGGACACCTGGAGAGTCGTTCTTTTTGGGGCACGGAACATGACGGGACTTGTACGGCCGGAACGGGTTATGTCGGGGCTCTGGGGTCGCGGGGCATATTGAAGATGGTGGTCCGGCTACAAAGATGCTCTACGGTGCGCAGAGCATCACGGGAGATGAAGTCTCGGCTGCACTGGCGCTCAGTGGATGCCGCGGTGCATGATGGGAGCTGTAGTCCCGAAAGGACCCATTGCTCGCTGTCATCTTCACCAGCCCTTTCCATCATTCCAGAGGCTGGTCCATCACAGGGGATGTCCTAAATCCACTCGGTGCCTGCTTCTTCCCCAGGTTTCTGTAAGGTTGCTTTGGCAATAAGTACCACACTCTGATGAAATTCTTTCATGAGGCACCTGTGCCCATAGCACCCATTTCCAAGCTCAGGACAGTGTCCCAGGCAGTGACATGGGACACAGGGTCTGTCTGCAGTCATCCAGGGGTTGTTCTCGCCACCACAGGCACACAGCACTTGCCGTCGTGGGTTTGGGGTATAGTCAGTCTGCCAGGACTCCCCACACTTATATTCCAGCCCTCAGGAGCAAAATCCTCGCCAAAAAGGTTTTTTATTTGGGAGGTCAAAAACTCTTTATTTGATATTTCTGAGCCCAAATCCTCCCTAAATGAGTGTTTCCTAGCTCCCTAAACTGGTATTTCAGACACCAAAATATCCTTAAATTGATGTTTCTCAGCCCAAAATCTCTCTAAATTGCTGCTTCTGAGCTAAAAATAGCCCTAAATTGCTTTCGTTGAGACTCGGAGCTCCCTAAATATTTTTTTTTCCCGAGACAGAAACCTCCCAAATTGAGTGTTCTGGAGCCCCAAAGCCCCCAGAATTGCTCATTCTCGGCCCCAAAGCTCCTGAGCTCACCGTTCTGGCTCCGAAGCTGCTGACACAGGGGTTTCTAAGCCATGAAGTTCCCAGATCAGTGTTCCAGAGCCCTGATGCCCCTCACTCACGCCCTGTGCCCGGCGTGCCATCAGCCCGTGGGGTTCATCCCAGCCTGGGAGGCTCCGGAAGCGATGGGCGGGGAGCGCTGGCTGTGCCCATTTCCCACCCCCAGCCAAGGAACCGCTCCCTGACCGGAGCGGGGAAACCTCATTTAGGGGAAATCGGTGTAAAACCGGGAAAGGAGCTGCGGGGAGAGAGGGAGGAGCCCGTGGGGGCGGGAACGGGTCGGGCACAGTGAGCTAGTGAGCTGTATCTATCCCGGTTTTTAAGCAGTGCTTGCGCCCCAGCGCAGAGCGGCTCCTTCCCAGACCTGTCCCAGGTAAGCGCCTGCCCCTTGCTCCCGGGTTTCCTCAGGGCTTGCTCCTTCTGCTCCTGAAATTGATGTTTCTCAGACCAAAAGTTCCCTAAATCGCTGTTTTGGAGCTCCAAAGCTCCCTAAATAGGGACTACAGAGCCCAAAATCGGCTTAAATTGGTTTTTTGGAGCCCAAAAGCTCTCTAAATTGTTCTTTTTGCTCTGAAAATATCCCCAAATCACTCCCTGATTCCCAAAGCTCCCAACATGATTTTTTTCTCAGCCTTGAACTCCCCAAATCAGGGTTTCATAGGCCTGCGTGCCCCTAAATTGGTGTTTAAGAGCCCCAGTGCTCCCTAAATCAGTATTTCCGAGCCCAAATGCTGTTTCAGGTCCCAAAAACATCCCCAGGTGGGTGAGCCCCAATGCTCCTGAGACTCCTGTATTCTCAGCTGTGAAGTTCCCCAAATGCCAATTTTTGAGGCCAAAAGTGCCCTGAAATGGTATTGCTGAGCCCCAAAGTATCCTCAATTGCTGCTTTGGAAGGCTGTGCCTGAGTGCTGGTGGAATGCAGTGGAAGGGGAGAGGCTCTGCCAGAGGAGTGTCAGGGAGGATGAGGATGGGAGGTGTGAAGAGCAGCTGGGATACCTGGACATCCTCAACAGGATGGGCAGAGGTTAAGCTGACGTGTGTGAGTGAGCAGTGGAGGGGTCAGAAAGGGGGGACGCTGCCTTGGCAGCTCAGAAACTCCCTGATCATCAGGGAGAGTGGGCAGAAGAGCTCTGGGGGCAGCCTGGAGTGGTCTCAGGCCAGTGAGCAGGTTCCCCTGGGAATGGCAGCTGCCCTGGCATCCATGGCCAGGCAAAGCAAAGGGCTCCAGCAGGGTGGGGATCCGGGAGCGATGGCTCAGCAGAGCTGCCTGGTGCGTGAATGGGGGGTGCTCACGGGGAGCTGCTCCTGCCCCACACAGGGATGAGCTCCTCAGTGCCAGCCTGGGCTGTCACAGCCGGGAAATAGTGGGGTCCAGGCACTGAGGGGCAGGGACTGAGGCCAGCAGCAGAGCACACAGCTGGGGCTCCAGAGGAGAAGGCTTTGATGGACTGAACCAGCAGCTGCAGAGGGTTCCCACCCCCACGGGCTCCTCCCTCCCCCCCAGCACCTCCTTTCTCCGTTTGATACTGATTTCTCATAAATGCCTGTCAGGAAATATGCCGAGCTTTCCAGGGCAGCCTCTTCTGAGGGCAGGAATGGTCTCTCCAAGAGCCAGGAGTAAAGCACTCCTCTCCTGAGGCTCTCGGCTGAACTGAGCGAGCTCCAGGTGAAAAGGCAGCGCTTGGGAGAGGGAGCACACAGGCCAGCAGCCAAACAAGGCAGCAGCACCCGGGGCTGTGTGAGCAGGAGCCCAGCCAGGGAAAGGGCTCAAGTGCTGAGTCCAGTTCTGCCAGAGGGGATTGAGTGGGAAAAGCTCCCTGGACCAACCTGGGGCCTTCACTGGGTTTTGCTGAGGCCTGAAGGAGCCCTGCTGCCCTCCAGGGCCCCAGGGCTTTCAGTGTCTTTGCCTCATCAAGGCCCAGCTGTGCTGCAGAGGGTGGGGGACCAGTCAGGAAGGGTTGGAGGGAGACCACAAAGTTAATATTTCATAGAATTCCCATTCAAAGTCGATTGTCCCTTCCTGCCCTCTGTCTACAGACACTAACCCAGTTCCTAATTCATTCCTACATAGAGAAAAAACGGTCAATTCAGGCTTTACTTATTTATTTCATGGGTTTTTTTCTGATAGCAAAAATTGTTACCATGACTCTTGCTACACATTAAATGGGAAAAAAGTAAAAAGTAAGTAGCATATTGATTAGGCACAGCCTGGTTGCCATGAATACATTATGGGTAATTGTTTGTTGCTTTGATCTTGGATGATTGGAAAAATTTTTAGTCCTAAATAGAATGAATAATTATTTCATGGAATGACTAGAACTTATTTTAATTTTTATATTTAATATTATTAGCTCACCTTAGAACACCAGAAAAAGCATAATGAGATTTCACCACCACTCATACAATCCTCCTGGATTTAACTCATATGCTAGTAATAATGTTTTATTGCACTCAATGCATAATTCAAAATGTCTAATTTATTGGGCATCTGTTGGCAGACAGACTCTCTTGGTCTGTGGGCAACAAAGCCATCACTGACAATGTGGCAGAGAGAGTTTCTTCTTTTTTTGTTTCATTTATTTCTTTCTTTTTTCCATATTTTTTCTGTCTTCTCTTACCCCCACCCCGCCCCCCTTTTCTTTTTTATTCTCCTCTCTTCTCCTGTCTTTCTCCCTTCCTTTTCTTTTTCCCCCTCAAAGCTTCAGCTTTGGCTCAAGAGTGCAGATCTGGCCCTGCACAAAATAATTCTCCTGTCTAAAGCAGTTGTCAGGGCTCCTTCCAAATATGAGAGACACAGAGGACAATGTGTCTCTGACTGTGAGAATTGGGGTGACCCATCCCTGGAAGCACAACCATCTTTCCATGAGCAGTGATCTGAGCTAATGTCTGTGCTCATCAGGGATCAATGGCAGAGGCACATCCAGGACAGCTCCACGTGCACATCATCTACTCATTGTTACTGTTTGAGAAGCCATCTCGCTATTGCTCTGCTTTAGGAGAAAACTCCTCAAACTCTGAGCATTTTTTCCCATTTATATGCTTTCCCTCCTTTCAGACCAGAGCAAAACAGCAAAATGTAGTGGGAGGAGATCGAACGGGGTTCATTCCTGGGAAATCACCCCTGGCATTTCCTGTCTGATGCCTTCAGTTAGACCCCTGGGACAGCCATGGGCCCTGGGGCTGTGACTTCTCTTGGGTCCCTGCCGGCATTTCTCTATTTCTATTCCTCCCCTCTTTTCCTCACCTGGGTCTATCCTCTCCTTGAACACCAGGAAAGCTTTCTGGACATGCAGCAGCTTTTGGCAAGGGGTCCCTTAATTCAGTCCAGGTCCTCCTCCTTCTCTGGAACGTGGCCAAAGAAAACAGAAAGTCCCAAGGACCAGACAGTCCAGGGAAATGGAGTGCAAGAAAGAGGGAGAGCAGAGCACAGCAGTGAGCTGTGCCCTGAGCAGACCTTTCCTCACTCCTGAGCAGTCCCTGTTTCTGCCTTCACCTCGTCCCTGCTGCTCTGATGGATGGGCTCAGAAGGGACAGGCGGCTTTGTTGGAAGGGTCAGAAGGGCCCTGCTTTCTGCAGCCAGCTGTGCAGAAGAGGATATTTAGGAAACTTCCCAGTCTGACCCTCCCCAAGGCTCTCTGGCCATCACACTCCAGCCACCAGAGGTGTTCAATGTTGGGAGGAGCCCCTCCACAGCAGTGGCTGCAGTGCCCCAATGGGCCCTGCTGGACTCCCCACACCCAGCCCCTGTGTCCTCCCTGGTTCCAGCCCAGGTTTCCCAGAGCAGTCTCAGCTGTGTGATTCCATAAAGCCATTTAATCCCAGTGCAGTGACACAGGAACAGCCTGAGCTGTTCCTCCAACAGCCTGAGATGTTCCTCCAAGCCCCTCAGTTTTATCCCCTCAGTCTGCATGCCCGAGGCTCGAGTCTGGCTCTTCCTCCCGGGCCCTCAGCTCTTGCTGGGTCTCTCGGTGTCCCTTCCCCAGCAGTGCCACCACTCTTGGTGCCCTTTGTTGGGCTCTGTTGGCCATTCATGAGCTCTTGTCTCGGGCTCCCACCTGGAGCTCAGCTTGCATCAGGCACTGCACCTGCCCCAGCCACCTGCACCAGGTGTGTTCACAGCCAGGAGAGGGGAGAGTGGGAGTGAGGTGACTTCAGTTTTGTCTTTGTTACCCAGCCTGCTGCTCTATTGGGAATTGCTGAAAAAGCAAAGCAATCGTCCCCAAGTGGAGTCTGGTTTGCTCATGGTGGCAGCTGGAGAGGGATGTCCCAGGCTTTATGTGAGCTCTTCAGTTGTATTTTTTCCTCCTATCCAGTTGAGGAGGGGGAGTGAGAGAAGTTTGATGGGCATTTGGCAGCCAGCCTGTAAATATTCTCAGTTCAGTCAAAGAATGAACAGAGACAATTTCTCACAAACTGAACCTAACAATCCTAGAAAAAAAAAATCAAACCATTATTATCGCTCTTTCTATAACCATTGTTTATAAAAATGGTTTGCTAGAGTGTACTATTCATAGTGCATCAATAGTGCGAGAGGTTTTCACCTTAAGACCAATCAGGTCTTACGTCCACTACTGTTCCTATAGGAACTGTATATATCTTATTACTATACACAAATAATAAAGTGTCTTTCATGCCTTCTGCATCATGGAATCAGTGGTAATTACTCTCTGGTCGGGACACCTCCTGTGTCGACTCCAGCCAAGGTCACTTGTCCTTTCACCATAGATTTCTTCATAGCTGGTCAGGATAACCTCCAGGATTTGAGTCTGAAGGAATGCAAAATGGTCCCTTGCCTCTGAGGAAAATATGACTGGGGTTGAACACCAGGTTCTGCACTCTGCAAAAGCAGGTCTTAATTTTTACCAAGGAAGATGAAGTGTGTGTCTGTGAGAATTCTCAGAGCTCCAGGGCAGACAAGATGGGTTAGGGACCAGCTGGGAGTGCAACAGAACATCTTATCAACTGCCTTATCTTCTCTAGTGCTGAGATGTTGTAACCACAGAGATTTTACCCCTCTTTTCCCTTGCATTGCAGAGTGAACCTAGAGAAAATGATAGGGGAGACCAGAAGTAAGGACTGAATATCTTGGAAAGAGCTGTATTCTGTTTAGACAGTGATGGAAAGGAAAATCAGTAAATTAAAAAACCCTGACGAGATCAGAGGTTTCAGTAGTATATTTTGAGGGATATGTGTCACAAAAAAGCTCTTAAATGCATTTTTTAAAACCTAAGGGGAAATATCATAGTGAAGCTTCCTCTTTTTCATTTTTATTTTTCTTTTCAGGTGAACCTAATGGCCACAAAAAAGGGAGTTCATGGCAGCAAGACCAAGGAGGCCAATTGGACTCCATAAGTAAGTGTGGACTCATGGCTCCCATTGCTCTTGCCTGTGCCCATCCTTGGGAACCTTGGATGGGATGTGTTATCCCTGAGAGAAGTGAGGCCAATGGAGATCTCTCCCCTGAGCACGTTGCCTGCAGAACCCCTTCCAGAGCACAGCAGAAGGCCTGGCCTTTGGGCTGGGATCAGTTTGGTCAGAGGGCTGACCTCCTTTGACCAGGGACACATCCTACTCTAGTGGGGGATGTTGCTGAGCAGGGCTTTGAGGGTCAGGCTGAAATGAATGTGCCAAAGGACAGTGAAGGGGCCTGGGAGGTTCCTCTCCGCTCCTGGTGTGTGGCAGAAGAGTCTCACCCTCTCGTGGGTGGCTGTGCTCTGGTGGGACTGAGGCACCTGTGTGGTGCCTGAGTGCTGTGGCAGCTGAGGCAGCTCCCTGGCCCAGGAGAGCCTCAGTGGGCCTGAGGGTCAGGGACCCCCAGCACTGCATGGGGCTCCTGGGCCAGCTGTGGGATGTGTTCTGCCCCAGAACGTGCTCAGTTAAGTCCTGGAGTTCCTTGGGGAAAGGTCCTTGTTAAATATCCTGTCTTTGATTTTATTTTCATGTGCACCTGATGTCCAGTGTCTGTGGCTGCTGGCTGTCTGGCTCAGAAAGGTGTAGAAGCGCTATTCAAAGAGCTAAGTAAGTGTGCTGGATCCCATTGCTTTTGTCTGTGGCCATCCTGGGAACCCTTGGGATGGGATGGGATGTGTTATCCCTGGGAGAAGTGAGGCCAGTGGAGATCTCTCCCCTGAGCACATTGCCTGCAGAACCCCTTCCAGAGCCCAGCAGAAGGCCTGGCTTTTGGGCTGGGATCAGTTTGGTCAGAGGGGTGACCTCCTTTGACCAGGGACATGTTCTACTCTAGCAGGGGTGTTCCTCACAGTTGGTAATGGTTTCAAAGACAGAGCACATCCCTTCTGGGATTTCCTTTCTTTGAGCACTAAAGGAGGAATCTCACCCTGGGCTTAGCTACAGGGACAAAAGGCAGAAGCCTTTCTGTGCAGGTGAGTGCCAGTCCTTGCCCACACTACCTGGAAACTGAACCCTGCCAAGCAGGAAGGAGATCTAGACCTCTGTCCTGCATGAGGGCCCAGTGCAGTCAGATTGAGCAATGCCACCTGTCCATAAATTCCCATTTCCAAAGGCCTCCAGCCAGTCCTTTGTTACATTGCCCATCCCTATGCAGATGCCCAGGATGCCAGGGTGCAGAGATGTCCCAGCAGGGGCTTTTTCCCAGCACAACCAGAAGGAGAGGAAACAAAAAACCAACCTGTAGAAGACCTAAGAAGAGACCTGTGGGAACCCAGAACATCCCTCTGGCAGTCCAGGATGGCCAGGACCCCTGCCAGGGGGCTCAGAAGCCCTGGCACAGAGCCCAAAACACCTGTGGATTTGATTATGACCCGTAGAGCAAATTACAAACCTTATATGAAGATCAGCAGGCCACAACAGTTTAGGTAGAATATTAGTGAAGGGGTGGAAAAGTAGATTTTGGGGTTTTTGGTATGGGGTTCAGGAGGCAAGATGGAGGGAACTGGGTGTGTCCAGCCTTTCTCCTTCTTCTTGGCCTCCATCTTCTGCTGTGATGTTGGCACTTACTGATTGGTTTAGAGTAGAAGCTCACTGTCTAACATAGATGATAGGTATTGGAAAGTAATTGTAAACATTGTACACGTAATTTTTAGTATAAAGACATAACACCGCCCCGGGGGCAGGCAGAGTGCCTCAGACTGTCCTGCTGAGCTGACCTCGGCAGGGCAGGAGAAAATTTTTTATAGATAAGATAAAATAAACAACCTTGAGACTGAGAAATGAAGAGCCCTGACTCCTTCAAGCGTCAGGCTGGGAAAAGAGACTTTGAACTTTTCTTGGGGTCACTCTGAGCAGCAAGAGACCGTGAGACATTGATGTCCCTGGTGGGCTCCAAGAGGGCACCCAGGTGGGCTCTTGGCAAGCAGCCACGCCACAGCCATCAGCCGCTGAAACCCAGCCCGAGAAGGAAAGGAAACAGGCACTCTCAAGGGAAAAATCCAGAAAGAACATCTCGACCTCTGCTGAGATTCATTTCAAGCTCGACCCGGAAAGAGGAGGACCATAAGCGCCCCTGGAAACCCTCACCTGCGAGCTGCTGGATGGTGACCAGGGCAAACTCCGGACTGACCTTGCAGATGATTCAGCCTTTGGTAAGAAAAGTCAAAACTGAGAACATGGGGGGGGACATGCTCCCAGGAACAACCCAGCATCTTGTCAGCCCTACAGGGCATGGCAGCCACACACCCTGTGAAAATCTCTGAAAAAAGATAAAACGGCCTTGAAGCCTTTATCCCCAGCAAGGGTAATGTTAGAGGCAATTTCGTGGAATTCCGCGGGGGCTGCCAGCTATCAGCAGGCAGCAGTATTCTCTCGAGGATGGGGGAAGTCATCCTGCCATCAGCAGGCGGCAGTTGCCCTTACCGACCAGGGAGGGGCAAAGGTAATCCCTAGCAAACAGGTGTGGGAGGAATTGGCATCATCTCCAGAGTGCCCAGGGTCCCATGGGTCCCCAGAACGCCCAGAACTCTCAGGGAGAGGAGGGCGGAGGGGGTCGGGGAACCCGGGGCAGAGCCGCTTCTCGGCGACTGGCGAACCCGTGCCACGGCGGCGCCGGCCGGGAGCAGCCCGGGGGGGCCGCAGAGGCGGCCGTGGGGGCTGCGGAGGCCGGCGGGGGCCCACGGGGGCAGCGGGGCAGTTGCAGGCACAGCAACGGCGGAGGCGATAGCGCGCACGGCGGTGCCCGCGATCGCAGCAGCGGGCGGTCGGCAGCGTGCAGGGCACGGCCGGCGGCTGCGGGGACAGCGCCGAGCGGGGCCGGGCCGGGCGGAGCGCGGGAGCGGGAGGCGCGGGGCTGGCGGCAGCGGCGGGCGCATGCGCGATGGCGGCGGCGGCGGTTTCACGCAGGGGGTGCCAAAGCCGCACGCGAAGGGCAGAACCCACGCGACTGCGATGGCGGCGGGCAGCGGCACCCGGGGAACGCGTACGGGCCGCGGCAGCCGCGCCGGGCGGGACTGAGGCGGACGGGACGGGACGGCTGCAGCGTCCCTGCGACCGCCACGGAGCGCGGCAGGCGCCCGGTGATGACGCACAAACCCGGCAGCCGGAGCGGGGCAGGTTTTTCCCAGTGCGCAGACGCGGCACGGACGTGGCCGAGCGGGGACCGGGGCAGCGCCGGTGTCGGTCACGGGCACAGGGGGCGTTCCCCAGACCGCGCCTGCGCCGAGAGAAGCGCAGGGGAGGCGCGGTCGGGGCGGGGCATCCGCACTCCCGTGAGGGCAGCGGCAGAGACCGGGCGCGGTCTGGGTGCAGAGGGTGCCCGAGCGACCGGCCCTGCTCTGGTCCCACGGCAGCGGGCACGCAGCCAGCCCCGGCAGCCAGCACACAGTTTCAGCCTCCATCAGAATCTCAAGCGGGAGATTTTTCGCGGGTGCAGCGCATGTTGTGTGAGGCGCACCGAACTCCGCAGCAGCCCGGTCCCACAGAAGTGACGGAAACAGCATTTACCAGATGATCAGGCTTCAGATGCAAAAGATGGACACGTGAAAAAGCTGTCCAAAATCAGAGTAAAGTGAGAAAGCAGCCAGGTTTTTGCCCAAGATACAGAAAAAAGGGGAAACCAGTGCAAATCAGTGGTATTCCAAATATGATATAAATGGAAATCTTCTGTTGTGCAAAATGCCTCTCAGGGAGGGAAACCACCGTAGAAAGATAGAAGTATTAGTAATGATTCAATTACCTGAAATGTCTCTGAAGACAGAGCATTTGAGAAATATCAATCAGATCCTATCTGTGGGGTCACCAGCTGATTCTCCAATGATTCAGAATTTTGTTGGTATTGAGTTTGTAATCTTTGTTATTTTTAGATTTTATAGGTGATACTGATAAATAAGGATTGTTATTAATGCTATATGAATACTTAAAAAAAGTTGTCATAACCCCTTCAAACACTTCCTGTTGATAAGTTGATTATATCGTGAGAATTCTCAGAATTTATTATAAGAATTATTATCAAGGTCTTGTTGTAATATTTACAGCCAGCTTTCATGTGTTTCACTGTCTCTTTGTGTGATCATCTACAAGACACGTGTCTCTTCAGAATCTTGTCTTTTTGTTTTTTAACTACTCATGTTTTTTAGGTTTCCTTTAAATCCAGGTTGCCAGTTTGGTGGTTTTCTTCAGTTATTATTTTTTCAGTTATTATAGAGTACTTCAGCCGAGAATTCAGGAGGTTTGCTGTGTTTGAAGAATTTCTGTCCTGACAGAAGTTTTGGAGGGATTCAATTCTTTAATGGTTTGATTGATCTTTAATCCTCAGGTTTCCTATTCATAATTTCTGTTTTTAAGAGTCTTGTTTTAAAATGTGTTAAGTGGTGTCCATCAATTAGAGATTGAACTCTGGCCAAGTTCTAGCTCTGCTTGAATGGAATGATTGACAATCAGCCCAGATGTTTTCTGCATCAAAAAGTATTCAAGTCCTTTTGGCTTGGCAATTTGACCATGTATGATAGCTGAGCCTGATTTCAAAGGGAGTTTGGAGAAACATGAATCTTGACACGAGTTCTCCAGCTCTCTGTTGTTTTAAAGTTCATCAGCTGTCGCAGACTCTGGGATGACAGTTCAGTGTTGTAGTGACTGATAATGGTATGATTGCAGATATGTCATTGGTCATGTGCGTTATCTGATTGATTTCTAATTGTTGTTATCTTACATTTCCCTATGCAATATTGCATAGAGACTGAAACAGAACAGACCAATGTTTTATTTTCATATATGCGAAAAGCCAATGTTCTGGTTTAAGGCCTGGCAAAGCCAAGGCCCCCATAAATATACCTTTTACCTGATATCTGCTGTGAGATGTGGCCAGGAAATAAGCAAAGCAGGCTCCAACTTAAACATAAAGAGAAGTTTATTAACTAAACTACACACACAATTACTAAACTACACACACAATTACTAACCTACACACACACAGGGAAAAAAACAAGGAGAATGAGAACTACACAGAAACACTTCCTTATCCTCCTCCCACCAAATTCCCAAACACATTTACATTTCCCAAAAAATTATCCACACTCGGTCTGGCACCACCCTTTGGAAAAAAAAATCAAATCTTCAGCTCATAAGGGATAGACGGAGTCCTTCCTTGTGCCACGGACTTCTTGTCACAATCAGCAATCCGCCCGGTATCTTGCTACCTCGTGACATCTCCTTTCCATGCCGAGGTGCTCTCACCACCTGGCATGGGATGGGGCAGGGGCCTGCCTTCAGGGCCTTTTAAGAATGCCTCGTCTCGTTCCAAGCAGAGTACAGTCACAATCCTGGGACCTCTGTCCCCCCCATGTCTTCTATACCCCCTGGGGCCGAGGGGTCTCAAAACCAAACTCTCTTGACGCCGAGCCTCCGCTTCCCCCTGCAATACAGCCTCTGCCTCACCAGGAAACAGTCCATGGAAATACAACAAAAAAGAGTCCAGCAAAAACTGCCACTCCATCTTCCTCCATTCCTTCAACATCTCTCTTCTCCCTTTGCCAGACCCTCCTTACTGGCCTAATTTTCTTCCTTCATCTTCCACTCCTGTCCCTTTCCCAGGAAAGGCAATGTTCTGCGAAGCCTTCATTCCCCAAAGGGTTAAAAGGTCTCCCAGGCGGCCGGACTGCCCGCTGCCCCCCCCCCCCTTTCTCCTCCCAGCCGTGCTGCCTGCCGGCACATGATATCAAGTTTCAAGATATACAGTTCGAGCACGGGCTGCATTCTCTGGGGGGGGGGAATAAACTGGTCGCTCAAGGGTCTGCCACCCTTCCTCCGAACCCGGGCCTACCGTAGATGGCCCACGTGGCTCTCCCCTCCCCCAGCCCAGCCAGAAACTGGGCCGGGGGAGAGACTTCTTCACGCCGGAAATCCCAAGAGGGCTCCGAAGGCCAAGAGCCCTGCTTTTAACCCCTTGAGTTCGTAGTCTCAAGAGGCGGATCCAAATGTCCCACTGGTCAAACTAAGTGCCCATCTTAAATTCCAATTACCCATTGGTAATCACAGCAAAACAAAATATCCCAGATGTCCCATTTCCGGTCAAACCACGACAGCCAATCATATAATGTGACTTTTTTACAGTGCTGGTAGCATGTAGCTGCGACCCAGCTTTGTCTCCCCTTCCCAGGGAAGTCCTGCTCCATGACCTTTATCTGCCTCCCCAGCAGCTCAGTGGTAGGAAAAACCACTTGAAGTGGCTGGTGGATTCTCCCTCAGTTTTTTGGGCAGAGGCTTTGAGCCAGGAGGTTCTCTTGAGGGCTGCTGGCTCTGGAAACCTCTCCTGAGCTTGCAGGTGTGGAGTAAAACTCCCTGCTGGGCCAGTGAACAACAAGTTATCCTCTGATCCATCTGGGACCCCCATGGCTTGGGGTCAGCCCTTACTGGGGAGCTGCTGCTTGGGAGAAATAGCCACTCCCTTTTCATAAGTTGAGAGAGGTTTATTAAACCTTGTCAAAGATGCAACAGAAGACTGAATAGAGAAAATGTTATGGCGCCAGGAACAAAGGATTTTCCGCACCATGTGCTCTCCCACACAATGGAGGTTTTGCCTTTTAACCCTTTAGCCCCTCCCAAAATTCTGTCCATTGACTCCATCTTCAGTGTCCAGTGGTAGAGTTTACTTCCTCAAATCTTGATTGGAGGTCAGATGTCGCTGTAGTGACAAGGCGACCCTCCCACATATCCCAACCCCAGCTGTCCCTTGATAACAACTGAGGGGTAAAAGAAATTTTTCTTAACTTCTATACATGGTATTTGTCTGTTAATTGTGAGAGTCAATCATTGTGGTATTCACATTCTCTGAACAGAAACACATAATTCTCTCTCCCAAGGTTTTTTTTTCCTGGAGAATCACAGAGCAAAAGAAAGAAAACAATTCTTATCTCTATCATGTGGAATGTGTTAGGAAGATTCTTTACCTGAAATGATTTGTCAGTTGGATTCTGCTGAGGACTGTTTTGTTTCCTTGGCCAATTGGAAAAAGCTTTGTCCTGGCTGTCTGGAGACAGTCACAAGTTTTCTTTAGTATTCTTTAGTATTCTTTGTAGTATAGTATGCATCTTTAATATAGTGTAGTACAATGTAACATAATATAATTTAATAAAGCAACTGTTCAGCCTTGTGAATCAATGGAGTCAGCTGCCAATCATTCCCTGCAATGGGGCATCCTGCTTTTTGATAAATCATCACATTACTCATCTTTCACACTGCTGCTCCTCCCCAGGTGCTTTGCTCTCCTGCACTCACACTTCTCTCTGCCAATCTGTGGCTTATTAAACAGTCTGCTGGCTTTGTCTATCCTGTGGCTGCAGGCAGCATCGATTCCTGTGGACACGGAGAGAGCTGTGGCTGGAAAAATCAATGGAGGGGAAAGAAACAGGGAAGGAGAAGGGCTCTGGTGAAGATCACACTGCCCTCCTGAGGCTCCTGGGGGAGAAGGCAAAGTTGCACCAAGACCCCATGCTGTTCTCTGATGACATTTTTTTCATTGAGCCAATGGTAAGTGATAGGTGAAAACCTCATTTTCCTCCTCTTCATCCTCCTCATCCTCCTCCCCCTCTTCCTCCTCCCACCCACTCTACCCCCGGCTGCGGTCACTGGGCAGATCCTCAGCTGGCTCGATGTGCTGGGAGGGAAGACATTGAGTTTCTGGTGCACCTGCAGAGCTCGCCTAAAAATGCCAAATGCTAAAAGCATTTCTGCCCTGGAAGCTCAAGGCAGGGTTGGGAGCCTGACAAGGCCAAGCTGTGCTGCCAGGGCCTGAGCTCAAGGGCACTCTGTGCGTGTCCTTGCAGTGTCCACAGGGAGCAGTTCTTGTAGGTAGGGGCTCCCCCCACACGTGAGGTTCAGCAGAGGCTGTTGGAGCACTGCCAGGCCACATTCTGACCTGAAGCTTGCAATGGTTTGCTGGGAAAGTGAGGCCAAATTCAGCCTAAGACTAATCATGGAAATGCCAATCCCCTCCTGTAACCACGCCTTGCACTATTTCTGAGTGTCCCTTCCAGTGTCCTCTGTGAGCCTGGACACAAGGGTGGAAGGTTGAAATGGGCCTTTGGAGTTGTCCTGCACACAGGGACAGAAAACCTTTTCCTTTTCTGTTTCTGCAAGCAAACCACCACGTCCTCGTATCAAACAGAGCCCTGATTCTGAGTACTGGCATTGTGAGAGACAATGAATGCCTGGTGTCTGCACAGTGCAACATCCCTTCTCATCTTGGAGTAAACGCTAGAATAATGCCAGCCTCTGCTTTCTTTCAATACAGGTTAAACTAATATTTTTATTTCCAAGGTTCTGGTTCCGGGCAAATTTGGGAGAGAACCCCCAAAGGGGCTCCTCTAGGAAAGCAGATTCAATCGGCCCCTACCCCCAACCTGTCCTGGAGAAAAGACCTCCTTGAAGTGGAAAAAACCAGTTTATTAAACAATAAACCCTGAACAGTATTAATCAATAAAACTCCTTGCTGCTCCAAAAGAGATGACAAACTGAGAAAGTCCCTCCCCAGGTTGCAGTTCAGCTCACTCAGTCTCTGATCAGTCCCTCTGGTCCTGGAAATGTCACAGGCCAGGCCCAGCCCGGTGGCCACAGGTGGAGCTGTTGGTGCTCTGCTGGTGTTCAGTCCAGAGCAGGTTTGAACATGTCCAAAGAAAGGAAAAAAACCCCACAGTCCAGGGAACTTCTTTGCCTCAGCAAGCTAAATTAACTAAAAGCAAAGGAGAGCTCTGAACCGCTGTCTGTCCATCTGCAGACAATGCAGTCCAGAAGCAGGACTGTGGAGGAGTGAGTGCGGTGTCTGAAAACAAACTGCTGCTTCTTCTCTCCCCCCTTCACTCTCTGCAACAGGTCTTAAAGGTGCAACACTTATTATTCAGCATAAACAGAACAAGACGATTTGGGATAAAAGCATCATATAGTCAACCCAGGACAGGGATCATGTTCTCTTCTTGTGAAGAGCCACCAGTGCACAGTGGCAGTCGCATCCCACTGTAGCTGACAGCAGCATGATGTGACCAAGAGCCTTTGTCAGAGCAGCAGGAGTATTGTGGAGAGTGGGAGCTGAACAGCTGAGCATTGAGAGCTTCCAGCGCTGTGTTGAGCTGGGTTTGGAGTGTTTCCTTGGGCTCCTTGTGTTGTTCACTCATTACTAATGCTCTAAACAGAGGCTTACAGAAGTGTGGTTGAAAACAAGAAATGTGAAATTTGCAGAGCAATGTTTTGCTGTCTCTTTCTGCTGTAGGAGGGAGAAATTGGGCTGAATTGTTTGGCCAAAATCAAGGTGACCTTCAAACCCCTGGAAGCACTGGAGTATGGAAGTGTGGCTTACTGCAGCATCTCAGGTACAGCTCCTTTGCCCTGCTTCTCTCCCCCTCAGTGAAGCCATGGTGCAAGCCTGAGCCTACGGGGCTCCCATGGAAGTGCTGGGAAGAGTCCCTGGTCAGCAGGGCAGTGCTGGCACATCCCCCCTGGCCCTGCAGCCTCCAGGGAGTCTCCTGTGCCAGGCCAGGGCTCAGAATGCTGTGTGTGCCTGACTGATCCCAGAACAGCCCAGGCAGTGCAGGGAGAGGTTTTCATGCCATGGCTTTGCCAGCATTCCTTCAAAGGCCAGAGAGCTGCAGAGCAGAACAGCTTTAGTGAACAAGCACTCAGCCCCTGCAGGCCCCTGGCCTCCAGGATGATGGGTCCATTTGACATGGATCCATCATCAGGCAGCAGGAGCTGAGTTAGAATTGTGTTCCCTGAGCCTGGATCACCTCCCAGTGCCCAGACAGCAGCAGAGCAGAGGTGACTGAGCCCCCCTGAGCCCAGGCTGTTGGTAGAAGGAGCAGCCTTGGCCAGCACCTGCCTCTCTCCCTTTGTGGGATTTGAGCCCTTGCAGCTCTGTCTGTGGAAACAGAACGCAGTGCTGAGTGTCAGGAGTTGGGGACTTTGGCAAAAATGTCCTGTGCTCCTGGGCCAGGTAGTTTGGGAATTGCCAAACTCAGTAGGAGCTTTGTGCCTTCACTGAATGATTTCAAAGCTCCACTAAGTGCATGGGAAGGACAGCATAGAACCAGAGTATGTTAAGGATGGAATGGACCTTAAAAGCCTCTGGGCAGGAACACCTCCCCCTAGAGCAGGTAGCTCCAAGCCCCATCCAGCCTGGCTTGGAACACTTTCAGGGCTGGAACCTCCACAACAGCCCTGGGGAACCTGCTCCAGTGTCTCACCACCCTCAGAGTAAAAAATTTCCTAATATCTAACCTAAATTTCCTTTCTTTCAATTTATACCTGTAACTCCTTGGCCTGTCACTACAAGGCAGCAGAGATGTTTTAAACTCAGCAGACTGGTGGCTGAAATTGGAAAGCAGCCCAAGGAATGGGTTAGAAATTAGAAGTCAGCCCCAAGGCTGAGGGAAGAGGAGGGTCCATATCCTCTCCTGCAGCATCAGGAGCTGGTTGCATCCAGCTCAGAGTCAGGGACTAGCACTGAGGCAGCCTGGAAAATCCAGTATAACAGAGGGAATGATTGTACTGCAATGGACATCTCTCCCCAGGCTGTGAGAGCAGGCTGCCCCTGCGCCTCTCAGGGGAAGGCCAAGGACCCTTGGAAGAATTCAGCTCTCCTACTCTGAACCTTGGGAACATTTCTATTGACACCCCCCATGTCTATGAGGTGAGCAGCAGGGCTTGGGGTGGATCCTGATGGCTCCTGAGGGAGGAGCAAGCCTGGTGGAAGTGTGGAATTGCTGCCAACCTGGGCATTTGTGAGCAGGGAATATTTGATCTACTGGTGAAATCTGGGAGGGTCTGAAAGGCGTGTCTGTTGTTCATGAAGGCCCAGTTCCTTCCTTGGGAATCAGCTGGGAGGCTTGCTGCAAAACAACCCCTTGGCACATGAAACGAAGCCTGGGTCAAAAAGGGATGTTCAGAGGCTTTTGTGGCAGTGCCAGACACAAGGCACCTTTGGACTGGGCTGTTCAGAAGCAGCTGGAAGAAACTGGCTGCCTTTGAGCTTCAGTCCACTGCAGACAGCTTCCAGTCAAGTGTCTCCTGCTTATTGCTGCAAGTCACAGGAAAGCCATCCAGCCTCCTGGCTCAGTGCTGGCCCTTGCAAAGGACTTGCGAGTTCTTTCCCTTGCTGACCAGTCCCTCACCACACTTCAGCCTTGGTGCATCTCTGGCTCTAGAAAGAGAAAAGTGTTCCTGGGAATAAAGCAAAGCATTTTTCTACCTATTTGCCTCCTCCCCAATAGTGTCAAGTTTGCAAAAAAAACCAAAGAGAGAGCAGCTGAAAGAGGTAGAAAATGAGGCACTACATCATGCCAGACACTTCCAAAAGCTTGGCTGTGGGAGGCAAAGACATGCTGAGTTTTCTTACCAAAAGATGGTGCTGTCTATACATTTTGATGCTGATGCCTCATAATCAGTGTATTGTTTTCATGACATGGGAAAAGGTGGATGAGTAGATGATGCTGTTGGAGCTGTGCTCAGTGGGGCAGCAGCAGCTCTGGGGTGATTGACTACACAGAGCTGCAATCAGCCCATGTTGCTCTCAGGGCCAGGTCTGAATGAACTTGGTGTAGCTGATCAGAGGTGCACTGCTCTGTGTCCATGGGATAACCCCAGGGTTGTGGACTCCAGTTCTGTGGAGTTGCCACTGCTTTGCATGAAAAAGGGCAGAACTTGTCCTGTTGTATTTTTTTGCCATTCATAGCATCGTCTGCTATTTCTGGGTATTAATTGCATCATTAGACAATAACTCACAAGAAGGGAAGATTCCACATGTATTTCCATTTTGCTTTCTTGCTGCTGCAGGTGGAACTGATAAACCTAGGAGCTATTGATGCTCCCTTCACCTATAGCCCTTCAACTGCAAACGTGGGCTTCTGCTTCAAGTTTGCGCCTGAGGAGGGCATCATTGCACCCGGCGGGACCCAGACTGCTCAGATCTCCTTCAGTGCCACCATAGTGTGGAGGTTTGAGGAAGAACTCCAGTTCAGTGTGGCTGGATCTCCTATGTCTGCACTCCTGACTATCAAGTACGGACGGTCAAAGCCGGGCACGTGCCCGCACATCCTCAGCACAAGAGAAAGGGGTGCCCCATGTGAGCGGTCCCAGCCCCTCCACGGGTGCAGGATCGGTGCTGAAAGCCAGACAACTCTCAGTGGTGGATCACTGGGCTCGTGCGTTAATGAAGAATGCAGCTAGCTGCAAGAATTAATGTGAATTGCAGGACACATTGGTCATCCACACTTTAAACACACTTGCGGCCCCATGTTCCTGCCAGGGCTACGCCCATCTGAGTGTTGCTTGACGATCAGTCGCCGTCCAGCGGCCACCACGGTGGTTCAGCTGGGGTTGCCTCACAGGCCAGTTGACTGTGGTCAGCGGCGGTGGTGATGGTGGCTCACCGGTGCCCAGAGGGAAGGCGGTCAGGGGTTTGGCAAGGGATGCGTTTTCCTCGGCGGCCTCAATTTTTTCCCTGTGACGCAGCAGGCATCATCATCGTCATGGCTGTCATCGTCATTGTTGCCGCGCAGGGCCTTCATCCCCCTATATGCAGACTCAAGGACTGCTCCATAGTTCCCCACTCCCAGAGTGAGCCACTGGGGCAGAGTTTGTCCTTGCAGGGCCCGTACCGCGGTACGGTGGTGGTGGCAGCTGAGGAGAGTAAGAGACAGCGTTGAAAGCACCGCCGTGGGCCGAGAGAAGGGAGAGGACAAGAGGGAGATAAGGCGCAGGCCTCACCCCCAGCCTCCCCCCCACGTGGACGGCTGTCTGCAGGTGGGTACTGCAGGGGTACTGTGCCATTGTGCGTGCGCGTGAGGCGAGAGCGCTGGGGACAGATGTTCCAACCCCCTCCTCCCTTCGCCTGCCCTCCTCCTCTTCTGTCGTGGTCTCGGGGCGCAAATAGTACCATGGCTTTTCTCTCTCTCTCCACCAAGGCCATCACGTGCCGCCTGGTCCCCCATCAGGGCTGTCTCTGCCACACTCCCTTTTCGGTTCTCATCTCCGGGATGGGGCACTCTGTCTCCGCTTCTCTCCCTCTGGCTTTGTTTTCCCCTGGTGCGAGGGCGCCAGTGGGGAGGAAGGTGAGGCTGGTAGGTGGGAGAAGCTGGCTGGCTGTTGGCCTGTTGGCATGCTGCTTCTTTAGGAGCTGCATGGGCCAGGAGGTGCGGCCAAGCTTTGGCCTTGCGACCTCAGATCAGACATGGCAAGCCGCTGAATTTAGCATATAAGTCAGCCAAGGAAAAGAAACTAACAAGGATTCTCTCAGTAATGGCGAGCGAAGCAGGAAAAGCCCAGTGCCGAATCCCTGCCCCGCAGTGGGGTGTGGGACATGTGGCGTACAGAAGTCCCAATCCCTGGCGGCACTCTCGGGGGACCCAAGTCCTTGTGATCGAGGCCGCAGTCCGTGGACGGTGTGAGGCCGGTAGTGGCCCCCGGCACGCTGGGCCCGGGGCTTCTCGGAGTCGGGTTGCTTTGGAGTGCAGCCCAAAGCGGGTGGTAAACTCCATCTAAGGCTAAATACTGGCACGAGACCAATAGCCAACAAGTACCGTAAGGGAAAGTTGAAAAGAACTTTGAAGGGAGAGTTCAAGAGGGCGTGAAACCGTTAAGAGGTAAACGGGTGGGGCCTGCACGGTCCGCCTGGAGGATTCAACCCGGCGAGTTGTGGTCGGCACGGGTTCAGTGGAACCTCGCCTCCGCCTCCCTTCTGTCCCCTGGGCGAACCCTGCCCGTGGAGGCAGGCTGGGGGGTGCAGGCTGGTCCGGGGACTGCCACCCAGCCGGCAGCTGGCGCTGTCCGGGCACATTTCCTCTGCGACGGTGCGCCACGACCAGCTCCAGGTTGACTGGGAAGGCCTCCGGCGGGCAGGTGGTCCGACGGGCAGGTGGTCCAGTGCTGCGCGAGCAGCAGCGGGTATTACAGCCCTCGGGCAGCAGGTCTCGGCCAGTCCCGGGGCCGAGGGAAAGGACTGCCACTGTGCCCTCCTCCCCCCACATCAGTGGCGCCGTGGTGGGGGGCATCATTTCCCCGCCTCTCATGGGGGGGGGGGGGAGTGGCATCCTCGCAGCACGGCGTTTCGCGCAGGGGTGTGGGGGCTGGGCCTGCCAGTCTCCGGCGCTGCTGTCAACTAGGGTGGACTGTCCTCAGTGCACCCTGACCGCGCGGCGCTGCCGGGCCAGGCTCACGGGCCGTGCTGGGGCACCCGGGGTCCGCAGCGATGTCGGCTACCCACTTGACCCATCTTGAAACACGGACCAAGGAGTCTAGCATGTGCGCGAGTCAGGGACCATTGTCGAAAGCCCGCGGCGCAATGAAGGTGAGGGCCGGCCCGCGCCGGCTGAGGTGGGATCCCGGGGCGCGTGTCGCGCCTGGCAGCCCCGGGCGCACCACTGGACCGTCTCGCCTGCCGCCCCCTCGCGGGGCTGGGGAGGTGGAGCGTGAGCGTCCATGCTAGGACCCGAAAGATGGTGAACTATGCCTGGGCAGGACAAAGCCAGAGGAAACTCTGGTTGAGGTCCGTAGCAGTCCTGACATGCAAATCGGTCATCCGACCCGGGTCTAGGGGCAAAAGACTAATCAAGCCATCTAGTAGCTGGTTCCCTCCGAAGTTTCCCTCAGGATAGCTGGCACTCGGCAATGGGCAGTTTTACCCAGTAAAGCGAATGATTAGAGGTCTTGGGGCCGAAACGATCTCAACCTATTCTCAAACCTTCAATGGGTAAGGGAGCCAGTTCGCTGGCGTGGAGCCGCGCCGTGGAATGCAAGTGCTCAGTGGGCCACTTCTGGTAAGCAGAACTGGCGCTGTGGGATGAATCGAACGCCGGGTTAAGGCGCCCGATGCCAACGCTCATCAGAGCCCAGAAAAGGTGTTGGTTGATCTAGACAGCAGGACAGTGGCCATGGAAGTCGGAATCCGCTAAGGAGTGTGTAACAACTCACCTGCCGAATCAACTAGCCCTGAAAATGGATGGCGCTGGAGCATTGGGCCCATACTCGGCCATCGCTGGCAGTGCGAGGCCCGCGGGGGCTAGGCCGCGACGAGTAGGAGGGCCGCTGCGGTGCGCCTCGAAGCCTGGGGCGTGGGCCCAGGTGGAGCTGCTGCAGGTGCAGATCTTAGTGGTAGTAGCAAATATTCAAATGAGAGCTTTGAAGGCTGAAGTGGAGCAGGGTTCCATGTGAACAGCAGTTGAACATGGGTCAGTCGGTCCTAAGCGATAAGGTGAGCGCCATTCCGAAAGGGCGGGCGATGGCCTTTGTTGCCCTCAGCCGATCGAAAGGGAGTCGGGTTCAGATCCCCGAATCCTCCGAGTGGTGGAGATGGGCGCCACGAGGCACCCAGTGCGGTGACGCAACCGATCCCAGAGAAGCTGGTGGGAGCCTCGGGGAGAGTTCTCTTTTCTTTGTGAAGGGCCGGGCGCCTTGGAATGGATTCGTCCCGAGAGAGGGGCCCTCACCTTGGAAAGCGTCGCGATTCCGGCGGCATCGGGTGAGCTCTCGCTGGCCCGTGAAAATCCAGGGGAGAGGGTGTAAGTCTCGTGCCGGGTCGTACCCATATCCACAGCAGGTCTCCAAGGTGAACAGCCTCTGGCATATTGGAACAATGTAGGTAAGGGAAGTCGGCAAGCCGGATCCGTAACTTTGGGATAAGGATTGGCTCTAAGGGCTGGGTTGGTCGGACTGGGGCGCGAAGCGGGGCTGGGTGCGTGCTGCAGCTGGACGAGGTGCCGCGCGCGGGTGAGTGCGCTCCGCGTGGCCCGCCCGGGCGCTGGGGCATGCGCGTGCACGGTGGCGACTCTGGACACACACCGGGTCCTTCCTGTGGATCGCCCCGGCTGTGGCGGGCGCCGCCCGCTCCCCGCTCCACCCGCCCTCCACCTTGCCGCGGCCGGTGCCCCAGTGGCAGCCGTCATCGTTGCGCACCACCGCCCCAGCGGTTCCCGCCAATGGGGTTCCCGCGGTGTGCAGCCAGTGTGCGCGCAGCCGCAGCCGGCGTCGGCTGAGCAGTTTGTGCGGGGGAGGGTCCCCGGGGGAGGGTCCCTGGGCCAGCGCCCCGCCTCAGTCGGTGCCTAGCAGCCGGCTTTGAACTTGTGCGGACCAGGGGAATCCGACTGCTTAATTAAAACAAAGCATTGTGAAGGCCCGAGGCGGGTGTTGACGCAATGTGATTTCTGCCCAGTGCTCTGAATGTCAAAGTGAAGAAATTCAATGAAGGGCGGGTAAACGGCGGGAGTAACTATATTTACTAACTGGGCATAGCCACGGAAGTCGCACCTCCTCGTGGTCCTGCCGGATACCCTCGTGGTAACTGAGTCGACTTCTGCCCCAGTGTGGGAGAGGGCGCATATCAGCCCTCCCTATTGTTGGAGTCACCACCCAACAATAGTTTCACGAATCGCTGAAACAAAAAGGTTGGCACAGTTAGTTCGCTGTTGCACAGAGCCTTGTCCACGGGCTGTTGTTGACACAGTTGGTAGTTTGAGAGAGGGTCAGCTACTATATGCTTCTACCCTCACTTGGACTTGTCACTTTATTGCTTACCGGACTGACAAAATGGCTTTGCGTTATATCTCGACTACCACTCAGACTGACCCATTAGATCTAAGGGTCATTGATGCCAAATTACCATCTATGCCCTCTGTGCCCAGGGAAGAGGGATTCGATCTTGCAAGTTTGGAATTTTTTAACTCCAAAATTGTTAAAGAAGATGGTGTACATCATGTGGATGTTTGGTAGGGTTTGGGGCAACTCCCTGAGCCCTATGAGATCTCCCCTATGGGGATGGCCCAGGATGAGGCTGAGAGTGCAGTGGGAGGTACCGAAGAGCCCAAAACACCTGAGGCTGAGAGCACGATGGGAGGTAGTAAAGAGCCCAAAACACCCGAGGCTCCTCACGGGTCTGAAGGTGATGGTATAACGCCAAGAACACCTGTCGTGTCCATGCCTGACAAACAACCATCTTGTCCTTGTTGTGAGACCTGGTTTACTAGGATGTTGGGGCTGATTGACCATCTCAAAAGGGCACACGGACAGAGAAAGATCATTTTCAGGTGTTCAAAATGTGGTAAGCAAAATCTAAAATGCCACAGTATCTCCTGTCACATCCCGCGCTGCAAGGGGGTGGTGTGTGTGGCTCCCACTGGGGAATGGGTCTGTGAGGTGTGCCAACGTGGGTTCGCTACTAAGATTGGCCTGGGTCTGCACAAGAGAATAAGACATCCTCTTGTGCGAAATGTGGAGCGGATTGCTGCTTCTCATCCCAAAGAGTCATCGGCCTGAGGGGCCCACAAACGGGTATGGACTGGGGAGGAAGAAAGAGGCTCTTCCGGTACAATTGGTGGACGAGTTTGCCAGTAAGTGGAATATCAACCAACTTATAGCGGAGCATATTCCAACTAAAATGGCAAAGCAGATTAGTGATAAAAGGCGTCCCTCCGTGAAAGGTCATGAAGGACTAGTAGGTGCCACTGGAATTGAACATCCTGCCAGGTTTGCTAAGTTGCCCAAGGAGGGACAGTTAAAGCTCCAATTCCAGAAAGTCATCAAAGCGTGATTATCGTTTGGCAAATTGACCATATATCGGGAATATCGGGAAGCCTTCAAGAAAGTTCTTGATGGGCAAGATCCAGGTCGGGTGGTGAAGGATGTTTATAAGGAGTTTCTTGGTATTCTGGGTGTGCCTAGCCAAACTAAATCTATCAAGGGTCAAAAGACGCAGGCCTCCCGTGGCCAAAAAGCATCCAAAACTCCATCAAATTGGACGTGCAAAAGAGCTATTAAGAGGGGATAATTCTTGAGGTTCCAACTGCTGTATGATTTACATAGAAGGCGCCTCATGCGTCATCCTGGACAGCACGGAAGCCTCTCAGTGCCAATTACCATCAAGTGTTCTCCACGATCACTTTAAAAGAAGGTGGGATACATCTGATATATTTGGTGGCCTACTGAATTTCCCTCCATATAAGGAGGCAGCTAACACCACATTCGAGGCCCTAATTACTGGAAAAGAGATTGATAAGAACATGAGAGAGATGTGTAAAACCTCCGCTCCTGGGCCAGATGGGATCACTTTGGGTCAGATTATTGCAAAAGGCAATAATCCTTTTGCAATAATTTCCCCGGTTGACTGAGATCTTCAGCCTCTGGCTTATCACCAGTACTGTTCCAGATGCGCTGCGGGACTGCAGGACAGTCTTGATACCCAAGTCTTCGGATGCAGAGAAGCTTGGTGATAGCAATAACTGGAGGCCTATTACTATTGGTTCAGTGGTGATTAGGCTGTTTTCCAGGATCGCTACTGTGAGGCTGTCCAAAGCATGTCCCATCAACCCCCGGCAACGGGGTTTTATTTGCACATCAGGTTGTGCCGAAAACCTCAAGTTGTTACAGCTTGTGGTGGAACAGCTAAGTGAGAGCATGAACATCTGGGGGTTGTGTTCGTGGACATTGCTAAGGCATTTGACACCATCTGTCATCAGCATGTATTTGAGGGTCTGGTCCAGCAAGGGGTGGATCCACACATGATAGAGTTGGTGAGGGAAATGTATCGGGATGTTAAGACGTGCATTTCCATGGGAAGAGAAAGGACAGACCCCATATACATTCGCTCAGGTGTCAAGCAAGGCGACCCCATGTCACCTTTGCTGCTCAATTTTAGCGATGCACCACCTTCTATATAAACTCGAGAATGAAGGTGAGGTTTTCCATCATGGGGGCTGGAAATTTACGGCCATGGCATTTGCCGATGACTTGGTGCTGCTGAGTGACTCTTGGGAAGGCATGTGTCATAACATCAAAATTTTGGAGGCCTTTTGCAATCTTACTGGCCTCAGTACGCAGGGGGGAATATGTCATGGCTTTTACATCAAGCCGACAAGGGACTCGTATACTATCAATGATTGTCCCACGTGGGTGATTAACGGATCCCTCCCTAACATGATCGACCCAGGGAGCTCAGAAAGGTACGTCAGCACATGGGTTGATCCCTGGACTGGCTTTGCAGATCCTAGACTATCAGAGAAGCTCATGGATTGGCTCCATCGGATTGGTCGTTCACCCTTAAAACCTCTTCAGAAAGTCGATATACTCAGGACCTATACCATCCCGAGACTGATATATCTGGCTGACCATACCAAAGTCAAGGTGGGCCTACTTGAATCCCTTGACCAAGTCATTCGTAACATGGTTAAGGAATGGCTTCATCTTCCCCCAAGTACATGTGATGCGATCTTGTATTCGAGTTTTAAAGATGGCGGTTTAGACCTCATCAAGTTGGCGGCGCTCATTCCAAGCATTCAGGCGCGAAGACTCCATAGATTAGCCCAGTCTTCGGATGAGACTCTTGTGAAGTATCTAAAGGAAGTATATCTGGAACGGTTATTTGAAAAATTGTGGTTGAAAGCGAGGGGGACACAAGAATCCATCCCAT